>NC_135632.1:28405000-29030000 GCF_053574225.1 Canis aureus
CATCTTTTTATTTTCCTAGAGCATCTTGAATAGCTAGTGCCAGTGCTCTGTGGGGCACATACTTAGCAAAATACACTTCAACAAAATAAAGTTTTAAGTAATTAGAGAGTAATTAAGAGGCTTCCATGATTTAGTCCTCATTTCCCTTCCCATTTATCATACTTACCTTCTATAAATTTCTTGTTACTAACTTTATATTCTGGTCAAAAAGGCCATTTACTATTCCAACATATCCCTATGCTTTGCTAAACACTTGGGTTTTTTCCTCCCCTTTCTCATCTAAAGTTCTCCAGTTAAAATTTTACCCATAATTTAAGACACCCCCAAAATGTCTTTTTATCCATAAAGTTTTGGCTTATTACTTAAATATGATTTCCCTGTATTCTTAAATTATATGTGACCATTTTTATGGCATGTATCTCAATCTATTGGGTATTGTGGCTAATGGTGGACACATTTACATTACCAGTTCATTAACACTTAAAAGAAAACTGTTGTACATTGAATTCCCACCATGAATCCCGCCTCTCTTCTAGGGATTTTACTCATTAATTCATTCATCCGTGTATACCCACGCCCTTTCTCTGCTCCAGGCATCCATCATATTAGTGAGTACCAAAGCATTTTCTAGGGCCAAACATTGAGACTACGACAGTAAACAAGGTTGACAAAGCACATTTCTCATATATAGTGTATGTCTTACTGGAGGAACATAGGTCATAAACATGTGAAAAAGGAATAAATAAGACTATTTGAAGGGAGGTAAGTGATATGTAGAAATTGAAACACAATAATGGTATAATGAATAACAGGAATGGGATTATTATATTAAGTTAGAATGGTCAGGACATTTTGCATATGCTAGCTCACTTAATCCTCAGAATAATACTTTAAATTACTGATTGCTATTCCCAGTTTATATATGAGCAAATTGAAACTAAGTGAAGTTCCATAGATTGACCAAGGTCATTTAGATCATAAGTACTAGAACAGGGCTAACAAATATAATTGTACACGTTGTACATTGCAAAACTCCAAAGAGTCCCATGTAAACGGTGCCTCTGCCAGTCAGGATTTGATATAAAAGCAGAATCACTAAAGGTGATGTATAATAAGGGATTTATGGTAGAGATTAGGCCTTATGTAATTGTGAGAGCGGATGAAGAGTCTATCTGAAGTTGATATAGCTCTTTGCCTGGTGTGGAGTGAAAGTAATTGTGGTGACCAGGGCTAAAAGTGCTAAGACAATTTATATAAAGTGAGGGAAAGCAAGAACAAGCTAAAAGACCAAGGAAAAAGATGGATACTGCAGGGACAAATTGGAACCCGTATCTGTTCTTGCTGCCCCCAACCCCTGTGAATCGGGCAACATACAGGGAGAGCCAGCACATTTCACCTTGTGGGAATACTTCACCTGGCCTAGGTTTCAGAGAAGCTGAACGGGATGGAGCTATGGCCTGGCTGATGCCCATGCCTGAGAGGGGAGCCATGAGATCAGTGATAATAGGCACAAGCTACTATAGTGCATCTTGCCCTACAGGGAACTTAGAGTCTAATAACTGCTGCTTCTACATCTTTCACAAATTTCTCTTGTCACCAACCCTGACCAGAATCATATGAGGAACAGAATTCTTGAAAATGTACCACCAGCTGAGAAAAGATGACACAGTGGTCCTGAGTTGTACAATGCAAAGCCTGAGAAGCCATACATAGCATCCCTTGAAGCAGAGACAGGCTTTCATCTAGACTTTGGGACTCCAAAAGTTGCATGCTTTTGATTACACAGTATTATCTCCTTCACAATATGTCTCATATTCATACACTCACAATACCTACCACAGAAAGTAGGCACTTACTAAATATTTAGTAAATAAATAATTCACATCATACTGTATAGGCCTCACCTGAAAGTGAGTCTAGAGAAAAAAATTCTTATAGTCTCCCAATTGATTTTGTATCAAAGCACACAGGCTGGGAAAAAATAATCACCTTGGCCAGAAAGAAAAATAGAATGATCTCTTTGTCATTGAAACACTTTGATTTTAGGGGAGCAAGATTAAAGGTCCTATTTCAAACCGTAAGCATTTGTACTCTGGCATTGCTAGACCAGAGATGTTAATAGCATCTCTGGGAATGCGTTAGAAATTCGTGTTCTCAAGTTTCTTCCCAGACCCACCCAAGCAGAAATTCCAGGGGTGGAGCCCACCAATCTCTGTGGACAAGCCCTCCAGGTAATTCTGATGCACACTCAAGTTTGAGAATCACTGATCTAGAATGCTGAATTCCTGGGCTAGTGAATAAAAGGAGAAGCTGAAGTAGGTCCCATTTGGTGAATCTGCACGTTTGGTGAGTAAAAGAAATGATACACAGAACCACTGAGCTGCAACTTTAGGCAATTCAGGACAACTAGGCAGAAGTGGAAAAAGTAGAAAGCAATATGAGAAACAAGTACGTCAGACAGATGCAGATAAGAAAGAGTCACCCAGATGCAATGTAGGGGATTTCTCCATTTGTATCTGGCCGAATCTCTTCCACACATACTTTTTGGCAGATGGGTAGCAGATTTCCTGTTGGGACAGCTCTGGGTAAACTGATGAATTATATGATGAGTTCCCACCCTATTAATCAGGCAATTTGATATAAATGATCATGAAAGTGTGACACAACCATTGCATTCTCTAGCTTATGTGTGGTCATGTCTCTCCTTGGGAAAGTCCTCGTTCATCTAAAAGAAAATCAGTCCCTGTTGAATCAAGCATTTAAAAAGCCTGGAGATAACATGATTCTCTGCCTACAGCTACTTCTTAATCCAGTCCTAATCTCATTGTCCCCAGACCCCTGCTTCATTTCCTCATCACGGACACACGCTTATCTCCCCAACTCAATATATGATATTATGGCCGGATAATATTTTGAAATGCTAATCACTGTGGGGGGATTTTTTTCACCCTTTATTTCCTCCTTGTTCCTTTGCTCCTATGATCAAAGCTGAAGACCTAATTCTCTGTGGCTTTTCTGTTCCACCCTGCTAAGACTTCAGGGGACTTTAGCAGATTTGTCAACAGCTGAAGAAACAGGACTCAGCCACAGACAAGATGTCTTAGTAAAAAACACAGAGGGGAAGGAGATTTCCCCTTGGCTAAAGGTTAGAGAGTCAAAAGGGAAGAGACGAAAAAGATAGGATAGAGCTTCCACATGGCCTGATAGTGAGAAGGATTTCAGAAAGAAAATGATTTATCAGGTATGTCTAGGCCTGTGGGAGCAGAGGAAGCTTCAAAGAAGGATTTCAGGGCCTGAAACCTAAAGTAGATAAAACAAAACTTCCAGGACAGTGGAGGCCATGGCAATATCTTTGTGGACAAATGACTCGTGACGAGTTCCACAGCATTCCCTCCAAATACCTTGTCGCTGTAAAATTCCAAGAGTGGAACATGGGAAATGGCTAAAGTTCAATTTCCCTCTAAATCTTTGAAATGGTCTCATTTATGGAAGAGAGAGTAATATTTCTTGCACAACTGAGCATACAGAATGAAATTAATGCTTCCTAAGGCTGTACCTTTTTTCTAAGATTATGTTTTGCATTTACTTTATTTTGACAAAGTATTATATAGGGAAGACCTATTGTCCTGAAATGAACTTAAACTTTACCACTGGCTTGGCTGCTTTTAGAGCTCGTTGCCTCTAAAGGGGAGAGGAGCAGGGGAGGGGCAGATTTAAACAAATTCTAGATGTAGTCATTATAATTGGGCTTAAGAATTCTGCTTGAAGAGTTGGATATCATTGTTACTAATGTGCCCCTACACTATCTAACTTGATAGTTTGTTCCTCTTAGCCTAGTAGGAGAGCTAGGCTGCTATATATCATTTTTTAAATGTAAAATACAATAAAGTATGATTTCTTACATAAATAGTATTAAGTCCAACACACTTGAAAGTAAAGGAGGGTGGGGATTGGAGATGTATCAGTCAAGGTTCTAATACAAATTAGATATATTCTACATATCTATAACATATATTATTATGTTATATAATTGTCTGTATATAATTATCTCTCTATATTATCTATAATACATATATCTATAATATCTAGAAAAGAATAATTCTATAAGGATTCTTTTTTTTAAAAAACAAGTCGATTTAAGGGAGCACAGGGCATAAAGCCTTCACCCATGAGTTAGTACAAGCTGAGCTATTAGCATCCATGGTCCAAAGGGGAGGAAAAGGTCCCGGGATCTGATTGGAAAGCCATGCAGTCAGAGGCCTTGAGTAAAACAGTAGACTTCTTTTGAGAGACGAAGCCAGAAGTGAGTTCACAGCAAAGATCCCACATACTCAGATCTTACTCTTTTGCCTCTCTCCTATCTCCACCTGGAAGGCCCCACAGGCTGAACCCAGCCTGAAGTCACAGGACTTGAGGCTACTAGTTGATGTCGTCTATTAATTCAGCCTTTCTGGGCAGAGGGCAGAAGGGAAATGTGAGTATGGATCCGGAGGGCAAACAGACAATAAGGTGGGCTAGAAATGGTGTTTCTAAGATAAGGTCTCCACAATATTTTGAAGGATCCATAGTTTTCCAGGCACGTAATGGAAGGAATTTCTTAGATTTCCTTTATAAGTTGGTTTTGTGTTGATAAAATGATAAATTCTGGCATTTTCTGAGCATGTTTTCACCTATTAGAATAGGAAGGTTGTAAGGGGCATGTCAGAGCATTTTCTCCCAAGGACACTGATTTCATATGATGATCCATATATTAATAGCATGTCCCCTGTCACCATGAGGTTGATAACCCCTGGCTATCTGTGAATGCGACCTTACTTGGAAATTTGGTCTTTACAGGGGATCAAGTTAAGATGATGTTATTAGAGACCTGATCCAATATAACTGCATCCCTAAAAAGGGGAAGGGGAGTTAGGACAGAGACAGACAAGCACACAGGGAGAACATCAAGGGAAGATGAAGACCGAGATCAAGGTGATGAACCCACGAGCCAAGGAATGATAATGTTGCCAGGAAACCCAGAAGCCAGTCAAGAGGCATGGAAGAGATTCTCTCTCCCGGCCCTCAGAAGGAATCAGTTTTGTCAATGCCCTGATCTTGGACCCCTGGCCTCTAGTACTGTGAACAATAGATTTCTATTGTTTAAGCTACCCTGTTTGTGGTATTCTGTTACAGCCACCCTTGCAAACTAATACGCCTGTAACCCCAGTATATCCTCCACAATTCTTTTGTCTGAGGCAAAACACATGCCATTGGTAAAAAATGTCCTGTTCGTGTTTACCCAAAACTTAATATAAATAATCATAGAATCTGTGGTTTTTAATAAGATTTTGCTTCCCAAAAGGTAAATTTATCATGAAACCAATGAAACTTAAGATTTAAGGTTCCCCAATTACACGGACCCCTTCTAAGTCCCCGTACCAAATTTTAGACTCTAAATTTGAATTCTTTTTCTGAAAGAGGGTACTCCAGATTATAAAAGTATTGGACTCCACAAAATCTGAATCCACTCTTTATCTCAACTTTTGTTGTTATAACCTCCAACTTCAGGTAGTTATTCACATAGTTGGATATGATATCTTTATATGGTAAATCATTGCTAACATTCTTTCAAATTCATTGTTCTTAAAAGCAACACCACCACCAACAAAAAAAAAAAAACTCAAAGGAAATAATAACAAATAAAAAGAATAAACAACCTTGAGAGTCCTTGAGCATAGTGTTCTAGGCCCAGTGGGATTCCAAAATAAGGACAAGAAGCCTTCTCTATTCTGCACCAAATGGTGATATTTATTTATTTATTTATTTATTTATTTATTTATTTATTTATTTATTTGGCATGAGGGTTCCTGTTGCAGGTGAATTACCTCAGGGAGAAAGCCTATTTCTGACACTGCTCATCTATCACTATTTTTTCCAGGTTTTGAAACCTCAATTGCTTTGGAGAGAAGATGGAATAAAATTATAATTACATTCATTAGTATATCTAAATGGAAGCATCCTGCCCTACTGTATGTACTCATTAAGAATGATCATCAACAGATTCCAGAATCTGCCTCATTAATTAGGTGGTGGAATCATACAGCATGATGGGAGGAGCCTAGGTGTTATGACCTGGCCTGGTCATGACTCTAGGGCTTTCTGTATCTCTAATTGATATACACCCTCTACAACATGGGCCCTATCCCATCTGTCATTTAAATAATCTTCTTCAGGCTTCACAAGAAGTACAAGAATGTACTCAAACTTAAAAGTATTTAAACGTTTTAGAAGAAGAAAAGCAGCAGACATCTCTCAAATATCTCCACGAGGAGTTAGGCAAGGCAGCTGAGGGGGTGCTGAAATCATCTCAGAAAAAGAAAATCCATTTTTTTTTCAGCTACCACAATTCTGGACAGCAACATCCTGGCACTTTTCCAGCCATATTGACTAATGCAAAGTTGTAGAGTTCATGTACTACCTGATATTGTGTTTTGTGAGACTTTACCTGGTGTTCCGGATGACCACTTATTCCTTCATGCTTCCATATGGAAGGGGCTCTACTTGAAAAACACTCTTTGCTCTTCTTCATTCTCTTACTCATTATTACCCCAGGGAAGAACTCATATGATTGATGAGTTTGGGAGAAGCAATTGGGAATTTTTGGAGCAGCACCTTTTTTCTTTTTCTCTTTTGAATCCATTCATCTATCGGATCTACTTGTCTTTCTGCTCTCTGCCATGCAATCAATATTCCTGGGTCAGAGAGTCCTGATGTTATTCAACTATACCTATGACTAGATGTATAAGTTGGTTTTGGATTTCTCTTAAAAAAAAAAAAAAAAAAAAGATTGCCAACATTTCTTCCTGTACATGCTTGCTTTTTCTCTCATCAAGAAGTGAAATCTATTTATCCACCTCTTAAATCCAGGCTGGCCTTCTGATTTCTTTATGCCAGTAGAATGCAGTGGAAATCATGCTTTATGTGTCTTAGGCTTAGCTCTTGAAAGGCCTGGTAGCTTCCATTTACCCTCTATTGGAATCTGATTACCATGTTGTGTGGAAGTCCAGCCTGCCTTGGCAGAGAGAGAGAAGATGTGGAAAGGAAGTGCCACATGAAGTAACAGAAGCCATGTAGAGGGGGATCAAAGTACCATAGCCAACTCCTAACACCTAAAAATTCAAACATGTGAGAACTCTCTTGAACCATCCAGCCCAACCTCCCTGCCACCTGAATATAGCCATGTGAGTCACCCCAAAAAATACCATATGGAACAGAAAAACTACTTAGTTAACCCATAGAATCACCAGAAGTAATCAGCCATTGTTTTAACACACTAAATTTGGGGTTTGTTACATAGAAATAGATAACTCATCTTTTTTGGGTAATTTTATGTAGTTTTAGGGTTGAAGACTTAGCAAAACCACATGGACACAGACTTAAGTCATGTTCCCCAAATAGCTTTGCAAGTAATTAAGATATTTTAATTTCCATCTTTCTACTCTTGGATATGCTTATCAATTGAGTCAAACTCTGGAAAGGAAGAAAACAGTACTATATATTGACTAAGACTCCAAAACTGAAAATAAATTACCTTTTTTAATCTAGCTAAAAACCTACATATGCCTGAGAGTCAGCCCAAATGTCACCTCCAAAACCTCTTACTTGATTCCAGTCCCTCTTCTCTGTATTTTCCAAGAGTATAATTTTATCACGGCATTTATTTGCATTGTGTCTTCCACATTACTCTACGCTCAAAGAAATCAGTTTATGTCTTATTTGAATTTACATTACCACACTCAGAAACAGGCCCAACACAAAGTTATGCTTAGTAAATGCTCTTTAAATGTAATATTTGAAAAATTTTATCTGTGTTTGCCTCAATAAATAGTATGAAACTGTTTCAGTCCCCCAATTTTTTTCTGAGCTTTTTTATTTCAATTCTTTTGTCCACAGTTTGGTGATGTGGAAACAGCAATAGTTTTTGACCAAGATGGAGCTAGATTACAAACTTAATCTCTGTGGCTTTTTGCCTATGGACTTTGAGCAACCATTTTCAATTTCTGAGATTTCATCTCCTCATAAGATAGGAATGATTATTGACAGAATTTTAGTAATAAATATTTTCACAGTTTGATTTAGATATAATTCACTGATCATGAAATTTATGCATTTAAAGTATACAATCAACCCATTCAATTCACATATCATGAAATTCATGCATTTAAAGTATACAATCACCCCATTCTAATTATTTTTTAAGATTTATTTATTTGAGAGAGAGAATGGGCGGGGGACAAAGGGAGAGGGAGAAAGGAACTAAGCAGACTCCATGCTGAACCCCGATCGGGGCTTGATTTCATGACTCCGAGATCAAGTCCTAGCTGAAACCAAGAGTTGGATGCTTAATTGACTGCACCTTCCAGGTGCCCCACCACAATCCAATTTTTTAAAACGATTTTATTTATTTATTCATTAGAGACACACACACACACAGAGACAGAGATAGAGGCAGAGGGAGAAGCAGGCTCCATGCAGGGAGCCAGATGCCTGATCCTGGGATCATGGGATCACGACACCAGCTAAAGGCAGATGCTTAACTGCTGAGCCACCCAGGCTTCCCCACAATCCAATTTTGAAAAATTCTTATAATCCTTCAAAATATACCCAACACCTACCAACAGCCACTACCTATTTCCCTCTTCACCTAATCCTGACCAGGCACTAATCAGCTTTCCATCTCTGTAGACTCATTTATTCTGGATGTTTCATACAAATGGGATAATACAATATGTAATCATTTATGACCACATTTTTCTACCATGATATTTTCAAGATTCATCCAAGTTGTAGTATGATTAGTACTCCCCTTCTTTTTATATTCAAATAATATTTTATAGTATGGCTTTACCACATTTGTGTTGTCTGTTTATTATTTGATGGACATTTGGGTTTTTCTACTTTTTGGTTATAATGCTGCTGTGAATATTTGTGTAAAAGCTTTTGTGTGAACATACATTTTCATTTCTCATAGTTTTATACCAAGGAGTGGAATTGCAATGTATGAGGTTCTAATTTCTCCACATTCTTGACAACACTTGCAGAGAGGAGAAGCAGGCTCCATGCAGGGAGCCCGATTGCAATTGTCTACCTTTTTTTAATTTTAGTCAGACTAGTGTATGTGATGTGGTATCTCATTGTGACCTTGATCTGTATTACTCTAAAGAATAATGATGTTTAGGATCTTTTACCATGCTTGTTTATCACTTACCTTCCTTGAAGAAATTTCTATTCCTATTCACTATTTTTAAATTGCTTGTTTATTGTTGAGTTTTAAGAATTTTTGTTTGTATATTCAAGAGACAATGATCTTATCAGGTAGATGACTTGCAAATATTTCTTCCCATTCTGTGTGATGTTCTTGAACTTTCATGATGCCCTTTGAGACACAAAAGTTTTTTTAATTTTTATTTTGATGTAGTCTAATTTATCAATCTTTCCTCTAAATTTGCATTTATGGTATTATAACTAATATTTGCTAACCCAAGATTATAAAAATTCCTGTTTTCTCCTAAGAGTTGTATGGTTTTAGCTTTTAGGTTTAGAACTATAATTCATTTTGAGTTAATTCTGTGTATGATGTGAGGAAAGGGTCCAACTTCATTCTTTTGCATATGGATATCCGGTTGTTCCAGTACCATTTGTTGCAAAGATTCCTCTTTTCCTATTGAATTATCTTAGCACCCTCATAGAAAATCAATTCATCATATATGTAAAAGTTTATTTCTAGACTCTCAATTCTGTTTCATTACCAGAATTGATTTCAAGTTTCCACTGCTGTAGTTTCAGTGAAATAGAGAAATTTTGTTCCTATAGAGCTCTCATTCCCTGTTTTTATTTTATTTTGTTTTATTATCTTCTCTGTATTTATTAACCACTTATTTACCTTTTCTGGTTCTCTTTATTAATTCCTATGGATTTTAATTATTATCTGATATTGTTTTCTTGCTCCAATACAGCTATGTTCCTGCATACCTCCTTTGAACTGTTATCAACAAATATGTTACATATTTATATGTTATAGGCCCCAAAATACAATTATATATGTATCATTATATGCTACATAATTATCTTTATCTTTTTCTTTGTTTTTTTAATGTATATTCAAATTATTATTTCAACTCACTTGCTTTCAGCTTGAAGAATTTTCTTTAGTATTTCTTGTAAGGTAGATATTCTTGCAATAAATTTTCTCAGTTTTTGTTTACCTTGGAATGTCTTTATTTCATCTTTACTTTTGGAAGATAGTTTTGCTGGATATAAGATTCTCAGTTGACATGTTTTTAACTTTTAGCACTCTAAATTGCATTTTGGTATTCATTGTTTTTGATGAGAAGTCATCTATTATTCTTTCGGCTTCACTTACACATGATGAATCCTTTTGCTCCTACTGTTTTCAAGATTTTGTCCTTGTCTTTATCTTTCACCATTTTAACTATGATGTGTCTAGGTGTGAATTTCTTTCAGTTTACCCCACTTAAAATTTTTTGACCTCCCTTTATGTGAAGATTAATGTTTTTTGTCAAATATAGAAAGACTTCAGCCTTTATTTCCTCAAATATGCTTGTTGCTCTTTTCTTTTTTTATTGGTATTCCTATTAGGTTTATGTTAGTGTTCTTAAAATTACGTTATATATCTCTAGGACTTTATTGATTTTTCTTTATTCTTTTGTTCCTTTATGTTCTTCAGGTTGCATATTCTCTGTTGATCTGTTTTCAGGTTCTTTAATTTTCTCCTGTGCTAGCTCCAATCTATTGGTAAACTCCTCTAAAGAATTCTTCATTTTAATTATTCTACTTTTTGACTTCATAATTTCTATTTGGCTCTTTTTAACAAAATTATCTATTGATATTTTCTATTTGATGAGACAATATCATCTCATCAAGATGTGATGAGATATACCTTTCTTTAATTATTGAAATATAGTATTCTTAAAAAAAAAGAAATGTAGTATTCTTTAGTTCTTTAAATATATTTATAATGGTTAAGTATGATGTCTTTGTTAAATCTGACATCTGTTTCCTATTACAGACTATTGTTGTTGCCTGCTTTTCTTTCCTGTGCATTGGTCATATTTTTCTGTTTATTCGTATGTCCAGTAATTCTTTGTTATGAGAAAATGATTGCTTTTTTATTATTTACTCATTTTAAATTATATATTGTATATACTTTGGTTCATACTTATATTGGTTCATAATTTTATTGGTTCAAAATATATTGTATGTATTTTATTTTTTTAAGATTTTATTTACTTATTCAGAGAGAGAGAGAGAGGCAGAGACACAGGCAGAGGGAGAAGCAGGCTCCATGCAGGGAACCTGATGCGGGACTCGATCCTAGGTCTCCAGGATCCCACCCTGGGCTGAAGGCTGCGCTAAACCACTGAGCCACCCGGGTTGCCCCTGTATGTACTTTAGTTATTAATTTCCCACCCCAGGAGTTGTTATTGTTACTTGCTTGATCCTTTGTTGATTTGTTTAATAACTTGACTGAATTGAGTCTGTGAAGTTTGTTTCCCCCACAGTTTGCAACCTTATGCGTTGCTCCTCACCAGGTACACCCTTGAACATGCACACAGCCACCCTGACTTTCTCTTTCCCTCAGCCCACTCTCTAGAAGACAATGGTTTTATCCAGGTTCACTTTATTTGTTTCTTGGCCTGATTTCCCTGTTAAGCTTCTGACTGGTCTGCCTATATTGATACTACACCCAGTTGTGAGTCTTCACTAATTGCTAGCTGATTGGTCTATTGTTTTAACAATGCCCCAGGGTATAAGTTATTACATTGTCTGATCCAATTAAGCAGGGCTTCTTTTCAGGGAAAGTCTTTGAGGTCTGTCTCTGAAGTTTGCTAGGACCCCTGAAGATAGCTTCTTTTTTTTTTTAATTTATTTTTTATTGGTGTTCAATTTACTAACATACAGAATAACACCCAGTGCCCGTCACCCATTCACTCCCACCCCCCGCCCTCCTCCCCTTCTACCACCCCTAGTTCGTTTCCCAGAGTTAGCAGTCTTTACGTTCTGTCTCCCTTTCTGATATTTCCCACACATTTCTTCTCCCTTCCCTTATATTCCCTTTCACTATTATTTATATTCCCCAAATGAATGAGAACATATAATGTTTGTCCTTCTCCGACTGACTTACTTCACTCAGCATAATACCCTCCAGTTCCATCCACGTTGAAGCAAATGGTGGGTATTTGTCATTTCTAATAGCTGAGTAATATTCCATTGTATACATAAACCACATCTTCTTTATCCATTCATCTTTCGTTGGACACCGAGGCTCCTTCCACAGTTTGGCTATCGTGGCCATTGCTGCTATAAACATCGGGGTTCAGGTGTCCCGGCGTTTCATTGCATCTGTATCTTTGGGGTAAATCCCCAACAGTGCAATTGCTGGGTCGTAGGGCAGGTATATTTTTAACTGTTTGAGGAACCTCCACACAGTTTTCCAGAGTGGCTGCACCAGTTCACATTCCCATCAACAGTGTAAGAGGGTTCCCTTTTCTCCGCATCCTCTCCAATATTTGTTGTTTCCTGCCTTGTTAATTTGCCCCATTCTCGCTGGTGTGAGGTGGTATCTCATTGTGGTTTTGATTTGTATTTCCCTGATGGCAAGTGATGCAGAGCATTTTCTCATATGCATGTTGGCCATGTCTATGTCTTCCTCTGTGAGATTTCTGTTCATGTCTTTTGCCCATTTCATGATTGGATTGTTTGTTTCTTTGGTGTTGAGTTTAATAAGTTCTTTATAGATCTTGGAAACTAGAGAAGAACACAGGCAACACCCTTTTTGAACTCGGCCATAGTAACTTCTTGCAAGATATATCCACGAAGGCAAAAGAAACAAAAGCAAAAATGAACTATTGGGACTTCATCAAGATAAGAAGCTTTTGCACAGCAAAGAATACAGTCAACAAAACTAAAAGACAACCTACAGAATGGGAGAAGATATTTGCAAATGACATATCAGATGAAGATAGCTTCTTAAGCTATGTTTCCCTGGCTTTCTGTTAAACTTCTGCTATTTTTCTTATTGCTATTATGGATTTACTAGATTCCTTTTAATTGCTCATCCCCAAAATCTCCATTGGTTTTGATAGTGCCCCTAAGTTTGATCTTCTCCATGTTGTGTTCCAAGTCAGTCAGTCTTCTCATAGAGAGTTATGGAGTTTTCTTTTTCTACAACCTGCCTTTCTCCCTGGAAAGAACCTCAGTATTATTATTCTGGAGAGGGAGAGCTGGGGCATTGAAAATGGTTAACTTCTCTCAGAATGATATCTCTAGTCTATAAATGCGGCACTAAACCCAGGAGGTAACCCTATGAATGAGCTGGGATATAGGCCAAACAGGGCTGAGTATTTTTTTTTTTTTATGATAGTCACACACAGAGAGAGAGAGAGAGAGAGAGAGAGAGAGAGGCAGAGACACAGGCAGAGGGAGAAGCAGGCTCCATGCAGGGAGCCCGATGTGGCATTCGATCCCGGGTCTCCAGGATCGCGCCCTGGGCCAAAGGCAGGCGCCAAACCGCTGCGCCACCCAGGGATCCCTGGGCTGAGTATTCTTGACCTGCCACATCTTGGATAGAGTTCCCATCCTATAAGTGTGGATTGGGTGGAAGAAGGAAACCCCAAAACACTGTACCACATCTGACTTGGAGCTTGGGGAGAGGAAAAATGTTGGTGTTCTGCTTCTCTAGGGGAGAAACCTTGTTTTTAGATTGAGCACTAAGAAGAAATAGCACTCTGTGATTTTGTTAAATCCATCAGGAGTAGAGCTTCCATCACATTAAACTGGAGTGAGAAGGGGTGAGGATATGATTGTAGTTCAAATGTCAGATTCTCACTATTCTTACTAAGATTCAGTAAATTTTCTTAAATAAACATTTCATCATTTGCTGCATGCCCTTAGGACAATTTCCAGAAACTTCAAATATTTTTTCTTGAAGCAATTTTAATTAGCTATTGTTGTTTCATTTTGAAGAGAGTGTCTGCAGAGCTCCTCACACTGCATTCCATTCACACAGTAATGGATTTATGTTTAGTTTATTATAAGTTCAATAATTTTCCAAAGTATTGTTCAGAATGGGAATTTTGCATATTTTTAAAATCTTAATGCAAAAGTAATGATTTCTTTTCCTTCATATTTTACAATGAGTCAGGGTCGAGATATGAAATCTTCAAAGATCAGAAACAAAGACTGAACAATGAAATTTGGGAAATATCCAGAGACATATAGAAGAAGAATATCATTATTCCCACAGAAATGAGTATATGATTTGTACTGCCAAAGTAACCACAAAACGCTGAGTAACTTTGTGGTCCGGTTTAGACATGACATTTTAAAATTAGTCCAACGTTTAACTTGAAATGCAATTTAAATCTTTTGTAACTCTTATAAATGTGGAAAGAGGATATTATTTGATATTATCATATTTTTAAGTTCTTACCTTGACAGCTGCTTCCTTTATGTAAGTTAGGTCCTAAGTCCTTCTCTCTTCCTTCTAAAAGCTCATTGAATTCTCCTTCCCCCAATAACCCAATCTATGCTGGCTGTCGTCTCTAGTTCTTTTTCTCTTTTTTTTCTTTTCTTTTCTTTTCTTTTCTTTTCTTTTCTTTTCTTTTCTTTTCTTTTCTTTTCTTTTCTTTCTTTTCTTTTCTTTTTTCTTTTCTTTTCTTTTCTTTCTTTTCTTTTCTTTTCTCTCTTGTCTTTTTTCTTTTCTTTCTCTCTCTCTCTTTTTTAAACTATTTGGATATGTTCATTTCTCTTCTGCCACTAACTCACTTTTTCCAATGTCAATCACTCAAGTAATTATCAGTGACTTGCTATTCTCTCCCTCAATTCTTTTCATGATTCTTTATAAGAAAGACTCAGGATCCAAGCTGGCACACAGATTTCTTTTTAATAGTGTGTGTGGGGAGAGGTTTTGAATTTTTTGTTTCTTGTTCACAAAAAAAAAAAAAAAAAAAAAAAAAAAGCCAATATGGAAATCCTTCTAAAGTGCTAAAAATGTCAGTCATGGAATGGTGGCTGGTGTACTAACAGAATGTTGACACAAGACATTATCCTTGTTTTAACTCTTCTCATTTATTCTGTTCTCAACCACTTTGGAAAAGTTAGGTATCTTAGCTGACATTTCAGTAATGCCTATTTTGTAAAAATTATATAAGTAGCACAAAATCTACTCCTTTATCGAGTGCTTAATTAAAGTGAATTTTTTTCTATTTTCTGCCTACTCTTGGGCAATAGTATTTATACATAGTAAGAATGGGAGGGTGGCACACCCCTTCTGTAGGCTTCTATTGGCTCCTTTTGGATCTTCCTGAGCATATGAAGATATGCCTAGAATGCTGGCAATAATCTTCTAGAATTTAGCAGTTGAGAAAAGAATCTTCTGACAGTGGCTTAGGGTTATTCACTAACATATTTACAGTACAGATGTACATTGATAGAATTCAAGCAAGAATTGATGCAGTGTTCTACATTTGCATTAATTAACACAACACTGGCAAGTGACACTGTGCATAATTTTAAAAATATTTTTTAACTCACTATTGTTTATGTCGACCTCTTGAAAATATAATATGGAAATATTTTCCTTACCAAAATAGTTTTTCTTCTGCTTTATTGAGCCTTCTGTTTTCTTATTGGAGGTTTTCTCCTGTTTTCTATCTCATAACATTACAGATTAAATATAGAGAATGATGGGTGATAGACAAATAAATAAATAGACAGACATATATATTTTGAGGTTCTAAAACACTAAGTTCATATAAAATACTAGAGTCTGGAGATGAGCACACCTGTGCTGGGGAATTGTTATTCTCCAAATCTAGAGAATGTCATTTACCAAGAAAGTGAGTGCAGACTCTACAGGACTATGAAAACATTCCAATCTGTTAGGATATGTTATGCACCACTATCTTCACTACTGTAATTGTTGCCACCATTGCTGTCCTCAATCTGTCTCCCACTAGGAAAATGTCACTGGTTGACCAGAACTGAAGGGAAGGCCTCTTGTCAAATACTTAGTTGGTATCTACCTCACTCAGCTAAAGTGGAGCTGTGGCAATAATCTGGTTAA
Organism: Canis aureus; assembly: GCF_053574225.1. Lineage (NCBI taxonomy): Eukaryota > Metazoa > Chordata > Mammalia > Carnivora > Canidae > Canis > Canis aureus. The sequence continues at coordinate 28,421,127 of NC_135632.1, forward strand.
ACTCAATCAGTGAAGACAATCAAATATATATCTTTTAAGTGTCTGAAGGATCCTGCTTGACTTAGATGATTGACACATCTCTACTTCAATATAAGATGATGAGCCATAGAATTTCTCCACAAATTTCAACCCAAACTTCTTTTCATAAACTTCCCCAGTATGCTTTTTGCATATTTGAGAAGAAATTTGGAAAGTGAAAGACATAGCAGGGAAGAGAGTAAGAATCTGGGATAGGAGGAATAAAAAAAGAAGATTCTGTGAAAAACATACAGACTGGGAAAAGAAAATACCACAAAAAAAAAAAAGAGTAGAAATTAACAGAAAAGAGGAGCAAGAAATTTATAGGTACAATCTCATCCATTGAGTTTAGCATTACCTTCAAATTTGCACATCAACCTAAAGCAGCAAAGAGAGCTTGAAGGTATGCAAGAACAAAACTCCTTGCTTTGAGACAATTGTGGGGGATCAAAACTATCTTGCTTTGTATCAATGTACTTGTTTACTCTGTTGTAAGGGAGCTTTTGAAGAAAAATGTTTGCCATCCATAGATGCAATGCAATCCCTATCAAAATTACAATAGCATTTTTCACAAAATAGAAACAAATGTGAAATTCATATGAAACCACAAAAGACTCCAAATAGCCAAAGCAATTTTGAGGAAAAAAAAAAAAAAAGAACCAATGCTGAGGTATCACATGCTTCCTGATTTCAAACTACACTACAAAGCTATAGTAATTTAAACAGTGTGGTACTGGCATAAATAATAGACACATAGACCAATGGAACAGAATAGAAAGTCCAGAAATAAACCCCTGCATATTTGGTCAACTAATGTTTGACAAGAGGACAAGAACACTCAATGAGAAAGAAGAGCCTCTTTAACAAATGGTACTGAGAAAACTGAATAACCACATGCAAAAAAAAATTAAATTGAACCCCTATCTTATGCCACTCACAAAAATTATCTTAACATGGATTGAACATTTAAGTGTAAGACTGAGGATTACCAAATCCTCCTAGAAGAAAACCTTGACACTGATTTTCTCCATAAGACATTATGTCATTATTCAAGATGTTTTCAGTGACTTTATTTCTAAATAAAATCACTTTCTGAGATACTGGGAATTAGGACTTCAACCTATGACTTCTGGAGGGACATAAGTCAACCCATGACAGTCCACCCTCTCACCCCCCAAAATTCATGTCTTTCTTTCGTGCAAAATACATTCACCCATCTCAAAATTCCTGAAAGTCTTAATCCATTCCAGCATTAATTCTAAGCTTAAAATGTAATCTAATTTCATTTAAATCAAGTTTGGGTGAGATTGAGGGTCAGATTCATTCTGGGACAAAATTCCACTCCATCTATGAACCTGTAAAACCAGACAACAAGTTGTCCACTTGAAAATTCAATATTGGGATAAGCATAGGATAGACATTCCCATTCCAAAAGAAGAAAGAAGAGGGAGAAAAGGGTCACAGAAAAGTCCACAACCTAGGAGGGTTAATTCCATTCGATTTTAAGACTTGAGGATAATCTTTGGTACAATGTTCAGTCTTTCAGGGTCATAGGAGTGGTGGTCCTGTTCCCTCATCACTGGGTAGCAGCCCACCTTCTGCAACTAAAGAGGTGACCCAGCCTTCTGGAACCAAGAAGGAGCCACCTTTGGGGTCATTTTCCCTTTTTCTTATCCGTCTCTGTCCCTTTCAATCCTGGCTGGCAGTGTTTATGCTGATAAAAATTTCTCAAAAACTTTGTTAGTCTCCTGTGCCATTCATAGGAGTCCAGACCATCAGACAAAAGAATCTCCCATAGATCTTTCCTATATACAACTTCATCTCTACTTATGGCTTCTGCTGAGATGTTTGATTGGATTCATGAGTCACACATCTAATTTCTTTAGTAAATAGCGATCTAGCCACATCCTTGACATTCTCCCCAAAGTAAGCTTTCTCATTTTTTTCCAATATGGATAGACTGAGAATTTTCCAAATCTTCAAGTTCTAGTTTGTTTTTTCTTAACAATTTCTTTTTCAATTTATCTGTTTCACATTTACTATAAAGAGCAAGGAGAAACCAGGCCATACCTTGAATACTTTGCTGAGAAACCCTTTTAGTTAAATATCAATATTTGTTATATATAAATTCTACTTCCACAAAATACCAGAACATAAGTCAGATAAGTTCTATGCCACTTTATAACAAGGACTGCCTTTCCTCAGTTTTCAATAACATATTCGTCATTTCCTTTGAGACCTCACCAAAAACTCCTTTAAGGTCCATATTTGGGCACTTGGCAGGATGAGCACTGGGTGTTATGCTATATGTTGGCAAACTCCAATAAAATTTTTTTTTTTAAAAAAGGTCCATATTTGGGGGCACCTGCATGGCTCAGTGGTCGAGTGTCTGCCTCTGGCTCAGGTCATGATCCCAGGGTCCTGGGATCGAGTCCTGTGTTGGCTCCCCAAGGGAGCCTACTTCTCCCTCTGCCTATGTCTCTGCCTCTCTCTGTGTGTCTTTCATGAATAAATAAACAAAATATTTTCTTAAAAAAAGTTTTATATTTGTACTAACTCTCTTATCCAGACAATCTAGGCTTTTTCTATCATGCATCTCATAAAACTCTCTCAGCTTACCTATTACCCACTCTCAAAGTCACATTCTCTTTTTAGATATTTTTTACAGCAGCATCCAACTCCTGGTACAGAAATCTGTATATGTTCGCTAAGGCTGAATGGCTTACACTACATAAACCTGTTTGTCTTCCAATTTGGAGGTTAGCAGTCCAAAATCAAGGTGTTGGCAGGGTTGGTTCCTTCTGAGGGCTGTGAGCGAAGGATCTATTCCAGGCCCCTCTCCTTGGTTTGTAGATGGCTGTCATCTTGTTCATTTGGTATTCTCCTAGTATGCATGCCTGTGTCCACATTTACCCTTTTATGAGGATACTAGTTATATTGGATTGGAAGCCCACACTACTCTAGTATGACCTCATTTTTTTTTTTTTTTTTTTTAGATTTCATGTATTTATTTGAGAGACAGAAAGAGAGCAAAAGAGAGAGAGAGCACAAGCAGGGTGAGGGGCAGAGGCGGACTCCCCACTGAGCTGGGAGCCCAGTGCTGAACTCGATCCTGGAATTCCAGGATCATGACAAGAGCCAAAGCAGACACTTAACTGACTGAGCCACCTGGGAACCCCTCATATGACTTCATCTTAACTAATTACATCTACAATGAATCTATTTCCAAATAAGGTCACATTTTGAGGCATTAGGGGTTAGGATTTCAACTGATGGACCTTGAGGGAGACATAATTTAACCTACAGCAATGTTGATGACCAAAACTCTGTGGTAGTCATTTGTAAGATCACCAGATAATTCTGTTTGTCCTCCTTCTGGACACATGGCAGGTATACTTTTAGTCCCCTTTTGGATGAATGGGAATACATGACAAATTCTAACCTGTGAATTTTGAGCAAAAGTTATTTGTGTGGAATGAGTATATAATTGCCAGTGCAAAATTCTCAAGAGTTCTCTTTTCCTTTGTATTAAGCAACCAACATATTCCAGACAATGATTACTTGGCTGCCTGGGTTCCTGAGTAAATATTATGAGCAGAGGCTTTCTGCCCACATATGATTGCTATGTAGCATTAGTGGAAGATAAACACTGGTAGTTTTAAACCACTGAAATTTCCCAGTTATTTGGTCCTGCAGCATGACTTGGCCCATCCTGACTAGTCTTTATAGTCTATCATGACCAGTACAGACAGGTGCCAAGTAAGTGCTTAATGATATCTACGGTTTTTGAATATCTACTATAGGAGAGAAGTTATTGAGCATTGGTTACAACAAAGATTTTTTTTAATTGTCTCTGCTCTCAAAGAACTCACAGAATAATGAGAGAGAAAAAAAGCAGCTAAAAGAATCCAGTGTGGTTGATGCAGTGATAGAGGGAAGCACAGCAGAATGTCGCAGGGAAACATCATGTCTTGTGGGGGAGTAAGAGGGAAACGGGCAGTCACTAAACACTTCTAATGACATCTAATGATGGGCTAGCTAGAAGGGAGGATAAACAAATAACAGGAGCATATGTACCAGGTCACAGTAGTGTCAGGGCAGCAGCAAGCATCAAAGTGTAGATAGGAGCTGGGGTATGAGGAGACGGTTGAGAGAGAAGGCCAATGGCAGAGCATGAAGGGCCATGTGGGTGTTTTGATTTTATCCTACAGGCAATGAGAAATCAAAAGTTCTAAAGTGATGAAGAGTATAACAATTTTCAGTTTAGATAGATTGTACTAGTCGTATAGCAGTTGCTTTTGTGCCTTGCACCACATCCCCTCAGCCACCTGATTTTGGTGCGGCTGGGATGATCAGCTCTGCATTTCTGCCAGCTAAATGCCCCAAGTGCACACAGCAGCATTTCTTCAATTTTCTGCCTTACAACTTTTCTAAAGCCATGGAAAGTATAGATAGGAAGGGATTCATGCCAATAGGGCAACCTCAACATATAGAAGACAGTGTTTGGAAGAGAAATGTCCCAACCTCTTTTACTTTGGAACGATCATTCAAAGGTACACATTCTACATGGTTGCTCAGATATTCCCCAGCAGAACTGAGTCCTGAAGCCCACAGTGGTAACCAACTCAGTAACACACCTCTGACTGATTTTCCGTTCCTGCCTGTCTTGCTCTCCCACATCATCATTGTAGTTTTCTGTGATGACCCCCTGATAAATACGTGCAACCAAATCCATGCCTCAGGCTCAGCTTTCTGGGAAATCCAAATTAAGGTAAATAGCAAAGTTAAGAAGAAGCGTTAAGTGATAAGGGTTTTTAAATTTTCTTATGGTAAAACCATGATTCTCTGACAAACATAAAAAGAACACATCAAAGATTTTATTTAACTTACTAATTAATGAGGGAACCAATAAGATGTTACAACTGGTTCAAAGGAGAATTCAAATTACTACACAAAAATAGCTCAATAAGGATTACTGAGAAGTCAACCTTTCCTTCACCAGAGCAGAATCATTTGCATGTGTGTAGACTGGATCCATTTATATTGCTATCAGCTACAATTAAAGAGTTTTAAAAAGGTCAAAGACAATAAAAGGCAGGAAAAAAAACCTGGCAGGATGCCAATAAGTGTACTCAGCAACTTACCTGTTTGTTTGTTTGATGCATTCCAGTCCTTCACAACTTTTCCTTACAAATGAAATAAGAAAGACCAACAGAGTAACTCTGTAAGAATTGCATACGGTCCCTGACTTACAATGGCTCAACTTAATGACTTTTTGACTTTTCATTCAGTAGAAGCTGCACATCAGGTTTTGAATTTCTATATTCTCCAGAGCTAGCAACATGGGGCATGATTCAATCTTATGATGCCAGACAGTGCAATGAGCTGCAACTCTATAGGCTGCATGATCATGGAGTAAAAACCAATACATGAACAACCACTCTGTTTTTCACTTTCAGTACAGAATTCAATAAATTCAATATTCAACACTTCATCAAATAGGCTTCATGTTAGATGATATTGCCCAGCTATATATAGGCTACTGTAAGTGTCTGAGCACATTAAAAATAGGTATCTTGAGCTCTGATGTCCAGTAGGTTAGGTGTATTAACTGCATTCTTGACTTATGATATTTTCAATTTGTGATGGGTTTATCAGGAGGTAATCCCACCATAAGTCCAGAAAGATTTGCAGTTCAACATGCACATGACAAGTAACAAGAATGAGTGCCTAAACACATTCTTGGGATTCTAAGGATAACCTAAAGGGATTTTGGAAGTTAGAAAAGTCTTTATCAACTAATGGGATGTGGGGAATGGAAGACGGAAGATTGAAAGATAACACCATGTTTATGTGAGGCCATTAAATGCTCCCATTTATTGAACTGAATTGAATAAAGGAAAATTATAAGAGTAGAAAATGTTGAAAATTGGTGGGGAAGAGAGGTAGCTGTCACTAACCAAATTTGGTATCCCCAACATTTTACTTCTCTCATCAAGTTGAGGAAGTGAGGAAGTGGGAGGAGGCAGTCTGGCTCAGTAGTTGTGAGCACAGGTCTTAAAGTCAATCAAACAATGATTGAATCACGATTTACCACTTCCTGGTTATATGTTGTGGAGAAGCAGTGTAGCCATTCTGAGATGCAGTGGCATTTTTTTTTTCCAAAGTTGGTGTTAGGATTAACTGAACTATTGTTTGCAAAGATCTTATCTTGCCGTTAAGCACATAGTTAACTCTTAATACATAGTAACTATTATTATTTAATCAGAATTAGAGGGTTCTGCATGTAAGCACCTAAGGTCTGGCATTGATACTATTCCAGGATTAATAAATAACATTAAACTTTCTCTGTGGATTTCCTTATCAAACAGGGACACAGTCATAACCTCCACTTACCTTTGTCTTTGAAAGTGTTTTACTTTTCTTTAGTTAAATGAGATTTATATGAGGTTAGCATTTATTTAAAAATAGGGGAAGGACCCGTCACCAAGATGCCTAATGTGATTAATGTGAATCATTCACTGCTACTAGCTCATAAGGAGAAGCTACTAACGTCTTAAAATTTAAGCTGAAACTTTAATGTCAAGCTGATTTATTCAGTCATTCCTGATAATATTCCCCCTTCCCTCATATGTCATGGTCGTTTACAGTTTTGTATGGAAGAAGATTTGACTTGGTGAAAAGACTAAAGCACTGTGCAAAGGAAGAAATTCTTAGTGCTACATATGTCCTGGTCAAAAATGAATGCCTTTCAGGCCTAGAATTTTGCATTGTCTGTCTCATATGTGTCTCTCTGTCTTCATAGAAATAAATAAAATCTTCCAAGCTGTTGCAAGTTTGACTCATCTTTGTCCTCTTTTAAGAAGTATCAAGGATCGTGACTGTAGAAAGAGTTCCTGATATTGGTAGCATGGGTGGGGATGATGATGGTGGAGGTGGCAATGCTGCTGCTAATAGTGATGCTAATTATGACAGAGGATTATTATAACATGTTTGCATATAGACACTTTCTCTTGCTCAGTGCTAGGTATTATTCTCCTTTTTCTCAGTAGGTGTATGTGTCACCTTCTAGTATTTCATCAAGTCCTGGGTATCCTCACATGGGATGGTAAAAGGAATATGAATCTGAGGGCAAAAGAAAGGAATAAGGAAAAAGAAAAATTTCCCTCAGACTGAAAGAGGTTAGAGATTGACCTGTCTCAAGAGAAGGTGTAATTGCTCGTTACTCTGAGTGGACATGCTTGCCTCAGAGTATGTGATGGTGGGAGGCATGAGAGTAGACTTCAGGCATGGGAGTACCCATTCTCAACAAGCATCTTATGACCTGAGTATGACTCAGCAGAGCCCCTGGGTGGACCAAAACTTTCCTGAAGGAGCCAGGACAATAGGTGGCCACCAACTAGCATGATAGAAGGGCTTTCCCACTGCTTTATTGCTGGGAAGATAGTAGGGCCTTTGGGTACACCTTTGGATGTGTGTGTGTGTGTGTGTGAGAGAGAGAGAGAGAGAGAGAGAGAGAGAGACAGAGACAGAGACAGAGAGAGACAGAGAAAAGTAGAACTCTGTAACAAAATGAAATTGAGCTTACTTAAATAAAATAGAGGAGTATGATATTTCTTGGATCTTGAGGTTTTGAGTAAGAGTTGAATGTCTGTATAATGCTGATGACAATAACAAATATGAAGTGTGTTTGGTTTCAGGTGTGATTTATCCCAGGAAAACTTTACATTCTTACAACAAACCTGAGATAGCTGCTACATCTACAAACAGAAAACTGGGGAAGTTAAGTTGCACAAGATAGACAACCAAAGGAGTTATACAGACAGGACTAACATGCATGGATCTATTTGACCTCAAAGTTCATTTTTTAATTACTATAGCAGAAACTTTGGCCTCTGACCTCAAAGCTGGCTTTATGGGCAGACAAACCAGGCAGCTGGCATTGTGGTGGGATTTGAAAGTGAGTAAAGATGCCCTAAAGAAAAGTATTTCCCTCTGAGACTTAGTGTTTTAGGTAATAAAGCTATTCTTGGGAGAGGGGAGTGTGAAGTACTTTCTTCTCATTAGCCACAGCTCAAATAGAGATGGGCACCAGTACAAGGATAAGGATTGGGTGTTTATAACAAAATGGAGCCAGGAGCCTTGGGCTGTGAGGCTCTGGAGGATGGGGTGGGTGAGGACAGAGCCCAAGGAAGGGACCTGTTCCAGGAAACTGCAGGGGCAGACAGGCTGTGGGAGTGAGGAGTCTGAAGATGAACAGGGCATTTCTACATATAAATGGAGACAGAGAACTATGTGCCTACTTCATAGTTTTCAAAAAGCTGACTCTGCCCCATAACCACCTTGAAATTTCCTGGTGCCTCAGGCAACCTGACAGTCTGACAAATGAAAGTTTGGAAAAGGTGACAAAATCTTGACAGAATGTGAGAGCTGGAAGGGATCTCAGGATCGTCCTGTCCAATCGTTTGCCAAGTTCTAGATAAAGAGGCTTTTTTAGCTAACCAAATCCTACCAAGAAGTCAGGTGAGCAAAAGAGACAAAAATAGCTCTTTTGGTTGACGCTGAGTTTGGAGGCTAGTGGCCAGTCCATTCTTTTTTCTCCCTTTCCCTTCTCCTTCCAAACTGTGGGACTGTTCACCCTGAAAGTCTGGAGGATGCTAGAGGGCATCATTTGAAAAACGACGGAGAGTCCTAACCTCTCATTCTTGGCCAAGCAAGAGTCTTTCAGCAAAAAAGACAAAGTAGCTGGCTAGAAGACTTGACCCAACAATTCTTGATCTCCAAGTCAGTATTTTTATTTGTCTTTTTACTATGTAGGTTTTCTATAAACTTACCTTTTATGTATCTCAGTAGTCCTTCAGAAACAAGTAAGCTGAGGTTACTCGTACCACAGCAAGAGCAGTAACTAACCCAGGGCCTGTTACATGCCAGGATACAAAGAATAATTTATCTACATTAGCATGACCTCACAACCAAATTAAGAGCTATGTTTTATCCTCATTTTATCGATGGGAATCTGGAGTTCAGATAAATAGACTACTTCAAGCTTGCAAAGAACATGTTTTGGGAGGCAGAAATTGAATGCAATCAGTCTAACCCCTAAAGCTCTCATTCATCCCACAATTCCTCACTTGGATCCTCATGGAGTGTGTTTCCTTTTATTTATTTATTTGTGTGTGTGTGTGTGTTTCCTTTTATGATCCTGGTTTCCCTTTCCAAAAGTTACCTGAATAGAGGATTCTGTACTCTGAAATGCAATCCCTCTTTTTAAAAAAAAAAAAAAAAAAAATATATATATATATATATATATATATATACACACCCAGGTGGGCACACACACACACACACACACACACACATACTTGCACATACATATCCACACATGGTGATCCTCATAACAGGTCTGTAAAAAACTCAATTGAATGGTTTCAGTTTCCTTAATTGAATTCTCTGGACAAGCCCTATCAAAACAGTTCTAGAATCCCATGAAACTACAGCTTGTGTACCTGGATGGACAGTGAACGAAATCCTAGCGGGAAGCAAAGGTGAGAGAGAAGTAAAGGGAGGAAAGTCATCGCCCTTGAAAACATTGCAGTTCTGAGCTTACTCCACAGGGGTGCCAAGCAAGATGAGAAACTGACCCTATATGTTCAGTGGGAAAATCAAAAAGTAGGCCAAGTGCACATTAGTTAATATTAAAGTGAGAGTCTCTGGAATTGTTTCTGCAAATCCCTCACTCACTGGTCTAATTAGGGAAAATGGAGGATCCCAATGTATCAGTAATTTCACACCAGTGGAAAGCACTGGAGTTACATAAATGTTTACCTCAATAATCCAGGCTCAGGGTTATGCCTGCCTCTGAATACTTTGCGAAGAAGGAGGGGACATGAACGAATGCCTGAGGCTAGTGAAGTTGCTCCCAAAATAAGAAAATAAAAGCCAGGCACTGGGCATGGGTCACTGTCAGCATGGTATAAAAAAAATATGAGTCCCACAAATTCCTTTTTGCAGCTACCACCTAACAAGCTGCTTCTCTGCCACTCAGAACCCACCCTTGTGTCGAGCAGGGACAGGGGTGTAGAGCACTGATCATCTATCATTTCTGGCTAGACAGCTCTGAGATGGAGGAAATAAATTGCCCCTTCTGTCTCTTTTTCCTCTTGTTTATATTTAACTGTCTTAAAATACCACCGGAAGATGCAATAAAAGATTACAGAAAACACACACTCACCATCCGATATTTTTTTGCCCCAGCTTTGTACAACACTAATGGACATTTGCACAGCTCTGTGCAGTTGGCACAACTCTTTCAGCAGCATCAATTAATTACATTATCATATGAACACTGCTGGGAACCAGGCAGGGCTTTTAAGCTAAAAATGTAGAAACTAACTCTCAGACAAGCTGAGCAACTTTCCCAAGATCACACAGCTGATGAGCTGTGAAGCTCACAGCTCTTCTACTTGCAATGTGGCTGTATTTCCCTTCCCACTCTGATTTGTCTCCTTTGTTACCAAAATAGGAGTTTTGTCTGTCTTCCTGTTAATTGTGTCTCTCCTCAGGAATATTTATTTTCCAGCCAATGATGATGTGGCACACTTTTTTTTCAATCCTTACTGAGTGATTTTCCAATAATTTTTAAATACTCATCAGTAAAACATTTCTACAAGGTTATTAAGTCCTTCACAATCTTGTTAGAGGGCCACTTTACCGGCAGCCAAAAAAAATGCATTAATACATTCTTGTGTGTGAAGTAGGTTAAAAATAATATGTATACCCGAGATAATGGAAACATGTTGACATTATTAAGGTTATAACACATTTGAAGTTACCTTAATTGTAATATTGAGCAAATTAAAGATTATCAAGTACAGTGTCCCTGAACATCCTGGAGCTGCATCTTTCCCCATTTGACTAATTGCCGTGACACTTGAGATCTCAGTGTGATGTTTCCCTCCACACAAGTGCACAAGTGGAGGCCACCGCACCTCTTTAAATAAACAGGCAGATGTGCTTAAATAATAAATTAATTTATCGAGAGAAGTCAGAGTTTCAGTCTCGATCTTTGGCTCTGCCACGAACATCCTCCACTGGCTGAACAAAAGGGAGGTAAGTTGCAATTTTTACTCTAGTAAACTTAGATGGAAAGGAGAGATTCTTCTTACTATTTTACCTGTAAGTGAGCTCAGGAGAGGGCAATACCCTTTATATCACTACAATGGGCTGGGATCCGCAAACCTTCCATCTCTGATAGCAAATACTTTAGGCTTTCTGGGCTGGATGATCTCTGTTGCAGCTACTCAACTTTACTAGGGGGTTGAGAAAGCCAAAGACAATAATAGATAAACAAGCTGACGTGGCCATGTGTAGATTAAGCTTTATTTTCAAAAACAGGCAGTTGCTGGATTTAGCTGACGTGAGTGCTGTCTCTTGGCTCCCAGTGAGGTAGTGGGCGGAGCACTTGCCTGGGCATCAGGAGAGAGAGGCTCCTCCTGTCTTTGAAGCAACCATGCAGGGTGACCTCAGACAATTTGCTCATGGTCCTAAGCTTCCACCTTCTCCAAGGTCATTTCTATCTCTGCCAATCTGAGACTGAAACAACTTCTTGCTCCTCCTCCTCCTCCTCCTCTCCTCCTCCTCCTCTTCCTCCTCTTCCTCCTCTTCCTCCTCTTCCTCCTCCTCCTCCTCCTCCTCCTCTTCCTTCTTCTTCTTCTTCTTCTTCTTCTTCTTCTTCTTCTTCTTCTTCTTCTTCTTTTTCTTCTTTTTTACTGAAACTTATTATTGAAGAGTAGTTAGGACCCAGGAGATGGTCTAAACCCAAGATGACAGGTTGAATTGGTTGCAGGTCCTGTCTTGGTTTGAGCTGTCTCTACCAACAGATGCCAAGACAGGGATTTGGGTGCAAGTGACTTATTTTGGAGATGATCCCATGAAGCATGTGAAAGTGTGGGAAAGTGAGTCAGGAAAGCAGAGACAGTTCATAAAGTTTGGTAATGAGTTGGGTCACCATGGTGGGCAACAAGTACTCAGTCCTACTGGGAATTCTATGACAGACTACCTGGCAGCACCTCGTAAGTGTCTCATGAGATGGCAAGGAAGCTGAGCCTTTATTCAACAACTCCCATCCCTCATTCATAGTGGTTGGGGTGTGAGTAACTCTGGCACCTCTGGCCTGGTCCACAGGTGCACCAAGCGCGCTCCAGTGGGAAGAGAACAGCTTCAGACAGAAAGATAGAGGGCGCCATCTGAACGACCTGAGGACAACCTTTGGGGCAGGCCAAGAGATTCAGGGTGGAATTTTGATGGCATCTGCTCCATATAGGTCCCATACAGGAAACATGAATGAGTGGAACACGCTTGTGAAGGAAATAATGGGGTGCAGTAGGGATTATGTCGAATTGGAGAGCCTATGTCCAGCCGAAAGGGATTATTGATTTAAGCAGATTGTATTTGTCTTCAGGAAAAAACAGACCCAATGGGATATATGGCTATATATAAGTGATTTATTATAGGAATTGACTTATACAATTATGGAGTTCAGAAAGTCCTACAATCTGCTATGAGCTGGAGAACCAGGAAAACTGGTGGTGTCATTCAGTCCCAATCCCAAAACCTGAGAACCAGCTAGCTGATAATGTAAGTCCCAGGCTGAAGCCAAAGGCTTGAGTACCAATGGGCAGGGGAGCTTGGACGTCTCAAATAGAGAGAGCAAATTCACCCTTCCTGTGCCTTTTTGTTCTATTCAGGCCCTCAACACAGGGGAAGATACCCACCCACATTAGTGAGGGTAATCTTCTTTATCTAGTCAACTGATTCAAATGCTAATCTTTTCTGGAAACACCCTCCCAGACACATCCAGAAATAATATATTACCAGCTATCTGGGCATCCCTTAGCCCAGTCACGTTGACACATAAAATTAACCATCACACAGATGTTTCAATTTTTCACCAGTAGTCAGAAATCCAGATTTTTATGTAAAATGTTTCTTATTTTTAAATCTTAGCAACTAATTCAAAATTTTAAGCACACAGTGCTGGCTAAAGAAAATAAAAAGTCAAGCCTAGCAGGACTACAACGATAAGAAGAGGAAGAAGAAAAGAAGACCCTTCTTGGAGCCCCTGGATGGCAGAGTTGGTTAAGCGTCCAACTCTTGGTTTCAGCTCAGGTCTTGATATCAGGGTCTTAAGATGGAACCGCTCATTGAGCTCCATAATCAGCAAGGAGTCTGCCTGAGATTCTCTCTCCCTCTTTCTCTGCCCCTCCCCCCACACACTCTCTTTCTTTCTCTCTCTCTCTCTAAAATAAATCTTAAAAAAAAAAGGAAAGAAAAAGAAGACATTTCTTACATCAATATAAAGCAAAGGATCACACCTGCAAAGTGAATTAATGAAATATATATTCAGCTATGTCAGAGCCACTTCTTTCTCTGCACTTTATCTGCAAACATTTTTCTTACTTATTTGGATTACTAGTCTCAACCTTCATCGACTCACTTACTAAAGCCAGAAGAGAAGTATTTTAGATTTTTTCCTAATCCTCTTGTAATTGCCAAGTGTTTTTTTATTTTGTTTTCTGGATGCCCTTGAATTCTTTTCTATCATTTCTATTTCCTATGCCTCTGTTGCCCTCATTCAGGACCTCATTCCCTGTCTTTTCTATTTTATGACCTTTCCACTTTTACAACTAATAAAGACTATGAGCAGATAACCCTGCAACTAATAGTGTTGTCTTCAACCAGTGTTTCAGACTGCATGTACGTTACTCTCTCTGAAACACTGAGCTGATCATATGGCTTCCCAATTTAAAACCCAAAGGAGAATCTCCAGAGTCTAGTTATTAGCAAAAGTATCAATTCTTGGCATGATTGTAGTGTGCATCATTATATATGATTCGACTTGCTGTCCCTGTGCCACTGTGCAGGGCCAGATCAAGCTACTTGCTGTGCTTCATGACTTTTTGCCCACTGGTCTACAATCTCTTTCTGACTGTAGGCAGAACCCCTTTATCCTCACTCCATCCACAAACAACACATGAGCACATTGCCTCCATCTTCAAGGAGCAAAGAGCTACCTGGGGTTTTTTTGATACTAGAGAAGGGAAAGACCAATCATCCATGTAGCATATGAAGAAATATGATGGCTGCCTTCCAGCCCCCACCCCCCATAGGTATGGGAATAGAATGACAAGCTAGATTCAAAGGAATAAAGTTTTCTGGATGCTTATAAATGTCAGGCAACTTTTCCACATTCTACTATCAGTCTCCAAACCCCTCCTAATTTAGCCCACTCTTATCACCATGGCAATCTGTTTTTTATAATTAACAAATAGAACAGAGACACCCTTGAATGTTTCTCTTTGGGGAACCCAGAGTGGTTGGTTATTTCTTGAAGCTTGGGAGATCTTTCTATTTGCAATGTACACACCTGCCAATTAGTTCTGTAACACTCCCCAGATGCATCCAGGTGCTCAGACATTGAGGCACCATGTGTATCACTTAAATCTATGCATGTCCTCCCCCATGTCCAAGATCCACACATCAAATTAAGAGGAGCATTACGGTTACATAAATCTGACATAATAAATGTGGACAGTGGGAAAGATTTCTCTATCTGACTATATTCTAATCACAAAGGAGACTACTCAAGCAAACCAAGGCAAAGGAAATGTGGAAAGCTACTAGATATTTAAATACTAACTGTAAAGTTGTAAGAGAACTGTGATCCATTATAAAGGAACCCAAAAATTCAGAATCGAATCTGAACAGGTGAGGCAGTTTGAGAACATCTATGACTATAACCAAAAAGAAAAGAGGGGAGGGGCAAGGGCAGAATGTAAAAGAGATTGTAAAAGTGCCAAATCTGAAAACAAAGGGACAAGGAGGAGGCATGTCAAAGAGGGCCTAAAATCTTTTGTCCCTGAAGTTGGGATCAACTAAGTTCCCCTACTTCCATTTCTTTGTCCCCTTTATAAAAGGACCAGCACCATCCCATGCCCTAGAATGCTCCCTGTCACTCCATGTGTGTTGGTATTCCAAACCTCGCTCTGGTGTCAGCTCTGCAAAGGCTTCTCCAGTATTTCCAGAGTTTGCTTTATTCTTCATTACTCCCTCTTGGCTTTGCTGAGAACTTTATGATACTCACTATACTACTGTTGTTTGTACATTTATCTTTCCACCAGGTTTTGAGTCTTTCTGGAGGAGGGACTGAACTTTTTTTCATCTATGAGTTTCCAGTCTTTCAAATAACTTACCTTCAATACAAGTCTGTGGAATAAAGGATTAAACAAGTCTGTAAGTGAAAGGTTAGCAGTCCTCAGGGCTGAATTACCCAGTAAGAAATCAAGCAAATGTTTAGGATACCAGCAAAACAGAGGCGTCAAAAAATTAGAGAAATACTTGAAAGATTTTATTTTATGATCTTATTAAAAAGTACTGTGGGAGAAATCTCAATGTTATTGGATTTCCTTACTCTTGTTTTACAGTTCAGAATTGCTTTTATATTATTTTGAATTACATAGGGAAGGCTATCATCTTTTTAAAGCTCAGGGTCTTAAAAAAATCTAAATTCATCCCTGAGTCTCCTTTTTTTCTGTGTCTTTCAACATTTTAACTTATACATGAGCCACCAAGCAACTTACTATATAATAAGCTTATATAGTTAAGTGCTAGAAGTTAAAAAAATTGTTCACTACTTTCATTTAAATTTGCTTCGATATTGTACTTCAGCTTATATTTTACTCCTGTCCAATATTTCTAAGACCCTCAAACTTTTTCTTCAAGAATACCAAAGCTCCAAGATCCTAACTCTAACATCTTGCCTTGTAAAGCATCCAGCCCTAACCAGAAAGAGATTACACGTTTGTGAACGTATTTGATGGTGATCACAACTTTCCCCCAAATGTAGGAATACATCTGTCATAATATAAGCACTTGAGAACTCATTTTGGCTCTCCGAAATATTTATTGCAACAAACTCAAACTTGTCCAAATTTTTTTGCTTTTAATTTTGCTCCCCAAGAAGCATAACTATCTGTTATTACTGCTGAGGAGAAAGAATATGATGCAGAGATATCAATGGGAAGGACTAGTTTCCTTAGGTGCCTCAAGCAATGAAAGGCAGATACAAGATAATAATCTAGGACCACAATGCCTTTCAGCGTGCACGTGAAGAATGCTAACATTTTTTTGTCGACTTCAGTTGATTAATGGACCAACCCTTTTTGGTTGACAGAGGTTCTTAAAAATGTGCAGGTGTTTCCAGGGGAAATTGTTTTGTTGTGGTGATGGAAAGAGGTAGTTCAGAGAAAGTTTTTTGATCACTAACAATGTGCCCAAAGGCACATGCAAGGAGACAGTACCCAAACCTATTCCTTCTTCACCTTAAAGAGAATTACCCCAGGAATGGAATTCCCTTCCTAATGGATTGCTTGCATTCTGGGAGTCATGTGGGTTTCCTGAGCTGCTGTATCCATTTGCTCAGACCCAGCTGGTTCATCTCTCAGACCTAAAGATCAGGGAGCAGAGAGTATGCATGCTCAAGCTATCCAAGATTGGGGACAATGAGGACAATCATAGTTTAATGTTTTTTAAAATTTCCAATACTGGTTTAATGGAATATGTGCACAGTAATGTGGAAAGAACAGTAGAAGAGTAGAATGCGATTCACTTTGCATATGGTAAAAGCTGGTAGTTTCTTTAGGATAGCTGTCTTTCAATTCCTATAGTCATCAGATTTGTTGATCTGAAGACACAGATAAAAAAAATGTAAATCCAACTTTGGCAGATTTTTTTTTTAATTGGATGGGTAGGTTAGATGATAGACATTATTTTACTTAATCTGGTCCCCTAATAAGCAGGGGAAGCTGAAAGTGGGACAATACGCTGGCAGTGGTCATGGAAGAAAGGGGAAGGATGAAACATCTTTATATGTCTGATATGTTTTAAATATTCCTTCTTCTACTCTCCTAACCCTGCAGTAAAATTCACCCCTATTTTACTAATGGAGAATTGATATGGAAAGAGGTTAAATAATTTGACCAAAAATCCATAGTTACCTGCCAAGAGAGAATTCAGATCTAAAGATAAATGACTCTTTTCTCTGTTTTACTACTCCTCCCTTAAACCCAAGAGTGTTAGCCTGTGCTTATGATATTTAACTGGAACAGAACAAACAAAAACAAGCATTCAGCTTGTTATCTGGGCTAGCGTGACTAATGCTGCAATGAACATGGGAGTGTAGATATCTTGAGACCCTGCCTTCACTTTCCTTGGATAGATACCCAAAAGGGGGACTGCTGCATCATATAATATTCTTATTTTTAATTTTGTTGAGGAACCTCCATACTGTTTCCACACAATGGATGTATTTATAATCCCACTCATAGTACACAAGGTTTCCCTTTTCCTTTACCAACACTTGTTATCTTTTACCTTTTTAATAAATGCCTTTCTAACAGGTGTGAGGAGATATCTCATTGTGTTTTTGATTTGCATTTCCCTGATGATTAGCAATGATTAGCATCTTTTCAAACCCTATATCAATGGGCATATCTCAGCTGTCTGTAGGTATTCTTTGCAAAATGTCTATTTAGTTCCTTTGCCCATTTTTAATTGAGTTGTTTTTTGTTAGAGAGTTGCAGGAGTTCCTTATATATTTTGGATATTAACCTCTTATCAGATATATGGCTTGAAAATATTTTCTCACATTGTATCAGTTAATTTCTCATTTTGTTGGTTCTTTTGCTGTGGAGAAGCTTTTATTTTGATGCAGTCTCATCATTGCTTGTATTTTGATGTCGCATACAAAAAAATGTTGCCAAGACCAATATCATGGAGCTTTTTCCCTATATTTTCTTCTAGTCTGTGGTTTTAGGTCTTACATTTAATCTTTAATCCATTTCTTTTTTTTTTTTTTAAATTAGCATTTTCTTTTCTTTTCTTTTTTTTTAAGATTTTATTTATTTATTCATGATAGTCACACAGAGAGAGACAGAGAGGCAGAGACACAGGCAGAGGGAGAAGCAGGCTCCATGCTGGGAGCCCGACGTGGGATTCGATCCCGGGTCTCCAGGATCGCGCCCTGGGCCAAAGGCAGGCGCCAAACCGCTGCGCCACCCAGGGATCCCCTTTAATCCATTTCAAGTGAATTTTATGAGTGGTGTAAATAAGAGTCTAGTTTCGTTCTTTTGCATGTGAATATACAGTTTTCTCAACACCATTATCGAGATTATTTTCCCCAATGAGTATTCTTGGCTCCTTTGTCAAATATTAGTTGACTGGGTATGCATGGGTTTATTTCGGAGCTCCCAATCCTCTTCCATTCATCTATTTTATGCCAGTACCATATGGTTTGATCACTTCAGCTTTGTAATGTAGTTTGAAATCAGGAAGTGTGATGCCTCCAGCTTTGTTTTTCTCAGAATTGCTTTGACTATTTGGGGTCTTTTATGGTTTCATACAAATTTTAGGATTGTTTTTTCTATTTCTATAAAATATACCATTGGAATCTTCATAAGAATTATAATGAATCTATATAGATAGTTTTGGATCTCTATGTTGGATAGGACCAACATTTTAATAATATTAATTATTCTAACCCATGAGCAAAGGGATATCTTTCTATTTATTTGTATCTTCTTCAACTTCTTTCATCAATGTCTCATGATTTTTTGGTTTACAGATCTTTCACTTCCTTGGTTAAATTTGTTCCTGAGTATTTATTGTTTTTGATGCTATTGTCAATGTCATTGTTTTATTAATTTTGTTTTCTGATTGTTCATTATTAGTGTTTACAAATGCAATTGATTTACATTGATTTCATATCCTCCAACTTTATTGAATTCATTTATGAATTCTAACAGTTTTTTGGTGGTCTTTAAGGTTTTTTATCTCTAAGAATATGTCATCTGCAAAGACAATTGACGTGTTCTCTTCCAATTTGGATGTTTTCCCTGCTTTTTCTTTCCTAACTGTAACAAGGGCTTCCCTTACTGGATTAAATAGGAGCAATGAGTGGGCACTCTTGTTTTGTTCCTGATCTTAGAGGAAAAGCTTTCAACCTTTACCATTGAGTATACTGTTAGCTATGGGTTTGTCTTATATGTCTTTTTATTATGTTGAGATACCCACCTTCTATACCTAATATGTTGAGAGTTTTTATCATGAATGGATGTTGAATTTTCTCTTTTTTCTGAATGTTCTGATATGATCATATAATTTTAATCTTTCATTTTATTAATAGGATATAATGAAAAAGATGGTATATTGAACCATCTTTGCATCCCAGAGATGAATCCCACATGGTGTTGAAGCATGATTATTTTATTTTATTTAAAGATTTATTTATTTATTATAGAGAGAAAGAGAATGAACACAAGTAGGGAGAAGGCACAGAGGGAGAGGAAGAGAGAATCCTCAAGCAGACTCCTGATGAGCACAAAGCCTGCTGCAGGGCTCAGTCCCAGGACCCCTGAGATGATGACTTGAGCTGAAATCAAGTCAACTGCTTAATCACCTGAGCCACACACGTGCTCTGAGCATGATCTTTTTAATGTGCTGTTAAATCAGGTTTGCTAGTATTTTGTTGAGAAGTTTTACATCTATATTCATCAGAAATATTGGCCTATACTTTTCTTGTAGCACCCTTATCTGGCTTTGGTATTAGGGGAATGCTAGCCTCATATAATGAGTTTGGGAGTATCTCTCCTCTACAATTATTTAGAAGAGTTTAAGGAGGATTGATAGTAATTCTTTTTAAATATTTGGTAGAATTCATCAGTGAAACCATTTGGTCTCAGATTTTTCTTTGTTGGGAGGTTTTAGAGAGGAGTTGGGTGGGGCTGCAAATTTGGTTTCCTGCCCAGGTGGAGCCAAGTCAATCGTGCTCTACAATTATATGGTCCCTTGACTGAGGACCCAAATTAGGCAGAACTGCTAGTTGAGTTCCTTGGCCAGATGAGGCCACCTGCTCAGCTCTTCAGATGCCCAGAGCCGTTGGCTGGCATCTCTGTTTGGGTTCTGCTCCTGGCAAGAATGTCATCCACCAAGATCTGAGTGCTAACTGCTATAATCCCTGCCCCTCTTCTCCATCCCTATCTGATCTCCAGTGGTAGAGTTTTTCAGTGTCCCTCAGTGATCTCTGTCATGTGAGACACAAACGGACCTCTAGGAAAGTGTTTCCAAATGCTAGGTGAACTGGATGTCCATCTTGGATTCTCTTTTTGCCCACTGAAGAAATCAAAAGCCCAGAGGGCCCTCTAGATAAAATGCCATGTTGGCTTGGGGGAAGGGTCATGCTGTCAGAGTGTAGCCACTCCTATAAATCTTCTAATGCAGTCCTTCTCTGTCCATGTGGTCTAGGGTAGGTGCTTCAGCCTCACCACTGGATTTGGGGATTTTCACAATGGTGTCTTGTCTATGGAGAGTTCCTAGTCTGTCTTCTCATGAGGGAGACTGAGGTCAGGAATGACCTATGTCACCATCTTAGTGATGTCACTCTGTCAATATTCTCTGCAGTTAGGATGGCCCAGGGGCCTCACCAACAACTCATTTTTTTAGAATAAGGTTGACAACCCATCATATCTTCTCCAAAAAATTCAAGTTTCCATCCTGACATGTTTGGCAGGCAGGACAATTTTGCATGCCCATAATAACAATGAGTTATTCAAGGTCACATAGCTAGTAAGTGGCAAAGCCAAAGGCTCAAACTGAGGTCTGGCTTATTCTAAAGACCATGCTCCTAACATATTTTGCCATATTGATAATGAACCTGATACTGACCATTTATAAGACACCACATACATATGTATACCATATTCACATATATGTGCATGCACACACACACACTTTTCCCTCTGAAAAACATCCAAAAACAGTATACTTTTCTTGTTTTTCCAACTTTCCTGAGAATATCTCTAGATCTGTGCTATCCAATATAGTAACTATAAGCCACATGTGGTTATTAAATTTAAAATAATTAAAATTAAATAAAATTTCAAATACACTTCCTCAGTCACACTACCCATATTTCAAGTGCTCAGTAGCCACAAGTGGCTAGTGGCTACTGTGTTGGAATGCACAGATATAGAACATTCCCAATACTGCAGAAAGTTATATCAGACAGTGCTGCTTTAATCTTTTCATCTGATATTTTATAAAGAGAACTGGTAGTAAGAGGTCATGTAATATATTCCCATTAGATGCCATCTTTTAAATACAGCACCTTTTCCCATAAGTATGCACCTGCTTTAGCTGCGAAAAAATTTTTTATTCATTTACACACATATCCATTTCATATTTTTCTTGAGTGTTTACTATTTGTTTGGCCCTGTGGAGGATAAATAGAATACAAATATAGTCCCTTTCCTATGAGGAGCTCATAGGAAATGCTGAAAACAAACATTTAAAAAGATGTAATTTCTGGGGGCTTCTGGGTGGCAAAGTTGGTTGAGTGTCTGACTTGTAGTTTCAGCTCAGGTCATGATCTCACAGTCCTGAGATCAGGCCCCATGTCATGCTCCACACTTAGCGAAGAGTATACTTGAGTTTCTCTCCCCTCTCCCTCTGCCCCTCCCTCTCATGCTCTCTCTAAAAATAAATAAATAAATCTTTTTAAAAATGTAATTTCTGTATAATCTGGAACATGTTGTAATGGAAGTGAGTGCTATAGGAGCAGGGCAAGAGAGAAACTGGTCAGTGATCCCATCACCCATGATGGAGTCCCTAGCCCTAGCCCTCTGTTCTTTGAACAGTCCAATAGAACTTCCCTTCAACAAATAAATTGACGGGAATTGCACAAATTTCTCTTGCCAGTCCATCATGTAGCTGTTGTCCTCAGAGCTGATTCTCTTTCTTTTCATTGCTGCAGAAATGCACCCCACAGCTGCATAAAACACCAGCGAGCTCTAGCCCAACAGCAGGTGGGCATTGCCTCTTTTTCCTATCCCTCCTTTACAACATAAGATATTGTCTTAAAATCACCCCTAAGATGCAGGAAACCAAATACAAACAGACTTAGATCAGACAGGCTTCCCACTTGTCCCCAATAAATCATTTGAAATTAAGAGCACTTCCATTTGGAGCCAAGCAACATGGGAATGCTAGAGGGCAAATGCCAGGCTACATGGGGGGATGTAAGAGCTGGCCCACGGGCAAGGCTGAAGCTCCACACCGCTCTGCATTAAGATGCCACTTTTATTATAAAGGAGAGTGAGCAATCTTTATCTAGAGTCTGTGTGTGTTGGATTGAGGCTTTAAATAAATAATTCCTAGCTCAGTGTTTTAGTTTCCCTTGTCTAGTTAGAGTTGCAAAGGGAAAAATAAAATGGCAAAGTTGTACCATGGATTACCCCAAGGAATGATCTTAATATTTGACTTGCAAACGCTGATTAATACTGCATAGGTAATACTATTTATGGAAGGCAGGGATAGCGATCCACATGTTGTTTGAGGAAAGTCAAAGCCAGTTACACATAAAAGGAATCTGAGGAGTGCCTCCTTGGGATCAAAGAGTCACAGTAGATATCTGGAAGATTCTGGAATTCCTTTGAGAAAAGAGTCATGAGCAGCAAGGAGAAGGGAATCATCTCATTGTTTTGGGAGGGTTTTCAGGTGGGAGTATTTCCTCCAACCGATCAGAGTCTGCTTCACATTTTAGTTGCCACCAATTCTAAAGCTCATTTGCATATAAAGCATCTGGAATAAGCAAAACTAATTTGAATCTTCTTTTATAAAATGTTAGCAGGATTAAAGGATCAGGTAGCTGGTTCCCTTACAAGATTCACTGGAGGGAAGTCAGACAGAGAAAGAGATAAAATCATTAGGCCAGTCCCACACTGGCAACTGTTCCTGTGTAAACTCAGTCTCTAAAAATGGTGTATTGGTCTGGCAGCTGCCTTTCTTCCCCTCCAGACTTTATAGTGATCTACAGCACAGAACTCTTTAGCTGTAGATACACCTGTGATGCTCTTATCTTCTCCAAATTTCTTAGGTCCTCTGATCTTCAGCCTCACCACAGGCCCGTGGGGGCTCCCAGAGGGTGTCCTACTTTAAACACCTGGGCAGGTCACTGCTGCTGTTTCCATCAGGGATCTATTTCCTGGTTGCTTCTTCCCCAACCTGTCTTTACAGTGAAGACAACATCCAGCAAAAACAGTGGCACCATTCAGATATCTAAAAGAAAAGTCACTTTTAAGTTCATCTTTTAAAATTCATAACAAAACAGATTTATAGCTGGCAGTAATCTTAAGACCTTGCAATTAATTCTGACTCCTTCATTTAACAGAAAAGGAAACTGAAACTCAGAGAGGCAGAAGCTTCTACGAGGTCCTGTAACTAGTTAATGACGAGTCAGGTTTAGAATTCAAGACTTCTTATTTCTAGTTCAGAGCTCTGTCCCTCATACTGCCATTTGATTCCATGTTACTTACCAAGTAGTTTCTGAGCAACACCTATAAGAAGGGCTTTCATCCCTGCTCTGGGAAAATACAAAGATCAATCCAGAACCCTGTCTTCAAGGGTTTAGAGTTGAAGAGAATGATAAAATTATTGATACAGATAGAAGTCAAAGATGTGGCCTAAGAAAGGGAGATACAAATACCACTGTGGTTCAGAAGAAGGAGAAAAATGGATAGAGTTCTGAGGGTCTAAAGAATTTGAAAAAATCAGAGTAAGCCTTTCATTATCCTAGTAAGTGAGTTTTGATATTATTTCAACCCAGAAGAAAGGTCTTCCACCTTTTGAATTAATCCACTGGCCCACATTAGTGAGGAGAAAAAGTTCCTTTTAACAAGGCTGTGGTCTGCAAGTGTACCTAGGAATGAGGAGTAATCCAGGTACAATGAGTGATGCCTACCTTTCCTTCTTATCTCCTTCCTTTTATGGTCATGTACTTCATGGATCTTCATGGTCATTTCTCTAGAACTGTTAAAGAAGTGAAGCATCTTAGGGAAGAGCTCTTCTAATTTTTTTGCTGGGCCTTTTAATATGAATGAGTACCAGGCTTTGTTAAATGATTTTTTTTCTGCCTCTATTGAAATCATCGATCAAATGGTTTTTCTTTTCTTTTCTTTTTTTGTTTTGTTTTTTTATTTGTTAATATGGTGAATTACATGGATTGATTTTTGAATGTTAAACCAACTGTGAATAGGTTCTTCACAGTCTTTTTGCATTCTATTTACTACCTCTCCCCCTCCCTCTCTATCTTCCCTCCTCCTTCCCCCTTTCTCCCTCCATTTTTCCCTCCTTTCTGTCTCTCCTTCCTTCCTCTTTCACTCCTCCTCCTGTGTTTTTTCAGACTATTTCTCGTGCCATTTGTTTTCATCTTTTTCTTGTTCAACATGGGAAGTTTTCCCAAGATCGCATTGGTTTATACATTATGGCTACATTTCCCTTAGCACACTATTTTATCTGAAGTCTGTTTCTTTTGCCTTCGAATTATAGTTCAAGGACTGTGCATTGTGTCTTTTCCTCTTCTGTGTACCTCTACAGTAGAGAAAGAGAGAGGGGGAGAGGGAGAGAGTGTGGGAAAGAGAGAGAGAGGGAAAGAAAGAAAGAAAGAGAACATGTTGGTGAGGAAACTATGTCTCACCTGGGCTGTTTCTTCCTTTTCTAGAATGACCTGGACTCTGCTTTCTCTCCTAAAACATTGTTAAATATTTGGTACTAACTTTCACCTCCCTACCCAGAAATGTATCCTTTTTTAAGGAGAGAGAGCACTAAGCTTTGACTCTCTCATCTCAGCCTGAATTCTTTAAAATGATGAATCAGACAGCTTTTGACAGAAGGATGGAAGAAAAAGCTTTTTTTTTTTTTTTTTTTTTTTTTAAGAAAAAGCTTCTATGCATAGGGTTTTCTCTTCATAGTCTTGATTCACCTACTTAATGTGCTTTTCTTCGAATCAAGGTGATTGTGAGTTTAAAGGGCAAATATTTGGGGGAATTTTCATTTTCTTAAATTCATCATTTTCCATGAATAGTGTTTATGAAATTGCGAGATTGAGGGTTGGAAAGCAGAAGATTCAAGGTGTGTCAGACAAGATCATACTACAAACTTCTCTTTCTTGGCTGCCATGTTTTGGTGTTTAGGGCCATGAGGTTGCCCTCCTTTCCTTTTTGGAGATTTGGTAGTCTTTTGCTTGTTTGTTTTATCTTTTTTAAGATTTTATTTATTTGTTCATGAAAGACACAGAGAGAAGCAGCAATATAGGCAGAAGGAAAGACAGCCTTCCTGTAGGGAGCCTGAAGCAACACTCAATTCCAGGACCCCAGGATCACACCCTGAGCCAAAGGCAGATGCTCAACCACTGAGCCACAAAGGTGCCCCCACTTGTTTGTTTTAAACCAAATTTTAAAAGATTCCATTATATATTTGGAGAGGTTTGTTTATTTATTTGAGAGAGAGAGAGAGAAAGAGAGAGACTGAGAGCACAGGGTGGAGGGTCCAAAGGGGAGGGAGATAGAGAAACTCAAGCAGACTCCACACTGAGAACAGAGCCCCATGCAGGGCTCTATCTCACAATCCCAAGATCACAACCTAAGCTGAAACCAAAAGTCCGATGCTTAACCAACTGTGCCACCCAGACACCCCAACATATGTACTTTTTACACGTTCCTACATTAAACAATTCAAAGTATCACATGCATAATGAATGTACAGGAAAGTCTATAACAAAAAACTAGGTTCTTCTATTCCACAGTCCAACAAAGATTTTAGCAATTTCTAAGTTTGTTTATTTCCTTCATAATGTCAAATAATTGGATTTTACTGAACTTTTTGATTTGTTAAATTTAGATATTTATTCATTCTCCACTTCAAATTAGCCACCAAAAAGGAAATGCCCCTAATGTCAAAGTCTATTGGTATCTAGTCTTAGACTGGGTTCCTTCAAAAAAATTTTGAGAAAGAGATTTATACTCAGGAAATGTGGGGGGACATGTTCTTCAAAATAATACCAGTGAGAGTGTGAGTCAAACTGGATGGGGCAGAGGGAGAAATTGAACTGCGAATCAGAACCCCAATTCTGAATCTGGAATGGTCCTATGGAGCTTTCCTGGAATAAAGAAAGCACGAGGGTCAGACATAGACTTGACTGCCTTTGAAGAGAGGGCTTACCTTTGCTTAAACTCTCCGCACTGCTGGGGAAATGAGTGCCTTGTTCTGGAAGAGGGGTCCAGGTGGTACACTCAGCATCCACTATATAGTTTTTGTTTTAACTCCATGTAGTCATATTTGGACCAAGCATTTTTTACACATATTTTATTTTCTTGTCGTTACTAATTGACTTAACTTTTCTTTATGATAAAAGAAACATAAGCATTTACTTTACCACAGTAGCATACAATGCAGTCTTAAACGAGCAAGTACATTTCTGTTTAAAAGCTACTCCTTATAAATAGAAATGGTGACATTACTGAAATCTAGCTTTAAGTATCACTTCCTTCCTGAGCCCATCTTCATGAGAACCACTGATGGCTCAGTGTGAGGAATAATGAGGTTATCTATCCCAAACTGACTCTTACCAATACATTTCTTATCCAGAGAAGGAACACTAAGTTCATACCATCGTATATAATTCACTTTTTAAAATCTTAAGCATAGATTTTTAAAAATTATTTATTTATTCATGAGACACACAGAGAGAGGCAGAGACATAAGCAGAGGGAGAAGCAGGCTCGTAGCGGGGAGCCTGATCCAGGACTTGATTCTGGGATCATGACCTGAGCTGAAGACAGACACTCAACCACTGAGCCACCCAGGCGCCCCTAAACAGGTTTATTTTAAAATGATTCAGACATCACAAAATCCTTGCAAGGCACATCAGGAAGGTGATTAGTCTTACGTTACAGATGAAGAAAATGAAAAATGTGAAGAGTAAGAGGTTCGAATTTAAATAAACAATTTCAGCACAAGCCAAAATGACTAAAAGCAAAACTGGCCTCTTGAAACCTTGTCAATCTCCAACCCCATCTAGGACCCCAGTACATCTTAATACCTTAACCAACATCCATTGAGCACCTAGGATCTGGCAGTTCCTACTATGTGCTTTTGCTTCCCTTCTTTTGTGATTTTGAGTGCAGTTAAATAAAAAGGCCCAAATGCCCTACTACTGAAAAGGGTCAATAGTTGTAAGATTCAATTTGTATGTGTTTAGCAGAAATAATTGGGAAAGATCAAGGCATTCCAAATGAATGTGCCACTGTATAATTATTTCTATTTCTAGATTAGCCAAACAGCTAATTCCTAAAACAATTTTTTGTAGTATTGTTCAATTTGCCTGGAATTCTTTATCTCCTGACCCTATCTGCTTCTTTTCAGCGTTTTAAGAACATTGTCTTCTCCCTTGCAAAGTACTCTCACCGTGAATCTTGAAGAGTAAAGGACAAATTGGAAGAAAATATACATGTGCTACTTACCTATATATCTCAATCTTTATCTTGGAAAAACATCTGGCTGAATATACATCGCACCAATTGCATTTGCTCTTTTGTGAGCCTGGAATTATGGGGCATTTCCATTTTCTATCTTATATTTGCTGTATGTTCATTTTGTGTGCATATTTTCTTGCTGTATGATTATTGAGATGTTTTCATTAGTTTTCCCCAAACTGTGAAGGCAAATTATTGGGTAGGTATGTTTACGGTTGTATTTTGTTAAACGAGTGTAAGAAATAAACAGTGACTGCCTTTCATTATTAAAGGAAACACAAAAGCCTTTTTACCAACTTCCAGCAGGCATTCAAAAAAATATTTCTTGGTCATGTGACTAGTCAAATTTAAATTTTCTATAATTTTTTTTCATTTGTATTATTCCTTTCTCTGTGCTTTTCTCTTTCATATAATAATAAAAACATTTCAAAAGGGTTATAAAAAGGGCTTTGTGGATATAGATTTTTATCCCACTTGGCTTTGGCGATTTTTCCTCATTCCAGATTTTGAATCATAGCTTTTTCCCTTGTATCTATGAATGTAGGTACCAACAGATTTTGGAGAGAGAAAAAGGATGATATTTAAAAAGAAAATGTGGTGGATTCTACAACCAGACCTGGGCATTACCTTCCACCTGTCCAGGTGTCTGCTTGCCTTTCACACTAATTTATGATATTTGACTTTGATAGGCAAAGGCCTATATTTTAAAGTGAATGAAATTTGATGACCTTTTCCTTTAAAGCATATCTTCTATTCTTGGATCTTGTCTCTCTTAGACAAAAATAATAAAAATCTATAATTAAAATTTATCACTCTTAACTAAGCATCATGGCCATGAAAAATAACTAATTATTCACTGCGGGCAATATTGTAGAAATCAGATTTGCTGATTAACAGATAAACTTACAAATTATTTCCAAAAGGTTTCTCATAAACCTGCTAAGAATTCATTTAGCCTTGGAAACCCCTCTAGATCTGCAAGTTACTCTGAAGTCTCTAATATAATCCCCCCGAACACATTCTTAAAATCCTTCAGCTTGCATTGGTAGTTATCAAATATATTTAAATATTTGGCAAGTAAATTAAAATATGAAAACTAATATAGCAATTGCCCCCAAACACACAGTTTTCCAAGGAGATTTTGATGATTCAGAAAGAAATCTGTGGAGGATATTTGGTATTTAAATGATAGGGCTGCATTCTGACAGTGCTTTTTATAAAAATAAACTGGTCCAAGAATATAATAAAAGTAACCTGTATAAATTAGCTATATTTTAGCTGAAAGGCAGGGAACAAGGAGAGCAAAGTTACCTGCAGGGCTATTTTCCATTAAGTAAAGTTGATGTATAAATTTCACATTTATAAGGCAAGCATTTTGTGGAGTATTTGTTGACTCTACAAAATAACACTATAGCATGGTTTTTTAGATAATTGTATTCTGTTACTGCATTGAAAATATAATTCAATTTAGGAAAGAGCTATTTAAATTCAATTTTTTAGAAATGTAAATATTACATAAAATCAAACATCCATGATTATTTTAAACATTAATTTTTAATCAAATTAGCTGCACATACATGTGTGCAGGCATTTATAGATGGATGAATGGAGAGATGCAGTTGTGTAAATGACAATACTTCTGTGAAAATTCACCAGAGAAAGTGATCTTTGGGACCTTTAACTGATTTATGTACATATAATACAGATGGTTAGTTAGAGCTGTAGAACAAATAGCTTTCTTCCATTTTTCTTCTTAGAAATTGAAAAAAATAATCAATTACAACAGTGCCATTTGAATAGATGTAAAAAAATGTAAACAATAAGATGGAGTTATATCATCTTTCATCATCATTTCTGTTTCTATATATTCCCTAAAGAAATAAAAAACTCTTTCTATTCATTAAATCAGTTTGGTATAGACATTTCTTCTACACGTGTACACACAATGATGTTTAGTTGTATATAGTTTTATTTTGCATGACTATTTTTTAAATAAATGGTATTATGCCATATTTATTCTTCTGTAACTTGCTTTTTGTCACTCATTACATCCTGATAAGCTTTTTACATTGTTTACATAAATTTATCACATATGGCCCAAATTACACATGAAATTCCACTGTCTGCTATTTTTTTTCTTTCTAATTCTGATGAAACTTGCCTCCCTAAATTTACTTGCTATCACAACAATGCTGTGGTAGACATCCCTACATGAGCTTCTTTATACATGCATACACATATTTCCTAAGATTAAATAATGAGAAATGGAAATCCTGGGTCAAAGAGAGTTCATTTATTAGTGTCGAAAGATTCAGAGATACCATGTCAAAGCGGCTATGTGAATTGATTTTTCATGGATAGTATTAAAAATACCCATTTCATACACATTTCACCACCTCTTAATATTGCCAAGTTTTGTAGTTATTATCAATCTCATTGTATTCTTTGGCATTTCCCTGGTCATTAATGGTGCCAAACACCTATGTTAAGTTTTTGTCACCCATGTATGTTTCCTATTCTGTAAATGATCTGTTCACATCTTTTGCCCTATTTTCAGTTGGGTTGATCCAAGTAATGTTAGGAGCTTAAAAATAGATTCTGGTTTTTAATCACTTTCAGTTATAAACAATGAAAATATACCCCCAATCCATACTTGTCTTGTAATTTTTTTAGTTTTTGTTTTTTGAATCATTTGTCTTACTGATATTTTCTTCAAATATAAAATATATTAGCCTTTTTCATAAGACATTTTCAATTTATGCCTTGTTTAAGAAGACTTATCCTATTCAAAGTTTCTAACACATTTTGCCACAGTTCTTTTGAATAGATTTATAATTTATTTTTTGTAAATTTAGAACTTATTTTTTGTAAATTTAAATCTATTTGGGCTTTTGTTGTTTCATCTTTTTTTCATGGCATGCAAAATAAACACCATTTCCATGTATGTATAGATCTGTGTCTTTGATTTCTATTATTTTTCACTGATGGATTTTTTGTGCATCAGGACTACTCTATCGTCATTACATTCTAATGTGGTATGATATTTGGAAAGATGGTATTTTTCTTGAAAATTATTTCCTTTTGTTCAAGATTATCTTGGTTATATTTGTATACATTCTCTCTCACATGAATTTAGAATGATATTTTCAAGTTATAGGACATATTATAATAGATTTTTGATTGAAATAAAATTAAATTTATGATGACATGAGGGATAATTGACACTTCAATATTGAGTCTCCCACCAAAGTGAATATCTCCTTTTCACTGAGGGACATCTTTTACAACTTCTAGATTTGTTTTTGTTGTGCTATGTGGGCATATTTTTAAAACTTTCTTTGTCTTCTTGAGACAATTTTAGAAATTTTTGTTTTCCTACTCTATCAACCATTTCATCTAGGCTTTCAAGTTTATTGGTAAAACACTACATCTCTGTAGCTACAGTTATGCCCCCTAACACTTTTGCCCTGTATAAACACTATTCCTTTTGAATGAGACACATAAAAAATGTGTCATTTTATTGGTCTTTTCAGAGAATCAACTTTTTATTTCATTAGTTGATACTCATGATTGATTCTTCTGTTCTTGTTCTCCTTTCTAATTCCTGCATTTTTCATCTTTAGTTCTAATTCTTAGAATTTTTCTTGGTATGTTTCCCTAAATCCTTCACACATAAACACATTGAGTTCTCAAATTTTTAAATATTACATTAATTCAGTCATATTATCTAATCTTAGAACCATATTAAATTTCACTAATTGTCCAAATATTATTTTTCTTCTGGTCCAAGATATAAACCAAGATTACTCATTTCATTCAGTTGTTATGTTGGGTTTTTTAAATTCTTTAATCTGCAGATTTTTTTCAGCCTTTCTTTGTCTTTCTTGACCTTGATATTTTTGAAGAATAAAGACCCACAAGTAAGTATGGAATTCTAGTTAGTAGGTTTGCTTCTCACGAAGATATCAATTAGCAATCTGAAACTACTTATACTTGAGAAAAAGAATAAATATATAATGGATAAATGGAGACAGGTTCCTCACTGACAGAAAAAAATAGTCATAACTATGAGAAAGCAGAAGACTATGCATCTTGTCCTCTGGAAGGGTTAGAAGTGATGGCATTCCTAGAGTAGTGGGCATGCCTAGTGCTTGGTTTCTAAATAGCATTCCTCATTAAAGGAACCAGGAGCCCCAGGAAGATGGCTGATTTCAGAGCCAGAGCAGGATAAGTAAAAAATTAGTGTGGAATATCTTGAACCAGAAAGTAAAGGAGTGTTCAAAAAATAATAGGTCAGAAATACACAAGAGCCATCTTGAAGAAGTTCCTACTGGCCAAATTTAGAACAATTTTGGGGTCAAAATAAATTATTATAATGGATTATGTACTATTGAATAAAATAAGAATTCATGGACCCATATGGGTACAAATATCTAGATAAACATATATAAATAGAGGAAGAGAGGAAGGAAGAAGGAAGTTCTTCCTTAGAGTAGAATGCCATTTATAATTAAATTGTTTATACTTTCCATTTTATTTTTCCTTTAATTCAAGAGTTCTTAGAATTTATAATTTTCAATTTCCAATTGAATAAGTTTGGATGGTGAGGTGTGGATGTAGTGATGATGGTGAGATTGGTGATGCTTGCTTATTATAATTAATGACTTCACTAAAGTGAATGTGTCAATTCACTAGTCATGACTCACTAATTCACTAGTCAATGAATGTGGCCCAAAGAATTTTTCCTATTTTGAAAATGTTGAGATAATCATTGTGGCAAAATGAATAATCAATTTTCATGAACATTTCCTCCATGTTAAATACGATTCTCTCATTTAAGTATGTATTCTCTCATTTAAGGTATAAAATGATATGCACCCATACATATAATTCTCTCTTATACATAACTATGTATAAAACCAAAGAGGAACAATTTTCCCCACAAATGTAAGAAGTCCACAGCATGCAGCCCACAGCTTATGAAGTAATTTCATGATTTCATTAAAGTCCCAGGCTCTATTTATCATTGTTGTTTCATTTTCGGCAGGTAGCTTTCTTCCTTATGGCTACCTCTTGTTCACAAGGGGTTTTTTTTCTTTCATTTTTAGCCTCATATCAATCTCTATACAAGAAGAGTTTTGAAAAAGATGCACTTCAGCACTTCTGTCAGAAGGCTGAACACACTAAGAAATCCCCAGTAACCACACGACACATATCTTATTGGCCAACACAATGGTAGGTAGCCACCCTATGGATTCTTGTGGAGCTTAGGAGAGAGATCTTGGGTACAGAGACTGCTTGGGCAGCTGCCAATGTATAGCTGTTACTTGCAGCTTTGTGGTGGATGAGATGAAATCTCCCAAGGACAGTGTGCAGAGAATAAATAACTTAGGTCTAGGGTCAACCCCAATTAAGAAGATGAACTGAGAAAAGGGAGCCTACAAAGGAAATGGAGAAGCGCCAATCAAGGAGATTAGGAAAGGACCAGGAAACTTGGGAGTCATAGAAGCTAAGGAAAGCTAGCATTTCAAGGATGGGAATTTTAAAAAACGTTAAGAATTGCTGAAGGAAAAAGATGGAATCAGGTTTTTGTCACAGCATCCACACGTGTATGATTTTTCACTGTCCCTTATTTTTTTTTTCATGCCATGACAAGGCATAGACAGGAAAGTGCCCCATTGACCCCTGCTGAGATGCTCCCTGACATATGGTCTGTCCTCATTGAAATTAGCTGTCCTTAGCCTTCATTCTCTTTTCTTTCATAATTTCCTCAGGAAACAGAAAGAAAATTTCATAATAGAATTTTTGAAGAGAAAGCCCAAGTTTATTTTCCAAAATGAACATTTTGTGAGCCATTTTTACACAATGACCACTTCCAGGGAATGTATCTAAACAGCAGCCCCTTAGGGCCGGGCGGAGATGCACAGGGCACCATTTCTTTGCTGTATTCTGTTCTATTCCTATTACATGCAGTTCAACAAAAACAACAGCAAAAAAAAAAAAAAAAAAAAAAAAAGGAGGGGGGTGAAAAAAGCCCTTATCTGCACAGTTGTGATGAATAGACTTGATTGGGCTCTCACACAGCAGGCAGGTGATGGCCATTGCCTGTCTATTTCAGGACTAAACTTTACACTGGCCACAGGTGTTTTTCCTTTTTTGGCTCTGCGGCCCTGCCATCATTAAGTTTGCCTGAAGCAGCAGACAGCTTCTGGGAGACCAAAAGATGGGGGGAGGCAGGGTACAGAGACAATCTAGCTAACATTTTAAGCAGGAAATGCAACCATCTGAATGTAAAGAAGATAAACCCTGTCTCTACACAAACTGTTCGCTCAGGGGAAATTGAGGTAAAATGTAATAGGATTCAGAGAACAGGAATATGAGATGAGAGCATGTGCTTTTGAGGTCACCCTTGCTCTTGCCATTTTGTTACTAGTGGTCCCTTTTCATTACCTAGAAATACTGAAAAAGAGAAAAATGAAGCTCTCATGTACCACTGGAAATTTATAATTTGGTAAAAATGTTTTTTCTTTATCAAATTTAGTGATCATTTTTCAATAGGTACTCAACCCAACAATATCAAACAAATATAAATATAAGGTGAATATTGTGAGGTTTCTTGTTAGTATGGGTACACCTATGGATGAATAGAGTCAATATCCTAGAAATACGACTACTGGGATACTGGAGAAGCCATCTTGCATCCTCTTCCAACCATCACCCCCAGGAATCTCTCACCTACCAACTGCTGTTCTAATTCCTTAACAGGAGGCAAATATTCCAAATTTGAGTTCAGGTTTGATGTACAAGGTAACAAAAAAGTGATTAAATTATCTCAAATTTACATTAGAATATAAGTGAGTGACATCCTAGCCTGAGGTCGGGTTTTGATAACAGGGCTATCACTAGAAGTAGAAGGACAAGATAAAATGGTGGAAGTGACAATTGTGAAGGCAAATATCACTCAAAATTTTACATGAGCCTGGACTTTTTTACTCTGATGAGTTTATAAACTTCACCCTCGAGTATATATGAGTAAATATATGCAAAATGCATGTTGCATTTCTGCAAATGAAGAATTTTAAACCAGAAGAGGGAAAATTATGTGAAATAAAATGAACATCACTGCTTGTGTAATTCCTAAATATAGCCTAAAAGTACAGATTCACAGACTTTTAAAATATAGGGATCATGGTGAAAGTTAACAGTTTTGTTTGCTTATTTTTGTTTTTGCTTTTTAAACAGAGTGGATGGATTCTTCCCAAGTTGTTAAAAGCTGATTTCTGGGGCCATGGAATTACAATTCTAAAAGATGATAGAATTCTTTATTGAAAATGACCTTAAAATTTCATGGAAACCAAATCATTTACTATGTGACTGAAATGTGTTTTTACAAAAATCAGAAAACACTATTGACTGTGATATTTCTGTACTTTTAGGGAGGAAAATGATACCTTAAAACATTAGAACAAATACTTTTCAAAGATCAACCCAGAAAACTGTCAGCATTGCCAAAGTTATTGCTGAGAGATTTGTCTTCCAGGTCCCTGTTCTAATCTGCTGGATGGTCTTCTCTCTTAGTTATCACATGAAACCATTCATGTAGCTCCAGAGAAAGGATAATTTTTTTCACCCAGTGAGCCAGGGACATTCTGGCAGCCATTTTCTAAATTACTACTACCAAGACTCTGTTACTAGGTCATCTACCTCCACCACATCCCCAGAGGCAAACTGATTTCAAATCACATACTTAGCGCTCTTACGGAAGGAGTAGGATGTTTACTTGACCGTGTATATTTGCATGTGTCATTTCCTTTATGGAGGTAATGTTCCCAGGGGGAACATCATAAATGTAGATTGTTTAGTCTACTCAGATACTGCTCAAGGACCTCCACATTTGGAATCTGGGATGGGGTTTCTCAAGCTGGAATCACTTAAGGATGCTCTAGGGGAAACCTGGATGCTGATGGGCTAGAGAAGCAGTGGTGAACAGTATCAGGACTTGCATGTAAATCATTGCTTGGAGGAGCTAATGATGATAAACAGTCATTGACTTTGAGTTTCATCCCAGAATACGTGTGCTGGGCTAATGGATAATGAAGAAGGATTAGACAGTTCAAGAATACATTCCAATGGGCACGTACACAAGCTTAGCCTCGTAGGTGACCATGCCCCAGTACCTGCAGTGTGTCACTATGATATCTTCAAGGATGGAAAGACAGGCTCATTTTTTAGAATTGTAATTGCCTCTGTGTATTTGTGAATCACAAAGGTATACAATCCACTCCTTTTTGATGGATTGAGAATAAAACTAAAATGAAAGCAGTCATGGTTTGAATCAGTCTTTTTTTTTTAACATAGAAATAGGTATACCAAAGAAATATCTCTACTTCCAGTTCCTCATTAATAGTTTTGCAAGAGTATAATCTTAATGATGGCAAATTTCTATGGCACTAATAGAAAGAAGCCTCAAAATTATGGGCAAATTTATCATGTTTATTAAACAAAACCTAGTTGAAGCTTAAGCTGCTCCAGGAACAGTGCCCAACTCTAGCACACAGAGGGAAAGAGGCGATGGTCCTACTTGCCCTCAAGAAGTATAGAGTCCACCAGGGAAGATAGTAAACACAAATGTAAACAGGAAGCGTACAGGATGAAAATCAGTAAGTTCTACAGAAGTTCAGGAACAAGCTGTGAGAAATGAAAAAGAGAAGCTACTTGAAGCCATTGGTAATCAGGGAATGCTTCATATAGAAGTGAGATGAGACTGTTGCCCTAAAGAACAGGTGAAATTTGAGTATGTAGATATGGGAAAGGAAGGAACTCTAGAGAAACCAATGCAATCTAAAGCTTGAAGACCTAGGTAAAAAACAAAACAAAACAAAACAAAAACAAAAAAAACAGCCAAGATCTGGAAACAGAGAAATTCAGTTTGACTGGATTTTTTATTGATCACCTTGTAATTGGATTTGTTTAGGATGCCTAGCAAAATGTATCTGTTTGCAAGGTTATTTTTCACGTACTTGACCTACAAAATGAATTTATGTCTGGGTAAGAGAAAGCAAGTGGTTATGGAGAAGACCTTACAGAAAAGCTAAGTTCATTTGAAGATGGCGAATTAGTGTTTGCTGGAATGGAAGGTGATTGAAGTAATGGTTCATTCATCCCAAAGAAACCTTGTTTGGAAACAAGTTTGTTGAGTGGAAAGCTCCATTTCCTGGCATCTGTTGGATAAAGTTCTTAGGACTTCTAGATTTTATTATCAGTATTAATTTCTAGAAAGACAAGTCTATTTTTTGTTGGTTTTCTATGGGATCATGGGCCATTTTTTTTTCCATGGGCCATTTTCAGACTAATTTGTGTCTTTCAAGATTCAGCAACCAATGCTACCTAATCCATAAAGCCTTCTTTCCTCAATGCTTCCCTGCAAGTGTTTATTATATCATTTATAACACTAATTTAATCTTTTTTCAGCCTGTCTGCTCCAAGCCCCTCCCCCACCCCAAAAGTGGTGCTCATTCATCCCTAATATCACACAGTGAGTTCCCAAATAGCATGATTGACTGGCATAGGGAAAGCGAGAAATAAAGAATAAATAATTAAAGGAGTATGTTTTTAAATTGCTGTAGTGTTTTGCCATTTTATAATGAGCCATATGTAAGTATGTTGGTTCTATTTTTATTCCTATAAAGACCTGTTGATTCGATTGACTAACTCTTCTTAAGGAAATAGATATCTACAGAGTCTCTGTCATCTGCTAGCACATCAAGCCCACCACATGCCAGGTTTTCAGATCAGTGTAGTGACCGTGTGACCCAAGCATAATGTTTCAACCAGCCAGAATCAAATTAAAATATCTACTTAGAGACTTGGAATTTTGGGGGCTGGGGGTAAGGAGATATCATCTGAAGCATCTCTGAGATAATCATAGTTACTATTGACTTACTCTATCTCTAGAATTCACTTTCTCTTCTCACTCCCTCCCCTTTGGTTTTTGCAACCACTATGATTCTTGGTATCTTCTTGTCTCTTCAGTAATGCTGACAGTCTACAATTTCCTCCTTCACTTTTTAAGGATCAATTTTTTTATAGTAGCCTATAAACTACCTCGTTAATCAGATAGTGTAAAATCCAATTAGAGACATTAGAATCCAGAAATACAAGTGTTAAGGAATGTATTTCTTGATTGACAAGGAAGCCAAATAGACCCATCTATTTAGAATCTTAGCAACAATTAGCTGCCTTAGTTTCATTTATTGTGACATAAAAAATCTGGTTTATTGAGAGCTCTATTGAAGAAGATTTCTATGATATGCACCATGAGAAAATATCTTCAAACTAAAATGATTGTTTTGCTGTAATAAATTGAACCATATGTACACTATGTTATTCAATCTTTTTTCTTCAAGGCATAAATTGATATTAAAGAACATTTAAGTCATAACACATGGTTATCCAGGCATGAACGAGGCAATAACCCATATAAGTTGTCAAGGTGAAGCCAAAGCATTTATTAGAGGTTTGTGTTGTTTTTGAAAAGTGCATGGTTGGATAAACATGGATTAGTGCTATTATGCTGCTACGATGACTCAAGTGTGTTTTTACAGTGTCAGTAATTTTTATGTTTAAAAATCACTGGTGCAGTATATTAGCTATAATTTATGTTTATCATCTTGTGTACTCTAATAGGTTTCAACAAACCATTTAACACTTCAGCTTGTGCATATACATTACTTAATAGGTATTTATCTTAAAAAAGAGATACTTAACGGGACTTTCAAAGCTTGCAACTGCATGCTAAGAGATAATACTGCAGCGTGTCACATTAACTTTCTTTTCCCCGTTTGCAGTTAACTTTGAACATTCTGGCCACTTGCTTCTTTGTTCAATGCGCCTCCGAATGGCACAAGAAGAATATAGCCTGTTAGTGTCCTTGTCAGCAGGAATGACATCAACTTCTCCCAGCACTGAGTGTCCGTCACACTTGCTAAGTAGGGTGGCTGCACGATATAGCCAACACAGCTGAAATATGACGAAGGTCTAGTGATCAGTCACCATGCTGGGGTGCCCTTTCAGAAAGGGTTAGTTTATTTCTGACTGTAGCTGGATCTACAAGGCTTTACATAGTTTATGGGACCTAGACTCTTGTTTTAGAAGAGTCACTGAGAGAATCCTGGGGACTAAGTATATGGAGTGGGGGGGGGGGGGTCATTGGAGGTAGAGAATCAGTTGGGACTTCTCAGTCACAAGAGGTTTGTTGCTGCAATACAAGAGGGGACTTCATTTATCATGACACTATTGATTCTTCCAAATAGTGCTATGCTTATTGTTTTCGTTTCAATGATGACCTATTTCTCTTTTGGATATTCTAGGTAGAGGAATTACTGGTGTTTAGTCTTTTCAGAATGGAGATTGCTTCACTTTTTAAATGTACCCAGAGTTGGTGATGCGATGATATGGCTTTTGTCTTTTTTTTTTTTTTCAAGTTAACTACTTTTTGACTTACTGCCAGTCATGACAGAGATGGATTTGGAGGTGAAATACTCATGAAACTCTAGTTACCACTTAAATAAATGATGCCACTTTATTCATTGGTGACATGGCTGGATTAGAGTTTGTTTGTAATCCTGAAATTATGAATATAGTGATCCACTCAGCAATAAATTTTTAGAAAGAGACTATAAATTCTCTAGAGTCAACCAAGCACATCAGTTGGCTGAGTTAGCAAACAGGGAGGATTTATTACTCACTGGAGACAAATCGACCAAGATGGTCTGTTTAGTATTTCAAACTACCTTTTCCCTTGTAAAACTAGTGGTGACACTTTGACATCTTAAAAGAGAGCTGTTATATCTTGATGATTTTTTCAGTATTGCCAACCTCTGCTAACTGGACCCAAAATTGTTTCCTAAATATTTAAGACTTCATGATTTTCATGATAATAACAAATTTATATGCAAAACGCAATGGGTAGTTTATATGAAAATGCATGTGGAGTGTGTTTTCAATGAAAAGAATTAGAAGGAAAATCTCATTAGCATCCTGAATGAATAGTTATATAGTTTCAAAAGGATCACAAGAATAATGGTCTAGCCCAAAACTTCCAATAACTTTCTGAAATAATGCAGAACTTCCTGGAATGATACATTATTTATGTTTGAGCTGTCCAATATGGTAGCCACAGTCATATATGGAACTTGAGCATTTGAAATGCTAGTTCAACAGAACAACTGAGTTTCTAATGTATTTAATTTTAATTCTGTTATAAATGATCACGTGTAGCAGGAACCACCATGTTGGACAGTGTAGGAAATCTAGCCCCCTTAATAAAAAGTGTGAGGAACTATTTACCTATAAAAGTAGTAGTAGGTTAGAGAACCAGAAGTGATAGTACCAGATGGGTACCCCTTCCTTTTAAAATACAGTCAAGTACAAATCAGAAAACATAAGAAAAAGGGGAGCCATATAGATTTTGAAATCTGAACAGCAATGGAACTTCCTGTAAGAATTAAACCATCCACTCATGATACAGCTGCATAAGTTAGTAAAGTAGGACTGAATTTTATGAAACATAAAACAGGTGAGATATTTTTATAAACCATATTAGTAATGAAATATTTTTAAATACTTAGGCATCATTATTAATATTAATATTATAATTTAATTATTTAATTTTGGCTCTAATTGAAGCATTTTTGTTAGTAGAAAGAGTAGAAAATGAGTAAATACATATATACATATATACATATATATTAATGTTAATATTATAATTTAATTATTTAATTTTGGCTCTAATTGAAGCATTTTTGTAAGTAGAAAGAGTAGAAAATGAGTAAATACATATATACATATATACATATATATTAATATTAATATTATAATTTAATTATTTAATTTTGGCTCTAATTGAAGGATTAAATAGAAAGTGATTAAATATATATATGTATATATATGTGTATATATATATTTACTCACTAAGAAAGTACTGAGGAGAATATAAACTGAAATACCTATACTAATTTAATATTCTCATCTTAGCAAATGATAATTCTGTTCCTAGGTGCCCAAGCTTATCCCCAATTCCTCCCTTTCTGCTCATCCCCAATGTATAATCAATCACAAAGTCCCATTCTTCTTATGTTTTACAGATAATTTATTTTGATTCTCTCCTCTTCATCCTCTGGATCACCACTCTTGTTTATGCCCCTCCCCACCCAGACTGTTAGATGTACATCATGCTTATCTTCTGGCTGAGAGTTGCCCTCTCCCCCTCTCTTGCTCATCTGCTTAAAATTCTTGAAGAGTGCAATAGATGGAACATCCTTGTCTCCATCAAACTCGTGTGTTGAAATCCTGTCCCCCAATGTTATGGCATCAGGAGATGAGGCCTTTAGTATTCCTAAAGGTCATGAGAGTGGAGCTTTCATGAATGGAATCAGTGCCGTCATAAGAAGAGACACAAAGAGCTTCCTCTCTATCTTTGCTATTTGCCATGTGATAATACAAGGAGACAGCTGTCAGCAAACAGGAAGAAGTTCCTTACCACACACCAGACCAGCTTAGAACCTGGATCTTAGACATACCAGCCTTCATAACCATGAGAAATAAATGTTTGTTGTTAAGCCATGCAGTCCATGGTGTTCTATTACAGTAGCCTGACTGAGAGAAAGGTCTTCTCTTCACCTATTAGGTGTTGCCCAAGATCTTTAGCACACCATATATGCCACTTCGTCTCTCCTTTGCCCTTTCAAGCCCTGACCCCTGACACTGCCTTCCTTAGATATTTTGTTCCAGCCTTATTGAGTCAGAGAATACCCCTTCCTAGTTCTTCATCTTTGAACATGTTGTCCCTATAATTTTCTCCCCCATTTTACTTCTTCTTTAAGATTCACTTCAGAGTCACTTCCTCTGTGAATGCTTCTCTACAATATTGCTCCAAAAAAGAATCAGCAATCTCTCTTTTGATCTTTTTATCCCACAACCCTGTTTCAATAGGTATGGCACTGAATTTTGATTCTTTGTTTGCCATTCTCTCCCAGTATACTGGGGCACAAGGATTAGTTAAGAGAAGATATTTTATTCATCTTTGCATCACTATCATCCAGCACAGTGACTGACACCTAGTAGGAGCATCACAGATGTCTGATAAATGAATGAATGAATGAATGAATGAATGAATACTTACACAGTCAACTTCTCTTACCTAGCCATGTCTGGTGTAAGCCTAGATGCTTGGGCTCTGCTGTAACTTAGGTATACCTGTCAGAAACTACCAGAGGTAATGTATTTACAACTTAGAGGAATTAAATACTCTTCTATATAAACTTATATACAACTCTAAACTTTATTTTTAAAGGAATCCTACCGTGTAATAGTATAAAAGAGAATTCTTTAGAACCACTAATTCAATAATCCCAAATAAATGGGTTAATAAAGAGCCTCATTAGGCAATTAATTTATAAAAACATAGTTACCTCTCAGCATTTTATGATAATTGTGGGGTTTTTTTAGTAATTTAAATTATTATATCATGACTATCTTCTCATTCTAAATAAATATTAGTGTTTATACTAAAGTTTGTCTTTATAATCTTATGTTCTTTTTCTTAACAAACATTGACAAAATTATGTGAGCCTTAGGTCTTAAAAAGGAGAGCCAAGGTGTTGACCTTCTCTAAGCACAAAATAGAGAATCAGAATTGACATTCTCTGGGGAAAGACCAAAGTTAAGCCTTGGTATAAATTTAGGCAAGTCAATTAATCTCCCTGTATCTCCATATATTTTCTATTGAAAGAGTGGCAAAGATTAAAGTATTCTAAGGCCCCTCTATCTCTAAATTTTATGATTTCCTTAAGTCTAATAAAAATAAAAAAAAACAACGTGATTACCTAGTTCATACCTATGGCATGCACAGTGCTTTTTGAGAAGCCATATGGTAACATTAGGAATACATCCAACAGTGTCCCTTCAAATGACCTTATAGGTACATGGAGAGAAATGAGAAAATAGGACTAGAAGACTGGTGGCTCAGCCTAAGGACACATACTCTCTGAGGGAGGAAGTCAGCTCTCAGCTCTAGTGGGTTCATGTTTTGGAGAAGACAAACCTGCTGTTACTACAAGGCTTTTTACCACAACTACAGTAAAAGGTGGTCATTTGGGCATGTGGGAAAGACTACAATAGGTGATAAATATAAAATGTAAGTAAATGCTGACCAGTTTCAAATCACTGCTCTAAGAAGCAAGATAGTTTCAAGCTTATATGTTTTAAAAGGTCTATGAAAAAAAAAAAAAGGTCTATGAAATTTATATTTTATCTTAATTTTTTACTATCAATGTTATTACTGCATTAAAATTAAGAAATTCTCCTTTCTTACTGTCTCCTTAAAATATCTCTATAAGAATTGACAGTATTTTAAAAAAATTTAACAATGAAAAATCATAAGCATACACAAAAACAGAGAATTTCACAATGAATCCCAGGTATCTATTTATTACCTAGCTTCAACAATTACCAACATTTCACCTTTCTTGATTAATCCATCTGCTCACTCTTCAAATCTTAGACACTGCATCCCTTCACCCATAAAACTTCAATATTTCTCCAAGAGATAAGAATATTTTAGGTATTATCACACCAAAAAATATTGCAATAATTCTTTATTTTTATCTAATATTCAGTGTTTAACCTTTTTTCTGATCATTTAATAAAATGTCTCTTTTTTTTTCAGTTGTCCAAATAAGGATCCCGACAAGGTTTAGATATTTTAAGTTGATTTAAAAACTCTACTCAAAAAACAAAGTCACTTACTTTAAAGAAACTAGACTGCCTGCAACAATAAACACTTAAAAAGTGGGCTATGGTTAATGCTCTTGCTAATTGCTTTCACTCTAGAGTCAGTCTGCCTGAGTTCAAATCTAGACTCTTCTAATTACTGCTGTGTGATCTTGAGTTTAGCCTCTTGCTTGAATTCCTTCATCTGTAAAATGGGAATTAAAAAGTATTTATCTCATAGACTCCTTACTAGGATTAAATTAAACTAGCTAACCTTTGAGCATTTAGAATAGAGCCTAGTACAAAGCAAGTTTATGGAAGGCTTAAATAAATGAAAATAAGTCAATAAATTCAGTTTTTAGGTATGACATACTAAAGTGAATGAATTGCCTAGGGATGGTAGGAATGATTCACTCTTAGCCCAGAAATTTTCTACAATGTCTTATTTAAAATTTTGTCTATAACATGTTTTTCCACAGAAGCATGCAGACCACACATAAATACATATCTTTGTAACACAGGTAATGGGAGAATCGGTAAACCATATCTTAGAATGTTGTGGACAGCATGGTGCAGGTTCCTTGAGTATGACTTTCCTCTGGGTGTGGCCTCGAGGAGGTGGCAGCAGGAGACAAGTGTCTAGATATTCATTACACCAGGTCATTCCCTGCCCGGCCATACATTACACTGCTTGTTTCTCTCTTGAAGTCCACAGCACGTATCAGGCAGCCTTCTGGAAAAGAAAGTTCTAGAAACTGCTCCCTGTACTGTCACCCTCAGGTCTAGGAGTGGTAAGTTCTTTCAGTAATAACTATTTAGCCTTAGGGTCCTTCCTTTCCCCACTGTTGGCTTTTTATAATGGCCTCTTCATTAAACTTACTTCAATTATCCCTGTGAACATGCTATTTATTTCCTTCCGAGATACCAATGCAGTCTAATAACAATCATATGAAATATATCCTGATTGATAATAGATATATTTGGGGACATCTTTCCCTACACCAGGCACTCCACTAAGGGCTTTACAGTGAACATTCATTTAATTCTCACAATAACCCTGGATGGTAGGTACTGTCGTTTTTTTTTTTTTTTTAAGATTTTATTTACTTATTCATGAGAGACACAGAGAGAGAGGCAGAGACACAGACAGACGGAGAAGCAGGCTCCTCGCAGGGAGCACAATGTGGGACTTGATTCCGTTACCTAGATCATACCCTGAACCAAAGGCAGACGCTCAACCCCTGAGCCACCCAGGCATCCCAGTACTATCGTTTTTATAGATTAGTAAACTGAGGCTTTACAGAGGGCACACATTGTGAGCAGAGCTAGCTTAAGAGCTGGGTCACCAAGTCTGGAAGTTAAAGGGATGGTATCTAGAATCTGACTGCTTGGGTCTAAATTCTGGTCCCATCACATGTGCTCTGCTGGTCACAGGCACATTTCTGTTGGCCACTGTCCTCAACTATA
This sequence comes from Canis aureus, assembly GCF_053574225.1. Classification (NCBI taxonomy): domain Eukaryota; kingdom Metazoa; phylum Chordata; class Mammalia; order Carnivora; family Canidae; genus Canis; species Canis aureus. The sequence goes on from NC_135632.1 coordinate 28,465,805, forward strand.
AAAAGGAGACAAATAGTACCTACTTCAGAAAGTGGTTGTGAAGATGAACTATGTTAACTTCTGTAACACACTTAGAGAACTTGGCTTATATAAGTACCAGTGTGTACCTGCTATTATTATTTATGAATCCAAAGCCCATTTACTACATTATACTACTTGCTATCAGAGATAAAATGTATTTTCTTAGGAGTAGAAGATCTCTGTCCCCATTTTTAGATAACTTATGTGATGTTCTTTATTTTGTGCAGCAGATAGACTGTCATTTAAACATGAAGCTCTTATGTTTAAGAAGCAATATAGGATACATAGTTCTTTTTTTACTGTTGAAAAGGCAAGTGTCAACAGAATCACACAAAAAAGTATGGAATCTCCCCTGTTTGTGTACTGAATGAATTATAAGAACATAGATAACATCTTTAAGACTGGAAGGCTTATGATTCTTTTATTTATATGTGGAGAAACTTGGGAAATTTGGCTATGGTCTCATGATTGTTGTTCTACTATAAGAAAAAGGGGTTCTTTGTGGACATTAGTGTGTTTAATATGCAGATAAACTTCTGCCGTGGATGACAAGGAAAGTGAAGCTCAACTTCTAAGACCCTTTCCTATCATCCCAGAATTGATTTGTACAAACTTGATGCACAGCCAGAAATTCTGTATTATTTAAAGGCAAAGGAAACCAGTAAGCCAAAGAAAATGTGGGAAGATTTGGGTAGAGCAACTCTAGACACAAAGAAGCATGCCAGACAATTGCCAAAGAGAGATGTTCTGACCACCATCTTAGGCTTTCCTCGCCTCTCATGGCATATCAAAACAATACTGTGACTATGTACCCCCCCAAAATTACAAGTACATAAACCTAAAATGATAACTATTTTAAAAATTAGGAAGGGTCCTAAACTTCTTAGTTATTGGCTTAAAACCATTTTTAGTAGGTGACTCCCACAAGCTCTTTATTGTGTTGTATGTAAAGCTCCTTAGAACCACCGCTGAACAAATGATTAAATAGAGACAATTGCTGCTGCTGTCTTACTACTTTATTTTGGCTTTATACATCTTTTAAAATATAAGTATCCCTAGCAAATAGATCACACTCATCAATCATCAATCATTTTTACCTTTATTCACACTTTATTTATTTATACATTCATTCAGACTATTATCATTCACTCGACACTCACTTGCATTTACTAAGCATTGGGAAGGTAGAGGCAGAAAAGATATGGTAGCTGTCCTCAAAATGTTCACCGCCTAGAAGGGAGATAGACAGCAAGACAATGAGCATACTAATAACTTAGAGGCACCATGATTGAAATGTCATGGTTAGTACAGGCAGAGCCATAGATGTAGAAATATAAAATTTCTCCTCCTGGGAAAGCCAAGACCTATGGAGAGTGGCTAAGTCACAGAGCAGACTTCAGATGGAACAGCTGAGTGGAGGAGCAGGTTTAGAGAGAGTGAATTTGAGGCACTTGCAAAACATGTAGATGGCAATGCCGAGTAGGCTATTGGAAATAAGGGTTTGGAGTTCAGAAGAAAATACCTTCCTGGAGACTGAGGAGTCAACAACATCCAAGCAGGAGTTAAAACCTAGAGTGTGAAGGAGTTCCTCAGGGATAGGAACCTGAAAGACAATTTCCTCAACAGAACCTTAGGGGAGCTTTACCCCATGAGAGGCAAGATGATAGAAAAGGACTCTATGTGGCCTGAATATCTTTCAAGTCCTTTCCTGACAGCAAGTTTTGAAACGGTATCATGGATATAAGGAAGCAGGAGAAAGTGTAGTTGAGGGTGGGGGTGGGAATGGGGTGGGGGCGTCAGTGAGGAGGATAAACTTGGTCTGAATTTTTCATACTTTCATACTAAGTAAGTAGAAAAACAGAGATTCTAACCTAAAATTCACAGCCCATTCACATCCCAATGAAAGCCACAGACCAAGAACTCAGAAGAACTTCAGGATACAGCATATTCTTAGCTGTTAGGGGCAGAATAAGAGGTTTTGTGAACTTAAAGATGGGTTTGAGGCTCAGTGTCAGAGAGTGATTTGTAAATATATAGATTAAGTTTCCCCATAAAGTTAGGTTGGAAACCAAGGATGAAAGTACTTGCTGAGAACGCTGATGCAAAACTGTCTTGGAAAGGAGAGGAGTGTTATTTACTCACATAAATATGCCTCCAGGTTTGAGCCTTCTTATTATTATAGGCAGTTGGTAAAGAGGGTGTGTAACAGGTAATAAAGTATGTGGAAGACAATGCCTTTGATGAGCTGTCTCCCTGTTAGCATCCCCTGATCTCACCTCCTGTTCCAGCCACTGGAACTCCCTGGCACCAAAGCCCCCCACACAGGGCTCTGGACTGGGATGTGAATCTCACAAGGAGGTCTGCTGTGAGTTTTCAGACCCTTTCCATGCTGACTTACCATCACTGTGACCTTGGACAACTTGTGTAATGTCTCTGAGCTTCAATTTTCTCATCTGTAAAGTGAAGATGAAGCCTTTACCTCTTGAGGATTCAACATGATAATCTGAGCACCATCAGAATGGGGAATTTGTCTTGCTCGGGACTGATTCACAGCTCCTAGAAAAATAGGCACTCCATAAATATTTGTTAAATGAATAAATGCATGTATGTACATAAAGTATGTAAGAGTAAGAGTGTCTAGAATGTAATAGGGGCTTAATCATTCCCTTCTTTTCCCCTTCCAGAAATTCACATGGGCAGTGCCTCTTCCCATCCCCCTCAAACTCAAGATGGAGTGTCCTTCCATCTTGTCATCTGTCTTCACTTTTTACAGAAGTCCATAAATGAAGGAAACATCATTGAACTACTTCCTTGGATATAGAAGACTGCCTGAAAATGACAAAGTATCATTGTTTTAAATATTGTTATAAACCAATATTTCAGTGTTTCAAGTAGTTTCTCAGAACTGTTAATAGGAACTATGTGGGAGTAAAAATGTGTCAAGTCCAAAAATGTTGGGGAACACTGTCTTGAACAGGTTTCTTTACTCTGGGACTACTCAAAGCCTTTTTTATTCATATCTACATGTGTGCATTCTCCAGGAGGAGAATAGAAAACACAGTATCCCAATCATATTTGATCAGAGGGCCCTTTGGTCATAGACTATTGAATGGATCTTGTATTGGGAAATGTGGATCTAATCATTAGCTGGAACAGTAGACACACACACACACACACACACACACACTCACACACAAAAGGATTTATTTTTATAGGCTAGTAAAATTCTTTTTTAGGTCAGGGAAGGCTTATTTAGGAGTAAGACGTGAAGTTCTCACAACCCAAGACAGTCATCGAGGAAATTTCATTCCAATGAAGCACTTACATGAGTGAAAACAAATGAACATAAAATAAGTATATAATAACACCTTGGGAAAATTAAACATCTCTCCATTTAACATCTGTCACATAGATAATCGCAGCAACTAGATTGATTATGGAAGAGGAAACTGGAAGTTTAAAAGGGAAGCAGCTGAGTTTGCTTATATCACCTGCAAAGGGACTACTTTCTTTGGCAGATTGATATTGCACAAAGGTTTGAAGTTTCATTAAAGAAGCATGGTTGGGTGGTGTATCAGTATGTTACAGAATATGTGTGTGTAATCAGACAATACATTGCACTAGACTATCAGAAAGCATAATGGTATTATACATGCATTCTACATTGTACTATGCCTTAAATGACATCTTGTCACAGGGAAACTATATGCCATTGTGGCACATCTGTAATAATGAAAATATGATCAGCATATTAATTGTAGAATGGCAGGTAGGTTCCTCCAAATCATAAGTTGGTGTCATTTTTTCCCCATTGTGAAATTTTCTAATACTTCAGTGTCTACTGTAATTTTAAAGATCTGGTTATACATAATGGAAGATTTTTTTTTAAATGAACAAAGCCAAATAGCACAATAAGTATCTTAAATTTTTTTAACTCAATTCTATGTCAAGGGGTGTCCACACCTGCAGATTATATTCTCTTCTTTATATGTAAACTTCCTGCTGAAAGCAGGTCAGAGTTAACAGCTGGATCAACTTGGAAAGTTTTTTTTTTAACAATTAGTTTTATGTTCTTTTAAATAATTGCTTCATTATATTTTGTACATCTGTGCAGGGGTCTGATGATGACATTGGTAAATTTCCAAATAGCTGTAAAACTGAGGAATACCGGTTAAGCAATAATAGAACCCACCTGCGGGTGAGAAAAGAGGCTTTATACAATAGTTCCCCCCACCTTCACCCCCCAAAATGTCTTAAACAAAAGAACTCTGATTCTGCTCTGTGAGAATATGGCTCTGCTTCAGGTGAGGGTATCAGACACTGTTTTTAAAGAAGATAGGCCGTAGGTAGTTCAGAAGAGACCAACAAAAATGATAAAAGGTCTGGAAAACAAGACCTGTGAGAGAAGGCTAAGAACATGAGAATATTCATTCTAATCAAAGGAGGCTGAGGGGAGATATAACTGTCTACCTAAAAGTTAAATGATGTTACAAGCAGAAGAGCCATTAATTATTAGTAGTAGCAGAATGGGGCAATTAGAAGAGAAGAGCTACCCCAATTTTACTTAACATTAGGAACAATTTTTTTTAAGATTTTATTTATTCATTCATGAGAGACAGAGAGAGAGGTAGAGACATAGGCAGAGGGAGAAGCAGATTTCCTGTGAGGAGTCGGATATGGGACTTGATCCTCAGACCCTGGAATCATGACCTGAACCAAAGGCAGACGCACAACCACTGAGCCACCAAGGTGCCCCAGGAACAACTTCTGTAACACAAAATACATTCATATGATGGAGTTAAATGCCAGGAAAATCTAAGGCTTTAGCAGCTGTGGAATCAAGGGTGAATTTGCAGCAAATCCTTCTGAATATATGAAGCACACTGAACTCTGTTTGTGGCCTGGAGAATGGGTTAGAATTTAGCTCTTCTGTTGTAAATGATCATGTGAATTCTTCATTGCTGTAATAATTTGTTCAGTCAGGAAGGAAATGTGTATAAGGGCATTCATAGATCTATAACATTCCTAAGGGACAAGCACCAAAATTCAGAATAAAAATCTTCTTAAATATTTAATTTACAAGTGGCTGATATTTTTGGGAGAAAAGCATAATCAACAGATACAGGAGCTTTGTATAGCCTTGATTTTCTTTTAGGAAACTACCGATATGTGGTTCAGGTGGAGTTCATCCCACTACAACCCCAGGCATGAGTGTGGGACTTAGTTCTGGCCAGTGAGTATGCATCCTAGTCATGGTGGTTGGTTCTGGAATGGGAATTGAAAGCCAGTCTCCAGTCTTATGTTGCAACCATTAGAAGGATGACCTCCTCTTTGCTTTGATACTTCTTGGCTAAATACAAAGTAACCTGGAGTTGCTGAAGGTCAATTTGCAACTACATAGAAAAATCTGCCTTAGAATGAGGGGGAAAGTAAAGCAGAAGACAAAGAAAGAAATAACACAGTCTTAGAATAGCATGTGAACCCCTTGATACAGCCATGCCTATAGGTGACTATTCCTGGACTTCTCTGTGAACCAATAAATTCCTTTTAGCAGTTGTTCTTTACACTGTTTTTTTTAAATATGAAGATCTCTGTTCCATAGAACTTACTTTCTAGAGTAGAGAGACAATAAGCAATAAACACAAACAGTAAATTATGTAGACTGGTAGGCGGTAGATGCTATGAAAATGAGGTAGAGCAGGGCACAGAGGTGAGGGGGGCAGGGAAAAATTTTTTAAATGAGTGGGCAAAGTAGGACCCTCTGGGAAGGTGACATCTGAGCAAAGACATGAAGGATGTGAGGGACATCTGGAGAAAAAGTATTACAGAAAGTATATCAGAAAGTCTAGACATTAAGATAGGAGATTAATAAAGGGATCTAAGCAACAAGAGCACCTCTGCACTACCTTCCTTCCTCAGACAGAAGCATACTAATTTCTTTTTAACCATATTTCAGTTGGCCTTGGACAGACACTCATCAGTCAGGGGTACAATTTAATGCTCAAAAGAGAGTTCTGGATTTTAAAAGGTGAATTTTAGAGTATACTTTGTCTACATGTATGCATTTCATTCTTCGTGTGCATGTGTATAAAAACTTTAATTTTTCTCAGCTCCACTAATGGATAAAGTTTCCAAAAATGAGCTATTTGCCCTTTGCTTTACTTTTAAAGAATAAGCCAAACCAAAATTTAAGTCTGTGTACAATGATTCCACAATCAGAGTTTAGAATATTTTCTAAACAACCACTTAGAACAAACTATACTAAGTAAGGAACTATCAGCCTTAACAGAAGCAATCCTGGCAAACAATTATTTTCATTGCAGCACTGACAATTATGTAAATGTGTCTGGAACAGCATTGGGCACCTAATTATGACACCTAATTATGCCAATTTATTTATACACCTCCTTGAACAACATTTTATTTATAACTCCCCCATTCGTTCAAAGACAAGATAAAGTAAGAAGACATCATCCATAGATGATTGCCTAATCTTTGCAATATGAACACAGCTAATCTATATGAACCTGAACAGTCTGGGGTATGCTCAGCTCATAGGAGAGTTTGCTTTTTGCCCGATTGCTTTTGGATTTCAGAAGGTGAGCAGAAATGACTGTGGCTCTGGCTAAAGAACTGGTAGCATCAGCTATCCTAGCAGATATCGCTGGCAGAGAGAGCTATCTCATCTCATCTTACTTAAGCAAAAAAAAATCAGCATTGATAATTCTTTTACGAAGGATGAGCTAATTATTCTATTCTAAATGACAAATAGAGGAAGAATAACTCAAGAAATAAATATTACCACTATATCATAGGGTCATTTTCAGCCATTTAGATGGTTCATTTCTTTTTTTTTTTCTCTTTCTCTTTTCTTTCTAGAATCCAATGACATTTCCTGGAATGAAAAGGCGTTTCTTAACTTTGGTAGAAGAGTGTTATGACATAATCATCTCATATTAGTTCCCTAGATGCAGACCTTGGGATAAGGATTCTTTTGCTAAGTGTTTATTGGGGGAGTGCTCTCAAATTAGGGGAGTGAAGGAAGCGGGGTGTAACAGGGGAAGGAATCAAGCAATGAGGAGATGATATAATTGCAGTTCATTTCCAGCCTGATCAAATGTGTGGCTCTGGAGCATGAATTGCACGATAAAGTTGGGCCCACCTTGAGGCAAGGGAGCTGGTGTTTGGTATGCCAGAAGGATCTAATCATCTGGTTAGCTCTGGGGGCAAAGAGGAGTGGGAGGATGGGTGGGGGACTGGGATTGATAGCTGCCCCAGCCAGAAGGTCCCCAGTGGACCCAGGGAAATCCCCCCTAGCCTACACTCACAGCAACAGGGGAACGGGCACACCAAGAGATCCAGAGGAGGCATAAATAGCAACCTTTACAAGACTCCAGGAAATGGATGGTTGGCACAGCACTTGGATTGTTTTAAAGAGTTTAGGATTGCCCCTTATATCACTAGAATGGATTTCAGTTTCAGAAATGTGAAAGTAAATCTCTAATAAACTTTTTTCTTGTTCTTGACATGCTGGGGTGATGCTAAAAAGGCCAAAAACAAAGGTAATTCTAGACCTATTTGTTTACCTATAAAGAGATTAGAAGAAATGTCATTTCTCAGTTTTAGGTCTCCACAGTTCTAAGCGACTTTTGAAGGACTTTTTGCTTTTTAGAATGTCTGTTTTATTCTGCTATTCTAAAATATCTACTTTTTGCCTGCATATGGCATCGTAGAGAAACCCAGGGTGGCAGGAAGGGATCTACTGTGGTCTGAGGTTGCATTTAGACATCTGAGACTTAGTATGGTCTTCAGACCAGCAGCACCACCTGGGAGCTTGTTAGAAATGCAGGCTCCAGCTCTAGACCTACTGAACCTTTTAACAAAGATGCATAGGAGAGTCACATGCATATTTTAGTTTGAGAAGGCCTAAGATAGAGGATCTTGTAATAAACTGATAATAACTGGACAATCCCTTCAAATTTGGGGAACTCTGGCTAGATAGGGAGTGGGGAAGGGACTGATAATTAAGAATTGAATTAATTAAAATCTCCCCAAAAAGCTGAAACTCAACCATTTCCTGACCAGTTAAGTCTGTGTTGAGTGGGCTCAGCCTAATCACCCATTGTCATCTTAGCACTCAGCTTGAAAAAATTTGTGTAAAATGTTAGTCTTTACAACCTCTCCTGTACCTTTCCCGGTTCCTGTATTGGCAAGTCAGCTGAGGTTTCCGATGGAGCTGTTCAACTGCATCTACTGCAACTTAGAAAACTTTCACGGGTTACAGAAAGCAGGAAACCAAATTGAGTTTTGACTGCCAACGAGGGAAGGAGTGATTCATTCTCATTCGATGGTTGCCAAATCATCAATCATTTTAAATTAATTCTTATTCCCCCTGACACTTGGGAAGTACCAAAACACACTTGAGAAAATGTCCTGGAGAAAACCTAGGGTGTAAGAGCCGTTACTTGTAAGGGCTACCACCTCAAGAAGTTAATATTCCACACCCCTTGATCAAGCTGAGGATTGCCAATCAAGCTGGAGTTCTTTACGGTATATAATATTTGGCAGGATTCATTGGAACTCCGTAGGCCTGAGGGCACCCATATATTCCACACAATTCCTTTCAAAATATTATCGACTTTGTAAAAGATGCAAATATGTGTGAGAGCTATAAATTCTCCTGTTTTAAATATCATGCTGTCCCTTTGGGAGAATCTTATGGGCATAGATAATTACTTCTATATGGGGAATAATGAATCACATTTTTTGATTCATATCTACACTCTTCTGGCAGGTCTCTGGCATAAATCACATGTAAATGAATGAAATGTTTTCTGAATTTTACTAGCACAGATATACTATACCTCGAACTCAGAAAATATATGTAAGATAAGGTAAGAAAAATATTTCTGCCCCACCCATTCCATTTCTGTCTGAAGTGTGATATAGAAAACAATAGATTGGACCAATCTTCATCTCACTTGAGAATCATGCCCCCAAGCAGGAATTTCCACTATTCAACAGCCTAGGACAAGATCTATTAGGAGTAGAAATGGATTGTTAGGATTGTTAAAAATTTCTGAAGTCCCCTTAAGTTTGTAGGTAGATCACATGACCAGTCTTCACTATCCAGTGTCATGTAACATATGTCTTTTATTCGATCAACAATCATTTATCATGCCCCTACAAAATGGCTGGCACTTTGCTAGCTTTCCGAGGCATCCAAAAAAGATTAAGATCTTGTATTTGCTCTTAATGATATTAAAGTTTAATGGAGGAAACAAACAATCAAACCAATACATGATTTTAAATCAGACAGGTCTCTATTACATAAGTGAACAAAGAACCTTGGATGTATAGAGGAGCAACTCTCCTGCCAAATCGGAGATGGCTTCCCAAAGAGGATGGTCATTAGGAGTCAGAATTGTCCAGGAGGATGAGGAGAATAAAAGCTTCCTAGACTAAAAGCAATATTTGAATCATACAACAATAAGAGCTAATATTTATTGCAAATGTATCATGTGCTGGAGCCTGTTCAAGTACTTTACATGTATTAGCTTATTTTAATCCTCACAACATCCATATAAAGTATTCAATATTATTAGCTACATTTAATACATGAGTAATTTGAGGCCCATAGAGATGGATTTGTTAAAAAAAATTAGCACTCATAGTCATGGAAATATGTGAGATTCTTGTTTCCAAATACAACAACATGATAGGTGTGGTGGGAGCAGGTTCGGTGTAGAGGTGTGCTGGGAGACAGTGGTGGAGATCTACAGTGAGAAACATCATGAGGGACCCTGTCATCATGCTAAGTAAACTGGACCTTATTCCTGTCAGAGATGGAGGCATCATAGGGTTTTGAAGTAGAAGAATGACATATAAGATTAGTTTTTCAGTAAAAAAAAGTTAGTGACTGCATGGAAAATGACCTGGGAAAGAGTCAAACTTGCTGCCCTGTGTCAGGGGACTCCTTGCATAGCTAGGACTGAGAAATCATAAATGTCAGAACTAACCATAGTGAAATCGAGGGGGAAGAGGTATTTCTGAGGCAGGAAGAGTAGGTATTAAGGACCCACTGATCGGTGGGGTTCTTTGATTCACACAAAGGGATTCAAGATGACTTTTGAAATTTCTAGACTGGGTCTCTAAATTAGATTTCTAGATTGGGTAGCTGTCCTTCCCCAAGTAGATAAATGATACTAAAGGAGGAGTCAGTTTTAGGAGGACTCTGTGGAGTATATGTACCTCTGGAGTTGTTGAAACTGCGATGATTTGGAGATATCCAGTGGAAGGCACACACACACACACACACACACACACACACAGATAGCTTTGGGGGTTGGACATTCAATCACTCATCTAGCCAGTCATTCAGTTAAGAACACTGGTGCAGGATCTAAATGCTTCACATAGCAAAGATCCTAAATAAATCAATAAGTATGCTGAATGAATGTCTAAATTTTGTGAGCGAGAAAAAAGATGAAGTTCTATAGTTGAGAGAGGCTGTAATCCACATCACCACAGCTCTCCCTGGTATTCTAGGAAAAATATTGTTGTCCAAATCCGAAATGTTGATTGATGAGGTGGTAAAATTCATTGTTCCTCTTTTCATCATTTTTCACATTTTTCAGGTTGGGGGCAAGGTAAATTGGAAAGCATTCACTTACATTCAGTGTCTATAAAAAGGATATTCAGGAGGGTGTAGAAATTAATTTACAGTTGCTCTAAGTTTGATATAAACCTTTAAACTAATGACTAGTTGGAAAACCTGCTTCATCATCTGTGATTGTTTTGAAGAGTCTTGAGATCTACCTTTGTTTCATTATAAAAATCACAGCCAGCCATATCCTAGTGCTTCCCATTTCTTCTAAAGCAAGGAATGGAAAGTGGTTATGGACTAAATTTTGCCATTCAACAAATATTTATTTCATAAAAGATCTTGGAAGGAATGACCTCCACAGATTTTTAAGAGTTTACTGGCTCTCTGAATATCCTAAAAAAATGGGTAAATATCATGATAAGTTTTTTTAAAATGCATTCACTTATACTAAATACAGTTGTAGCTTGGAGGCAAGGCTTACTTGTATGAAGTTTTTCACTATTGTCCAATATTCATTGAACATCACACACCCACAAAGCCCGACAGAAATGAAAAGTCAATATTTTAATGCAAGGTTCTCTTCTCCCTTTTGTCATTCCTCCACCTTAGGGCTCACAAAGCAAATCTCTGGGAGATGTAGCTCTCCAAACAGTGGGGCTGACTACTAGAAAGCAGTGAGAATAAGGCTCAGAAGAAATTCAAAGGTTAAAGAGGAGGAAGAAAATGGAACGATGGAGAAACTGATTCAAATCAAGGCCAGCATTTTTTTAAAAAACAACAGCAACAACAGCAGAAAGGAAATCTTAAGGGGGAAAAACTCTCCCAGAAGGAAGAAATGTCCAAATGCTTACCACAAGGCAGAAAAACCTCTATTAAAACAAACAGCATATTATGATATGTACTCAAGTGAATATGAAAAAGACAAAGAGGAGATAACACGCTTCAGCTGGGTATTTAAAGAAATCTACTCCCTGCCGAACTGCTGAAAGAAAAAAGAATGTGCTCCTTTTAAGGAGAAAAATATTCTTGTAAGGAATATGCTTACTAGTTTCCCTGTTGACTCCGTTTTAGCCTTATTTCTTCAGACTTGGTTTCTGGTCAGCATCTATGGGAAGAGGGTCTTGCTGTTTGGATTTTTGTCTTAGAGCAAAGAACAAAGGTTTTGAATCAGCCCTTGTGATGGACGTTCATACTCTGTCTCTTTCTATATGTGTCGTCCTGGATAAATCTCTCTGACTCTTTAAGCCTCCGCTTGCTCATCAAATGAGTAAAGTAAGCCTCACAGACTTGTATGAAGCTTAAATGCAAACGGCCAGGAGAAGGTACACTTGGTCTCATCAGATTCAGTTTTGAAAATGCGAGTTATCTCAAGGGCGGCTGCATCCTCGACCGTCCAGAATCCAAAAAGCTGGCATCCAGGCTTTTCCCAACAAGCAGTTTGCAGCAGCCTCGGCTGGCAACACTGGAGGGCTAACTGGAGAAGAAAGAAACCTCCTTCTGGTCCAAATAAACTGTGCTAAATTAAGCCAGACTAGAAACTGACGACACAGAGCTCTTCTGTGGGTCATCCATGCCACAGTTTTCACTGGGAAAGGTAACAAGATAGAGCGTGCATGACAGCACTCAGAAAGTGATAGCTCCGTCTACACACGTGACATTGTTATTATTTCTAAAGCCACCAGAGCAAGGTATGCACGCACCGTGTTATCTGGCTTTGGGCAGTGTGTGTCTCTTAAATGCAGGTCAAATGCCCGTACCCCTACTTGACTCGAACTACCCAAGCTTCCATTATCCTCTTCATTGATCCGGGGAGGCAGGCACAAATAAAACCCAAATGACTGTCTCCAACAACAAGGAATCTTTAAATGTGCATCATTTGGCAGTGGCATTATCTTAAGACGATTATCCAGAGTATAAATGTTTATTGCCTTGCTTTAAGATGCACAATGTAAGATTAACAATCATGGTGTTTTTTTGTATAAATGCAATATTTCTGCTATTGTGTTTGTGGAATTCAGCTAGATAATAATTGATTCCGTGACAGGGATTGGCTAATTTGCCAACAGTATAGTATAAAACACATTTATACAGTCAATTACACCCAAGTGCATGGCCTATTTGCTTTATAATTTCATAAACTTGCCAGCAATTTAAATAAAAAAGTTCCATTAAATTATCATATCATGTGATGGAATGATATTGCCAAGTATATTAAACCATGTGTGTTCAGCCAGAATTAATTAAATATTATTACTTTTTTCTTATTAACACATTGAACTTACCCTTCCTACTCTCTACTCGAAATAGAAGCCTATTAGTGAACAAAGTAAACTTAAGGGCAAAGTTTAAACATTTTCCTGAGGGTGTTTCATTAAGAACCCTGGTTCTTTTGTTTAAACATTTGCTCTTGGTAAATGTACTTGTATTGTGAAAATATTTTATGTTCTTAGATATGAATACTGGAAAAGTTTAAAGAATACCTTTACTTGAATTATTCAGGTATTCAAAAAGGGAACATTTATGTCTTCAGCTTAGAGAAGTCATGATATAAACCATTTCAGTCTCATTTGTTTATGATGCTATTATTATTTGTGACTCCATGAATCTATCTCGTCTTAGTAAGGGAAAAGATACAAGTCTGGATAGTTTAGCAATTCAAAACCGAATAAAATACAATACTTCCAATACAGAAGATACCTGTTTCATATGAAATAAATTAACCAGGCCTCCTCAAGGGACTCAGTTCAATAAATCCACAGTGAACAATAAGAACTAAACCCTTAATATTAAAGCCTTTGTTTTATATTGTGAAAAGCAAAACAGAGGCGAGTTTCTCCCTGACATATACTCGTTACACTAATCAGATGGCTCATGGTTACACCCACACTGACTTTTATTCTCACTTTTGGGGTTTTTGTCCTTATCATCATGAGCCTGGTTGCCCCACACTTACATCCAACTGAAATCACAAGGGTTTTTCTGTTCTGTTTTGTTCTTTCCTTCTTCCCCCCTCCCCCCTTGCTTTTTCATTCAGTTCTGGCTTTTATTTCTAAATAGTGCATAACTATTTGTTTCAGTTGCTAGATGGAAACATAGTTTTGTTTTCTCTTATAAAACAAAATAAGCATATCAGTCAGAAGCAGAACTATGGCCATCTAAAGGCAGAGGAGATGAACTAGAAGCTAGATGAACTAGAAGGTCTCTATGAGCCCTTGCTAGAGGAGGTTTAACAAATGGACAAGAACCAGGAATGTTCTGAGAGCTGAGCCACAGGACCCACCGCAAGGGTCACACCGTGGAACTTTCGGGTTTCACGCCACCTCCACCCCTACAATAAGCCTTACAGCTAACTCCTCCTGTGCCCTTGAGTCACTCTCTTTAGCATTAAGTCCTGGAGAGAGAATGTTACATGTGGGCTTCATAGCCCCAGATGGAGAGAGAGCCGATTGAGACACTAACACCCTTGTTGGGGTGAGCACTATGCTTGGCCAAGGGGCACATGACAAGGACTTCCTTCCAGAGGAAGATTCATGTGAAAAGAGAAAGGGGAGTGTCTGAGTGCTGGAACACAATCCTAAAAAAATAAATAATACAGACAATTCTTGAACAAAACCAGCTAATTGGGAAAACGTTACACAATAGAGAAGTAAATAAAATTAAAAAGTGAAATGCCTTCATAATGGGACTGAGATTAGCAATTTGAGTGGTTTTAGTTTGTGTCTCTCCGGTCTTTTGCATTTCCATATATAAATCTATCTTACTGTATCATATTAGATATGTTATTCTACAACTGTACTTAAAATTTAAATAGTAAATACTCATCTTTTTTCACTTTAATTTATATAGAGATTTATCCTGTCCGTGTTTATGGCTTTCTAGTATTCCATTGCTTGGATTTTCCTAATTCATTCAACTGTTTTTGATTGCTGGGTATTGAGACTGGTTTTCACTTCCCCACTATCACTAACATCTCTGTACGTTCATCTTTGCCTTCTTCTCCAATTATTTCCTTGGGAATAATTCTCACAAGTGGAATTTTCAGGGCAAAGGACATTCTCATTTGAGAGATCTTGCCAAATTGCCCTCCAGAAAGACAGTGACAATTTACACCTCCACAAACAGTATGTGAGATACAGTCATCAATATCACCAGCTTCTTCATCATTCTTCTTTCTTAATCACCAGAAAGGTGTGAAAAAAACCCTACACTTACACATAAAGATTTATAATTACTGGCACTTACCTTAATAAGACAGTGCTTAGAATTGGGTAAGCATAACGTTAACAGTCTCCACAGACTCAGCAGAAAAAAAATTATTGCAGATATTTAATCATTGTAGTCAAAAGAACCTACCTCGAATAACAGTGTAGACAGGAGTCTTTAGCAGACTATATATTTTAGCGTGCTTCCTGTGTACTTTGTTAAACATAGTGTTACTTATTTGATGTAGGTGACTTCAAATTTATATAATTGTGCACATCAAAGCAATGAGTCAGCCAGAATTCTGCTTATTTGTGGTGGGATAATACAGATAAAGGACTTGGACAAGAGAATTGGAGTTTGGACCATAATCTTTTTCCTTTTACATGGTTACTGAAAGCCCAACGTACTTCAATAATCACTTAGAAAAAAATCTTACATTTATGGAATCCTTGTCCTTGAAGTTTTTCTGATGCTTATCTTGAAAATGTATAGTATTTCCAAAGCATTCCAGAACTTGGAGAATCTCTTGACAAGTGGAGACTGTGTTAATGCCAAACCCGAAAATGTGAAGATTTTGCTTATTCGAATGAGCAGTGGTTTTGAATAAGGCAAAATCTATAATCTTAGTAAATATTACACACTATTATTAAAGAAGCAAAAAGGAATTGTGCTGGAGTTAATTAAGGCTTTAAGAAATGCCTGCTTTTATTGGCAAAAAAAAATTTTTTTGTTGCAACAAGAAAACTAAAAATTAAGAGGATGGTTGGCAGCAATATTGATATGCTAATGGATAAACATGCTAATTTAGAAAAAACTAATCAGCAAAGACATTACTAATGGAAATGTACAGGAAAATGGCTAATGCTGTATGCAAACCTGGTATCTACAAAATTAAGAAGAAACCAGTTTTGTTTTCATAATTGTAACTTGAAATTCGGGTCTTCTTTAACTAAGCTTTGCAATAGTACGATGCTGACAAACTTGCTGGGTGCTAGGGGAGCTAACTCATGTACACGCACATACATATACATAATGTGTGTATATGTATATGTATATGTATATGTATATGTGTATGTATATGTATATGTATATTATTATTTCCACTTATATCCAATAGGGACTAAGGTTTCTATTCTCCCAGTCTCATAGGGTCTAGGTGGCAACCTTCTTATGAGAAAAACAGGCAATGACTGTATAGGTAAAAAAAAAAGCCTCTGATTTTGACGGGCATGAAGCGGTAACTCCATTGACAGAATTAACCTTATAAATACAATCCTTTTCTGTAGATAAACAAGTACCTTCAGCCAAATTCCTTTCCCTTGTTTTGCTCTCTAAACTTATAGATAAGCACTTAAATATCCACAGGCCCCGTGCTAATAATTTAAGTGAGTGAAGTGATCCAGGTGTAAGACATTAAGGAGCGGTAGGGATTGGGGCAAACTATAGTACCAAGGTTGGGGGGAGCAGCTAATACTGAGTGGGAAAATTGAAAGCTGGAAGGATCCCCTGATGTTGCTAGATCTTCTGATTTTATGAGACAAACCGGAAATACAAACTTTTAAATGAAATCTCCTCAAATTGAAAAATGCAACATCAGTCAATTAAGATTTAAAGCCACTCAATTATACATTTTTTTCCTCCTGTCCTCATCCACCTTGGTTGATTTCCAAGTTAGGGATATGGCAAGTGTCACGGCATTGAGGGGGGATTCTCATCCTGATGTCAGATCCTGTCCTCTCTGGCATCTGTTGATAGGTAAAGTTGCCTCTAGTTCTCAGGGATGGCCAATATTCCATGTTATCATCCATGAATGACAACAGTGAGCCTTTCAGTGAGCCTCTCAGCATTTAATCCATTTTGCTTCATCTTTGACTATTCTCTCTCCAGGGTTATCTAGTCTGGGCAGGTGTCAATAACTTATTCTGATTAATCATATAACCTTTTGTGACTCTACTTTGGGTGCTTAAAAGATACAGGCTCTTGCTACTCAAAAGTGCTGATTTTCTCAAAGCTATTACCTGTTTGCCTTGGAATTATAGCACCTTTTAAGAAGTTCATGAGCTTAATATTGTCTTTTTTTTTTTCAATTTTTGCAGTAGCAACCATGCCCCAAAGACAATGTGGGTCAATGCTTCAGAAGCTATTTTGGGAGATTATATTGATTGCTACATAAAAATACTAACCCATCATTATAATAATTTTATTCTACCTTAGACATTCAGCCATCTTAGTGATAACTGATAGTTACTTTTAAGGTTAGTGAAAGAAGGGCAACTTGGTTCAAATAAATACATTATTAGAGATGGGAACAGTAATGAAAATAAGAACTCAATTAGTAAACATACAAAATGCTCCTCTGTGTTATTTGTTACACTAGGTTTTACTCCATTTTATAGATACATCATACCCACTGCAGACCTCAGTTGGAATGGAGTTACTTGGGGGTACATCCAAAACTGTGTCTTCCAGTATAAAGAAACAGCATCACTCTGATGACATTCCAAGAGTTACATTTTACCTGTTACCTCCAACTTTAAACATTAAGACCTCTAAATAAAGCAATTGTTAACTTTTGTCATTGATGAGAGTCAATAAAGGTCTTAAAGGCAACAGCCAATAATTGAAAATATTTCAACTCCTCCTTTCATTGGGTGGAGGGAGTCTGTTATTATTTAGGGTTAAATTTACCTTTCTTTAGGTTGGAATTCTTGCCTGCAGCTTCTCTAACAACTGACAGTTGGGGTTTTTCAGAACTAAAACAGGATTTGCCAGTGAGAAATTAGAGCCAAAGTAAGTTGGAGCGGTTAAAAAGTAGTAGGAAAGAGAGAATCCAAAAAACCACTTTGAGCTCTTAGCTTGGGTTCCTTTGAAAGCAGAGGCAAAAGACGGAGTTGGATATAGGTCATTTATTTGGAAAGTTATCCCAGGAAGCAGGAATGAGGGAACAGGGAGAGTAAGATGGGCAACTAGCACAAGTAATAAACTGTACATTACCAAGCTGGTTATTGCTGTGAGCAATTGGGGCTCAATCCATCTGGGGAATTCTGAGGAAATGTATAGAAAGTTCATCAGAATTGTCCCTCCAAGGACCAGAGGCCTGGGCAAATATCCACCAACACCCACTCCTCATTAATTGAGGGATGTTCATAGGGGTGTTAACCCTCTCACTTCCAGGGGCCATCTGCAGATAAAGCTCTAGGACAGAAAAATAGAGAGGTGCTGAGCTGGCTGATTGAGGTGGACTGTCATGGGCATGCACAGAACCCCCATCACAGTGGTATGGATTAATAATTGAGCTGAGGGGATGTAACAGACTCTACAGAAACATCTGATGCAAGCATCAGATCATAGTTCTTGGACCTTTCCCTTATGGAATGGCAGATTTGTGGTATGCGGTTAAAGTGACAGAGCAGGGGCATGAAGACTCCCCATCCTCTTAGCACCATGAGTCTATATCACTTCCAATGTTGTGGCCTCAAGCCGCCTCATATTCAGATGACAAAATGGCCACCTCTTTGTCATTACTTTTCCTGTTACTGGCTCACATCAATTGTAAAATCTTCCCTGATCCCCCAACCCAAACAAGAAAGTTAGAATACCTTCTCAGAATCCAATCACTTTCCAAATCTTGATCTAGTAGCCCTTCATAGCTCAAAAAACCTTTGTTTATCCCCCAGAGCCCTCAGCACCACACACAGATGTCTCCTCTCATCCACCCCCCCCCCTCCTTTATCATGCGCCCCTTCCAGTGACTGTACTGCAATGCCCCAGGACGAACCCTAGAGATTGACCCATCATGGCACTGACTGTGGCGCATGCCAGTGTTCTGTCTCTGTGCCTTGTACTATCCTTTGCCTTTCTTCCTGGGAAAGATCACATCTCCGTCCTTTTCAAAGCCCCAATCTCTCTGGAATTTGTTCAACACTGTCTAATCTCCTCCCAATCCATCTTGACAAGGTTTGTTCAATCTCTCTCTGACAAATGTCCTCAATATTTCACTGATTTAATCCTAGCATTCTTGCTCTCCCAAGACCTGGTTATTAATTCTTGCCTATGGCCAGGCCATCTTCTGGACATCATTACTATAGTTGTTGAGTTTCAAAAATAAAATTGAGTCACTGAACCACCCAACTAAACCAGTTCACCACAACTCGGACACAGAGCTCCTGCCGTTCTCTACCAGTTGTCTTATCAAGTTTGTCATGGTTGACATATTTTCACAAATATTTGTATTTTCCCATTTGTTGTTATCCAAAAGGTAGAGGGGTTAATATTCTTCTTAAAACCTATATGGGAAGTTTTTTTTTTCTTCTTTACTTCAGACAGTTTCATTGCTCCCACCTCCTAAATGTATAACTAATTCTCATATTGTATAACTAAGTACTTTATAGAATGCCACTTTTCAAACATTATTTGAAGAAACTTAGTTTCTTCAAATAATATATATGCAGAAGGAGTAAGAAAAACAAAGAAAGAGGAAACCAGGCCTGAGAAGACATGAAGGATATGGTTAAACTGGGCAGAAAGATCGATACAGTTCTAATGAAGGAGCAAATCTGGATGAGCTCTCCATGTTATATGCATAAAGAAAGCCTGATGATTGGCTTATCTTCTGCATTATTAGAAACAAGAGGGCAATTCACTCTTTGCAGGGGAACAGTTTTTCTTGGCACTAAGTTCTAATAAACATCTAGGACCTAACACATGTTAGAGAATGTCATCTTAAGTAATGTCCAGAAAAACACTCTGCAGGAAAAGCAGGGGGTCTTCCGATATGGCTCTTTCTTATGATGACTTTGATGGAAGCTGAGGACTTAGCATCAAATGCATGTGAAGGAACAAGGAGCAAATACTTTGATGTTCAAAGATAGCTATCCCTTGGTTTAAATTAATCCACACTTAGAGTTTAGAAAAATGTCAGAAGTGTCAGATAACACACAGTTTCAATGTTCTTTTCAAAGCAAAACAGGGCACACTTATTTTAAAAATAAGAAAAAAGAAAAATTTAAATTTCATTCCTACTGATATCTTATTTCCACCACCATCAAGTTTGATATGTATCCATTCTTTCAGGTCATCTCCCATCTTTTTTCTCTCTCTTTCTCTGGCCCCATCCCATATAGACGCATAGTGTTTTTGCTTTTAAACTATCATATACATTGTCTTTAATTGCTTTATTCACACAGTATACTATTTCTCTATTATGCTCTTTTTTCCAAAAGCATTTCTTTTTCTGGCAAAGCCTTTGCTATGATCTAAAGGGGGGAAAGTGCAAATGAAGTAAGTATTGTGATAAATGGATAAAAGCATAGCCCTTAGAGTCTGGCATGTGGCAAATTATGATCTCCCTTGTCACTAATTGGGTGATCTTTGACAAATAAGGTTTTAGGCCTCAGTTTCCTCATCTGTACAGTGGGGTTAATAATACTGTACAATATTTCATGCAGGAATTTCAGAAGCAAGATGATATGAAATATGCATATGGAGTGCTAATAACAGCACCTGCAGAAAGAAAGATCTCATTTTAAAGCCCTACAATGCTAACTAAGAAAAACACTGAGTTTTAGAAACCTAACTAGTTGGTGGTAGATAAGATGTTCCATTGGGAAAAATGACAAGGCACTCCACCTCCACACAGGTGCCCCCAGAGAGTCTACAGGCAAACCTCCATTTTATTCTGGAAAGAGGTTTTGACTTTTTTTTTTTTTATCAAGCATAACAGCTTGATGGAGAGACCCAACACTCTAGACCACCAAGCATGACACAAAGAGTTTTAAAACAGACAATTTTTAGAGATGTATAAAATTATCAGCCTTACACATAAAGAAATCACTAAAAGGCCCCATGGAAGTGCTGGTCACAACCTAAAAAGATCTTTCGCAAGGATGCTGTCATTTGACCTTCATGAAATTTCTGTGAGGTACTCTTTCTATGATTATTCTTATTTTATGGAGGGAAACAATGGAGGTGCAGAGTAATTTGATTCTTGAACAAAGACAGAGATAGTCCAAACTAGATCTGGGATTCAAACCTGGGTCTCTGGATCTGGAAGTCTTTGCTGCTGTCATTTCACTATAGAAAACCTGAATAATACTGTGAATTTGTAAAGTCATCATTCTATTTCAGAGTAAAATTGATCAACAGGTGGTTTAATTGGTGTATATGAAGAACTCCAAGGGAAATCCAATATAACAATTCTAGTCCTAAAATATGCATTAGTCAGTCTGAAACTTTTTGATGATTTACATTTTTATGCCTGGGTGTAGCACATCTTTGGACTTGAAGGACACAGAGGCCAATAAGACACTCAAAGACCCATCAAGTCTGTAAGCTCATTGAATCCCAGTATCTCCACTCTGGGAAGTTCCTACTGGTACAGCCTGCAGCAGTTTACACAGTGGTCCTAAGGGTATCAGCTACTAACTGGCTGTTTGCAAATGCATTTCCTTGTGCTGATTCTTCATTCAGTCATCCCTTGCTGGTTCGATGTTGTATTGCCCTAGATGTGCTTTTCTCTATATGTTGTGCCCTCACAGTCGATGCCAACCAGAATGTTCCTTATCATCATCTAGAAATGGAAGATAGAACCTACAAGCAGTTGGACATTTTCTTAGACAAACTTGCCTTTGATATTTCCTTCTCTAGAAGCTCCCTCGGGCATCACTTTAACTCAGGGCAAAATATATCTCTCACTGATTAAAACACTGGAAAGTTCAGGGACTCAGAGGAGAAAGAGCATCTGGCAATCTCTTTGTCCCTTGCTCCTTTCTTCTCTCCTTCCCTCTTTCTACCTCTTTCCTTCCATTCTGCTCCATTTCCGTCCAGTCTAGTCTATCTCATCTTCCCTCCCTTTTCTTCCCCTCTTCCTGTCTCTCCTTCCAATCTCCCTCGCTCTGCCTCTCTCCCTCTAACACAAGCAGGAACATGGTGCACACACACACACACACACACACACGCACACCCTTAACTTCTCCTTAGACATCTCAGAGCAAACTTGCTGGAAGTGCTTAAGGCTAAATCAAAAGTGAATAAATGTTTCTTTTACTGGGAACTTTAACTTTTTCTTTGAAGTTTAATTTAGTTCTTGAATGTTAAAGACGATATATTTGATATCTGTAAATCTGTCTGTACTCGTCTGTGCATGTGAATATATATACATGAGCAAAATGAAAAAAAGAAAAAATCTCCCAAACTTCTGCTTTGACTGCAAGATTAGAGGTTCTAACTTCTTGATTATTCCTTAACAAGAACATTTTAGAGAAATCAGTATCTTTTGTCCTCATTCCATATAGATTACTGCAGTTTGCAGACAGCCCTTTTTGCATATTATGTAAATAGAAAGTTACATTAACAACACTGTAGGTAATGTAGGAACATTTTTTTTAATTTCTCTTTTTTTCTTGTAGAAAGAGCTTCTGATTAAGAGCTGTGAATGCTGTTCATCTTTAATTCCATGCTGACTCCCCAAGTGCTGTCTAGGATGCCTCAAATACTTTTTGTAAAACCATCAGTGCTGCCATTTGCATTCAGCACCACCTACCCTAAAAGATCACAACTTGGCCCAATGGAAGACCATAGACTTTGTGAACCTATCCTGCTGAGTTACCTAGTCCAGGGTTACAATTGTGTTCTGTTGGCAGTGGGCTGTAAAAATAAAATATAGTATCCAAAGGTAGCATTTTTGTAAGGGTGTTGTGAAGCTGAGAGGCGGTGGGAGGAAGCAGACTTTGAGAGCGCTTCAGAGCTGGATAAATAAGCTCTAGCTTCAACAGAGAACAGGAGGGAGTGGGAGAGGGAAAGAGCGCCTTGATGCTCTTTACTGGGTGTGTCAAGTTATATGTACATAAATAGAGTCATTGCTTTTGTCCATGCATGCTGTGAATTTTGCAAAATATTAGAATAATGAAATGCTATTTGATAGCTTTGATAGATGATTGCATTTAATAGGCACACAGAGAGACACCTAAAGGTATTACACATTTCACCCCCAAGGACAATGCAACAATAGTTACAAAAAGCTTCACTTTCGATAGTGAACCTTCATTTTTGTGGAAACAAAATATTCAGCTTGCAGACTAAATTGGTGGCCCTGACCCCTGACTCACCAAAAGCTGGAGAGATATGGCCCCACCCCAGTTGTGACTTTTTCAAGGTCCTCAAAGTACTATGGATGTCAATGATCCTCCAGCTTTTCTTAACGCAGAGAAGAAAGTTGCTCTGCTGAGCACAGTCTAAGTGTCTGATTATAATTCATATATAGCTACAAAAATTATATGGTTCTATCAATTTACAAGACTGCCTCACCTTAAGAAGTTACTAAAATTTCTCTCCTTGAGCAAGTAGAGTCTATAACATTTCTATACTACTAGCATTGAATGGATTCCTCCATGCTCTTTTTGGAAATGTTTGTTGTGATAGCATGTGACACAATTTACTTATTATTGTGGCAGTAGAAATTTAATGTGATTGAAAGCCATCAAAAGGCGTAGCATCTGAATGTCAAACATGACTTGTATCTATAATTCCAGGCAATGATTTGGATGCCTGTTGACTTTCTTCCTCATCCACATGATTTTTTTTTCCCCTTTCCACTAAGTGGCACTGTGTTATTTGCATTTTTCTGTTCAGGTCAAAATATCCGAACATTTGGAATGCTGGTATGAAAACCAGTTTAAAGCTTTGCTGTAAATTTCTGCTAAATAGGTTGGATGGAAAAAAAATACGCAGCAATTAAATTTTTATAAGAAAAAAACTCCCATGAAGCTTACTCTTTTCTGTGCTTAACTCTTTCCCACTTTTCCTTTCCAGCTCCATTAGCCTCCAAATAAGCACACCATATTATATATGTCGAAGGAAGTTTTATTTAGACTTATAAGGGCTGATCTATTCCCATACTGTTTAAATTAATGTTCAAAAAAGAATTCAAACCACATTCTAACATTTGGACTATGTAAGAAGGAAACAGATTTTTCGGGAAAAAAAAAAGATGTTGTTTTAGCTAGGCAGAATGGGCTGTAGGAACATAGACACGTGCAGACGGATTTCTAAATGTGTGTATTATCTGATAAGATCTGGGCTGCTCGTGTGTCAATTCAGAAAGTAAATGAGCGCAGGAGCAGAATTACTTTCCTTCCATCCCTCTTGCCTTCCATCCTTCCTTCCTTCTTCCTTTTCATTTCCTTTTTTTCATTATTTTATTTTTTTTCCCTCCTCCTCCGCTTCCTTTTCTTCTTCTAACAGCTTGGGATTTACTTTTATCTCAGCCACCTGCAGCCTAAGGCTTGGAAACACTTTGGTTCTTCACCTAACCGGTTACTTTTCAGACCAAATTAGCTCCAGAAATGCAGGGTGACTTTGAATAAAGAAACTAGAGTCTCTTGAAATAGAATGGCCTCGATTTGCATCAGAGTAACATTTTGAGAATTAAGTTCTGATCACTCTCTCCAAATTCAGTACACCACTGACAGACAGAATGCTTTGTTAGGCTGGCGTCTATACAATCATCCCCCAGAGGAAAATAGTCATGGAAAAAAAAAAAAAAAAAAACATAGCTACTGACTTTGCATGTGAGTGGCCACCTTTAGTTTTTTCAATACAATAGATTTTTCCAGTTTCTCAAGTGCAGCAAAAACATTGCCAGATAAAGAAACATAAATGCAACCTTGGAAAGGGTTGTGAGGCCAAAAATTCTATGTGTATGTGTGAGTGTGTGTGTATGTGTGCTTGTGCGTACGCACGCGCGCACGCGCACGCACAGCCAGTTCTGTTTGAAACTAATGAATTACATTTCAATTAGCCAGCTTTTAGCAGCAGTTACTTTCTTTGGTGTGTTGGCTTCTATTTGTAGCACGTATGGTAATATATTTTTTTTTTCCTCATAAACGAGGTGTATTTTTTAATCAGAAAAAGAAAAGAAATTAGTGAGCCAGAAAAATGTCAAAGTCTACATTTTTTTAAAAAAAATATATATCTCCTAGAGAATAGCACCGCTCTCTCCTTCACGTGCAAAATATTATACGCTTGCCTTTGAAATTAGCTAACATTCAGGAGGAGAATGAATTTATAGATTTCTTCAAGCCAATGGATTACAAGGAACGTGGAATGGCAGTGAAACCCGCACTATGCCATAAGCTAGCATTACCAAGGATTGAGGAAGACTCTCCCGATGCTGTCACAGGAGGACAAAGGCCAGTGAGGTGGTGGAGACTTGGCATGCATTCCTTGGCATGTGAGCCGTTTTGGGATGATCATCAAATAGAAAGTACTGTATTAGGATGCTTTGTCTTTACAATAGACTTATGAAGATTCACAGGCCACTAATGAATCTGAAACAGCCTACATAACCTATTTCATCTTGTTCAAACTAGCTCTTCCCAAACTTGTCCCATCTGGTACCCCCTTTTTTCCACACCACATGTATTGCAGTTCCAGTGAACTAGTTTAACAGTCAGGAAAGGTTAGGTTATGCTGAGGTAACAAAGAGCCTCTCAAAAATCAGTGTTTTATTTCAACACACATTTACTTCCTACTCAGGGTCAATGTCCAGCATGTCCTTAGGGATCATCAGAAATGTTGCATTCATTATACTCATGGGCTAACCCCAAAGAAAGAGCTAGCACATAAAGTGGGCCAGTTGCCATGATATAGGAAAAAGAGAAAGATCTGGAAAGTCTCCTATATATATCAACCATTAAATGCCCTGGATCAGAGATGACTCACAGCCCTTCTGATCACAATTAATTGTGTAGAACTAGTCAGATGGTTCCGTGCAAACACAAGAGGGTAGAAAATATAATCTTAGCATGTGCCCAAAAGGCAGAGATCCTAAAAAAAAAAAAAAAATCCAAGAAAGCACTAATCAGTACCATATCCGGTATTCTTCAGATTTTATTTTAAGACTTTCTGGACAACTTATGTCTTTTAAATGCTCCAAATCTCATTGTGCATTTTTCCAAGATTAAGAAGAGTTGCATCTGGGAGAAAGGGAGGAGAGATTACAACACAGTAGTACATTGGAAATACTTCAATTATATGAGAAACACCTTTTACATTTGAGCTTCATAACAACTGAGTTACAGGAGTAGGACATAGATTATGATAAGCAACGTTTCCTTATGAGAAAAATTGAGACGAGGTAATGGCCTTCATGACTTGCTACAGTATTCAAATGGTCTTTGTAAATCAGAAGGAAATGTTGGCATACGGGAAATGTGAACAGGTTCAAAATTTGAGACAGCTGGACTAGCAAGAATTATCACCCACCACAATGTAGTTTTATTCTGAACTCTACCAGATTTGTCCAGGACTTGTCCAAGTGTTGGGGAGATTATTCAACTGAAATACAGTGAGAAATAAAGCTCACTAACACAAATGTGACAAAACAAAGTTTTGGTGAGGTACCATGAGGTGACAACTTGTTTCATAAATATCTTGAGAGTTTCTGGCCACTGGAAGCAATGAACACGAATCATTATTAAAGAAAAAAAAAATTCATGCAGTGCCATTGGAGAGAAAAATTTAACCTATCACTTCGGCCTCAAAAAAAAAAACAGTTAAAAGTAAGAGAAAAAAATAAATTCTGCCCCCTTTATGTGCTATTGGACTCCTAGTGAGAAAATAAATTCTGATTTTTTGCTGTTTGCCTCAAAAGAAGGATGGAGGCACAGAATGACATTTCATAGCTTTGTTTAGATTGTCAGTGTAGGTGGGGTACCAGGCTGTGGGGGCAAGTATGCCATGACAGCCACTAGCAAGCCACAAGCCATGCTGCATTACCCATTCCACGTCCTGCCTCACCTCTATCTGCCCCAACCCCCAAATCTGCCATAATTAGCCTTGCGAGGCTTACATTGCCACAGCCGCATGCCTTAGGCATTATCTCCTATCTGTGGTATTATGTGCTGTAATCCCACAGCTAAATGTGGTAACCCAAATTTCGCAGAGACTCTGTAGCAGGCTTGCTGAGATAACCCATCTCGATATGTGAAGTGCCAGGTCGCTCAGAGCCTGTAGGCTTGGAGCGCTAGGGATGCTTTGTGTAGATTCATCCTACGCACCCTATAGCTTACCCATCCTTCCAGAGATCACAAGAACCCTAAATAGCAAATATGGCATCCTAACTAGAACACCACCTGTTTTGTGCAAGTGTACATGGGCTTCTGCCACCCGGCTGCTTCTCTCTCTCTCTCTCTCTCTCCCTCTCTCCTTCTCTCTCTCTCTCTCTCTCTCTCCTCTCCCTCTCCCTCTCTCTGGAGAAGAGACAAAATGTAGAGTCTGTCTCTGTTGCCTGGCTTACAAAATATACAGAAAACTGGTAGATATAAGCTCATTGCCTGAACCCAGGCCAATGGTACCTATGCCACCTACACAACAGTGACCTACATACATGTGTCACACATCATGCTCTTAAATATGCTCGCAGGTGCTGGGATCCTAGGCAATAAAGATCGTTGCTTGACAAGCCTTTTTGTTCTACATTTCAGAATTTTTTTGTGGTTGTTTGTTGTCAAAAGAAATATACATATTCTTTCTCTCTTTCTCTCTCTCTCTCTCTCTCTCTCTTTCTCTCTCTCTCTCTTTCTCTGCTGTGGGATTGCTTAGAAACATGCAGGTTTTGACATATGCTTTTACCTGAAAATGTATCTACTCCTGCTGCTTTATTGGACCTCCTAATTACTTGTAAAAAAATAATAATAAATTGGGCAGGTGTTTGCTCTTCCAGTTGATTAATTGACAATGATTTCACCACAATTGACGGCAGAAAGCTAGGAAGCTGCCGGTTGGAGTTCAATGAGGAATACACATTTTTCTACTCAGCCATGTGAATCAGCTTGAGAGGAAAATTTACAAAAGGCTCAAATTGCCAGAAAACTCTATGTTTTTCATTCCAGGCTTGGAGATCTCTTAGTCCCTGTATTGGGCCCTGTCACATATATAATTCTCTGTTTTATACATATGAAACTCTGGAGCTGATAAAATGAGTTTAGAAATGTTTTTTCCCTTAAGTGAAAAGGATCACCCAGATCAGTCACTATTATGTGTGGAAAGCAGCGCATGATGGCAGGAACAATGAAGTCTGATGTAAAGTTGACCATGCTTTTTCACTGTGTCGGCGGTATTTTGCTTTTCAATTTACCAGCATCACAAGCAGCAGCAGCCAGCCTAAGATGGTCTCTGAGGACCATGCCTCCCAGAATATTAGCATAGTAAAGTTGGGGCCATTCTGTATTAATCTTTTTCATAGCTTCAAAGAAAGCCACACAATGTTTTCTGGCTGGTGAGTAAATAAAAATAAAGAGGTCTGAATTTCAGAAATCAAGAAACAAAACGAAGTAGTTTTCTTCATTTTTTGATTGACATGAAAACTTTCCAGGTCTTACAGGGAATTGAGGGATGTACAGAACACATGGAATATTATAGGTTTGATCATTTTAATTAAGAAAAGTCCTGGGCTTCAAACTTATATTCAGATGAACAGATTTTCAAAAGAGAAGTAGTTTGACTAATAGCATTTTTGTATGAAGTAGGGAAGTGGTGAACTAGTGAACTGATCTAAATAAGTTAGATTCAAGGTTTGGCTGGAGTTCAGGCCGTATTTTTATGTTGATCCTTAGAACTCATTCATTCACTCTATTTTTATTTTACAGCTGGGCTTGTAAGCATGAATAATGTAGATACACAAATAGCATAGAAAGTGAGTGTAGCCAGGAGGTAACGAGAGAGACAAGAGTCCATATTTCCTGAAAACAACTCCAAATAGAAAAGACATTTTCATGCTTTCTAAAAGACAATAACAAATAAAGAAGACTTCACAGTGATGTGGATCAACATAAAGTACCCCTTGAAACATTGTTTTCTAAACTTAGGTGTTAGGAGACTACCTTATAGGGAATCACTATGACCATTTTATGGGATTTTTTACTGATCAAATTTATAAGAGGAAAATAATGGCATTCCAGAGTCAAATCACTAAAACCATGAAATTGATGACCTCTCATCTTTCAAAAAACCTT
Source organism: Canis aureus (assembly GCF_053574225.1). Lineage (NCBI taxonomy): Eukaryota > Metazoa > Chordata > Mammalia > Carnivora > Canidae > Canis > Canis aureus. The sequence goes on from NC_135632.1 coordinate 28,494,647, forward strand.
CAACATATGATTGGGATTCAAAATATTTTAAAGGAACACTTCCCCAAAACAAGTAGGTGATTTGAGAAAGAATGAATATAGGAATTCACTCATATGTTTGCATAGAGGAATTATATTCTCTTTGATGAAAATGATAAGGTAGAGAGTAGAGACTTCTAAATATCATGCATTTTCATCTCCATTCTCTGTGACGCCTATCTTTGGCTATAAACCTTCCTCGTGTTATTTTGATATTCTGATTTGCCAAGCAGATAAAGGGTTCAAATCTTTTAACTTGTCCCTTCATGAGAAAGAATTAAAAAGTGCAAAAACACGAGATTGAAAACTGTCTTGGAAGGAGTATGAGTTCCTTCCCCTTGCTCCTAGGGAGGAAAACATGTCTCACACACTGAGCTTACTGAAGGATTTGCATGGTCAATTTCTTTTCTTTCTTTTTTATTTATTCATGAGAGACACAGAGAAAGAGAGGCAGAGACATAGGCAGAGGGAGAAGCAGGGTCCATGCAGGGAGCCCAATGTGGGACCCAGTCCCAGGGCTCCGGGATCACGCCCTGAGCCGAAGGCAGGCACTAAACCGCTGAGCCACCCAGGCATCCCTGCATGGTCAATTTCTTTACAGGTCTAAAAATTCCAATAGACTGCATCTCTCCGATGACTTTAGAAGCTGTTCTCTCTGCCACTGTAACACTGGGAAGGTAAAGCAGGAATTTGCTGTAAGCCTCAAGGATCCAAGGGCACCAGGCTTCTGCACCTGACTCCAGTGATGGGTTCTTAGCATTAAGACTTTGCTAAGAAGATGAAATGGTGGTAATTTCCAAACTTGAACAGTAAAACAACAACAACAAGGAGTTTTATACAGGTGAATCAATCCACTTGCCTCAAGAACACACACTCAATGACCACTACAACAGCTTCCCAGAAGTAGCACAAATCAAATTAACATTACCAAGGGGATGGAGAGGATGGCGCTTGAGAACTTTCTGTAGCAAATATAGGCTTCCCTTTCATAAAATTCTCCATTTCCCAGGTTCTACGTGAGCACCTTGATTGCCTTGTGGATTAGACTGTGTATACACAGGATGGGCTGTGAGTCAAGGAAGACACAAAGCAGACGGGCATATCCCAGCTGTAAAATTGCACATTCTACCGTAAGTGAGCAATCCCGACTACCTACTTCATCTCCTTCTACCAAAATATTGCGTTTTCCCTCCCAATAAAGATGTTTTATAATGGCAATGAGGTGCTGTAATTCACGGAGTTTCTGCTGCTTACTCGCTCTCTGTGTCCTGTAACTCCCACTCTATCAGGAGAGCATATGTTGTATCTCTGTCATGAATTATTATTTGATGATTCCACATTGGAATTTGCACTTGGAAGGCAGTTTCTCCACCCCCACGGCAAGGATTCCTGCTCATTCATAGAAGGTCCATATTGTCTAACGGCTTCCATGTTGTAAAACAATTCCTTAGGTGCTGCATCCAGGGGCTTGGTCTCCTAAATTCTCAATTAGCAAAACCAATCCTGAACTTTAATATAGGTGCCTAAGGTGCTGTGCCTCTTCATTTTGAAATACCATTCGTGTACACTACATTCAAGACAATGATTCGCTCAACAATGAGCAGATTCAATGGCAAAACATTTCAGGTGGCAGTGATAAAACTCTTGACTAGCACAAATCAGGGGAAAAGACATCCTTTTTCTTTTTTTTTTTCATGAACTGCCTCCTACCTTTCTCCCCAACTAGTAAATTTAGAGGATGGAAAGTAATAAAATGCAATTGGTTTTAGCCTTTTTGATTCTGACTTTCATCAAAGGGATTCCAAACTGTTTTCCTATGGGTAGGCTTTCATTCAAATGAATATTTATTGGACATCTCCTAGCAGTGGTATATTGGAGCCCATTCATTCTGGCTCATAGGAACTGATTGGGCACATCTCTTCTCGATTGCGCATTTAGCAGATGACTCATTGTTGACTTGAAATGGGCCATTGTGGGAGTATTTACACTATGGAAATCAACAAATGCCACAAATCAGGACTTTCTGGGGGGAAGATGGGGGTTAGTTGCTCAACGGTTACCAGTATATCACTGCCTCCTACCTAGTAGGCAAAATATCATACAGATACTGACATTATTGTGTATAGTATCCTGAAACCAAAGTGGCTAAGTGTGACTTGCAAAAGTAATTCATAAAACAAGATAAAAATAGTTCAAATTATTAGTGGAAAAGATGTCAGGTGGGGACTGTGACTCACTGGTTAAGGAACTGGGCTTGGTTCAGTTTGAGTTGGTCCACTTACTAGATTAATATCCTTCAGCAAGTCACTCACTTCTCTGAACTTCAGTTTAATGGAAAATGGATATAATAGAAGTTAATTCCCTCACGTGGTTATTTTTTTTAATTGATTGAGGTAACGAATGAATGTTCTTGGTCTTCGGCTAATACTGAGAGCCCAAGACATTTTAGCCATTATTGCCGAAGTCAGATACTTGGAACACTGCCAATGTCATGTTAGTTGCAGTTACTGGTTTACTGAGTTCCAATCACATGTCTTTTTCCGTGTCCTCAAACATACCAGTTTCCTGACTCTGAGCCTTTGCATCTGCTGTTCCTGCTGTCTGAAAAATCTCTCCCGTGGATCTGTGCCTGGCCAGTTTCTTCTCATTATTCCCTGACAGCAGTTCAAATGTGAGCTCTTCCAAGAGGACTTCCTGGGTCTCTCTCTCTCTTCCTTGGCACACATTCTCCTCTCCTACATTTAGTTACCACGTTCCAGATTTCCCTGTTCTGTATTCCCATATAACTCTTCATCGTGAGAAGTTTTCTGCTTTATTTGGTGGCATGTTTATTAACTAACCATCTCTCTTACTGAACCTAACATCTGTGGGAGCAACGGCGGCCCTGCTTGCCTTTTTTGCCACTTAATCCTGAGCCCCAGGAATGATGCTTGGCATGTGGTAGGCATGCAATAAATAGCGGTGAGTGATGAATGAATAAATGGTGACTTTGGAGCCGCAAAAGTTAATTCACTACTTAGGTGGAGCAGATAGATCTACAGTCCTATTTTTAGTCCAATTAAGGGTTGTTTTTGATAATAAAATAGAAATATTTATGGATCCACAGGAGGTAGAGAAGTTCATTAATGCTCTAGATAAATAACGGAACGAGCAGCAGAAAATCTATTGACAGATTTAATCAGGAAATTGTGAAAACAACCAGATATAGCTGATTTTGCAAGGCATAGAAAGATTGGATTTAGAATAACTTGATTGGGTGAATTTGAAAAGATTTTCTTTCCTTACACAGCGCTACAGGTTTATTTATCTCTGTGATCTTAGCATAATGATTGGAAATAAGAAAGCAGAATTTAAATTCCCAATCATTAGCCATCCTGATTATTATAATTTGGGATGGGAGGAAAGCTATAATGTGGACTCACCTTCTTGGTATGCAAGAGTTTCCAAAGACCCTTGTGCAGGTGTGTGAGTGACACTTTTCTTTCTCTCATCATATCTGTTTGAGCCTAGGAGAAGGGGAATAATGGGTACTGAAGAAGGAAGGACAAAATAAACCAGTTTGAATGACTACTTTTTAATTTTTGTAGTATCAAGTAATGAATTAAGCATTTCCATGTGAGAAGATATTTTCTTTAAGAGCATGAGAGGTTTGGAGAGCTTTCAAAAAAATTCATTCTAAAAGTGAAGGACTTTAATTAATAGAAAAAATATTTGCTACCTATTACACTCAGAGTAGAATTAGGAAGAGTATTATGAAGGTAGAAATAGAATTTTAACATAGACATGCATCTCTTGCCTTACTGAGGAAAAGACATTTTATAAGTGGAAAGGAGAATATAAATGCAAGGTATATGGAGATAGAGCTCTTTATCTGTATCTGGATTAAATGCTCAAAGTCCAATATTTTTCTTTATTTTTCAGATTAGCTAGGATAGAGCAGGGGGTAACCTACATAATGTTGGCAGGATTTTCAATTAAATTGTGGATAGATAGTTAGACTGAACATTGAACGAATTACATAAAGTTTTAGGTATTGATGGCAGGAGATTTAAAAGTCAGTTATTTTATGCACATACATATGTATATGTATACATGCACATACACACACATGCAATCATTACCACCACTTTAGGGTAAATAATTCAGATAGATAAAAAGCTGCCCAATTCCCATGCAGCCTTTTGAGCCTATTTCATTATGTGCAAGTAGAATTTTTAAAAATTAGTTTCAGATTCTTAAAAATAGAAAAGCCCTGATTTCCTCTGCCAAGAATTCTACAATTGGGGCCCTGGCCTAAAATGCAGGAAATTAAGTAGATGATTTTTTATACAAAAGAAACAGGCATCTAATTACTGCACATGTAATTTATTATTTACCAAAATGTGTAAGCACATACCATATACAAATTTTTATGCCCACGCTTGTACAGAAGCTAATTCTTATCATGGTTAATATATGACATTATGTAGCAGAGATTGATCCTAAATCAAAATACAGTGTGAAGAAACAGCATTTAGTAACAATAAGCCACGTGCTGGAAAATCTAGGTACTATACACACACACACACACACACACAAATACATGCACACATATACAGTTGACTCTTGGACCCTTGGGTTTGGACTGCATGAGTCAACTTATACATAGATTTTTTTTTTTTACATATACAGTGCAGTACTATAAGTATATTTTATCTTCTTATAATTTCCTTAATAACCCTTTTTTGTCTAGGTTACTTTATTATAAAAATACAGTATATAACACATAGAACATACAAACTATGTGTGAAACAACTCTTTATGTTATTTGTAAGGCTTCCAGCTTAGCAGTTAAGTTTGGGGGAGTCCAAAGTTATGCATGGATTTTTAGTTGTGTGGGGGAGCTGACACCCCTAATTCCCACATCATATATATATATACACACATATATATATACACACTTCTTCTGAAAAAAGGATTAATGTGTTTTCACCTGCACACAGGATAATTGTATCATGTCAAGTGGAAGTATGACCTCTATTTGGAGATGAAGTATGGTTCAAGGAAATGTGTATGGGTGCCAAGTTGGGGTGAACCTGTGATGCTTGATTTTAATGTGTCAACTTGGCTGGGCCATGGCTCAGATATATGGTCAAGTATTATTCTAGATATTTCTGTGAGAGTTTTTTGGGATGAGATTTACATTTAAATCAGTGGACTTTAAATAAAGCATATTCCCCTCTATTAGGTGGGTGAATTTTGGTCAATGAATTGAAGGCCTGAGTAGAACAAAAGATAAATCCTCCCTGAGCAAAACAGATTTGTGTAGCAGATATCCTTTGGACTCAAACTGCAGTACTGGGTCTTCCTTGGGTCTCTAGCCTGCTGCTCCACTCTGTAGATCTTAGACTTGTCAGCCTTCATAAACATAGAAGTTAATTCCTTAAAATAAATCTCTTTCTATATATATACATACATATCCTATTGGTTCTGTTTCTCTGGCAAAGACTGACTATACACAGTTCAGTGAAGAAAAGACTCAAATCTTAATTATTTACATGAGCAAAATGAAGCTCACAGAGGTTTCGTTGTCCAAGATCATAAGGCCAGCAAATAGTGGAGTTAAAATCTGATCTCACCTCTTCTAATGTGAAAGTTGACATTCTTTTAGATTTTTTACACGACTTTCAAAACAGACTTCTAATAATCAATAACTTCCTCAATTTATTGATTATTGGAGTTTATGACTATGATTATCTGTTAATCTATAAACTCTGAAAGGACAAGAAATATGCCTTAGCTGTCTTGTTGGCTATGTCTAGCACAATGTCTAATACAGGAAACACTAGAAATCACACATACACAAGCCACACATTCCCCCTAAGACACTTACCCACATCACAAGCACATATACTTTCTCTACCAATGTAACTTATTTAACTCAAAAGAGTCTACATCTTACATAAACTTGGACAACAGCTCATTCTTTTTCCTCAGTGTATGATCCCACGTGCAACAGTGAGCAGGACAAGTCCTCTTAACCTCTCGGAGTTTCCTTCCATTTCTTTGGCAAACCAAAGTTTGGTCTGGAAAAGGGTTTCCCAATTATCAGGTATCTGACGTTTACAAATCATTTTCCTGATGTTTGATGGTCTTACTCACATGTCATCACAAGAACACAGACTGATGCTAAAAAGAAGGCAGAGTTGGTACAGAGGCACCATGACCTAAGCAGTAACATTGTCAGGTTTTAGATACTCATGAAGATAGATGCATAAATGTTAAAAAAAAATTCAATTGTCTACATGCAAACTAAAGTCATATAGTACTACCAATGAGATGAATGCTACACTTTGGAGGGAAAAGTCTAAATTTGGGCAGACCGGGTGGCTCAGTGGTTTAGCTCCGACTTCAGCCCAGAGCCTGATCCTGGAGACCCAGGATCGAGTCCCATGTCAGGCTCCATGCATGGAACCTGTTTCTCCCTCTACCTGTGTCTCAACCTCTCTCTCTCTGTCTCTCTCTCTCTCTTTCTGTGTCTCTCATGAATAAATAAATAAAATCTCTTTTAAAAAAAAAAGTCTAAATTAGCACAACGTAAAGTCTTGCCTAGTTCTGTCTCTATATGTTTGTAAATTGAGTACCGAACATTACATAATTCTGTAATTTACTCCAGATATAACCTTCTTAATACTCCTCCAAAAAAAAAAAAAAATCTCCTAAATGTGAGAAAATACTCTTAGTCTTCCATATTCATATTTTCTCCCTGGCTGCTCCTATACCCCTGTCTCAGCGGGATTCACAGGTCTTGTAAAGGGTTCATAGATTAAGTGAGAATATACAGGCTTAAAACTTCAAAGGGTCTTTTCCAGAAGATTCTTGTCAATTTTTTTTTACTACAACCCACATTATGAAATACATATATCTTATGACCCAATGTAGATATACGTATGAATACTATATAAAGTAAAATTTTAATGAACCATGCTTATACTTCATTCTGTCCTGTTTGTCTACTTCATTTTTTAAATTATAGATTGACACTTATCAAATTTACTTTTTTTTAATTTTTTTTTTATTTATTTATGATAGTCACAGAGAGAGAGAGAGAGGCAGAGACATAGGCAGAGGGAGAAGAAGGCTCCATGCACCGGGAGCCCGACGTGGGATTCGATCCCAGGTCTCCAGGATCGCGCCCTGGGCCAAAGGTAGGCACCAAACCGCTGCACCACCCAGGGATCCCCTCAAATTTACTTTATAACACATATATTAATTACCTGTTGCTGTGTAACAATATTGCCACAAATTTGGCAACTTATGAAAACACACTCTTGTCACACTTTCTGTGTGTCAAGGATCTACATATAGCTTGGCTATATCATCTGCAAGGCTGCAATTAATATGTTAGCTGGGGTAAGGATCTCATATGAGATTCAACTGGGAAAGAAATCATGTCCTTGGTCACTTGGTTTTTGTTAACATTTGGTTCCTTGTAGGTTTGTTGGACTAAGGGCTGGATTTCTTGCTGGCTATTAGATGGAAGCCACCCTTGGTTTCCTTCCACATGACCCTTTACATGGGGAAGCTCTTTACCATATTCTGTTAGTTAGAAGCACATTATAGGTCCGGAACACACACAAATGGAAGCAATTATGCAAAGGCATTAACCAAGAGGAGGGACTTAGGGGGCTATCTTAAATCCTGTCTACTAGAAAAATTAATGTATCGATCTCTGAAATTTGAAAAGCACTGGTCTGACAAATAAACTCTCCTCAGATGATAATAATTTTGAGCCTCTGTAGACCAGCAAGGCAAGAATCATTATTTATAATCTCTGATATTCTATATGATCTTAGTTCTTAAGTTCTTCATATAAATGTCTGATACATGTATATTAATATTTAACAAGAGTTAATGATGCCAATTTTGAATACCTCTACTTCTCTACATGTTTAAAGGCAGATGTTTTCTCACAATCTAGCAAGATAGACTTGGCATAAATTCTAGGCAGTGATAAAGAAAACTTGAAAGTAAATTGAGTACATACTATATTATTTCACATGTTTATTTATAGACTAATAATGCCCCTAACAATTCTGATCACATCATAGTTGTGAAAATTTTAAGGAATTGAAAAAAATGTCAATTTGACTATAATTATTTTGTCATCTTATGTTTTAAAACAATTTTATTATTTAAAACAATGTTTGTTATCCATCACCACTGCCCCAAATAGGGCCAGCTCTGAAATGAGGGTTTGAGGAGCTTTTAATTTGTAAATTAAGCATCATAATAAGAAACAGCTCTTCACTCTGTCTCGTTTTTCCAGATAATGGTCATTTGAACTGTCTCTGAGTCTGGAGGTTGCTGTTAACAATCCGAATTGTATTACTGCTGGGCTAGTTAACATTTAAATTAGACTTTTCAAAACAATGTGGAGAAAACAGTCAGCTCTTTGATGGGATTTATGATGGACACATGGCTCGGCTAATGAAGACAACATGTCAAGCCTTGAACAAAAATGATTTTAGGGATTTTTTGAGACAGCTATTTGGGTTGATGGAGCTGATTTCATCTTTGGAGATCACATTCTGAATTAGCAATCACCACCTTTACAGAAACAAGATCAAAGATGAAGGGTGTGGCAGTGTTGGGCTAGATAAATAATTCTAGGAGCAGTCAGATAAATAAATCCTGTCCAAAAGGATATGGATATTTGGAAATTAAATAAAGATTTGCTTGTGGGATTTTTGGTGGGAGTGAAAAGGATTAGGGAGGGCAGTGAAGAGTCGGTATCACAAACAGCTAATAAGAGGTCATGTAGTACAATATACACCTGTAATGAAGATCCTTAGCACTTTGTTGCACAACATGAATGAATTTCCACTGGGAGAGATGAGCTAAGTAAAAGCCATTTCTCCAGCCAGTATCCAGCTATTTCTTGTTATTTCTTGTCAGAGGTCTTCGAAGCTAGCCACGTCTCCCTACAGCCAGGATAAGCCCAGCTCTCTAGATTTTATTTCCTTTTATCTGATAGACTCTCAAATTATGCTTACCCATTTTTATGTCTAAAAAATATCTGTATTCTGTAAGAACCATATTTTTACAGAGAAAGGAGAATGTTCAGTGTTAGTATTTTTCAAAGACTTCAAGTATTGAAGTTTGGAAGAAAGACTCAGGAAATTGAAGTGTTAATCTATTAAAATACCTTTACATTGAAAATTGTTACATAAAAGAAAAAATTTTCCCTTTTTAACTGGCAAAGTTTGTATTTCTGAAGATTGTCATTAATCAGAATTACCATTATAATGAAAATTATAATTATCGAATCACAGAATTTTTCAGCTATATGAAATTTCAGATCTCCATATGAACCACTAAGAACATGGCAGTGGAATAAAACTCCAGTTTAGCCAATACTTCTGCATATTATCTCTTTTAACTAAAGTCTCATGATATTTTTGAAAAAAATAAAAATGAAATCTTAAGCTCTCCTTGACTGTTTTTTGTTTTGTTTTATTTTTTTCATTAAAAGTAATTAATGTTCTTCTGTTTCTGGCCAAAATGGAGTAAGAAGAACCTGCCCACCTTGTTCATGATCTTAAAAAACATTTTTTAAAGTACTTTGTCCAGCTTTTTGTTTGTTTGTTTTTTAGAAGGTATTTGGTTTTTAGAACGTAGTTTGGTGATTTCTTTAAAAGTAAATAGATACCAACCACACCATTCAGCCATTCACTACAATTTGAATGAAAGCACATGTCCAGACAAAGACTATTCAACAATAAAAATGAATGGACCACAGTTGATACAAGCAACAACCTCGATGACTCTAAAAATTATTATGCAGAATGCAAGAAGTCAGACAATGAAGACAATATACTTTATAATTTCATCTAGATGAAACACTAAAATATATAAACAGTAGGGACAGAAAGCAGATACACAGTTATCTCCAACCAGGGTGAAGGACTGCAGAAACTATTGCGGATGATGACCATGTTCACTCTCTTGATTTTGATGATGGTTTCACAGACTTATACATAGATCAAAATTATCAAATTGTACACTAGATATATGCAGTTTGCTCATCAATTATCCTTTAATAAAGCTGTTAAAGATTTTTGTAAGTAATTATTGTTACTAAAACTTAATATAAGACATGTAACAGAGCACTGTGTCCTAAGTACTCTTTTAACCCCCAAGTTATGATATACTGCTCTATGGAGTACTCCCTCCTCCTACTCCACCCAAATCCCTACCTAAAATATCAAATTGCAAGAGGGAAAGGAGTAACATCAGCAAGGAAGTTTGGCTCCCAAAAGACAGAATTTTAACTCCCTGTGTCATTTGACTCTTTTTAAGAATGATGGAAAGTTGCCACCTTAAAAAATCAGTACTTTTCTTCTCCACAGGTAAGTATTTTTAAAGGAAATTGTACTATCATTATCTGATTGAGCAGATTTCTATTCCCCCTAGATTTAATGTTTTCCATCTGCAATATAAAAGGAAGATAATGCACAATTATGCTAGTAAGACTCTCTCTTTCAATAATGTTTGCACTTCTCAATACCACATTTAAAAAGGAAATAGTAGCACTTGAAAAGTTGAGTAAGAAGATGAACAAAATTGAACAGAAGAAAAGTAACTGTCTGAAGACATGCTGAAAATACATTTAAAGTCTGTCTGAGACAGCAACTTATCCAGCCAGCCCATCTTTTAAAGAGCCGAGCATCATTCAGGTGTAAATATTGAGCTGGAAATGGAAAGAAGAGGGGATCCTACAAAAATATCCAAGAATAAAGAATTGATTTGTCCCAGGAATCAGGCAACTGAGGTTCAAACTTCTATCTCTCTGCCTTGGTATACTGTCACTTCTTGTGGCCGTGAATTTTTAAATGCACATGTATGCCTGGCTTAATGACTTTTCACATATCCCTGAAAATTTTACATCCAAGGGAGAAGCTATTAAATGAAAAAAAATTGTCTTAATTTTAAATGTGTTCCATCTCAACCCATTACTTTCAAAATATATCAACTGAGTTCTATAAATCAATGATCAATTTGTAGCAAAATACAACAATTGAAAAAGAGAATTCATTTGAATACATCAGTTGGATAACTTGAAGGCCAGTAAGTACAGCCTGTACTGAGAATGTTATGAGTTGAAAATTTGTGACACTCAATCTAGAAAGAAGATAACAGAAAGTAGCAGGTACTGCAGAAGGGCTCCAAAGGAGTTATTTTTTGGAAAATGCATTTTTCTTTCTGCATCACCTTCTTCATAAATTGTTTTTAACCTTTTGCAAGCTTATGGTTTCCCTGAGGTCAAACTAGATAGAAATAAAGTTTTAGCACAGAGAAGAAAAAAAAAAATCTCAAGGCAAAATAAAGGCTAAGAAAGAGAGCTTTTCAAAAAAAAAAAAATGGAAACAGAACTCACACCAGAATAAAGAGATGCACAGATGACATCTCCCCAGCCTTCGCACTTGGTGTACAGCAAATTATTTAGGGCTCAGCCAAGCGTTGGAGCAATTCAAAAGAATCCACGTGGGTTTCTCGGAGTAGAAACTCTTATAGAATACGTTGGTGACTGTATCTTTGCCTAAAACAGTAATGTCAAAATATCACTTCATATAGTGTCATTTTGGTGAAACGTGATTATATAAAATAAATATATTTTTGGTGAAAAAGCAATTATATAAAATAAAAAGGAATTGTCTGAAAATAAGTGATAGACCTTTCCCAGAGCAAGCACCTGAAAAGTTGTTATGTGAGATATGTCTATACCAACTCTGTGAGGGAATATTCAATTGATTCAGCAAATGTGCTCCCCATGTTCTTTTCTTCAATAATTGGTAAAAGTTAAGGGTTTTTCCCCCAGTTGTAGAAAAAGAATTATATTAAATCATTGTCACACTCTATCTCTCTTTTTTAAAGGCTTGTTTATTTATTTGAGAGAGAGAGCATGGGGGGAGCATAGGGGGCAAACAGAGGATGAGAGCGAGAGAGAGAGGTGTCCCAAGCAGATACCACATAGAGCTTAGAGCCTGATGAAGGACTTGATCTCACAACTCTGAGATCATGACCTGAGCTGAAATCAAGAGTCAGATGCTCAACCAACTGAGTCACCCAGGCACCCTCATTGTCACTCTTTCTTAACAAAGAGTATACCTTTTAAAACCTGGGTGGGAATACAGGCACGGTCTGTGGCCTCCAAGGGAGGGTTCTTCAAGTCACATTACCACAACTGTTTAATCAGAGGAGCTAAGAGGCACAGACTGCATGTGTTCATGGACCATAGACTTGGCATTCTCTGGAGACAGTGCACCATCACTAACTTGTCTAACTAGAAGTTCAGTTGAGTTAGGTGACATGAGGTTAGGCAATGTGCTCAGAGGGTGGAGGGCTCATCCCTAAAGACACTTATAGGCAAAATGAATTCTTACATTGCTTTTCTTCTCACAAAATGGATTTCCTGATGAAAAAAAATGGAAGCAGCAGCCATGTGAATAAACATTAGAGATAATAACAAAATTTGCAAAGCCTTCATAGATATACAAGTGTTATTATGTTTTCTCTTACTTCTGTATGGAGAATAAAAGGCAGCCATTACTATTTTATTGCCATTTAAAAATGAGGAAACTGAAAAGTTGTCTAAAGACACGCAGTCAAACTCCATCCCAGTGTCCATGAAATCCAGATCTCTGAATTGTGAAATCAGGCCTTTGGCTTACAAATTTAGGCCTTCTCATACTATCATAAACTCCAGAATGTGAAAATAAAGGTAATACCAAAGAAGCATCTTTTTCCCCAATCACCACAGTGTGCAGTGATGGAAATAGAAATAATTGACTTAACAAATTCATTCTAGTTCAAATAATCCATATATAAGCTATAAAAACATAATAATGAGAGATTATTTTTAGTCATCTTGCTTTATATTGATAATCACACTTTTATTTAACTTGAAAGAAAAATGCACTTCTTTCCCTCAAGTAGAAAAGTCATATATGCCCACTAAGGAAAGCTTGAACAAATATAAAAAGTATAAAAAAAAGACAACAGGCAAATTTCGAAAGCATTCCAAAAAGAATAAATGGAATGGCATCAGATTAGGAAACATGCCTCAAGAGGCATAATAGAGAGGACTGACAGAGCTGCAGACCTTAACATGTGAGCAGACCAGCGTGTCTCTCATGAATAAATAATTAAATAAATAAATAAATAAATAAAATCTTTTAAAAAAAAAGAAAAAGAAAAACATCAGCTTAGAGAAAACTTAAGGGGATTATGTTCATATTTTTAAATAATTGAAACTATTTTTTTAAGATTTTATTTATTTATTCCTGACAGAGAGAGAGAGGCAGAGACACAGGCAGATGGAGAAGCAGGCTCCATGCAGGAAGCCCGATGTGGGACTAGATTCCAGGACCCCAGGATCACGCCCTGAACCTAAGGCAGACGCTCAACCACTGAGCCATCCCGGTGTCCCTCTAAAGTATTTTTTAAAGTGAGACCTACTGATTTATTTGTGCTTCAATGTACAAAACAAGTCCCGCGAATGGACATTTAAGGGGGTAGATTTTGATCTGACACAGATGAGAACCTGTGTTCTCTCATCTGGGACAAACCTCTATTCATCCCATTGAATAGAGCTGTTGGACGATGAGGCTGACCGACTTGGGGGTGACTGAATATCTAGGCTGAAATGGGAGACAGGTGCCTACATTGGACTTGGAGGGATGAACTAATTATATGGTTTTCTGGGGCTCTCAGAAAATGTCTATGGCTCTTTATAGCTCTGCATTACTAATATTCTTTTCTAAACTCTGCCTCCCTATCCAATGTCTGTGTTAATGAGGTGAGGACTAGGTAATATTAACAATTATTCATTGCTGACAACAAATGATAAAGAGGAGTGCAGAATTCTACTCTTCATAATCTTACCCCAATGCCCAATGCCTCATTACTTGCCCTATTTTTTTTTTAACTTTAAAACATGGCCCTGACTTTACTTAATAAGAAGCCCTCTGACTTAAAGCCCAATGCAGGGTGACCAAAATTCTGCTGGAAACATCCATAGCTCCAGTTTCAATTCCAGTTCTCTTAGCCAGTACGTCTCTGCCTCAGTTTCTCCTCTATAAAATTAAGCAGTTAGAACACGTGATTCCTTAAATACTATGCAGCTTGAAATCCTATGTACCACATACTGAGCTTCTACATAGCTAATACCTTCAGCAATTGCCCCCAGAGTTTCTGAGTCTCGGGGTAGTATTTTATCTATCCATTCATTAATAAGAATGATCTGCCATCTAAACAAGAAACTCATGATCTTTACAGTTTGAGACTCTTCCTGGGTTCTAGGTATTGGCCTAGAACTACAGAACGATCATCTAACAAAAAGTGATGATTTGGGAACAATTCTTTGTATCTCCCTAAGTTCAATATGGAGTTGGGCAGTGGATGGCCAGCAAAAAACTTTCCTTAACTGAAAAAAAAAGTCGTCAAATGAGGCTTGGTGGACTAAATATCTTTTGCATCCTTACAAAGAGAAAAATAGAGAAATCTCGTAACTAAAGAAAGTGAAATGCACTTTACTTAATGCGGACCTCTGTCTCTGGTGTGCAGGTCCTCTGTGTCCAAAGATAATTAGCACTTTATAATGCTAATTATTATAATTATGTCTGAGAAAAAAATCATTAGGGGGTAGGTCCGTTCACTAATTTTCAATTGCCCCCTCTATTTAAAAATAAGGTCACTTTTCTATGAAATAGCTTTAGGAGCTCAAAGAAGAAAGAGGGTTATGGAAAATTCTGTGTAGGGAGAGTCCTGAGCTTTTAATATTCTTATAATTCTATGATGTGTCTGGGACTGAGCAGGGAGGAAAACAGTGAAGATGTTTAGTCTAGGGGACTAAAAATCAGGACCCGGAAGAGCAAATGTTTCTGTAAGACTCATCCTCAAATAGGCATTTTCTTATGACTCACAGTGCCTGGTACTGTGTGCCTGTGCTCAGCTCTTCATGCTACCTCATATAATAACCTTCACCACAGTTCCATGAAGTGAGTAGTAGCATTGTTCCATGTGCCCGATGTGAAGGGTATAGGAAACAAAAAACTGGTTTCTGACTCAGGTTTTGCTCACTCCAAAGTGTGTGCTGTAAACCCTTTCCTACCTGTGCTTCCATGTAAATGTTCCATTCTTCTTAGGGCTCTCGATGCACTGAGCCATTGTCAGGGCAGGGAGGAGTCCAGCTTGGAGATGCCATCCATGTAGGCTGCCTGAGAAGCCAACCATCAGGAGGTAGATCAAGCCAACTAGGAGAGCTAATGACACTTTCTGAGATTCCCAGAGGTACAGTGGGGGCTCAAGAAGGAAGATTTTGGGGCATGGAGTGAAAATAGCCAGGGTCTAAAGAACAGCTCCATTTTTGCCTTTCTAGGTGACCATGAAGGAGCCCAGTCATTTTGCCAGGCCGCATTACTGATGCCTAAAATAACAGCTCCCACAGATGTTACTCTTACTACTGATTCTACTACTACCATTATTATCATCACCATGATCATTCTGAAAACTTCCTAGGTGCCAGACACAGTGCTGAACACATCATATTCATTGTCTTAAATACTCCCAAAGCATCCTTATTAATCCAATTTCACATATAAGAAAACAAGGTTCAAAGAGGCTAAGTAATTCGTATATGGACATGCTTTATAATGTGAAACACCATCCATAGTAGGTATCATTACTAAGAAACTATCAGCTGAGGAGGAAGAAGTGGCCTTTCATCTTTCAAAGATGAGCAGTTGTCTTTCTGTTTAATGGTTTTTTAAAAATCCCCTTGTGACAAGCTCCAGAGGACAAATAATTTATTTCTTGTGGTGTATGGCTTTCTAAATGAATTAATTGATAGGCATCCCATTGTCAGTCTGAGGGATATGGAAATAAAACAGACATAAGATGTTCTCTACCAAACTAATTTGTACTTTAAACACATAAATAATAATTTTTTTAAAAGTAATTGTGTGTTTACCTTCTCTTCTGCTTCAGAACCTGTGTCTTTGTCTTGCCTTTGCACCATCAGTGAAGTTTGGTTTTGTTTTTGAGTATTAGTAAGTGGAATTAATCAGTAAATATTGCTGGTGGGGGGGTGGAGAAGGTAGGATCCAAAAATAATTCATCCCTGCCCTCATTCATTGAAGAGGGGATAGGAAGAATAGGTATAATAACCATAATAATAATACAATAGTAAGAACCACTCTTTCCTTTTCAGGGGGGCCACGAGGGCAAAATTATTTTCACAGTAATACTAAGATGCTATTTGCCTTTTCACTGTGCTGATACTTGCATTGATTATGCCAAAGCAATGGTGCCAAAGCACAATTTAAGACCATGAAAATAAACTATGCTGATAATAATCATATTCTTCACCAATATTCATGTACAGGGGGGAAAAAGTCAGTTTCATTTAAGAAAGTCCTTGGTGAAGTAGTAAAAATATTAATTTCATTAAATCTCAACCCTTGAGTACAAGTCTTTTTAATATTCTGTGTGATGAAATGGGAAGAACATTTAAAGCCCTTCTGCCGCATACAAAAGTATGACAATTGTCTCAAGGAAAAGCACTTGTGTGTGTTCAAGGACCACCATTTTTATCTGAAAGAATGAGGGATGAAGTATGGGTTTTCAAAGTTGTATATCTGGCAGATATTTTCTGGAATATAAATGAAGGGAGCTTGTGGCTTCAAGGAAAACAACTGACAATATTTATGACCAATAATAAAATTAAAGCTTTCAAACAACAGTACTTTGACAGCTCCCCAATACTTAAAGAATTTTCAGATGAGACTGATGATGATGCTAATAAACGTGGCGTTTTGGTATTTTATTGTGAAATGTGTCAAAGATTGAAAGGTATGCATAACCCTGAAAAACAATATTTTTCAACCCGTGACCAACACATGATTTTATGTAATTATGGATGAGTAAAAAGAGCCATTTAGGTGCAAGACAGACCACTGGATTTTAATTCAACAGAGTTCAAAGCATTGACTTCTGATTCCATATTGCAACTAACCTTTAAGAAACTATCACTTGTTGGTCTTCAGGTAGTGTCAAAGAAAAATACCTACCGTTATATGAAAAGGCTGTTCAAATACTTTTCCCTATTTCACTTACATTTCTGTGTGAGTCAGAACCTTTTTTCATACATATTTCAACCAAATGTGGATTGATCGTAAAAGCAAATATGAGAATCCAACAGCCTTCTATTAAGCCAGATATTAAAGAGATCCTTTAGTTTGGAAAATACAATTATTTTTCATGAAAATTTAACTTTTATTAATTTATAGCAAGTTTATTACTTTTAAAATCAATGAATACATAAACATTTACAATATTCTCAGGTTTAATTTCTTATGTAATACATACATAATACTCACATAAGTCTTTAGGGATCTCAGTAATTTTTGAGAGAATAAAAACATCTGAGAACAAAAAATTTGAGAAATTCTGGTCTAAGGAAGTAGATAATTAAATGAATTGCCCTTGAATGTATAAACTGGTACAAACTTTCTGCAGGGCAATTTATTGACACTATTAAAATTTGAGTAATTGTAACTTCTACCTCTAGTAGTTAGTCCTTAAGAAAGAGTTTTAGATCGGAACAGGCATTTATGTATTAGCATTTTCATCATGGTACATCCTTTAAGACCAAAAAACACCCATAAATATCCAGGGGATTGTTTAAATAAATGTTAGTATCCCCTTAAGATGGAATATCATGCAGCCATTAACAATATGTTAAATTACATAAAAGAATATTTGATGGCACATTAAATTTAGAAATGATACAAAATAATACCCATCAAATAAATGTATTTTGAAAAACTAAAATGAAAACTCTCTTCCCCCCATATATTTACATGCTTTATTTATATTTTTTCCATATATCTGGAAATGTTATAAATGAATTTGGAAGGCTGGTGGACAATAGTTTATTAGTAGTATTTTTAAGAATCTTTTTGTATTTTTAGGGGTGCCTGTGTGGCTCAGTCAGTTAGGCATCTTGCTTTGGCTCAGGTCATGATCTTGAGGTCCTGAGATTGAGCCCTAAATCAAGCTCCCTGCTTGGCAGGAAGCCTGCTTCTCTCTCTCCCTCCCCTGCTCCCCCTGTGCTCTCTTTCCATCAAATGGATAAATAAAATTTTTTGTATTTTCCTAATTTTCTACAGAAAATGCAATAATTTTATCAGAAAAAAATGTTTATGATGTGGTAGATAAATTGTGCCTTTGGGGTTTTTTTTTTCAAGTCTTTGATTCCTGAGTTTTGATAGAAGAAACTAGAAACATGTGAGTCTAAGGAGAGAGGAAGAAGAGCAGGGCATTACTGCGGCACTGGAGAAATTATATGATAATGGAGAGGCTAAGAGAATCCGCTTTTATTAATGACTGATGCTGGCTCATTTTATTAGGTGCCAGATTACTAATATGAAATTGTCATTTTTGTAGGTCAAACGGGGTTGAGGATTAGCAATTCATGTCAAATAACTCACTTAATATAACAGACATTATTATGCCCATTATACAGTTAAGGAGATGAAGATCAAAGGTTAAATAACTTCTTTTCAGTAACACATGCCCATGCTTTTTCTAAAACATTTTCCCTTCTTCAAAGTTTTCTCTTAGACCAGTTTGAGGGGGAGATCTACATAGGCGTGTGGCATATTTTCACAAACCAAAAGGTTACACATAATGTCTTCCTAGAAAATCTTTGTCTATATATTTAAGATGGTGGAAAACCCCTAGATGTACAAGGTGATTAAAAACTGTTTGACAGGGGTGCCTGGGTGACTCAGTTGGTTGAGCACCCAGCTCTTGGTTTCCACTGGAGTTATGGTCTTAGGTTCATGGTCTTGGGGTCATGGTCTCTGAGTCAAGGGATCTGAACCCAACATTGGACTTGACGCTCAGCAAGGAGTCTGCTTGTCCATCTCCCTACCCCTCTGTCCCTCTGAGTGCTCTCTCTCTCTCTCTAAATGAATAAAAATCTTTTTTAAAAGTTTGATATACTCTTAGTTAATATTTTAGCTATTAGTAAAGTTGATAAACAAAAGCAAAGCATTTAATTATAATAAATGTATTATAAATATAGACCAGATAAGTTTTCAAGAATTTGTCACTTGCTCTTTTCCAAAAATGACTTTGAGACACTGCTCACATGGGAAAAATTAGTATGATAATCTATGAAGTTCAAAGTCTATATGCCCTCCTGCCCACCCCCCCAAAAGAAAGCAGGTAAAATAAAGCAACAAGATATACAAATGTCAACCACAGTTGGGTAATAGAAACAAACAGGAGCCCCATTTAAGCTAAAGAGAAAAAAATATTGAAAGAAAAAAGAACTAGAAGGAAATACAACAAGAAAAAAAAATACCGTTTAAACAATAAGCTTAAAAATAATACCATTATTATTTTTTGTTGTTTTTTTATTCCTTGAATGCTCTCCATGTTTATTCAATTTTCTGTATATGCTCCAATATAGGACAGACATTTCACAAATACCGAGATCCTAGGATTTAAAAGTCACAGCCTATGTCACTGAGGGCTTTCTGAGAACCAGAACTAATATTCTATCTCTAAGAGGGAGTTTCTGGGCACAGCTTACCCCAGAAGACTATTTTTAATGTTCTTCCATCAGAGTGGGTGGGGTGGGAGGAGTCTTCAGCTTTTCCACCAGTACCGGTCATCTTCATCAAAAGAATACCAATCATCACCAATGACAATCTGTGGCTTGACTAGCTGGACTTCCTTCAGCAGCTTCCTTATTTGAGTGGGATACTCCCTTTTCCACAGCCCAATTATTTGCAGGTTGGATGCGGGTTGTGCAAAGGCTGGGCACAGCTTCGTCATTCCCAAAAATAAACGGTAAAAAATACCGTTTAAACAATAAGGGAATATGTTCAATCCCTTCAGAAAATACTGAGACAAAATTAAAAATAGGCAAATCCTATTTTAATATGAGAAGGTATAATTCAGGAAATAAAGTTGAAAATTCAGAAGCACACTGTAAATGCTAAGTTAAAGAAGACCTAGAGTAGAGGTGACCTTGGGAAGGGAGAAGCCTAATAAAGTTGGATGAAGCTGCCCCAGGGCCACCTGGGTAATTATATTTGGACAAAATTTATCCTAGACATAACCAGAAGAAGTAAGAGCTGAAAATGAACCAGTACAGATATAGATGGATGAAAGTGAATGAAGGGAAAGTATATTTGATCCATGCAGGCATCCAAATTATGGAGCCAGTTTTGTTCTATCAATGTGAAATGTAAATAGAGACATTTCTGTTTGAGATATGGTACATCTGACATAATTAAGAAGTAATTCTTAGGGGAGGAACTCCCTCTAGGAATTCCAATGTGTGATGTGGGTTTACCATACACTCCAAAGGAAATACTTTTCTGCTTGAAGAACAGCATCTCATGGAATAAGCATTTTGTCAAGAACTGATCTGGTCTCCAAACATCATTTTATGGACAAGTAAATTCAAATTCAAAGAAGTGAAGTGACTCTCTCCAAAATTGTGGATGATTACAAATTAAAACTCAACTTAGGTTTCCTGTGTGTGTCAGTTCATTTCATTGTTTGTTTCCATGTTTTCACTGAGTGGCAAGTGGGCAAGCCTGCCTTAAACCAGTGCTTTCTCATTTTCATGCCATTTGTCTAAATCAGCTATAATATGAAGGAGGAGTGGTAAAGTTTTTAGTAGTAAGGACTGGTATGGGGTTGGTTGTATAATTCTATCTGGGGAAGGAAGAAGTGGGGAAGGCTTTAGGGCATGCCTTTAAAATGATCATGAGTATAAAGAGAAAAGTTGTATGGGAGTTACTGATTTTTTAGAGTGCATGAGAGAGGATGTACATGGAATAAGTACATGGAAATGCAGACTCCAAGTGGAATTCCAGATCAATAAAGTGTTCTTCAGGACTCTGCTCAAATAGTACCTCCTACAAAGTGTAGGATAGGGATGCCTGAGTGGCTTAGTGGTTGAGTGTCTGCCTTTTGCTCAGGGTGTGATCCTGGGGTTTTGGGATTGAGTCTCGCATCAGGCCGCCCACATGGAATCTAATTCTCCCTCTGCCTATGTCTCTGCCTCCTTCTCTCTCTATCTCCCAGCCTCCTTATCTCTCTATCTCTCATGAATAAATAAAATCTGTTTTTTTAAGTGTAGGACATAACACTGATGAATGTCCTTATCCTTTGGACACCCTTTCAACTTGATTTCAGCCTTCAATTTTACAGCTATGGAATCTAGTACCCCAAGATTTCTGCTGATTCTAAAATCACTTCCTCATAGAAATGATTCCATTCCATCTCGTATACTGACTTTATACCATTCACTTAAGAAACTGTCATGCTCATGATTTCATGAAGTTAGTAACTTTAATGAACATTTGCACGATTCTGGGAAAAAAATTCACACCAACACCACACATGCTTCTACCATTTCCCAGCTTCCCTCTTCATATTCTCTCCTACCTTCTTATATCCCAACCTCCAATCACTAGACTAGAGTGATCAAATAATTTATTATTGCCCAGATTAGAACATTTTGAAATTAAAAGAGGATGTTACTAATAATACACTGGAATGATAAGTGTAAACCTGGACTATGTGGGAGAAAACAAGATGTAGGTTTTCCCACAAATATGTGACCCTTAACCACTGTGAGCAGGCCTATAGGAAATGTAGTTCTGTCTCCTCATCTTTGAGGACTTCCCTGATTGGACTAGTAAACTTTCCCAGGACCCTAAGGCATTCCAAAGAATACAGTTTTCTCTAACTCATTATACTTGTTTGATTCCTTACATAATTATTAATGGATTATCTCTCCCCTAACTTTGTTTATGCTTCCCACAACACTTTTATTCTTTTAAAGCAAGACACAATTAACCTCAATATAATCCTTTATGTACACATCTATCTTTTCTACTAAACAGTAAGCTCCTTCGGGGCAAAGACCATATCAACTTCATTATAGCAAAATATTCTAATTGCCTCCAAATATCTGTTTTCTCCTTTTCCTATCATAATAGAACCTTAAGTTTTAGCTAAGCACATGGCCACCCAGAATTAAAACTGTATTTCTCAACCAGCCACTTTCATAGCTAGGAATAACCATGTGATAAAAAATGTATACAGCAGAATAAGAGTTGTTAGTTACGCATGAATTTTTTTGGCATTCCCTCCCCTTTACCAATTCATATTCCTACTAGGTGGCATATGAATTTGATTGCATAGCAAAAAGTATTATAAATCACCAATTGTATATGTGATCCTTTACATTTACCATCCTCTTACATCAGTAAGTTGGGATCATGGGACTATCTCTTACCATGTGATTGAAGCAGGAGTTGTGTCACCTTCAGAAAGAGTCAATTAAGACCCAATGTGTATTTTCCATTTCTTTTTTTCCACAATGGACTTGCAGGCCACTAGTGCCAGATATATAGCAATGAGAAAAGCCACCGGACCCATATGAGGCAACTCAGATTTAGAGCAAGTTTGTTACTATAACATAGTCTGGTGGTATTTGACTAGAGTAGATAATGAATCACCTTAAGGCTATGCAGTCAAGTGCAACATGTGATGGGTAACAGAGCCATGATACAGAAGGATCTGGGTCCCTGACTTATGAAGAAAACATATCACATTGGAATTTAATTTATCTGGAAAATAAATACCCATTTCTTTAAGCCACCACTAATTTGGGACAATTTTTCAGCAGTCTAGTTCATTCTCATTAACATTTTTGTAGTTCTTATAGTGTCTTGTATGGTATCTCACTTACCAGAGATACTCATTTGAACATCTGGTGAATTGACATGGGGTGGATGAGGATACAGTGTGAGAAGATAAAGAGCATTTAGGCAAAAGTATATTAAGGGGCAATCCATGAATGAGGAAAAGCTATTTACAAAGTCTAAACATCTGGAGGCACCAGGGTGGCTCAGTGGTTGAGTGTCTGCCTTTGGCTCAGGGTGTGATGCTGGGTCCTGGGATCAAGTCCTGCATCAGGCTCCTGCAGGTAGTCTGCTTCTCCCTCTGCCTATGTCTCTGTGTCTCTATATATGTCTCTCATGAATAAATAAATGGAACTTTTTTTAAAAAAGAAGAAGTCTAAACTTCTGGACAAGATTTCCTGGCATTGTTTTCCAATCGGCATACCGATTGGAAAACAGTCTAAAACCAGAGGACTGTAATCCCATAGGTCTAATCACACCTACAGATGGGTTGGGTGGGCAGTAGGGGTGGGGGTGGGGGTTGGGGGGTGGTACTTGCATTATGCTTTCTTTAAAATGTGAATTAGTTGTAAATATTCATAAATAGAGTTTACATGGAAATCTGATTCCAGCTTATTTTGAAAAATTAAAAAACCTGGAAAATTAGGGCATATAGGGAACCATGGCTGCCCCCTTTAGTCAGGACATGAGTAACCAGTTCATGATGACTATGACATTGCCTTTCCAACACTGAAGCTATTTGTCAATTGCCGTCTTTACCACAGTGCTTGCTTGCTTGCTTTTTAAAAGCTTGGTCTGCTTCCATAGGCAATCTTACAAATAACTGAGATTGAGAGCTGTACCCAAGATATTGGAACACCTGCCTTAGACATTTGCTTTAGGGGCAAGATCCTAGGGCACAAAGGTTGAACAACAAGAACAAAAGGAAGTAGGAGATAACAAGAGACAGCAGGATAGCCAACAGTGGGATCTCAGGCAACAAATTGTGATGGCAGAAGGCATTTATATGAGCAGGTGTGAGGAGAGGACAATGATCCCAGTAGGCATATGACCATCATATTCTCTGCCTGTTCTCTTAGCCCCACAAAAGATGAAGTGGACCCCAGGCCCCAGGCCTAATGTAAGAACCATATGCTGTTGTGCTCTTTTGAGCCCTGCTCCTAGATCTTGATAGAATTCTTGACAACCTGAATGGTGATTGGTGCTTCTCCAAAGACTTGAAAGATTGAGAGGAAAATAGATAGCCTATTCGTCTCCCCCTACTCATCTTGGTTTCAATACGAAATGTGAAGATAGAAGGTGAAATACAAGCAGAGACAAAATGAGGTTGTAAATCAAACACTTTCTTACTTTCTTTGCTCAAGAAAGCTTGTTGAGTGCTTAAGAGAGGAAGCGAAAGAGCAAGATGTGGAAAGGGAGGGAGGAAGGGAGGAGACTTGCATTGAGACAAAGGGAAAAGTTGTATTGTTGTTTTTCAGTTAATCTCTTGGTGTTGGTGGGAGTAGAGACCCAGATGTTAGCGCTAATGCAATATGCATTAGTCCATCACATTGGGAAATCTCTAGTCCCAGCAACAAGGCATTAATAAATCTAGTAATTGTGTCATGTTGGTAATATAGGCTAGAAAAAAGAATTGTGTAAATTGTTTGATAAATGGGCATGCCCAGATAGCATATGTTTCTGAAGCCTTCCACAGAGACTGACCCAAAGGTTGCCCAGGTATTTCTTCTCTTCCATTCTGCCCTCTGGGAGGAGGTGGTATGAAACAGAATGGTCATTTATTGAGTGTGGCATGGGCATCGAATTAATAGCATACAAAATCAATTCTCTATGCTTTGTTTCTTATCAAACCCATCCCCAGAACATGAGTTCTCTAAGGCAATTAGAAATAATCACAGGCTTGCCAAAATGTTCTTTTCTATTTTTTTAAACATTAAAAATCAAAATGTGGTTCAGTTTTAGCTCTTAAGAGGCTCAGGTTCCCCCCCCCCCCTTTTTTTAAATAAAATGAATGACTAAGCAGTTGTCTGCAGCATCAGGACACTATATATGCATCCAGAATGATATATGCAATATGCTTTGGAGAAATTTCTTCATTTCTCTTTTGATTTTCTGCAGCATGTAGAAAGGTATAAAATTAAAAAATGATTGTGTGACAGCATCATCACAAATTCTTGTACCTCTTCCATGTGCTAAACTCTACACAGAGGTAAGGATATGGGGGAAGCAAAAGAAATCCAAGAAGTGAAGGGCATCTGAAAAGGAAGTGTCTTGAGGACAGAATCATATTTACCACAATTATATCAATTTATTTCCTGTTAGAAGATTCTTGTACCACTTACGATGTAGGCTTATGAAAACCATTGAAAGCTATGTCCCCATGTATAGCCAAGGTGATTAATCTCTTAGAGGCTGAGGACACAGTAATTTGAAGGTACCACACATCACAATCAACACAAGTGATTATTGACTATATCTGTGTGGATGGACTCTCTGGCAGGACTCTCATGCCAGTCAGAAAACCACCATGTTCACATTGCTATAAATATGCCTTCTGCCGTCAATAAGCTTTGGAAACAAAATCCACATCCACAGTCTTCTTAACATTAGCTTGACTTCAGTTTTTTTCTCTAGAGTGTGGACCCAAGAGGGCAAAAGATCTTTATCTTTTGTGTCAATCCAGATAGTTTTATTTGTAGTAGCTCCTCGGGCTCTGTGCTGAGGCCACTTCCAGCTGCAGTGCTATGACTGATTAGCCATGTCTAACAGGGGTAAGGAAAATGAGCATTGTGATATATTCTCTGGGTGTTTGCCAGCCCTGTCCTAAACTCTCCACTTTTTACTTTCTAAAATATCTATAGTTGAGTCCTAGCTATCTCCTTCACAAGATTTCCTTTGGCATGCAACATCTAATTGTGAATCAACAACGCTTTCTCGTGCAAGTAAGATGGAGCTGAGAATCTCATCAGCAGGACTGCTTCCTGTAGGTCAGACCCTCCGTATTCCATAATTACTGTGCCTTATTCAAAATACAAAAATCAGTTTCTAGAGTAATGTGAAATGTGATAATGTATCTTTAAAATTAGTCTGAAAATAAATGAATGAAATCATCTAGGAGTCTGGAAAATAATTTTAACTCTAATGTTTAAGCCTGACTAGAGCTCAAAAAAAAAAAAAATGGCAGAAAAGTGGAAAAGGCAAGAAAGTGAGAGAGGAGTTGGCTGAACTTTACATGTTAAGTGGCAAGGAAGCCAATAAGGAATTTGACTCTAGGAGTGAAGAGAAAATTTCCAATCTGAAAGATATATTATATTAGTCAGGGTTCTCCAGAGAAACCGTGTGTGTGTGTGTGTGTGTGTGTGTGTGTGTGTACACACATACAGAAAGAAAGAGAGAATGAATATGAGGAATTGGCTCATGCAGTTATAGAGGCTGAGAAGTCCCACAATCTGCCATCTGCAAGCTGAAGACCCATAAAAATTATTGGTGTCATTCCAGTCTGAGACTGAAGGCCTAAGAACCAGAACTGATGATGTAAGTCCTAGTCCAGAGATAGGAAAAGACCAATGTTTCAGCTCAAGCATTCAAGCAAAGAAAGCAAATTCTCCCCCGTTCTGCCTTTTTGTTCTATTCAGTCCCTAAAAAGGTCAAATGATACTTGCCACATTGGGAAGGTTATCTTCTTTACTCAGTCTGATTCAAAGGTTAATCTCATTTGGAGACGTCCTCACAAATACACCCAAAAATAACGTTCAACCAAGTATCTGGCCGTCTCACCACCTAGTCATGTTGACACATAAAATTAACCATTGCTCACATTAAAGGAATAAATTATATGCTGCAGAGGGGAGGCTAGACATGAGACATAAAGGAAATGGAGTTGACCAACATAGAGGAAGAAGATATACTTGTTGTGGTTTTAAAACATGTCTGCAAATTATCTGACACTTCTATCAAAAGTTGGAGTCTAATTATCCACCAATGAACAATGGCTGGCCTTAGTCATGTCACTAAGACTTCCTGTGAGAGGCTAGATCATGAAAGGGGACCCAGCTTACTCTCATCCCTTCTCTCAACATGTATGTTTGGAACTCTGAGCCACAAGGTAAGATATTATGCTGGAGAGACCATGTCAAAAGACTACATGAGAATAAAGGAAGAAGCTGAAGGAGCCCCATCTGTTCAGCCGCCACTTGACTGTGCCACCAGGCAACATCAACCTTCAGACAGTTGAGTGAACGAAGCTTCAGGCATCCTAGTCACCACTGTCTGACTCAATATTGCACAGGCTCCAACTGAGAATTGCCAGCTGAGTTCAGCCAACTCCAGGACCACCAGAGATAATAACGATCATCATAAGTATTGTCATTGTTTTAAGCCACTAAGTTTGGGGATGCTTTGTTACACAGTTAATAGATAACCAGAATTGAGCCTTTAAATCCATTTTTTCCTGAGCCTCTTTCTCTTTATCAAGGATAAGAATAGGCCATCTCTAAATGTCTTTATAATTCTAAAAACATATTGGAGAATCTAAGCTAAAGTCAAAACTGATGTGAATAGATAGTATTTGAGGTAAATTTTGGGATTAGGTGAATCCCATATTGTGCCTCTTTTCTTTTCTCTCCTTCAAAGTACAGACTTCTCATGGTGCCTGGGTGGCTCAGTCAGTTAAGGGTCTGGCTCTTGGTTTCAGCCCAGATCATGATCTCAGGATGATGGTATTGAGCCCTGAGTCAAGCTCCTCATTCAGTGGGGAGTCAGCTTGGGATTCTCTCTCTCTCCCTCTACCCTCCCCCCTGCTCTCACTCTCCCTTTCTCTCTCTCTCTCTCTCAAGTGAATAAATAATTTTTTAAAGCAAATTACAGGCTTCTCTGTCCAGCACTGCCTAGGGAGAAATGCCATAGGACTGAAACCAGGGTCTTGGCTCTTTGTCTCCCAAACCCAAGCCTTTAGGAAACCACATGCATTTTTGAGAGATAGAAGAAAAGAAGTAAAGTAGCAAGCAGGAAGAAGCAGAGTAGCTTGGAAAAAAAATATAGGAGCAGGAGAGAGACAAACCACCCCCTCACAACTAGAAGGAGATTCCTCTGGACTGAGGTTGGACTAGAGAGAAAGGAAAGAAAGATCTGAGCTTCATGCAAGCAGGGAGGGCTGTGAGTATTTCCTTGGCAGCAGCCTGAAGGAGCAGTAAATCTCCAGAGAAGAAAGATATGTCTGGACAGTAGGATTCTGGGAGGACTTGAAATAGAGCCCCATGTCCCAAACATGGCATGAAGCCCCAGAGAATTACCAAGCAGGAAGAACCTGAAAATCAAAATAAGTTGACATATAAAAAATGAAGAGATGTGATTTTTCTTGTCTTCCTGAGTCTGTGAAGGGTGATTCATATCCTACACTGGGAGTTAGGAGTGATCAGAGATATTTCAAGAACTGATGAGTTGAGCTTCCAGGATCTGGAGAAGTTTTTTGCCTGATTTGGGAGAGGAGAGAGTATTTTTCCTATAAGAGAGGGCAATGAGGAAAGTTCATGGGGAATGGGGAAAAAGAAAACAGAACGTGTTTTTGCAGATGGTCCCTTTGCCAAACTATGTAGGTTTAGGTGACAGCAAAAAAAAGAAAGAAAGGGGTGTGTGTATGTGTGTGTGTGTGTGCGCACGTGCACGTGCACGTGTATGTGTATGTGATTGTGGGACATGAAAACACAAGCCACACTAATCTCAAAGCAAAGGACCACACATTGTGGGAGACTGAGACCTTTTCCCTCTTATATGGATAAAACAATTTTGCTGCAGAAATGAAGAGGGAGGCAGCACTGCTGAGGGTCAGGTGCAGTGACAGGTGAGGCACTCTCCCAAGCAGCTTCTAGACCTGTGGACCATAAGAAGAGAGCAGAGTAGGGCAGAAGATTCAGGAAAGACTATTCAATTGTTCACATGAAATTTGCCTGAAGATATCCAGGAACATTTAGGGGCTGGAGTTTTTAAGGTATGTTCACTGAGACAACATACCATGGATATTAAAATATTTGCCATAAAAATGACATGATATTACCTTTAGAGTGATAAAGTCTTGGAAAACTCAGGTTCCAAAATCATTTCTTTTGAATCTAGAATGCATTCTAAAATGATTCTATGATCTAATTGGCAATAACTAAGCCTCTGATAGACCACTGTGCAAATCTAATTCTATGATTCTGGGTAATTGTGAAATTAAGTTTAGTCAGAAAGCTTCATTTCCCTCTATTTCTTAAGCCATGATCTAAATAAACACTGCTTTTTAGAATTAATCTCTCTTTCCCACATACACTTATAGAAGTGTGATTGTTTCTCTATAGCAGCAATTATCACAATCTGATTTGGGTTAGTCTGTTATGTTTGTAGCTGACTCCTCACAAGATTGTGAGCTCTGGAAAGGCAGTGACCTTACACTTTTCATTATGCGCCTCTCACAATTCCCCTTATAGAGCACTGTGTTCAATGTTCATTCATTCATTCATTGAAAACAAGTTTATAGAATATCTGTTTTGTGCCTAGCACTGTGCTTAATCAATGCTTCAGGGAACTGAAAATGAAAAGCTTCTCATTTGTGGTAACTAAGCTATTAGGAAAGCTAAGATGTTTCTAAAGGAAAATATTTTTTAAAAGAAGAGTAGTCACAAAAAAAGTCTCTCTGGGGGCATCTGGGTGGCTCAACTGGTTAAGTGTCTGACTCTTGATTTTGGCTTAGGTTATGACCTCAGTGTTGTAAGATCAGGCCCCATGCTGGGCTCCACACCAGGCATGGAGCCTGCTTAAGATTCTGTCTCTCCCTCTCTCTCTGTCCCTCTCCACCTTCAACCCCAACTTGTCCTGGCTTTCTTTCTCTCTCTAAAAATCAAGTAAGTAAGTAAATAAATAACATATCTGTGTGATCACTTTTAACTATTTTATTTAGGGCATTTTCCTCTATGTTCCTAAGAAAGGCGAACTTACAATGTTCAGTTTTTATATAACTTTGGTATTTGTATAAGAGTTATAATAAGTTTGTATATTACTTAGAAATCATTGAATTTTTATGATTATCAATAATTTTTATATCATCAAAATCTATTCTCTCAAGCTTAGTAGAATTCATCAATAAAATCTGAGTCTAACGTAAAGAGTTTTGAACCCATCATTCTGGTCCTCACAACAACAAAAAAAAAATGTGAAAAACTGAAAATCAACAACTGTTCTTGGATACAACAGAGTATTGAGACCACAAGGCAAACTGCTGCCCCCCAAAACTGAAGAGACAGACAGATGGATAGAGAGAATCACAGCTTATTGGGAACAGAAGCCACTGGAGCCAGGAACTGGTAAGAACGTAAAAATGGCCATTTACCAGTTGTCGGAGACTGAGCATGGGCTTGCTTAAGGGATAAAACTCCTGGAAGCCCAGCATTAAGGGTCTTTCCACACGTTTGTGAGTTTTACACTCATCAGCTCCACCAGCTTCTTACAGTGAAGATCAGAGACAAATCCTCTAGTGCTCTAACAGAGGAAGGGGGAAAGTAACTATTCTGAAATATGGTCAGATCATTCTGTTCTCTTTAACAAAAACCTCCTTTCAAGAGAAACAGTTTCACCAGATCCTAACTGATATGGGGCAAAGGAAGTGCTCAGAACCAAGTCCCTCTAGCTACTCAGGTGGCAGGAGGAAATGCACAATTCCAGTGCCATCAAGCCTTCCTGTCTCACCTAAGGGGAAGAAAAAGCTGACAAGTAATTGTAAAGATCACACTCCAGGAAAGTACAGAAGAAAGAACTGCAATATTCGGATTCCGTTTAAAAAGGAGACTTTAGGGGCATCTGGGTGGCTCAGTTGGTTAACTGTCTGCCTTTGGCTCAGGTCATGATCCCGGAGTCCGGAGATCAAGCTCTGAGTAGGACTCCCCATCAGCGGGGTGTCTGCTTCTCCCCCTGCCTCTCCTCCTGCTCATGCTTTCTCTCTTGCTCTCTCAAATAAAGTCTTTTAAAAATAAATAAGTAAAATAAACAAAAAGGAGTCTTTAGAGAAACCCAAAGGCAATAAAACATAAAAACAAGGACACTAGGGATCCCTGGGTGGCGCAGCAGTTTAGCGCCTGCCTTAGGCCCAGGGCACTATCCTGGAGACCCAGGATCGAATCCCACATCGGGCTCCCGGTGCATGGGGCCTGCTTCTCCCTCTGCGTATGTCTCTGCCTCTCTCTCTCTCTCTGTGACTATCATAAATAAATAAAATAAATAAAAATAAATAAAAATATATTTAAAAAAACAAGGACACTAGAGGAAATTTTAACCTCTGACACCTGCAGAACAGCAAACTGTAAACACAACCTGACTCCTAGCCAGATAAATGTAATACCTGACACTAAAGGTCAATTTGCCTCAGTTTTTAACCAATACATCATGACCAGCTATCAATAAAGAGTTGCAGGATAAAGGTAAAACCACACCAAACAAAAACACAATCTCAAGACACAAAAGAAGCATCAGAACAAGACTCAGAAATGACAGATTTTGAAATTATCAGACTGAGAATATAAAATAACTATAATTAATATACTAAGGACACTAATGTGAGATTTAACAATATAAGAGAATAGATGGGTAATATAAGCAGAGAAATGGAAACTCTAAGAAAGAATCAAAACTAAATGCTAGAAATTTAAAAAGGTAACAGAAATGAAGAATGCCTTTGATGGCTCATCAGTACACTGAAAATAGTTGACAAAAGAATCAGTGATCAGTGACATAAGATTTAAAGAAGCATCAATAAAGGGGCACCTGGGTGGCTCAGTGGTTGAGGGATCCTGGGATCAAGTCCCACATCGGGCTACCCATAGGGAGCTTGCTTCTCCCTCTGCCTAGGTCTCTGCCTCTCTCTGTATCTCTCATGAATAAATAAATAAAATCTTTTAAAATAAAGAAATAAAGCTGTGTCAATAGAAACTTCCCAAACTGAAAAGCAAAGAGAAAATAGTGTTTTTAAAAAGGAACAGATATCCGAGTATTGTGGGACACAATTCAAAGGCTATAACACATCTATAATAGGAATATGAGAAAGAAAAGAGAAAAAGGAACAAAATATATCTAGGCAAGAATGACTAAGGATTTTCCAAAATTAGAAACAAACACCAAACCTCTAATCAAGGATCAGAAGACACCAAGCAGGATAAATAGTAGCAAAACAAATAAACAAACAAATGACACCTAGGCATATTATACTCAAACCACAAAAAACAAAAGCAAAAAACTTTTGAAAGCAGAAAAAAATCTTTACCTCTAGAATAAAAAGTGTAAGAATTCTATCAGTCTTCTCTTCAGAAACCATGCAATCAGGAAGAGAGTAAATGAAATATTTAAAGTATTGGGGGGAAAAAAACCTATCAGCCTAGATTTCTATATCCAGTGAAATTATTCTTCAAAAATGAAGGAAAAATAAAGGCATTCTCAAACAAACAAAAATTGAGGGAATTTGTTGCCAGTAGATTTGCCTTGCAGAAAATGTTTTGAAAAAATTCTTTAGAGATGTAAAATGATAGGTAAGAAAATTCAGTCTACATGAAGAAAGGAAGAGCAATAATATAGAAATAAATGAAAATAAAAGAAAATATTTTCTTATTCATAATCTATCTAAAACGTAACTGTTCAAATGATAGTAGCAATAATGCATTGGATGATTATAGCTTCTAGATAAGTGAAATGAATAACAGCAATGTTCTAAGGGATGAGAGAGAAGATTGGAAATGCTGTGTTAGGAAATATCTGTAGTACTTGTACAGTGGTCTAGTGTTATTCAAAAGTGGGCTTAGATTAGTAAATATATATATTGCAGATTCTAGGGCAACCATAAAAAAAATGTAAAAACTTGTGATTGGCATGCTAAAGAAGGAGAGAAAATGAAATCATTATAAAAAGCTGAATTAGGGGCACCCAGCTAGCTCAGTTGGAGGAACAGATGACTTTTCATTTCGGAGTGATGAGTTCAAGGCCATGTTGGGTGTAGGGATTATTAAAAAAAAAAAAAAAAAAAAAACTGAATTAAAATCAGAGAAAATAGAAAACAATATGAAGATAACAAAGTAACAAAGAAAGAGTGAGGAGTAGAAAATGGTAAAAAAAAAAAAAACAGGGCAGTTAATTCATCCAACTTTCTGGATAATCACTGTAAATGTGAATGGTCTAAATTCACCAATTAAAAGGCAGAAAACTGTCAGCGTGGATTAAAAACAACAAAAACAGACTCAGCTCAACAATAAACTCATTTTAAGTATAAATTAGTAGATTAAAAGTAAAGGGATGAAGAGGACCTCAGGCAGCTGAGTCAGTCCAGGTCAGCAAGATGCCCCAGGTTAGGTGACATAAGTGGCCTCCCTTTTAGTGCACAGTGCTATAGGGTCTGCTGTGTAACCTACTGCTCCTGGGAGAGACTGCTTGTGCACCCCAGCTCAAGAGGGCCCTCTTGGACCTGGAGCAGACTCTGGTAAGCAGATAGGTTGCAGCAGTGGCTCACTGGGGTAAGGATGTAATCGGTGCCTTGAGAGAAAGTGCTACAAGTTAATGGGGTGAAAATGTTGCAGACACCAGAAAGTATCCTTGTTGAGTTCTATCATGACTTGCAGAGGAATACCTTCTACCCAGCCCTCATCAGCTACTGGCCTCTTGGTGACCATGGTCTGGGAAGACCTCAGTGAAGTTTGCACCAACTTGGCTGAGGCTGTCCTGGACATCTTCACAGGAGACTTCAACATTCACATCAGTGCACAACCTGAGGGTGTTGCACAGGAAGACTGGTGGGAAAACGAAGCTCACAGAAACAGCCTAGACTGGTCCATGAAGCTGTAGGAATGTCATTCACACCAGTGCCTCCTGGAGGGAACCCACTGGGAAATCCAGCTGTGATTCCAGAGCAATGAGCTGGTGGACTGGGCAAAAGGAGGCCACCATTGCAACATCTACTCCACTTGAGCCTTCAGCCTGCCCTCTTCCACTCCAGCACCTGCCTAAGACCAACTAATTCTGTTGACAAGAACTTAAGCCCACACTTATGCTCTGTCCTCCTGTCCCAGATCCCAGACCACCTCCCTGTCTACCTTCTGCCCTACCCCAGCCCAGGGAGGTTGATCTACCAACATTATGTGCCTTTCAGTATCTTAAGCTAGCAAGAAATTGGACCATATCCTTTCTATACCAAAGTGGCAGGCAACCTTTGAGGTGTCTGCAAAAGTGATTATATAACCTTCCTTCCCCCAAAGGGTTGGACATGGTGCTATATAAAAAAAGTAAAGGATGAAAAAAAGATAAGTCATGTTAATATTAATTAAATAATATTATTCAAAGGAAGCTGAAGTGCTTATATTAATGGCAGATGAAGCAGACTTCAGAAGCAAGGGTATTTTTTAAGGGTAAAGAGAATCATACATGTGATAAAGGGGTCAATTCTCTACGACTTAACAATCTTTAATGTGTATACACCTAACAATAGAGCATCAAAACATATGAGGCAAAGACTGATAGAATTTTAAGGAGAAATTGACAAATCCACTATTATGGTTGGAGATTTCAAAGCTCCTGTATCAGCAATTGACAGATCAAGCAAACAAAGAAAAACTCAATATTGTTAATGTATTGGTTCTTCCCAATATGATCTAAAGATTCAGGGCAATGTCAAACAAAATCCCAGCAAATTATTTTGTGAATATTGATAAAATGATTCTACAGTTTTTATTAAAAGGTAAAAGACACAGAATAACCAACACAATATTGAAGAACAAAGTTAACAGACTTATACTATCTGACTTCAAGACTTACTCTAAAGCCACAGTAATTAAGACAGTGTGGTATTGGCAAAATAATAGACAAACAGATCAATGGAACAGAATAGAAAGCCCAGAAATAGACCCACACAAATATGGCCAATGATCTTTGACAAGGAATAAAAGCAATTCAAATGGAAAAGGATAATCTTTTTAACAAACAGCACTGGAACAAATGGATATCCACATGGAAAAAAAAATGACACAGACATTATGCCTTTACAAAAATGAACTCAAAATTAATCATAGACCTAAACATAAAATAAAAAATTGTGAAACTTCTACAAGTTAATACAGGAGAAAACCTACATTGGGTTTGAAGGTGAATTCTTAGATATAACCCAAAAAAAATCCATGAGAAAAAAAAGTTGATGTCAAATTTAATTTAAGTGAAAATGTTCTGCTCTGTGAAAGACACTGTTAAGAGAACAGAAAGACAAGCCACAGACTGGGAAAAAAAACTTGTAAAACCTACGTCCTATGAAGAACTTGAATCTAAAATCTACAAAGAACTCTTAAATCTCAACCATAACAAAACAACCCAATTAATACATGGGCAGAAGATCTGAATAGACGCTTCATCAAAAAAAGATATACAGATTCTAAGAAGCCAATTGAAAAGATGCTCAATATCATGTCATAAGGAATTGCAAATTAAAACAACAATGTGATACTATTACACAGCTTGTAGAATGGCTAAAATCCAAACACTAACCACAACAACAAATGGCAGCAAGGATATGGGAGCAACATGAACTCTCATGGGAATGCAAAATGACACAGCCACTTTGCAAGAAAGTTCAGCATTTTCTTACAAAGGTAAACAGAGGCTTACCATACAATCCAGCAATTGCACTCTCAGGCATTTATCCAAATGGGTTGAAAGCATGTTTGCACAAAATCCATATACAAATGTCTATGGCAGTTTTATGCATAATTGCCAAAACCAAAACAACCAAGTCCTTTGATAAACGACTGGATAAACAAACTGTGGTATACCTATGCAATGGAACAGTATTCAGCATATAAAGAAATAAGCTCTCAAGCCACCAAAAGATATGGAGGGAACTTAAATGCATATTGCCAAGTGAAAAAAGCATGCAAAGACTACACACTGTATCATTCCAATTATGTGACATTCTGGAAAAGGCAAAACTATGGATACAATAAAAAGATTACTGTTCGTGAGAAATTGAGGTGGGGAGAGATGAAAAGGTAGAGCACAGAAGATTTGTAGGATACTGAGAATTGTCTAACTGATATTATAATGTTGGATCGTTGGTTGCCAGGGTTTCTGGAGGATGAAGGCATAAATAAGTAGAAGACGAAATTTTTAGGATGAGGATTCTATTCTGTACGATATGGTAACGGTAGATGAGTGAAACTATATGCATTTGTCAAACTCTGAAATTTATTCTTATTTCTTTGATCAACTTAGCAAAGACTTTGTATTTATTGGTCCTCTCCAAGAATTAGATTTTGGCTTAATGATCTGGGTTAGACTTTTGGCTGTTATATGGTTAATTTTCCCTTTTCTCTCTTAATTTCTTCCCTTTACATTTCTGTATATTTTAATGCTATTTTTTCTATTTTCTTTAAGTGTATGCACAATTCATTTCTTTGTGGATTCCTAACAAATATATTTAATATTAGAAATTTTCATCTGGGTACCACTTTACAGGGTATAGCTACACACAAATGTGAACACACACATGTGAATACACACACACACACACACATTGCTCACATTATTTATTTCTAAATATTTGTAATTTCCTGTTGGATTTCCTCTATAATCATAGTTATTTAGAATAAGCATAATTGTATTTTTGTTTCCAGAAAACATGGCTTACTTGATTTTTAAATTGAGAAACTTGTTGAAGTATATTTTAAGGCCCAGTTGAGGGTTAATGTTGGTGAAGATTTCATTGAATTTTGAATGGAATATAAATTATTTTGCATGTATAAAATCCTATACATCTATTTCAATTACTTCTTGAATTTCTATTAGTTTCAGTTTAATATGTATCAAAGTTATACTGCAGGGTGCCTTGAGGTTTGTAACTCATATTTTCCTGATGAATTCTACTTTTACCAATATGATTTTATCTCACTTAATACTTCCACCTTAAATTCTATTTTCTCTAGTATTAAAATCAGCATAAACCTACTTTTAGTAGTTGTGAAATATATCTTTTTCCTGTCCTTTTTAAAATTGTAATAGCAATACCAAAAACAAACACAGCTCTGGAGATGTAATTACAAAACAACTACTTTTTCTTTCTCTGCCTCCAAATCTGTTTTAGGGTGTCCTCTGCTTTCAGACAAAGATTAGATACGTCATATAGTTTTTTATTTTTCTGCGGTAGTAAAATCTTTGGCACTTCTAGTCTCAAATACAGGCTGAGTTTAATAACTTAAATGTTCATCCTTGTGTAGGAGACAACTTTTAAACTCCTTAAGTTACTTCTCATCCAGCTCAATCCTTGGGTTAGTAGGAAGCCAATCATCAGAGGGGTGGGCTTTCTTTACTTTTTCTCTTGCTAGACCTTCTACTTATACTCCTCTGCCTTGCTATTGATGATCTTTGACTTGAAGAAGAGAGAACAGAGGCAAGGGAGCAGGAAATTGGCTTAACTAATACTGTTATAGTGATCTACCAGTAGAACTCTGCTTCTTTCTCTTCTAAAGCAGGGTTGAATCTGCTTCTTTCTCTTCTAAAACAGGGTTGAGAATCTCAAGTACACTTTCTTTTATGTGGGCAGATCCATCTCTATTCTAGCTGCTTACTTCCCCTTCCTCAGATCTATGGGCATTCAGTGATGTCTGTGGTTTCTCTGTATATGGTCTGTCATGCCTCCAGGGACCTAAGGTAGATAGGACCTAAGATGACTCCACGCCAGCTCTCTTTTATGTGGCTCACAGTTGGGCCCACAAAACACACGTCTGCATCCTTTTCTCTGATACAGGCCATACAAAGCCTTCTCTTTTACTCCATCTTCAAACCTCATGTCGTCTTTTAGATTTCTTAGAATAGAATCAGACACACTCTGTCCCCTAAATTCTCAGAGGCTCACCTAGTAAGTTCTTCAAGTTCTTTGTGGAAGACTTTCTTTTACTTTTATAGGGTGGGATTCTCCAAAAATCTTCTACTTACTTCATCTCTAAATCCAACCCTTTTATATGTTTCTTATGGGCAATGAGTATAAGGGACATGTAGCTGGATTTTGGTCACCTCTTTGAAAATTACATTCTGTGCCAGCCCCAGTGGCTCAGTGGTTTGGCGCCGCCTTCAGCCTAGGGCCCGATCCTGGAGACCTGGGATCGAGTCCCACGTCGGGCTCCCTGCATGGAGCCTGCTTCTCCCTCTGCCTGTGTCTCTGCCTCTCTCTCTCTCTCTCTGTGTCTCTCATGAGTAAATAAATAAAATTTTAAAAAAAGAAAAGAAAAGAAAATTACATTCTGACCTAGAACCTCACCTTGGAATGTAATATCTGAAGTCTTAGTGATTTATCTAAAACCATTTTAGCATATTGTTACATGATCTTTCCATATCACTCACTTTTAAGTATGTGCATCTCAGGGTTTTTAGATGAAAATAGCATTAGTCAACATTTTGCTCCAGTGTTTTCTAATATAGATTGTTTTTAATGAGAGGTATGATGCCAATTAGATTTTCATTTCTTTGAAGAAAACCTGTTTTCATCTTTCTGGAAAGTTTAAATTTTCTCATTATCCTCAATGTTTCTAAAATTTTATCCATAAAGTAAAATTACTGCATGTATTTTGCTCAATATGAAGAGTATCTCAAAAGCTGAAAAATCATTTCTTTCTTTCTTCATAATTACTTTCTTTGTTTTTCTTAATAATTTCCTCTTCTACATTCCTTCTTTTCTCTTCTATTAGAATTTCAAAATTTAGGTAAGATTGCTCTCAAATTTTTGGATTTCTATTCCATGAAAAAATATGACTTTTCTAAAATATATATGTATATATGTATGTATGCATATAGATGTCATCTTAAAAGTCTTTTGGGGAAAATTATCTTGTTCAATTACTCTGATTCATAAATATCAATCCAGCAGTGATATTAGGATGGGGGTTGGCATATACTCCTAGCTAGAGTGCCTGGAATTGCTGTTCTAATTGTGGAAGATTCTAAGGCCCTCCTAAAAGTTGCCATATACCTGGATATTCATCAGCTTCTCCCAGTCATTTGCTATTTTATCTTGTGCTACTAAGTCAGGTCAGAAGGGAAGATGTAAGCTACCCACATGTTCAGAATATATTTTCCCAATTTATCACCTTCACCATTTCCTTGTGCCTCCTCTACCTACAGAATCTTTGATTCTTAGCTTTGAACTTCTATAAAGCAACTGCCCAAGCTTCTGAATATCCCAAGTTCAATTACTGCCATGTATCCAACTCTATCTTCTTTCCATTTATTCAGGAATTTCTTAATATTTCTGCTTCACTGATGACTTCTTTAAAATTTTTAACACAATAATTATTTAATCCTTTAAAAATATATTTATTATTTTTAGAAATGATGAACTGGAGGAAAGTTAGCTACCTACTCTTAGTTTATTATCTTAACCCAGTTTCCCCAGAACACATTCAAGGAGACTCTCTTTTAAGAATGATATTCTAGGCATTAAGTTCAAGACCAACACATTTCATTATTTTTAGTCCTGGAGTCTGACTGTAACACTATAATCATGATAGCCAAGAATAGAGAAGGCCAGTATTTGAAATTGGCTTTGGCTGAGTCTGGGATGTTATGCTTGATATTATTTCTTTTTGTCCAGAATAATTAAATAATAGCTTTCATAAAGTGGATAGTTAGTCCCTTTAAAAAATACATCAACTGAGTATTGAAAAGCCACTATCTTTAAAGGAAAAATTATTTAACTGCACATGAGTAGTTGCACCACCAAGTTGCATCCACAAAAAGAATTCTGATCTTCAAAAGTGTTCATAAAAATCAAAATCACTTTGAGAACTCTGAGATGTTAAGTTTTCTCTACTAAGTGATTATACTTTTTAAAAACATGAATTAAGCATGTAATGGTCAAAATAAAATACAATATTCTAGGGCTAACTTTTTTTTGATAGTTTCATCATGTGTTATTCAATAAAAAAAAATTTAGGTACAATAGAAAAAACACCAAACCATTATGTGTCACTGTATGAGGGGGAGAGAAAGGGATAACTTAGTGGTTAAAAGCAAATATCCAAAAATTAACATGCCAGGTCTTACATGAGTTGATTTTTTTTTTTTATTCAGTAAAGATGATAGAATCTCACCTTCCTTTCCTCCTCCATCATCATTAGCCCAGAAGGAAGAAGAGATAAAATGAATAAAGTCTAACTCTATTCTCTTTTGTCCCAAGGCATGGGATTGAAAATACAAATTTACAACTAGGAGCTAAAATGTAGGATTATATGTAAAAGACTCTTAATGATGGAATCAACCTTAGATTCAGAATACTTGCAGGTGGGCAATGATTCATACATTTCTAGAAAAGAGAAAGGGAATGTACGAGAGCAAATAATAAATGGATTAAAATGTTTGGGGTATTTATTTCAGGGGCCCTTAACCAGTGATCCACGGATCCTTAGTGAGACTTCTCAGAAGGTTTGTGACCCACTTGAATGTATATACAAAATTTTCTAGATGTATATACATAGGTGGCTTCCACCAGACCCTCAAAAGCTAGGTCAGAGCTCACAAATCTACAGCTTTGTTGACATCAATGATCAATGACCGAGAACCTGTAAGTTTGTAGAAATTTGACCAATGACTGAGCTACACTGTTCCCCCAAGGAGCCCTAGTCTTCTTGACATCAAGACCATACATTGCCTTGTATTCCACTTTAAGCTATTGTATAACGATTTTCTTTTTCAGATCTATAAACATAAAACGATATAAATTATACTATTCTACCCATCTTTAAATATGGTATTTGATGCCAAAACTTTAGATTTAGTAAGAGAATAAATCCCAGAAAGGAGAGGAAGTGATCTCTGCAATAGCATTGTCTGTTTTCTATTTTACCTTGAAGGTTTTTATATTAACATTACTTTTATAATTTTTCTAATGCTAAAAGAAATGCTCTTGAAAAGTGCACCATCTGTGCTTTGTCTGATTAGCTGGTCCAAATGGAATGGATGTCAAATTCTGAGTTCCTTTTATTTTTATGAAAATAAAAAGAAGCTTCACTTCTAACTCAGCTTTATGAGTGAATCAATGAGAAGTCATCTACTGCATAATCTTCCCCCTAGAAAGTGATAAATATTTACAGTATATAATGAGATTTCATGTCAAAAATTGATGGTATTTATTGTGTTTTAATAAAAGCAGATTTGGAAACATTAGTTTTATTAAACAAAAAACAGAATATTGTTTTAAAAATTGCCATTTTCATATTTGCTTTTTCTGTGGAGACCTTATATACAAAGGCAGATTTTTAGCTAACTATATTACTATGGAAATCAGCTCCAACTGAATAGAAATAGTACAAAATAATGAAAACACTAATACATCTTTACACATTGTATTATTCATCTATCAATTACTTTCCCTTTTGTGGGGCTCACTCTTCCAGGTTTGGCTGTTTAACAGTCATATTTTTTTTACAATATTTATTCGCAATTTCTTTCCTCAATCTTGATCCTAAGAATTAACTAAAAAAGAATATTTAAAAGGTCATGTTGTCCTTTCCTGTGCAAATCTGGGAGATAAGGCTGTTACTAACGCATTTTCTAATTTTTTAAGTAAATGTTAAGGGGAACATTTGGTTCTTTTCTGAAAAGCTTTTCACAAACAGGTCAAATATGTTACAGGTGGCACAACCACACATGCTCCTTCGCACCCTGTCTAGGTCCCCTACTCCTGAGAAAGTGGCTTCAAAAGGATTATCTCTCACCATGGTTAGAGGATCATCTAAAACTTTGAGTTTTGAAGCTAATAGCTCTCCTCTGGTGAAAAGGCTCTTAAAGATGGATCTGGAGAAGGCAATGGTTTCTACAGCCAATGATGAAAACACATGGCCACGGGCAACTCTCCATCAGAGATTATAACTCAGATGCTTCTCAGCATCTGGTATAAAATAATAGATGGTAGATGACCACAGCGAATGGGAAAGTACAGGATCACACAGACACTAAGATTTTCATCTTAAAACAATATTGTGCTGGCCAGAAAAAAAACATATCTGTGTGCTAAATTCGGCCAGTGGGGCACCAGATTTGACCCCTAAACCACACAATATGACAAAGCTTAGGGGACTGATTCTATCCCTTCCTCTCTCACAATCACAGCAATTTATTTCTATAGTAAGTAACATGTGGTTTGGGGGCTGAGAAAGATACAGGAAAAATAGGCAGATATAAAGATGTGAGATTATCAGGTTAAGGTAACTTACATCTAGTTGTTCATTGTTTTTCAATCCAAAATCAATGTTGACCTTTATCAAATGCCTTTTCAGAGCCGTGTTATGATCATATTATTTTTTCCTCCTTAAATGTATCAATATGATGAAGGATATTAATAGAGGCCCTAATATGAAACCATCCTTGCATTTCCTCAATTGAACCTAGTTGTTTCTGGTGCATTTTAATTGTTGCTAGATTCCATTAGCTAATGATTTATTGAGAATGTTTCCACTGATGTGCATAAGAGATATTGTGCTTTAGTATTCTTTTTTGCCCAATATTTGTTAGATTTTGATATCTGTATTCATTACAAAAATAATTCAGTTCTTTTTCTAATGCTCTGAAAAAGTTTAAATATTATTAACTTATCATACTCATTAAGGTTTAGTAGACTTCTTTTATGAGTCTATCTGGGCCTGGTGTTTTTTGGAAAT
The DNA here is from genome assembly GCF_053574225.1 of Canis aureus. Classification (NCBI taxonomy): domain Eukaryota; kingdom Metazoa; phylum Chordata; class Mammalia; order Carnivora; family Canidae; genus Canis; species Canis aureus. The sequence goes on from NC_135632.1 coordinate 28,537,140, forward strand.
GGCTCTTTTCTATGGAAACAGTTTAAATTTTCTAAGTTTGGGAATATTTTGTATTCCTGAAAATAAAATATTTCATATAGATTTTCAAATATATTCAGATAGGGGGATCCCTGGGTGGCTCAGTGGTTTGGCGCCTGCCTTTGGCCCAGGGCGTGATCCTGGAGTCCAGGGATTGAGTCCCACGTCTGGCTCCCGGCATGGAGCCTGCTTCTCCCTCCTCCTGTGTCTCTGTCTCTCTCTCTATCGTGAATAAATAAATAAATAAAACTAAAAATAAACAAATATATTCAGATATCACAGCAAAATTATTTTATTGAGCTTTAAATTTCCTGTTTCTCAAAATTTCTCTCCTCTCTTTTAATAGTTCTTTTGCTATTGAGGTTCTCTCTCTCTCTCCTCTCTTTCTTTGCATGAAATTAACAATTTATTAGCTTTTTAAAAATAGAAGCTTATAAATAAAAGCTAAAGACATTTTTAAAACAAAAGCTTAAAAATAAAATTCACCATTATTCTATTTTCTAATTAATTCACCATTATTCTATTTTCTAATTGATTCATTCGTGTTGTCCTAGTAATGTCACATAGCAAACAACCACAAAATCTTCATGGCACTGTCATTTTTGAACTTCAGTGTTGCCTGGGACAGTTTCTCTCCAGGTCATGGTGGGCGAAGCAGCTCTGTGTCATGCACTCGATAGCTTGTGCAGCTCTCCTCTATGTGTCTCTCATCCTCCTCCAGGCCAGCTGATGCTTCTGCAGCATTCCTTTATGTGTCTCTCCTCCAGAACCAGCAGGCTAGCTGATGGATGTTATTCTCAGGGCAAATGCAGATACACAAGAGTTTACACTGCTGCACATGTGCACTGCAAGCCTCTGTTGCATCCCATCTACTGGCATCCCATCTGCCAAAGAAATCCACATGATGGAGCACAAGGGCAAGAGGCAGGGGACATATACAGAGAGAACTGAAAAAGTGAGACGTATTCAATCTATCAAACTTCCTCTACTTACCTCAGGTTAATTTCATTTTCTCTCCTCTAAATTTTGAATTGGATATCTATTCATGACTCCATTTTTTAAATTTATGGCAAACTTTATTTTCATTGATACTTCATTTGACATAATTTCAAAGTAGGCCTATGCTCTAGGATGAGCCAAAGAACAGAAATCCTAAATCTCATAAAAGATTTTTTTCACACCATTATGAGCAGGTCATGGGGCTTTATGTTAATACCTAACATTGTTAATGAAAATACCTAACATTTTACCCCTTGAGACTTTACCTATAGATACAGAAAGAAGAGATAACATCAACATACAAGAATCAAACTATATGAGAATATAACAATAAGCTCTTGGATTATATACCAGCAACCTCTTTAGGGTTGTAATGATAATGACTGATTTTTTTTCTCCTAGAAAGTTCAATGTCATTTTGTTCTGTTTTGTTTTGTAAGTAAAATGTCAAAATACTTGAAAATGCTGCACCTAATTTCTCTCATTACACTAAAAATACTGGAAGTTTTAAATTCTTCATGAGTCCAGGCTGGACATGACTACTACTGACGGGGCATGTTCAATACAGTAATTCCAAGTTTGGCAACCATCGACAAACTGGCACCGGCAAATTTTCCAGAGTCATAGAATCTCATTCCTATAATGCCAGCTAAGGCTCCAGATGTGGCTAGGAAAACCCAAATGTTCCTCAGATCCTGAGACAGCTGAAAAGCACCCAGGCTTGCTAAAGCACAGGGAAGAAGCCCAGCAGCCAGTGACAGGACACTACCTGCCTTTGCATAGCCAGTGATCCCACCAGAAGCAATCAGTGCTGCATAGCCAAAGCCGATCCAATGTGAAGGCACTAGTGGGCCAGAGTCCTTCTGCATGGTTCCCTCTCACTCTGGCTGGACAGGAGGATACACCAGGCCTGCACTGAACCACTTTCCCCTAGGCCTGCATGAGTCGACAAGGGTGCACAAGCCCCATGACTCCATTTTTTTTACTGAGGTTAAGTGTTTTAAGATGATGAATTTTCCATAAACCCCGTTTTAACTACATCCCATAGATTCTAAAGTGTTTTTATTACATTTTTTTCTACATACAATGCAATTTCATTTTTTATTTCTTCTTCAATTTAGATTTTAGGAAAATATTATTACAAAGTCCAAGTTAAAGGGCCTTTGGGCTGTCTAGTTTCATTGTATGGTGATTAGAGAAGGTTATACCTAAGGTTCCTATTTATTTTTAGTTCGGAATAGATTAAGGATTTTCTTTTTTTTTTTTTTTAATTTTATTTATTTATGATAGTCATCACACAGAGAAAGAGAGAGAGAGAGAGAGGCAGAAACACAGGCAGAGGGAGAAGCAGGCTCCATGCACCCATGCACCGGGAGCCCGACGTGGGATTCGATCCCGAGTCTCCAGGATCGCGCCCTGGGCCAAAGGCAGGCGCCAAACCGCTGCGCCACCCAGGGATCCCAAGTCACATACTTCTGCAGTATTAGTATCTTTCTTAATATTATTTTACTGGAGTCCCTGGTCTATTTTTATGTGTATTTTCTGCTCTGCCCTTTTTAATTCTTCTATTTTCAGCCTTACTGAAGTGCCTTGCTTTAGATGAGTCTGTGCCATAGAATCAGGTTGTATGATTCATTCTGGAGATTCATTTCCTTTAAAAACTAAATTCAGGGGCACTTGGGTGGTTCAGTCTGTTAAGTGTCAGACACTTGATTTCACCTCAGGTCCTGATCTCAGGATCCTGAGATCAAGCTCCATGTTAGGCTATGCACTCAGCTCAGAGTCTGCTTGAGATCCTCTCCTTCTTACCCTCCTCCTACTTACGCATACTTGCTCTCTCTCTCTGTCTCACTAAGATAAGCTAATAAAATAATTCTTAAAAAATTAAGTTAAGCCTTTAAAAAAATTAAAAAGTTAGACAAAGATAAGCCTTTTAAAAGGTGACTTATTGATATAAAAGTTATGTTTCATCTTTTTTCCATCATATTATTGTATTGCATTTTCAGTGTCATTTTAAAGAATTTCTTTCATTATAAATTCCATTTTATTTGGGTTTTTTTTGTGTGTGTTGTTTATCTGCTATTCAAGTTATGTGGTTTTTTTTCCTTTAGTTGTTATCTTTATAATAATAATTTTATATTAGATCCTTAATCATGTACTTTTTAAAAATACATCTCTAAGTTCCCTACTATAACTAATGGTTAAAAATTAAGATATTTCTTCTTCCTTTTCTGTCTCTCCCCTCATCTCTCTCACCTGACTTTAGTTACTGACAGTATTTATTTTTAATAAATTAAGTGAGAATAAATTTATCTAATTTCTGACTTCCTTTCTCTCTTGCCTATCCAACTTTAGTTATATCATTTCTACATAGTAAAGACATGTAATATCTATATTTCACTCTGACATCTCAATCTCCATATTTTGTTTCTACAGGCAAATACATTTAATATTTATTCCCAGTCCTTTTGCCACTGTTTACCTAATTACTTAGTTGGTCAAAATTCATTGTCTAATAATTCCTACTAGAAGGATTCAACGGCACAATATTCTCTGAGCTCTTGCATGGTCAAAACTGTTCGTAGAGTAGATATTAAATAAAATGTGGTTGGTTAAACTATCTTTGGCCTACTACTTAGTATCTTGTTGCTTTCAAGGCTTCTTGTATAGAAACGCTGATCAGGAGATAAATGAGGCTAGTATTTTGTTCTTGTAGGAATTTTTGTTTTGTTCCTGGTTGTTGCTGCTGTTTGGTGGCTCTTTTTTCTTTTTTAGAGTCCACGTACATGTCTTAGGTTGATCATTCTGGACCATTTTCCTGGTTTACTGGCATCCATTTAAAACATTAAACTTTACTTAGGCCCTGTGATCCTAGAAAACAGCAAAGTTAAAAAATAAAAAAAAAGAAATCCCCCCACTCTTATGTTCTAGAAAACTACTTATTGCAAAGAACCCCATACCATGCATGACTTAAATAAGACATACAGATTCCTCTTTATCTACCTGTGACAGGGCAACGCAGACCTCCAAAATTCCCATTCTCTGCCTCAGAAATGATTAGCTGAACTGTTTCGTCCTCATTGATCGGTGATGAACAAAATACGTACTAACTAAACTGGCTAATTTTCTCACCTTCTCCCACATATCTGAACCTTGACCCATCCTCTGCCAAAGTCAGCACACGACCCCTCTTTATGGAATGCATGACAAAAGACTGACCTCAAGGTAAAATATCTTCTGATTTGTTGTCTGATCATAGATATTTCTGCTCCTTCACAGGGAAACTTAAGCCTTGTCTTCATCCTAAGTACAACTTGTGAAAACTTGCATGGTTCCTGCTTATATTCAAATCTTCACTTTCCCTAGTATTCAACTTTGTCCTCAGGAATTAAACACAAAGGGGGTGAAGCATGGAGAAAGCATAGTGAAGGATCCAGGGTCCCTTTGCTGGGGTCCATCTTTATCCAATGTCCTTGTGTATTCTCCACTTGTTCTTTGCCATTGTCCCATTTCATGAAATTTTTATCTCCCCTTTAATAGTAAGAACAACTGAATCTGACTAACCTCTTAATCTTTTATCTCAAATTAAAACAAGACTTTTGAAAATCAAAACTTCTTTCTTTCTCTAGCTTTACTGCATCCTCCTCCTCTTAACTAATCAGTACCAGATGAGGAGTCACCAATGCCTGCATGTGAAGTAAGGAAGTAGGAAGCAGGAATGACAGAGGAAAAACAGAATTGTATCCTATGCTGCTGTGAGTTGCGAACTGTTTTCATTGACATAATAGAAGTGCCTTGAGTCATCTGCAGTCTCACCGATCCCTATTTCTCCAGGTACTACAAATCTTGAGACTTCTGGGTAAGTCTAGGGAGGGGTGTCTCCCAGTGACATCCTTGAACATCCCAAGTCCAAGTTTTATAGGCAATAAAGTATGAGGTGAACCTATCCCAGATCCCTTTGATACCATCTTCTACTGAGAATATCTGGCCAGATAATAACCATTTATTTTCTTCTCACCATTCTTTTTTATTTTCTTCAGATACCTAAGATATAGCTTACTGGATACTTGTTTTCTGTTAATAACTCATCTTCAATCCAGAATTACAGAATTCTCTTCCTTTTAAAATAGATAATGTTTTTACCTCTCCAAGTCTCTGTCTTCATTTACAAAATAAGGATTGCCATATTTCCTTTATAGGTGTCACACATATGACCCTATCATGAGAATCTGTTGAGACTGAAGATCTGATCCTATTGTGAAAATCAGAAATGATCATATCAATATCAGTTATAATTGTTTATAATATACAGGAATTCCCATGATTATAGAAATATTTGCAAACAGGTCTGAGGAAACCTCTAAAAATACAAAGAAAAACACTGAGAATGGTAGTCTTCCCAAAGCCCCTTAGAAGCTGCTCTTCCTTCCCTGGGGCTGTGCACATCATATTCCAGAATTCTGTCTCAAATAGGTACTCATCTGGCCTCACTTTGCAACTCAATTATCATTATAATATGATCGGGCTCAGCCGGCTGAAGTACTTAGGGCTGTGACGTCTGCATCCAGCAAGACAAAACTATCAAGTGACTTGTAGCTCAATGGGCAGCAGAGGTAAGGTTGGCACCTGTACTATTTTATATCTGCTGTTTGAACTGGCCTGACCCTAAAGACTAACCCACACTGGGAAATTCCCACCCTCCTCAGAGAAGGCCTGCTTTTTCTTGAACTGGCTTTTATTTTTGCCTCTAATCTTCAGAAAGAATGTTGGTGGTGGTGTGGGGGGGGGTTGTTTTGTTATAGCTTCTGTAAGTTTCTTTTCAGCAGGAGCTGAAGAAAGGGGAAGGGAAGCCTGGAAACCAGCATGAGGTTTCTGATCCTGGGCGAGTGGGCATCCTGATACCTCCATGGCTGTTTGATGTCCATCATTGTGGCAAATACACTGACTCATTTGGCCCAACTGGCTGACAGAGCCATCTGTTGTCAGGGAACCCAATTCAGGACTGTCTAGTCAGGGAGCAAAACAAAACACAACTCTAAATCAAAGGACAGAAGGAGAGCTGCAGTTATCTGCTGATTTTTTTTTTTTAAATAAGGTTTTTCCTGTAAGCAGGTGGAAGAATGTACCTTACAGGGCTTCTGTGATTGGCTCTCAGCCAGTCTTATGCATTTTTCACAGCTGGCATCAAGATAAACTAATTTTTTTGCTAAATTGACCCCTATTACTTTCATTTTCATAGCTTGCAACCAATTGATGGGATACAATTTAATACAATGCCATTAATGTTACAGCATCCTCTGTAATAAAGAATCAAAAAAATGAGATAAAATCTTCCAGTGCCCACCAGTGGGGGTGGGGGAATGGAAATAAAAAATATAGAAGATAACATGACCCTAAGAAAAAAGAGAGTGCTAAGAAAAATAAAAACAATTTCTACTGAGAAAGGGATTATGAAAAATAAGACAACAAATGATCAATAATTACTTCACTAAGATGCTTCTAAAAATTCAAGAAACTTTCCCAAAGGAGGTAACATAAAGCTGGGCCATGAGAAGTGAGGGAAGGAAGACACCAAGCTGGTGGGGAACAGGAAGTCTATTCCAAGCCCAAGGAGAAGTCTAAGCAGGTGCAGACAGCTATAAAGAAACACACCTGGCCCCAAGATCTGATGCCTGCCTTCACCACTCTGGCTGGCATTTGCCCACCACCACCCTAGTATATGATATATTCATTCATTCATTTAGTTTTATATCAATTTGGACATGCATATTTCTATTTTATTCAATGGATTGTAATCCTTTTCTAGCATTATTTATATTGATGCTCAGACTCTTCTAGATTTTGGACATCAGTAGCCCCTTTAGTCCAGTTTTGGTGTCCTTTCATCAGGTTTCCAACATTCTTGAGTAGTTTCTGACTTTCTTGAATAACTCATTTTGTATTTTTTTTTTTTTTTTTTTTTTTTTTTAGCTTAAGCATTGGAATTAATCATTCTTCCAGGGAGCCTTGGTCCTTTTTAGTGGAGAATGATACTTAGGAGCCAATATCTGAATACTAGCTGTGGTCATTGCTACTAGCTTTTCATTGCTTTCAACCTCTCTCAGTGTTCAGAGCTAGGAAAAACAACAACAACAAAAAATACACACACACGTTTATTTCTGAATCTATCGATTTATATATTAAAAATAATGAATTAACCTGGTGATTCTAATTCCACTTCAACACTCCTGTGTTCATTCTAGCTGTCTCCCTCCCACAGTTATAACTGCAATAGAGGAAAATCTGGCACCCATTATCATCAATATATTTACTGATTCGCTCAAAGAACACAAAATTATTTCAGAATTGTTTGCCCATACCAGTGTGAAAAGGATTCCTACCAAATATAGTGAGTATTCCCTTTTTTAAGAATAAAACTTATAATCAGTAAGATATGCACATGTTAAGTGGACAATTCAATAAGATTTGGTAAACGCCTACATCCACGTAACTCACACTGCCATTAAGACATAGGAAGTTCACCATTGTAGAATGTTCTCTGGCTTCTTCTGGGGATATCCTTTGCTCCAGTAGGTTAGGGTTTTCTAGTCTAGAAATTCATACATATGAAATCATATAATGTTCATTATCTTGTATCTGACTACATTTGCTTGGTATGATGATTTATCCATGTTGTTGTAGAAGTGAATAGTTTTCATTTTTATTGTTTAATATTATTTCATTGTTTGAATATATTCTTTATCTACTCTTTGATAGGCATTTGGGTTGTTTCTAATTTTGAATATGAATAAAGCTGCCATGAACATTTATCATAAAGTCTTATGTGGACATATATTCTCATTTCTTTTGGATAAATTCCTGGGAGTGTCATTATTAGATCATAGGGAGGATACATGTTCAACTTTAAAAAGAGAAATCAACTAACAGATTTTTACATTGATTGTACTATATAATGCTCCATTGTCAATGTGTGAGAATTCCAGTTGCTCCATATCCTTGACAACATTTAATGTTGCTGTTCCTTTTTAAATTTAACCATCCTGCTAAACATGGAGCATACAGTACCTCTTCGTGATTTCATTGCATTTTCCTGCAATGATGTTGAATCATCTTTCATTTATTTATTTATTGGCCACATATATTTCATCCTGTGTGATGTCTCTGTTCAGGTCTTTTATGATTGAATTGTTTATCTTTTTATTATTTAACTATAGAATACAAGTTCTTTGTCCTTTCCCAGATATATGTTTTACAAATGATTTCTCCCAGCTTACTCTCATTTGATGCAGATATTTTCATAAGTTTTCTTTCATAAGCTTTATAAGTGTAAATTTTAAAATTAGGCCTGTGATCCATCTCAAATCACCACACAACATGATGTAGAGGTTAAAGTTCAATATTTCCATGTGGATATCAAGTTGCACAAGCACCATTTATTGAAATCCTTCAGTGCTATTATGAAAACTCAATTGACCGTGTAAGTGTGATTGTATTTCTGATTCTCTGTTCTATTTAACTATCTTTTTATAAATACCACACTGTCTTTAAATGTAGCTTCATAATAATAATGTACCTTAAATGTAGCTTCATAATGGTCTTGAAGCCAGGGAAAACCTCCTATATTATATTATTTTCCCTTTTTGAGACTGTTTTGACTATTCCAGGTTATTTATACTTCCATATAAATTTTAGAATAGCTTATCAATTTATGAAATAAAAAAACTTTCTGGAATTGTGATTTGGCTTCTGTTAAATCTATATAACAATTTGGGGGAGAACTGACATCTTGACAACTTTGTCTTTTATCAATTAACATGGTAATATAATAATTTCTTTAATTTCTCTCATTAATATTTTGTGGATTCAGGGTACAAGATTTTTTTATGTATTGCTAAATTTATCCTTAAGTATTTTATGGATTTGATGCCATATTAAATGCATCCTTTAAATTTTTATTTTCCAAATCTTTGCTCTTAGTATATTAACTTTGTATACCACAACCTTGCTAAGTTCACTATTAGGTCTAGTAAATGCTTTGCATATTATTTAGGATTCACTATACAGACAATCATGTCATCTGCAAATATTGGCAGTTTTGCTTCTTTCTTTCTAATCTCTATGTCTGTTCCTTGCCTATTGCACTTTCTTAAACTTCTACTATGATGTAGAATAGAAGTTGTGAGAGAATACCCTAGCCTTGACCATTTTCTTAAACTATAACCTCTTAAAGAGAAAAATGTAAAACTCCTCCTAAATTTTCCTCCAACCTTTGTACAAAATTCATGCTAGTTGTCTCCATACTGTTACAATATCAGTATATATGTTGCCTTTAATGCAATCCCTATCAAAATAACACCAGCATCTTTCACAGAGCTAGAACAAACAATCCTAAAATTTGTATGAAATCACGAAAGAGACCTCAAATGCCGAAAGCAATTCCGAAAAAGAAAAACAAAACTAAAGGCATCACAATTCTGGATTTCAAACTATATCATAAATCTTTATTCATCAAGATAGTATGGTACTGGCACAAAAACAAACATAAAAATCAATGGAACAGATTAAACAACCCAGAAGTGGACCCAAAACTATATGGCCAACTAATATTTGACAAAGCAGGAAAAAAATACCCAATGGAAAAAAGATAGTCTATTTAACAAATGATGTTGAGAATACTGGACAGCAACATGCAGGAGAATGAAAGTGGACCACTTTCTTACACCACACACAAAAACACATTCAAAATGGATGAAAGACCTAAATGTGAGACAGGAAACTATTAAAATCCTAGAGGATAATACAGGCAGAAACCTCCTTGAGGTCAACCATAGTACCTCTTATTAGACATGTTGCCAGAGGCAAGGGAAACAAAAGCAAAAATGAACTGTTGGGGCTTCATCAAGATAAAAATTTCTGCATAGCAAAGGAAACAATCAACAAAACTAAGAGACAGCCCCCAAAATGGGAAGGATATTTGCAAAAAAAACATATCTGATAAAGGGTTAGTATCCAAAATGTGTAAAGAATTTATCAAACTCAACACTGACAAAACAAATAATCCAGTTAAAAAATAAGAAGACATGAGTAGACACTTTTCCAAAGAAGACATCCAGATGGTTAACATGAAAAGATGCTCAACATCTCTCATTATCAGGAAAATACAAATCAAAACCACAATGAAATATCACCTCACATCCATCAGAATGCCTAAATTAACAACAAAGAAATGTGTTGGTGAGGTGCAGAGAAAGAGGAACACTCTTACACTATTGGTGGGAAGGCAACTGGTGCAACCACTCTGGAGAACAGTTTGGAGGTTCCTCAAACAGTTAAAAATAGAACTACCCTATGACACAGCAGTTGTATTACTACATATTTACCTAAAGTATACAAAAATACAGATTTAAAGGGGTACATGCACCCCAATGTTTATATCAGAATTATCAGCAATAGCCAAACTACGGAGAGAGCCCAAATGTCCATTAACTGATGAATGGATAAAGAAGATGTGGGGTGTGCGTGTATGTATATGTGTGTGTGTGTGTGTGTGTGTGTGTGGAATATTATCCAGCCATCAAAAAGAATGAAATCTTCCATTTGCAACAATGTGAATGGAGCTGGAGTGTATTATGCTAAGCAAAATGGGCCAGTCATAGAAAGATAAATACTATATGATCTCACTCATATGTGGAATTTAAGAAAACAGACGAATATATGGAAGGGGGGGGAGAAAAAAGGAGAGAGGGAAACAAGCCATAAGTAACAATAACAGAGAACAAACTGAGGGTTGACAGAGGGAGATGGGTGGAAGATAGGTTAGGTGGGTGAGGGGTATTAAAAAGGGCACTTGTTGTGATAAGCACTGGATATTGTATTTGATGAATTACTGACTGCTACTCCAGAAACCAATATTGCACTGTATGCTAACTAGCAAAATTTAAATAAAAAATAATTATTATATATGTTGCCAAAACTAGTACATATTTCCTCTGTAAGTCTGTGGCTTCTTTGAGGCCAGAACTTATGATAGAGACATCTTTTCAATTCAGGCACCTAACATAATGCCTCAACCATGTAAGAATTCCTAAAAAGCATTAAAAAGCCAACATTAATTAAAAAGAAAAAAGATTTTTCTTAAGAGATAACTCTCATAAAAACATAGTACCTAATTTCCCAGAGCATGTTCCATCCAATACTAGTTCTGAGAGAAGATGTCACTTGTTAATTTTTTTTTTAATTTTTTGACAAATACATTTGGGGGATTCTAGACTAGATGAAGAATCAGATTGGTCTATGTAATAGAGTAGACAATTCATACCTATATCTAATTTGTGTAAAATTCTACGATACTTCTGTAACTAAACTCCCTTATAATCTGCATTTCTAACAATGGATAGAAAGTAATAAAGAAAACTTTCCAGTTACAGGTAACTCAATCTTTTCCAGTTTAGTATCTTCTCACCTAGGTCATTGTTCACTCAATTGAACATTTAAACTCTCCTTCAAGCAATTTTTCACCTGCAGATGATCTTTCACCATTTTCTTTCCAAAAGAATGTCCAGAATTGGGGTTAATGACTTCTGGACTTTCTCTTGTTGAATTCTGGTTGAGGTGTAGCTTGTGTCACCTAACTCTGGGCAATGGTCTTTTTTCTGACTACATCCCCTTCTTAGGTGTAACGTATTGCCTATTCTCCTAGCAAAATCAAAAGTTTTGAGAGCCTCATCCTCATTTTCACATCTGGATATTATGCTTCTCCTTGGTTTCCTATGCACTCTAAATCCTTTGCTTTTCAGCTGCAGCTTCTTTCTGCTTTACTGTTTTTTGTTGTTGTTGTTGTTGTTGTTGTTGTTGTTGTTGTTGTTGTTTTTTAATGTGGGATCACCTTGCCATCTACTATGGTGACCCATAACAGATCCAGTCTTATTTCTCAACTATTTTCATTTGCCTCAATGGGAGCATGGAACAAATGTTTAATTCCTTTCACACCAAAGATCTGTCAAGGGAAATTTAATTGGCAAAATTCCCTGCCTAAATATGTGTACAATCTTTTCTATTCCACTGTGACCATCCCATTTTGGCACAAGAGGACCTTGTAAGTCATTGTCCTTTCAGAGTTACAATTGGCAAAGGAATGCACATACCCTACAGTTTCAACTTCCCTTTTATTTTGCCTGAAGTTTTTAACCTCACTTGTCTGGCAACCCTTGGGTGAAGACCTGTGGAAGTGGAGGTGCTGCATCTCTGAAGGATCCAGGCTGCTTCTTTTTCCTCTACCTATCCTTCCTAAATGTCTCCTGTCTGCCTCATGAAAAGTATCATGTTCCTTCCTCATCCTGGTAAGGCATTCTTCATACACTACTGTTTTCTGATTAACCTCTCAACATTTTTTGGTAAAATTTAGCGACCTATGGTTCCATTAAGTCTGGATTTGGGTATGTTAAAGATCTTTTGGAATTTATAAATCCATTCTCTCTCAATAAAGCTGAGATTTCAAGAATTTTTCTAGTCTTGATGTTCACAGTCTCCTTTTGGAAGCTAAATGTTAAATATTAACACTTTCTCTTCAAATTCCTACTCTACTGTAATTATTCTGATTTTGCCTAAGGCACTAGGTACTTCAAATTAAATAGTATGGTGATCATGGGTAATGCAGAAGAGAAAAGCATGTTACTATCTTCATGTAACTCGGGACTTCTCAAAGCTTTCACTGTGCTAAGAGTTTTTGACTCTACATGCATGAAGGGTATGGCCTATCGCACTTCAAACTTATTTGAACACAGATCATTTTTCTTCAGAGAACATCTGGTCAGACTAATATTCCATCAGAAATACTCTGAGGTCCAAAAGGATACATTGCAAAACAGGAAAAGCTGGAACCAGGGACGCTAGCTAAGAAAGTACTTCATTTGTCCAGAAGAGAAGTAATGAAGATCTGAACTGGAGAAATGGTAGTAGCCATGAGCCTAAACAGATTCACTAGGTATTTAGAAAATGAAATTACATGATCTGGTGAGAATATTTATCTAATAGATTGAATTCTAGATAGAATTTTTATCTAACAATATAGTTTGTAAATTTTTAAATTTCATGAAAGCACCTGGATAAAAACTAAAAACATAAGCTATATGAAATACATGTTAATGAAGTAGATGGAGAAAGAAAACATTTCCTTTGGGTTGCCTTGAAGGGAAATTTTCCTAAAATGTCCAATTATGTTTTATTCTGCCCCTCTTAGTGTATGAAATATACTAGAAAGGTCCCCTTTATTTATTAAGACCTTTAAGAACAGACCTACCAATGGAATAAGAAAGATTGGTGGAAAAAATCACCAAACAAGCAGTTCAGTGAAATTCTGGATCCAAAGCAATTTCAATATTTTAAGCACCACATATTTTTTTAATAACATGTTGGAATATCCTTCATGGGCCTCCACTGATGAATACTTTCCACTAACTAAGCCTAGTACGATGTGTTTATTGTAATGTGATTTGAACATAGAAGGAAGAAAAAGACAAATTTAGTCATAAACCATATTTATTGATATTATTAAGTATGGTATAAAACACTGCAAATATTTCAGGCTTAGTCAAATAGAACTAATAATAAGAATAGAATTGATGATTTCCTAACTAAAGACAAAACCATAATGCTATGCTTCTTTTTATTAAAGATGGTGATCCTTAGAGAGAAATTATTAATAAGGTATGTTCCCGAAAAATGGCCTTTTCTTCCGTATCTTTCATATAGTGAGAAAAAAGGTATATGAAAAAGAATTATATGAAAAAAATAGTGATAAAGGAAATAAATTGGGGAATATGGCAGATTGCTGGGGGTGGGGGGAATGACTATAGTCATTTCCTTCCCTTTCTTTTTATCCACAGCACTTTGCAATGTGACTTTGCAGCTACCTATGACTTGCTCTGAATAACAGAACACAACAGAAGTAATATCAAGCCAGTTGCAAGCTTAGGCTTCAAGGGCCATGGGCACTTCCATTTTCTAGACAGGAAGTCTTTTCTGCCTCCATGTAAGCAAATCTGAGCCAGTCCACTGAAGGATACCATTCCACTGATGCCATCCTAGGCTGGCCAGCTCTGGTAATCAGCGGCAAGTATATGACTGAGACCAGCTAACGCCAGAAGAACTGCCCAGATAGGCCCAGACCCAATGACTGCTCTGTAGAATTATAGAATAAATACATGGTTGTTTTTTTAAGCCACTGAGTTTTGGGGTGGTTTGTTGCCCAGTAATGAATTAAATGGTTCAGATTGTTTCTCTCCTTAACTATTTAATCACCTCTCTGTATTATTCCTTTCTACTGTCTTTCTACTCTCAGTCTACCCACATATTACTGTCAACTTAATTTCCTAAATGCTATTCTTACTCTATTACTTCTTACTCAAAAAATGTTCAGTGGCTCCTGATGGCATGTGTAATAAAGTCTCAACAACTTTAATCTGGTATTCAGGCCTTTCATGATTTCTCCACAACTTAAAATTTGAATCTAAGTTTCTATGACTTTTCTCCATTCACCCTCAATTTCATCAAGATGAGTGATAATGTCCTAACTCACTGATGAGACACTACTGATTGAAAGTCCATCATTCACTTAATATGCATCTTATGCCATAGCCTACTGGAGGGGAAGGTTTTTTTTGAAAGTGACTCCAAGATAATTCATGATATTCAAGACATTAAAACATAAAAAGATAATGTAGCTGAGATTTAAGGCAAGAGTCCTCATTGTTCTCCATGTGTATCATGTTTCCTGCCTTTGTCCCTATCTAGAACAATTCCCTCTGTTTCATATACTCCAGGTCTGCATATTAAAATTCTACCTATCTAAAAATCTATTCAAATGTCCCCTCGCCTAGAAATCCTTGAGAATCTTTCTCTTCACTGAATCAAATGAAATCACTCCTACATGAACTCCCCTAGAAATGATTAGAACCACTCATAGACACTTGTCACTTCCTACTCCATATTGGCAACTTGTTTTCATTGCTTTAGATCATCTTCAGTTGAGGGCAATTCAGTATTCGTTGAATATTTCACACCCTCTTTTTTGCAATGCCAAACCAAAGTTCTAAGTACAATGTCTACTGGGTGTTATACTATATATTTCTTAAGAAAGTAACTCAATGAAAAGCACACCTATAACAAACTTTGGGCTTCTGACACTTCATTTTTATTCTGTCACTAAGTAACCATGTGACTTTAAGCATATTACTTAACCTCCTAGGGCTGAGGCCTCAGATGACATAACAGATGAGATCATGCATGTGTGAAACTCTGTATAAACTATAAACCGTAAGATCAGTTTGAGGTATTGGTATTGTTTCCTATTCTGAGAAATTAGGCAGTTGAACTTGATTGTGTGTGTGTGTATGTGTGTGTTTTAATGATCCGTCCACATAGCATGCCACAATGACATGCTTGCCAGTTGCTGCTTTTTCCTGAAGGGTGCTGACTCAAAGTCTAAAGCGATTTAAAACCTGGTTATAGAATCTGCCTCTTAGAAAGCTTGTCATGGTAGCTTATATACTAGTGAATATCCCCTCGTGTAATTATCATTCTGGACAGTTTTGCACCATGTGGACATGTTAAATGAGACCAGAAGTATTATGAACCAGTGCCAATCAGGCCTATCCCCTTGCACTCTGAGATCAAAAGAGCCAGTCTCACCCGGAAGGAGATAGGGGTTATTACGGCAATATAAGTCACCTGAGAGTTTTGATCAAAACTTTTTTATTAGCTAAAACTTTAATTAAAAAAGTAGTTTTAAAACATATTAAGAGTTCAATATTTTAAAGAATCACCTCTCAGAAATAGGCATGTAGTGATGGGTGTTGGCGTAATGATACACCATAAATAATATGAGTACTACAGAGGCTTGAGCCCCACATCTCTACATTGTGATGGATTTTCCAGTTCAGTTCAATACAGTTCAATTCAATTCACTTTGATTCAATTTACATTTCTTTCAATTCAAGATAGCATTATGATATTGTGGAAGGATGGTTGGCTTTATCTCAGATCTTAGAATTCACAGACTTCAACATAGACTACCATTAGTATGACGTTTGGCAATTTACCCAATCTCTCTAAACCTTAATTTCTTCATCTGCAAAAAGGGGATAATATTAGTCACCTCATAATAGATATAAAGTCCCCAGCACAATGATTATATCATCTTCCTCCTTCTTCAATTCATGTCAGTTCAATTTGACTTAATTCAACAAACATCAACTATTTATCAACTACAATGCTGAGACATAATAATGAATTATGGTAGCATCATTGCAAATGCGGGCTTCTGAGAAGGCCCTGCAATTCAAAAGTTTATCCTTGGGATACTATGTGTAATTTGATTAAGGAATGAGGTTATAATGGACAATGACACAGATGCACTTAGTATGGAACAAAAAGTGAAGGGATATTTGGATATTCCATGCCTATGAACATATTCAGGTCTTCAGAAACTCACTAGGAGACAGTTCAGTGTGGCAGGTATTAGGATCTTAACCAAGACTTCTCAATTCCAATGAGTTCTGATGTGGCAGGAGATGTTAGAAAGTTTCTAGCTCTGAATGTTAGTACATTCCCTCACTTAAGAATTTAATTTCCCCTAAGCAGTGATTCAACTTATATCATAAATATTTATAACATTAATATATAACCCATTCTCCTGACTTTTGATTATAACGTACAAGAAATTTGCAAATGTTAAGGGGTGTTTTACACAGAATATGTTACGATATTATAATACAAAGTCCCAAAATCTTAGCAGCTAAACATATAAGGTTTATTACATGCTCCTGCAAAGTCTATTATATGCTGGGTGATCCTTCCAGGCAGCTGTCCTCCATGTAATGATTCAATGATTAAGGCTGTTGTCATTCTGTCATCTCAACAAACAGACTCCATTCTTTTTGCTCAAAGAGAGATGGAAGAGACTGGAAAGTTATGTAGGGGCTTGTTCCCTGCCTCCATTTCAGAGGGACACATATCAGTTCTGCTTATGTTTCATTGGCCATTAGTCATATCTTACTGCAAAAGGACTTGGAAACTTTGACTTTCATATGCCCAGAAAGAAAAGAATTATCAAGAAAAGAAGCATCAATAAATTGATGCTTTATTACTATATAGCTCAGTGGGAATATCACAAAGGAAAGCCTGATATTTTCTCTCTGAAAATGTGATGTCTTGGCATACTCTACTCAATAAAATGAGTAAGTCTCCTTGAATTTTAGGAAGACCATTGTCTCCCATAACCAGGTCAGGGGACGTGACCTGAATGGAAGGCATGAGTGAATCTAAGTATTACAAGGATGGACTTTAGTGGATCCCTCTTGTAGCCCACTTAATTCTGTTCAGCCAGATTTCTTTCTCCAGCTACTGCTGCAACAACCAGTCCCACATGGGCTTTGATGAGCTTCACCCAGATGCAACCTCAGTTTGAAGCTTTGTTCACAGACTGTTCACCATTCCCTGGATTCTCTGATGCTGCAGCAGAGGACACCTACAGAATCCCACTCAGAACCCAGAAGTATGAATGAGTTAAGGGATTAATAGACAAATTATTCCCTCTTTAATTCCCCAGGCAGATAGGTCTGAGATGCATTTCATTAGGCTCCTCAGAGAGTCCCACAGGATGAACAAGAGTCAGAGTAGATGCCAACATGTTCATGCATCCTTGTTTTAGCTTTTCTACCTTTCCTGTTTCACTCTGCCTATCCCCCACTCCTGTTTCCTCATATTACATTAGGGGGAACCTGGGCTAAGACTGAGTATAATAGGACAATTTGTAGAGCTTGAAACTTCTCTGTACTCATTAATACCTAATATGATAGACTGGTAAGAGGTGGGCCTGATATTGTGATTTATAATAAGAAATACATATTTGGTCTTCATCCCCATTTCTGACACAGAATTCCTAAAATCCTTGGAATTTCTTAAGTGAAGAGAGCAGAAAAGTTGTCTTTGTTATGAGTCACCTAAGAATGGGGGCTGGCTGCCGGAACCAACCACCTGATTAGAGGGTCAGACCTTTCAGTCCCATGGGGAAGGAATAGGGCTGGAGGCTCAATCAACTGCCAATGCCCAATGATGCAATCAATCCTGTCTATAAACTGAAGCTTTCATAAACACCCAAAAGGACAGGGTTCAGGAGATTCCTGGTTGGTGAATAGCAGGCAATTGAGGGAGAGTTGCATGCTCAGAAGACATGACAGCTCCATGTCCTTTCCCCATACCTTGCCCTATGCATCTCTTCCATCTGGCTATTCCTGAGTTATATCCTTTCATAATAAACTGGTAATCTAGTAAGTAAAATGTCTTTCTGAGCTCAGTGAACTGCTCTAGCAAATTAATCAAACCTGAGCGGGAGGGGGTGGGTGGCCTTTGGAATCTCCAATTTGTAGCCAGTTGGTCAGAACATAGGTTGCAACCTGGGCTTGCAGCTGGCATCTGAAGGGGGTGGGAATAATCATGTAAGACATCTTAACCTGGAGGATTTTATGCTATCTCTAGGTAGATAGTGTCAAAATTGAGTGGAATTCAGTTAACTGTAGGACACCAAGCTGGTGTCAGGTGTTTGGGTGGCACGGGGTAAACCATCGCCAACATGGGGGCATGTTGGAACTCTACCAGAACCATTTTAGTGAATCTTTGTATAAGGAGTCAATGAGACTCTGAAAAGAAAAGATTGAAATGTCCTTCCCTTTGGGGTTCAAGTTTATCAGAATGGCTGATGCATCAAGATGGCCCTAGCGAGGTTGGTCAGCAGCAGAAGACACTCAGGACCCCTAAAGGAGTTTTATTATAAGGGTAAAGGTGGGTCCTGGCTGTTGACTTAGGCCAGGATTGAGCACAGTGTGAAGGTGAGGTTGGAAATGTCATCTAATGTGGTATTTGTGAACTTGCTTAAGATAGGCTAGCTGTGTATATGAGTGCAAATAGGCAGCTATAAAAATGAGATCCCAATCATAAGGCAGTATGAGCCATGATAGATAAGGGTTACCCCAAGGAAAGGCACTTCTGTTTCCTGCCTGCCCTGTCAGCCACTGCTGAGCAGCAATATCAGAGTCAACAAATGTTGATCATCAGACAATGAGTGGGATTTCATATAAGGCCTGTATTATGTGTAACTCCAGATTCTGCAATTCTTTCTGTGGAGATTCTTGAAACTAGACCTGGGCCTGAGAACAAAACAAACTGTGCCACAGCAATATCAGAGTTGCTGTTGTGTGGATGGAAGCATCCTTACCCCAAAGGGGGAAATTCACATGAGCCAGGACAGCCGCGCATTGGAACTAGACTAAGGGAGAACTGATCCAGGGAAAAGAGAAGCTTGTTTGTGACAGCCAAGATAGAAGTTCAATTTGCATATTGTGTCTTTTAGGCCCTAAGTAAGAAGAGCAGAAAATTAGACAGCACCATGGTTAAAGAGATCTCATGATCCAAGTGCAATGGATTCCTGGCAGATTTCTCATCCTTCTGGTCCCTCAAAGATGGGAGACTGAATTTTTTTTAGGCAACAGCTTTGTGAGGGTTTTGATTTCTTGACTTTGGGCTATTGTAGTTTTGTGCTGTGTTAATTTAGCTAAGCTGGAACTACATTCCCCAGAATTCCCCTTTCCCTTTATGGCTCCAGACTACCCTTGGCCACCAGAAATTTCTATGAAGCTGGGAAGGTGAAGATTCAGTTTTGATTATGCTGGAAGGTTGGTATATGGTCAGAAGTAGTTGCAGCTCACATACCTTGTCACAGGTGCTGGCTCACCTGGTTGGTTTGCAGCAGCAACCTAGCCCATTCTCTATCATCTTCCTCTTTTGGCTTCTCTGACTACCTAGCCAAGAACCTGTCTACTTCTGCAGTAATGGGCTGGCAGCTTCTTCTGCAAATGATTCACATTAACAAAGTCAGAGGCTTAGAGGTGGTGTGACACCTCCGTGGGTTCTGCCTTGATCACGTGAATTACAGCTTGCATTTGCTCTCCCCATTTCACAACCATCCTTCCTTTTCCCTGTCAGCCCTGCTCATGCCAGACCCAGACTAGATGCAAAAGCAATAGCCCTACATAAATTGTCTTACCAGTCACCAGAACTTTACATGGTTAAAATCCCTATAATAAGCTCCTTATTGGATATCACTCCTAGCCAATTTGCTTCTGATCAAATACTGTCTGATACCATGGCCAAACACACAAAGATTTCTGTTTTACAACTTTGGGCCAGAGGTGTTTCCACCTGTTTTGGCCTGATTTCATTTGTGCGATGTACAATATGGGTGGGAAAGGGGGAGGTTGGGGTGGGAATAGTGGTTTCCAAGAGAGCTCTCCTAAGGATGTTCCCAGTTTTAACACAACAGCATAACTGAAGCCACAACATTAAATCCTCACAGGGAAGAAGAAAGTGAAGAAAACAAAGAGAGCAGGCAAGGTGGAGACAAGAGAGCATGTGCTTCAGCAGGGGAAGCAACCAATCCTTCAAGCTGGTTGTTATCAGGTGAGAATAGACACCTGCTATTGCAAGACTTGATTTTCCTAAAAAGCTGGAAATTCAAATTCTTATACAAAATTTCCCAATTTTAAATGTTTACAGCCATAAAACCAAAAGTTAAGGACTTTTTTAAAAAAAAATTAATGTTTAAACCTAACAAATCCTACCCGTAAGTCAGATTTCACCCCGGTTAAATGTGAAGTCCACGGCCAAACTTCCTGGTTGCAAATCCATGCTTAACTATTTATTATATATGTACCCTTGGCCAAGTTACTTCTGTACCTTGGTCTTTAAACTATAAAATAAGACCAATAGCACTAAGCGCATAGGATGTCTACAAGGATCAAATGAGTTACTAATACATTTCTTTGTTTCTAAGACACTACTGAATGTAGGATGAACCATTATTTAATGTGTCCCCAAGAAAGAAAAGATGGCTGCTAATTAACCTATGACACAATGGCTTCTTATCACTTGGAATTATTGCTTTATACTTATTGAAGAAGCTCTTTCAGAGTTATTTTAACATCTATTTTTATCACTTATCACATATATAAAAGGCACATAGATAAAGGAAATATAAGTGAAATAATCAGGTTTGGTCTTCTTAAACCCTCCACATTGTGATGCTGACAACTAAGAATTAGCTTTCAACTTCGTGTTTTTCCACAAAGTGTCATCCTTTCTGCTATTAAGAATGTCAGTGATGCAGCATTTCTTAAAAGAGTACTCACCATTGTCTCTAGAAATTTCTTCCACGTTGCTGACACCCATAGAGAGAGGATTTGATCTTACCAGAAGATGTCAAACAGAGAATTTTCAGACAAGAGAAAGATGTGTGTTATTTTTTTTAAATGGTCCTTAAGTTAAAGATTGTTGGCTAAACATTCAAAGGATTTCAGCTTTTAGTCATTCGCCAGGAATAACAAAAAAAGTTTGTGCATCTACAAACATTGGCAGCTTCACAATAACTGTTGTTTGGCTGAAAGTGACTGTCAAAGTGGCATTGATTATAAGATATTTTCCTACATATTAAAACATTTAAAAAAGTGTATTAACTTTCATCCAATAGAGTTTTTGCAAAGATTATAGGAGAGTGTTTGATAAATAAAGGTAAATAAAATCTAAATACAGGGGGGAAAGCTAGCATTACTACTTAAGTCTCAGTCCTATCTTGAATTACGTGTATGGCATTTCTTAAGACATTAATCTTTTCATATATAAAGTACGTATAATCTGAGTTGTATTGATTGCATGTGACAGTACCTGGGTGAATGGATGGTCATGTGTAGAATGTCAGGTTTATGTCAATTCAGTGGATCAGAGTCTCTCTCTTAAGGTTGGAAGAGACAAATGTGTAGAAAGAAAGGAACAAAAGAGTTCGCTGATTAGGTCTCTTTGGGAAGGGCAGACTGAATCAATACAATTTCTTAGAAAAGTAAAAATAAAAGACCCATAATATTGTTTTTTTAATGTGATCTCTGTGTCAATATGGAGTTCAAACTCATGACCTCAAGATCAAGAATCACATACTCTACCAACTTAGCCTTCCAGGTGCCCCTACCCACAGTATTGGTTTTGACTACAAATGTAACCTGTTGAAGGCAAGAACAAATAGAAAAACTTTATCTGCAAAGAGAGGAAATAGCAGAGACAACATTTGCCTACATCAGACAACCTGATTGGAAAGACTTAGATAGTGTGAGTCCAAGTTTCATCTGATCTAGGATGTCTGGCCACAGGAAGTCCCAGAAGAGACATTGTAATGGCTGAGGTCCTGGGACCCCATTTGTCCACTGCACCTGAATCTCAAAGTCCCTTCTCTGAGAGAAAACAACATTGCCTTGGCTTTTTGGTTCTTAAATTATATCATTTCAGTTTCTCCCTCCCCCGACCCCCCCTCCAAGCCCCAGGACATACCAGGACTTGAAGAATGAGGCCGTGTTGGAAAGAAATCAGGCAGAGGAAAGGCCACCCCTCTCCTATCCCACCTTCCATGGTTACAAATGTTTCTGTGAGCTGAACGGGGGCACTGTATATTTCATTTACAATGATTGTACAACAGCTGTATAATCGATGTTGTTGAAGATAGGAGTGTTGCTCAGAGTGCAGCATAAATGTCCACAGTGAGCTGCAAATGTGAATAAGAATGGCCCTGCCTGCATAGTAATTGGTATTATTATCGGAATGAATGGGAAAGCCACATATGGATGGATGGGTGGGCCTTTGAAAGGGTGCAGCACGAGAGACTAGCGGTAGTGCTTGTTTTCTCTTATCCACGTCTGTTTTCTCAAATAACCAGCCAAAGGAGGTAGAGGAAAGGGGTAAGAAGTGGGAATGTAGTGGGGAGAGAGGGAAGCTCTTTATCTGCTAGTCCATAGCAAGCCTGTTTTTCTCTGTCAGTGCCCACTCTTATTAATTACAACCAAGTATATCACACATCCCTTCCCTTAAAAAAAAAATCTGTCACAAAAGGATAGAGTCATAGGCTCAGATGAAGGGGGTAAGGGTGAGGGGGAGACATAGGGAAGAGAAACACTTCAGGTTAATTGGAGCTGAGAATATAAAATACTCGTCTTAAAGTGTGTGCTTCAGTTATGAGAAGGAAAGTGTCGAGATCATAATGTTTTCTGTGCAGGATTCAACACAGCATGGGTGTTTTAAAACAAGCGGTAATCATTTCTCATGGAGAAATTATAAGCTGCAGCTCCAGGCTCAGGACAAGCACATGGGAGACTCTCGTTCTTTTCATCAGACTCTCGTTCTTTTCATCTCTTCAGGGAGACACAGGGAGACACTCGGTAGTTAGCGGCTGAGTCCCTTGAACCAAATGGCAGAGTTAGAGACGGAGAGAATTACATAGTTTAATCTGCTCAGTGCTTTATTCATTCAGAAAGAAATGACATGGAATTCTCCTAGAATTCTGAAAAGTAGGAGGGAAGAAATTTTGGTTTGGAAAATCAAACTGCCTGGCTTCTGAAGAGACCGGGAAGCAAACTGATCAACTTTGTAATCAGGAAATAACACAACATTGTTACAGTGATTTCTTTGGCAGAGCTCGCCTAGCTATGTTATTTCTTTTAAAGACAAGACCTTTTGAGCCTGATGCAAAAACAGCCTCTGCGGAGTTAGTGCTTTGGTGTGCTTGCTCTCGTCCTGGATTATTCACCCATGTGGCATCCGAATCGCGATTAGGTCTCTGTTTAGAGATTCATTTTTACTAGAAATAATTTCTTTAAAGTAATAAACAATACACTGCATAATACTAAGTTAAAAATTCTTAGAAATAAATGCAGGGAAATTAGTTACAATTATTCACATAGTTCTTCAAAATGGTAGCACATGAGAAGAAAGAGGGGTCCCTCTCACCCTTTTTTTTTGAAGATCCATCTTTGTTTACTTCATTCCCAAGTATTAAGAGATTGCATGAACCATTTGCATAGGATAACTAACATATACCACATCATTTGCACGTCTGCAAGTACACGTGAGTAACCGTAATTACACGTGACACCAATTACTCTATTACTTTGTATTAAATTATAATGGAAAATTCCACTAGAGAATTGAAGCCTAATTGCATCTTAATTTGCATAATTTTGCATATTAATTACATCTCAGATGAATAATAAATTTCAGCAGATTTTTAATTTATGCATAGACACAAAAACAAGTGGAGAAATAATTTAGAAAAAAAAATACCAGCAACTATTACTTAGGGCATTCAACTAATTTTGCTTAGTTTAGCAAAACAAAACTTGGTTTGTTTAATATAGCATCTTTAGGCTGATTGCTGTTTATTGCACAATATGTCAGTCTTGAAACATAGGTGCAGACATGGCTTTTCTTAATAAAAAAAGTGTTCAATTATAACATTTCAAGTTTGGGATTTTATATTTTGATAAAACTGTCGTGGGGATAACATCGTTTAGTTGGAAATACCTATAATTGTGATGTATTTTATTGAGGCTTAATTTCTGTTGCAGTTATTTTAAATGCAAGGTATCATGAAAAAGAGAACGTAAAGATATCTTGGTGAAGGAGATCACTAATAAAATATGCCAATGCTTTCTAATTTTGAGTCTATTATGAAGTCACCCAAGATTGTTTTAGTGATTTTGCATGAATGATTCAGAGTAAGAAATTCTATACAGAGAATCACAATTTAGAAGAATGGCTTTTAAAGATTACTACTATTTCCTAATTGTTTTCTTTGTTTTTCCTTGCCTGCATGGTAAACAATCATAATTCCTGACTGCTAGAGAGACCTTGGTTTTAAATTTAGTCCCCTTGCTTCTGATTTACTAAATAAACAGAAGGTTTATTTCTCTGAGATAATTCATGCATTTTAGTTACATAGCTATATCTAGGTTGACAGTCATTAGGAAACACCGATTTAGTGTTCCTCAAATGACAGTATGTAACGGAAAATTCATTTCATCCACGTCTTGCCTAAACCCAAGCCCTACTGCTTTATACCTGCTGCCACTGTTAGACGGGGAAACCCTTAGTTCTGCCTCCACTAAGTCTAATACTGTGATCATTTGCCAAATTATACAAAAGAAGAGGATGACAACGTCCTAATAAATCAGGAAACTGTCAAGATTAATAATCTCAGCCGTCATCTGTTTTCCTATAAAAGCCCTACTGGCATCAAATATTTTCCAGTTTGTTTTGCAGTTCTGTTGGTGCAGAAACTGGACTTGTGCCAGCCTGGTGCCATGTGAACTCCAAGAGGCCATTCTATATGTCTTTTATCACATTAATCTGGATTTCACAACTGTGCTGGTTCAAAAGGCTGTAAGCAAGAATTCTTTACAACATATGTTCCCCTTCTCCAGTTACCAGCCACTGTTGTTATTTGCTATTTAATACACAACACATTTGAGCTAGAGGTTTGGATTTGTCATTGTGTCCTTCTATTTCAGTATTTTCTGTTTGCATCCAAAAAAGTTTGCCTTGTTTGTGGTAAAAATAAAGACTCGTCGGTGCTTTCTCAATTACATGAATTTCTATCCTGTGCTTGACCCGGGTCTTGGGTTTCTGTTAACCAAGTCACCGTCCTGGGAGTACCTTCGATTATTTTAATGTTTAAAAGCTGAGATACTTTAGCTATCAAAAACAGAGCTGCATCGATGAGTGTATCTGTCCCTTTACTTTTTTGTTCCACCCCTTTGACCAGGTTCTTCTATTAAAGAGAGATTCGAGCTGGAGGAGTCCCTCAGAAGACCCAGTCCTTCCAACATTTAAACAATGGTTCCCTCTTGTGGCCATGATTGAGAACTGCGACTTGAGAAGGGGGGTAAAAATCTCTTAAAACCGATTACTATGACACATACAGTATTAATCTGCTTTGCAGATAATATTTAGGGTCCTTCTCAGGTCCCTCAGGCCTTTGTTACCTATTTTCAGACAGTTGCAAGTTTTGGAATTTTTTGAGAAAGAATGGCCAAGCAGTCTGATGCTTATTATAGGTAGCATGGGGGAGGGGGGATATCCCTCTTTTGGGGTATAATGTCTGCATTTGAGGGTAGTTTTGAAGCTGTTAATGTGGCTGTTGGAAAAAAAAGACAGTTTAGCCTTTCACTGAAAGCTCTGGAAATGGATTTAGAACTTCACTATTCACTATTCATTATCTCCTGAGGGAACGTTGCTAGTGTAGAATTAAATCTAGACTATGCTTGTTCTTTCAGGCATTTTATCCTCAAAGTTCATCTGAGGGAGGAAAAATCTGACACTTAACCAGTTGTTCAAAGACAGTCTTTCCAAGCACCTTTGATATATGCTCTCAAAGATTTATTTTGAGTCAAATTTCCCCAGGGGCCACCATCTTACACTCTCCAAATTACCGTGATAAAGAGCATTCTTCTGACACAGCAACTATAAACAGCCCACAAATGCTTTCTTTCGGTGCTAAGCTATGTTCAGAACAGCAACAGCCAAGAGATGTCCCTTAAGTAGATTTTTTTCCTTAAGATCATGTTTAATGTAAAAGTAAAGTGTTGTTAGCAACAGAGACAAGAAGCTGCTCTTATGGTCATATGACCATAAGTATCTACAAAGGATTGCAGCCATCCACACAAGATGGATGCAGTGTTTTTTTAGTATACTCCAAAATCTTGAGTAATAAAAATGCCATCTTTCAATTCTACTCTAAGGATCCTTTTTAAAGAATGAAAGCATTCGTATTTGTCAAGCCATTTTCAAGCCACGATCCCTCTCATTCACTACAGAATTTATTTGTATAGAAGTTTAACATGGGAAGTGAGTTTCAGGATGGAAATGTTCACTAGTTCTGGGTGTCCAGCAGAGGTTGATCAAAGGAGAGCTAAATGTCAAGAAGGGAAAGCACAGAGATCATTTAATGAGTAGTACCATGTCACTTGCCCTTTGATTCCAAGTGAATGCCTCCTTCCCTCCCTTCTCTCACCCACTTCAGGCTCCGCCACCAAGTTCAAAATCTCTTCCTTTTCCTGTTGAGGTAGCAAAGACAGCACAGGCCACCTCCACCTATTTTACTGACCATCCTCCATTTTGTGCAGAAGCACACAAGCAGCTCATTTTTAACTATCCACCCGCAATATGAGTCATATAAGCCGCTCACATAACACAGGAAGATTATATATTCAGGAAATAGGATTAGCATCAATTTAATTTTTAGCTGGAATTCCAAAATGGAAAAGAATGACTTTCTTCAAATAGTGACTTTTTTTTTTTTTTTTTTTTGTAAATTGTGTTTCCCATGGTGACTCTTGCTACCCTTTCCTGTCCTCACTGGGGAGGGAAGAGTCCCATTTACACCTCCTTTGTCATGCTCTCTTGGGTCTGATAAGAGTATCCCCTGGGAGTTGTGCCTACAATTCCTTTCAAGAGACTTTTCATGCTGTCTTTTTGCTTACTATAATAATATAAAATTAAACGAAATAATGACCACGAAAAGCTTGTCTTACAAATGCACAATTATTAGCTTTTGTGGACAGTGATTTTTAAATCACTATCAACTGTTTTTTTTATAGGATATGTACCTTCAAACTCAATCTCCCCCTGTTCTTGCTCTGTTTCTGTCTCTCTCTCTCTCTCTGAGATTAGCAGTGTAATTCATCAGCACAGCAGAAATACAAAATAAAAATCCATTTGGCTTTTCATCTTCCTTCTCTTAGAAGAACACAGAGGCCCTTGGAAGTTGCAAAACAAAAAAAGAACAGAGAGGGGAACTGCAACGCAGAGACTCCCAGATTTTAATTTTAAAGATCCAGTAAAAATTTCAAACACAGGGATCCCTGGGTAGCGCTGCGGTTTGGCGCCTGCCTTTGGCCCAGGGCGCGATCCTGGAGACCCGGGATTGAATCCCACCTCGGGCTCCTGGTGCATGGAGGGAGCCTGCTTCTCCCTCTACCTATGTCTCTGCTCTTCTCTCTCTCTCTCTGTGACTATCATAAATAAATAAAAATTTAAAAAAAAATTCAAACACAGTCAAGATTTGAGGATGACATAGGTTTTCCAGCTTTTGATTTTGCCAAAGAAGCTCTTTTTAAAAAATCTAAAAATAACCATATATGCTAACTATCATTTATAAAAGATAGCTTAACAACAAAGGAATATGTAGAACATAATCTCAAAATATAAAAGGATATCCTTTTCATTAACTATATTTAGCTTTAGAAAACAATCACTCTGCTTTCCTTATTTTTCTCCTTTATGCTTTCATCAATTAGAGGAGTTAAACTTCAATCTAGAGTAGCACCAGTCCACGGGCCAGCATCTGGGATTCACTAGCTTGCCTACTTTATTCTGGGATAGATCACCTCTTCTAGGAGATTTCCCCTTAATTTTTTTTCCCCTTAATTTGTTATCACAATGAACAACTCTGCCATTCATGCTTTCATGATGCAGTTTTATTTTATTTTCACCATTTTATTTTAAATTTGTTTTGTTACTTAACTCGTTTCCATCTTCTGATTGTAAACACCTTGAGGTCAGAAATTCCTGTAACTGAAGCATTTTCTAAGAAGCATTCCATAAATTTCAGTTGGCCAAATGAACCCAAAATCTCAAAGAAAATGATATGATTTTGCAAGAGTTGATTTTCCCTCCTAAAGACCAATAACTCCTGTAGGCATGTAGAAAAAAGATGAGAAATGTTAGAAGATGGGGGGAAAAAAACAAAACCAAAACAAAAAGAAATATTGGAAGGTGGAATTGATCACATCCACACAGATAACAATGAGAGGAAGTGTCCAAGAAGATGTAGATTTCCCAAATTGTTCTACTGTGTTCAATCCCAAATCACATAGGTACATACATCAAAAAATTCCCGTAACCTTGCTCTAACTGAGACCACAAACTAAGGTTTAGATATAGGGAGGAAATATGTACTTCTTACTGACTGGTCTTGCTCTTGGCCAAACACTTCCATTTTCAGATTCTCTTTGCTGAGCTCGATTCCTGACAGCTAGGATTCAGAGGCTATTGACTATCATGGGGTTGTGGTTCTTCAGAGTTAGAAAGCCATTAGGAGGTTACCTGTATCTACCTTCCTGAGGTATGGAAGAGGAAACTGAGACTCAGAAGGACAAAATAAACTGGTCTTCTGACTTCCCAGCCAGTGTTTTTTTCCACTCAAACTACTAGATTGACAGAAGGGAAAATCATGTGGCAACTTGTGCTTTTTAGAAGAGAATTTTAGAGGTAATCTAATTATTTTTATATTGCATTAAGAAAGAGAGAACGGAAGGAAGAGCAAGCCTCCAAAATCAGCAAGGTAAACTCTACAGAAAACCTGGTTTTCATCAGCTGGTCATAGCCTTGGGAGTCAGACCAGGGCCCCCGAGGAAAATCCAGGGCTGATCCATTCTTGGCAGAAAATGTTTTTTTGGGTAAGCCGCCCAATAGCCTTTTTTTCCTCCCATCTTCTAGATAAAAATGAGTGTTTAAAAACTGTGCTAAAATTTTCAAAAACACCTTAAAAAGATTCCATTACTTAAAGTGATTTGGATAATTGTGTTCAATGGTAGCCATTATTTAAAAATATAATTAGTTGCTGAACTCAGAGAAGGAGGGAAATTTCTGCAGGTGTTTCTCATTATTTGCTATGCATACAAAATATCTGCATAAATTACCATTATTATTCCAATGTATACTAAGAGACAATAAAGCATTAGCAAGCAAAGAAGAACGCTGTTGACCCACAGACTATGAGAGAGGCTGGATCCACAGTAATGGTGTGCTGGCCTTCAGAGCTATTGTTGCACATGTGCAACTGCATTCAGGATTGAAAGAAACAATTTTGCACCTGTAGCAATATTACATATGGAACGTAACTCCATCAGAAAGATATTGAAAATGGAGGGGGGGTAGGGAGAAATCACCACAAAACAATGTGCAAAGGAACAGTGTGTGCTCTAATTGTTTCAAAAGGTTTACACATGCTGTAGGTGGGTTTTTGGGATATTTCTTTGCGTTTATAGCCCCCACAGGATACACAGATGAGGTTTGGTTTGAAGCATGTGGTGCATTTTGCATATTTCTTTTACGATATTTCTAGTGTTTGAGAGCAATGTCATTATCAGCACAGTCCCATAGAACTTTCTGTGAAAGGTAGAAATGTTCCACATCTGCACTATCCAACACCAGTAGCCATCTTTGGCTATTAAATACTTAAAACATGGCCAGTGCAACTAAAAAACTGATTTTTAAAAATTCAGTACCTTTAAATTTAAATAACCACATGTCGTTAGTGACTGCTAAATTGGACAGCACAAGACAACTTAACTTCCCTGGGTTGTCTTTGTCAATGAAAATAATAACTAATATCTTTTGTGTACTTACTATGTACTAGGAACAAGGCTAAATATTATCTCATTTCATTACAACAAGTCTCTGAAGTCAGTACTATCAGAGTTGAAGAAACTCAAGTCCATAGAAATTGAATTACTTATCTTGAAGTCACCGGACTAGCAGGTATAGAATTTAGACAGTCTGACTCCAGATTTTTCCCTGTTGAACTCTTAGGGTGGTATCAAGAGACATGCTGTTGAATTCAGTCTACTATTCACAATGAAGCAACATCTGTAGGTATATATGAGTTCAAATGATGAATGGATAATATAGGAATGTGCCACATTGGAAATAAAGATTAACCAGTGATCAATCCAGTTCATAATACTGACAGGATGGAAGCCCAGAGGAGCTGAGTTCAAACACATGAGTTAGTGTTAGCAAGCTTAGAACCAAAGCCATCAAGATACATACATACATATATATATATACTGAGTGCCCCCAAACAGCGTATCACATAGTAAATACTCATAAAATGGTAAATCTGATATAGCAACTGAGAAGGAAGACACAGAAGAGAAGCTGGGGCCTACTTACTTGCTGACAAAGAACAAATGAAAAACACTAACTGGGAAATGAAGGTAACTTACTGACAGTAATCATAATTCTGGTTTTCAGGTATCATCCCTCCTTTGCATGAGTAATACTATACCAATCTGCCCCAGCCTCTTGTAGTTCAAGAATTCACAAACCTCCTCATGCTTAAGACTTGTCCAAGAAAGGAATAATGCTAAGACGTTGTTCAAGGGAATAAGGGAAACAGAAGTTGATTCAGCTTATTTTATCACTCTCATATTGCAATGACTGTTAACAAAACCTATGTGGAGTCTTACTACCATAGCCTTTGTGCTATTTATGTAACCTTTTTGGGGTTATTAACATCTGCATATCTTTTGACTAAATACGTAGACCCCTTTGGACCAGAGGGACCAGAACATAGAATAAAACTTTCATTTCTTAACCGTGTACACCAGGCATTTTTGCACATCTTAGGTAGGTAAAATTACTCCCATTGAACTTCAGAGAGGTTAAGTAACTTGCCCCAAATGACAGAACTAGTGAGTTAGAAATTCCAAATTTGAACTCAGATCTATTAAATTCTAAAAACTGGCACTCTCTTTACTACTCTGACCTGCTCCTCACCGCCATACAGTAAGGTCTATGATCCTGGCTTGAAATTCTAAAGATAATCTGTCTCATTTTTGATGTTCAATACAACCAGAGTTTAAAAGACACAAGCCAAACCCATCAGACTTGCATGATGACATGTCTCAAAATCCTGACTAATTCTGTTCCCTCCAACTAAATGAGACCACACACTCTATCCCTACCCCTGACTCGTGACCTCTTGAACAAAACTTTCTAAATTTCTAATTTTTCACAGTAATTTTACTGCTTGCCTGCCCCCCAAATTTCTCCTGGGAGCAGAGTTGATTATCCCACCCATTCTTCTGACTGTTGCACCTACTGCACAAGCAATATTATGATTATTTGTTTAGGTGCCCACATCTCTACTCAGCTACTCAAAGTTGTGTTCTATCACAGCCCTTTTATGTATCTTGTAACTGAGAAAGTGCCCGCACACAGTAGGTGCTTAAATATGTGTTGAATGGAACCAAACAGCAAGTTTACACAAACACTATCCAAGATATATGGTTTTTTTCTCATTGATGATGCTTCGAGTGAGCTAGCCATAACAATGATATCTCCATAATTGCATTTACATATTAATGATTTGCTTCAGAATCTGTTTCCCCACAGGACTGAGAGCTCTTTAAAGGGAGTGTCTCATTTCTGTCAGTATAGCTTATATGTTAAGAGCACAGATCTGGAGCCCCTCAGCCTACTGAGTCCCAAGTGCCCCGTTCCCGTCCTCCTTACCAGCTTATGATGAATTGTACCTGGATCCAAATTTATAAGGGCAACTGAGTGACGACATGGGGAGGTCAATGCCATTGAAAGAAAACAAGAGTCATGGCACACCACAAAGGGCCACAAAGGAAGCACCACATCCAGTCAGGAGGCAGAAGCAGGAAGGATGGGGGGAACCTAGATCAGAACTTTGATTTGGCTTTCTGTGCGAAAGGCAAGACAGAGCAGAATAAATAGTTTAGGACTGGCTAATCTGAATAATTCCAGTAGATTTGGGGCTCTAAGGGTGGTCTCCAGTTGCTTGAGCCCTGCCCTGGGATGATTCAGGGCAGTAGAAATATTGGTTATGTGTGTGAGATTTAGAGAAGTAGGTGGTTGGGAGGATAGACTTGGGACTGATTGGTTTGCATATGAAAGGTGTGCTCCAGGGATTATGTTTTGCTATCTATAAGAAGAGTTCGCTTCCCCAAGGAGGGCCAGTCTCTCCCTAGCCAGCAAGATAGAGAGATAGATTTTTTTTTAATAGGCTCCATGCCCAGCATGGAACCCATCTAGCCAGCAAGATTTTTTAGATGTTAAAACATCTAAGATGTAGGGAAAAAAAAATGCCAATGCAATGTGACTTTGACAACATGCTCACTCCGTCTCCCTTTCTCATCTGTAAAATGGGGATGATAATACAACAGAGTTGTAGCAAAAATTAAATGAAGTGTGTGACATATAGGATATGATATAAAAATCAACCATAATATTTGTCACATGCCTCCCACAAAGCAGGAGGTGCCCTGAAAGTCCTGAATGAATGAATGCGTGAATGAGCTCCCATGATTATGCACCTTCGTGTTAAGCAACCAACATTTTCAATTTCTTAGAAACAGAAAATGAATCTGTGGGCAAAATTGGCACGGAAGTGGAAAGATGAATCAAATCTAGAGGAAGAATAAGATTCCCAGCCACTAAAGGGTTGCTGCGGTTTTCCTATAGTGCTTCTGTTAGTCCATCTATCTCTGTCTCAATATTTAAGGCAGGCATTTGTCTTTCAGGTTTCTTTTGGCATCACCGCAGTCATCAAATGAAACATAATTTCCCCCATCCATAACCCAGTGAAGTTTAGTTGGACTTGGTACCACTACTCTCACTCCCAATTTTACAAAGAAAATTTGCATCTTCAGACATCAGCAGCATGAGACAACCTAAGAAATAAGTGTGCATTAAGCTTCTAAATAGACTTTTCCTTTATTATCTGTATATAGCATCTATCTAATGGAAAACGAAGCAACAGCATCCATCTCTTTCTACTGTCATTAAAATTCAGTGGAATCCAATGAACTCTCCCTGTTACAAGCAAAAGACCTGGTATCATTCTCTACTTCTAATGAACCTGGCATCTCAGATGCATAGACATTTAGAGTCAGAGAACTGGATAGTATTTAATCTACACCCTCGATTTCCAAAAAAGGAAATAGCTTCCAATGCCCCATCTGCCATTTCTTGTCAACAGTTCTAGAAAAAGGAATCATTTCTGTGTGTTTAGGACACCCAGAATAACATCTTGTTTTCTTTTAAATCATCATCATGGTCGATGAGTGCATACATTTTACTAGTATTAACACAAGAAACTCACTTCATTGAACAGTGAGGCTTGGAAATGTCCATCTAATGTACCCTTGATGCCAAAAGCAGAGCAGAAATAACCCATATTATAACATGAATGAGTAACTAATCCTCTTATGCATAGATGTCAATAGTTGTACTGGAAAGGACATTAGGTGGGGGCCTTGAGGGGGGGCCCCCAATTAGCTAATCTCTAGCTAAGAGACTTTGTGTAAATTATTTAAACACTTGAGTCTCTGTTTTCTTATCTGTAAAATGAGGATATTAAACCAGATGTTCAAGATCTAACACCCTGGTTTGATGAGAGAGATTACACTCAAACTTTATGGCACTAATTACGCAAGGGTCACTTCAGCAAGTCCAAATGTCAAGGCCAGTTCACACAGATCCAATAGAGTTCCGCAGACCACCTGATAACCATGTGTATCTATTGGCATATATATATGTACATATATATCCTTTATACATTTATCATCGTTTATAATCTTTTAAGGCTATTTCCTATAACAAGAAGTTCAATTTAAAAATAAGTAGAGTTATGGGTCTTTATACAGCATTCATTTCTACACACTTGAAATGAGAAATGTTCGCTATTTAATTAGTCAGGTTCATGATTTAGTCTGTAAACTCAAAGACCATATCTAGGTTTTACATAATATTGATTACATGATCTGGGCTCATTAAAGGATAATAATTTTAAAATCACTTTTAAGTGTTAGCTTTCTCTAGCTAATTTCCTTTCCATATGAATGCTTCGTATTTTAATGTACAACCTTTTCTCCTATTTATTTATTTATTTATTTATTTATTTATTTATTTATTTATTTATTTTTTGCTCTAGAAAACCAGTGAGAATTCATCTAGAATGATGGCAAAATTAATGGAAATTTAAATGAAAGTGTACTCTTATTGGAATTTCATTTTTGATGACATAATAATAGGCTTATATAGCACCTTTCATCTATGGACCTCTAAGTACTTTACAAACATTAGTTAATTCGCACAACAATCCTGTGAGGTTGGCAATTATAATCAGCCCCATTATGTAAATCAGGGAAGTGCAATACAGAAAGGTTAAGCTCCTCAGGCAATGTGAAAACCAGTGGCACAGCCAACTCCATACCACAAGCTTTCATGAGCTTAGCACTGCACACCCAGAAAGGCCTGTGGAAAGTCGCCCATTTCTGTAGGTTGTAAAAAAAAAGAACTCTTGTGAAAAGAAAACCAAAAGAGATGTCTAATTTTGTCACCTTTTCAGTGTTCTACACTGGATGTGAAACAACTAGAAAGGGACAGCAGGACAGAGTGGAACTTGACTTGAAATGTGAAGAGAACTGGTACTATTAAGGGAACTTCCCCACCAGTATGACTCTAGCCAGAAGTCTATGTGATACCCACTCATTCATATGGAGAAAAAAAAAAAAAAGTATTAACCCAAATACTAATGTGAATGTTGTTTATAGCAGCAGCAGTTCTTTATTGTTTATGGGCCTATGAGCACCCTATGACTCAGTGACTTCAAAATACATTTTTCTTGCTCACAGATCTATAGGTCAGCTGGGGGTTAGTGATACAGGTTGGGGTTGGCTTCAAGCTGCAGGTAGGGTCCAGGTCTGCTTCATGAGTGTCACCTCTCCTTCAGAGATAGATAGCTAGAGCATGTTTTTCTTATGACAGGTCTACTTTAAACTGTTATTGCATCATACTGACTGGTAACCCATCGGTGTATGCAAGCTACATGGTCACGCTCAAAGCCAAATTATGGTGAAATTCCTTCTGCCTTACATGAGGCCAGTCAACTTGCATGGTTAAACCCAGTATCAGCCAGGTAGAAAAGCTAATTATTCCCATTAAGGTGGTAAAGAAGTGTGAATGTTTTTGAATAGTCATAACCTACCATTGTAGTTATTCTTGTGCCCATTTTATAGACAAAAAAGGCTACCGCCAGAGAAAGCTTAGGAGTACCCATTTCTGTATTTCTCCTACCCTCTGCTCCCACTGCTGTCTCCCTTCAAGCACCAAGTATATTAAAGGCTGTTTCTCCTCCCTCAGATCATCCATTCAGAAGTGATATAGATCTACCTTCTCCTCTCCACTGGAGACTGATGATGATTTAAATTACAGGCCATGGACCTCTCTCCCCTGGTTATGGCTTAAGCAGGGACTAAATAGCCCTCTTTGATTCCATGCCTACAGTTTCTCATGGGACCAAGAAGCACTGAGCCCTCCTCTTTCCTTCATCACCAGTGCATTTAAGCCATTAAACCATCCTGCTGCATTTCAACAAATGATGCAGACAATTCACAGAAAGCACCCTTTAGCTTTTGGATATATGAATTAATCATTCCAGCTAACCAGATACAGAGTCCACCTAAGGCTTCTGACCTCCTCAAGATAAATATTAAATGTCTCAGACTTACTCTTTAGAAGCAATGCAAATAACCAACAGTCCCTGGGTCAAAGATCTGAGAAGTGATAAGTTCAAATAAATCCAATCATGAGGTCAGGCAAGAATCTTCTAACTGGTGTGAATATTGCACATTGCCCACATACAGTTTTCTCCTGCCAATACCAGCAGGGACACCAGGAAGTGTGAATGGGCTGGTTCAAATCCCCTACTTTTGTGGGCTGCTACATCTTTCAACCCCATTTACAGGATGAAAAAAAAAAATCATGAACACAAGAAAAGAGATTTGCGACTTTATTAGTGTATGTCTACTGGTTTAAGAGGAGCCTATAACATTTAATATCTGTAAAACTATGAAAGGGGCAGAAGCTGCAACATTCCAGTGTTTCCTTTTCGAATTCTGCTTTGTAGAACACAAGTATTCCCTGGCAGGACTACAGGAGCAGCTGCTGGAAAAAACAGAGAGGCAGAGGTACAGTGCCCTTGGCCTCCCCTTACTCTACTGGAGCAGCTGCATTTTTATCTGCTTTATCAATTGAACTCCATGTATGATTACATTTGAATAAAAGCATTCTGCTGCTTTAAAAAAACGGTTGGGAAACATGGGTTTTGATCATGTCTTCCTCTGCTGTAAGACCCATTTTTCTACACCCAAGAACAGTGTTTCCCTTGAACATGGCCTTAACATTTATTTATTGAATTTTTGGCTCTTTATGTATTATCAAAGAATGGGATTATCTTTGCCATGCTTTGGCCTTTTTTTTCCACAACGTGCCCCATTTTATTTTGATTGCTTTCATCTTTTTGTTCTCTTCTCCTTATGTTCAGCCTCAAAATTGCTATTTTACTCCTAGCCTAGGGACAGGCATGTTTGATACCATTTCAAATAAATAATCTAACTGGAGATTGGAGAGGAAAACAATGTGATCTCTCAGGTCTAGGAATGGTTGTGTTTCATTTAATTTATGCAAAGCCTTCTGTACCACACTCCCTATAGAGTTTCCTTTGGAAGCCTGACCACTACCTTTCAGGAGAGTGGAGTTTCCTGGAGCACACGGTAAGGATCAGCATAGCCCAAAGGGCTCTCTCCAATCACTTCCACTTCCCATCTCTTTTTTCTAAGTGTCATGTATGGATGAGCAGAGAGACCACAGATACACACAGGCTACTCCCTAAAAACCAGAGCTGCTTTGTATCTATTTATATGTGGACATGGTGGGATCCCCTG
Source organism: Canis aureus (assembly GCF_053574225.1). NCBI lineage: Eukaryota > Metazoa > Chordata > Mammalia > Carnivora > Canidae > Canis > Canis aureus. The sequence goes on from NC_135632.1 coordinate 28,574,621, forward strand.
GACAGGCAGAGTGGCGCTTCACTGAGATTGCCATAGCCTTTGCTTTTAACACAATATTCCAAGCATCCCTTTTTCTTACCGTGGTGAGTACTACCTCACATTGTACCATCCCTCAATTTCTTGGCTCTCTGAATGGTGCCTTCACAGTTTCAGAAAAGGAAGAATCAAATTTAATCTTCGCTGATGTCAAGTAATTCCTTGTGTCTTCTTTCATACTATCCTTGGTGGCAAATTTCTTACCCATTTAGACTACTATGGCTTTAGAATTCATGAAAATACCCTTGCTGACCTGTCTTAAATGGTCTTTAAATCTGCAATTATGTTGAAATAAAATTCATGAAATGAGTTCTAGGTGCCATTTGAGGGTTGTTGAAGAAAACAAATTGGAATACTCATTATGAACCTTTCCTAGTGTTCAAAGGAAGGGACCATATTGACCCTTTTTATTTTTTTATTTTATTTTATTTTTTATTTATTTATGATAGTCACAGAGAGAGAGAGAGAGAGAGAGAGGCAGAGACACAGGCAGAGGGAGAAGCAGGCTCCATGCAGGGAGCTCGATGTGGGATTCGATCCCGGGTCTCCAGGATCGCACCCTGGGCCAAAGGCAGGCGCCAAACTGCTGCGCCACCCAGGGATACCGACCCTGGGTGGTAGTTTCAACTGTTAGCACCCAAAAATATTTGTCTAAAGGTTTTCTTTAATGGCCAAATATATGTACAAAAGCATGACAGTCTAAAAGCACAGAGAATGAATGCATTTTGGGAATAGCTCTAAACTCTGATGGATGGGACTTTGAGATAAAACACTCCACTTTCATCACCCTTTTGGTGGGATAACTCTGAGGGGCATACCTTCAACATGGTCCTTCAGAGTCCCCCTGTGGAATGAAGCTCCAGTAGCCCACAGTGGTAGGTAACTTCATAACACATCATTTTTCTGTTTTCTTCCCTTGCCTGACTAAATCCCCAAATTTCCTACTGGTATCTTCTGGAATCAGTTCCCAAATAAACTATTTGCCTTCAGATTCTTGTTTCAGGATTTGCTTCTGGAGCAACCCAAACTAAAATACTACTATAAGCCTCAAGTCTGTCATTAGTAAAAGGGAAGAAATATTAACTCCCTCATTGCCTTATAAAGATTAAGTGAAGCAATATCTGTATAATTCTTAGACTGTTGTTACTCAGAACAAGCATTCAATAAATTATAGTTATCCATAACAACCCCTCACCTTGCTCCCATATCTCTTTCACCAGTTTCCCTACCACTTTATCCTCTATTCATTCCAATCAGGGCACAGTTATCTTGTTGCTCTCCCTTAAACATGCCAAGCACTTTCCTGCTCCAGAGTCTCTGCACCCTCAGTGTCCTTTTCCAGATATCTGCATGTTTTTCTCTATTACTTCTTTCAAACCTTACTCAAATGTGAGCTAACCAAGAAAAGAGTTACCTGACCTTCATATATAAAGTAATATGTCCCATAAGATCTCAGTAACCCCTTGCCCCATCTTGATTTTCCCCATTATAGTCATCACTCTACTAGAACAGAAACTCCATAATGGAAGGAGCTATGTCTGTTCTGTTCCTGGTATATCCCCAGCATTTATAACAGGGTCAACCACACAAAAAATGCAAAAATAATATTTGTTGAATGAATCAATGAATCTTCACAAAATCCTAAATTTAAAAAGTCTTTTTAAAATATTCTTATGAAAAAATAAAATAAAATAAAATAAAATATTCTTGAGATATACTGATGAGGGGGATTTTATCAGATTATGACAGTGGTATAGTATGCTGGCTAACACTTACAAGCCAATTATTAAGTATTCAACCATTTTGTCAACCTGTATTAAGGTGCTATAGCTCAAAATTGCCACGATGGAAGCATTTACACCACATAAATTGGCAAATGCTATAAATCAAAACTTTTGTTTTTGTGGAGAACTGGTTGACCAGCATACCACTGATGACAGGCAAAATTCTGGTAAACAAAAAGTGCCTTCAGATTGGCTAGAATATAGCTTAAGAAAGGACAAAGGATAACAGTTTTGAACACTAACAGCATCCTGGTCACTGGGTTGTGCTTTAAGCCGGATAATTTGTGCTCCCATCTCCAAATCATGTTTTGAGCACAAACTAATGCCCAATGTGATGGTATTAGGAGGTGGGGCTTTTGGGAGGTTATTAGGTCATGAGAGTAGAGCCCTCAGGAATGGGATTAGTACTCTTATGAAAGACACCTCAGAGAGCTAGCTCCCTTGGTCTTTCTACCATATGAATATACAACAAAAAGATGGCTATTTATGAACCAGAAAATAGGCCCTCATAAGGACACTAAATCTGCTGGCACCTTGATCTTGGATTTTGCAGTCTCTGGGAACATGAGAAATAAATTTCTGTTGTTTATAAATTCCCCAATCTATGATAATTTGTTATAGCAGTCCAAGTAGACAAAGATCATGTGATAAATATTGTAAAATCATCCCCAGGCAGATTTAGTAATATTCTTTTCTGTGCTCCACAGCATACACACACTCCACTATTGTTCTTAAGACATTAAATTCTCATTGTCGGGATCCCTGGGTGGTGCAGCAGTTTGGCGCCTGCCTTTGGCCCAGGGCGCGATCCTGGAGACCTGGGATCGAATCCCACATCGGGCATCCCGGTGCATGGAGCCTGCTTCTCCCTCTGCCTGTGTCTCTGCCTCTCTCTCTCTCTCTCTATCATAAATAAATGAAAATTGAAAAAATAAATTAAATTCTCATTGTCAATATACAAACTGTGAGCTCTACGAGGACAAGACACTGTTCATCTTTATAATCCCAGGGATTAACAAAATCTGCCCACACAGTTTTCTTGTCTGTTGGAATGACATAATGACAAAAGCAGGCATTATAAAGATGAACACAAAAAGTAAGAACATATATAACTGACTCCATAATGCTTCCTTTTGTAGTATCTTACAGAATGAGGTTGGATTCAACTTCATCTTAAACTTGCAGTCATTTCTGCAGAAATAATTAAAATTCAATGGGTTCAGTCCATTTTTCTTTGCACAAATCAATTCTACTAAGGGTAGGGGGTTCTCAAAATAATGAATGCCAGTCTACTTTTAAATGTAAAACCATAGGGGTATCTGACTTCTGGAACCATAGGGGTATCTCATAAAGAATGAGTGAAGTTTTCAGTTTTAGCCTTACATGCCATTAGTAAAAGAAGAGCTACTAGAAGTCTGAGTAAGGTTTTTCTACTTAGAATAGTATATGAAGTGGGCAGCTCGGGTGGCTCAGTGGTTTAGTGCTGCCTTCAGCGGAGGGCCTGATCCTGGAGACCCGGGATCGAGTCCCACATCAGGCTCCCTGCATGGAGCCTGCTTCTCCCTCTGCCTGTGTCTCTGACTCTCTCTCTCTCTCTCTTTCTCTGTGTGTGTGTCTCTAATGAATAAATTAAAAACCTTAAAAAAAAAAAAAAGAATAGTATATGAAGCAAGGAAAGAGATTATAATTAATAGCCCCTAAAACAAAAAAGCCTAGAGATTGCAGTGATATAAATCAATAAAGTTAATTTTTTGTTTGAATCTCAGAAATATCAGTCTAATGTGGGAGACGTGGCTCTCCTGGGTAGGACTCCTCTAAGGCACTCATACCTATTTTCCACTGGCCAGAAGTCAGGCACATAGCAAGAGAAGCTGAGCAAGGTGGTTTTTATATGAGTTTGGAAAAAGAAATTATTCAGGTGAGCTTCTAGTCAGTGTCTACCAATGTGGCTAAAAAGTTATCAGAGATTCTACACATAAATTCTTTTTATGGGAAGTCTCATTATCCCCAAATTACTGACAACAGCCTACTTTTGCTATGAGTGGAAGTTTCGGTTTGCTGCCCAACCAATAGTCCCATGTCTTCTGGTTGGGAAAGACTATATCCCTCTCCTAGAAGTTAATTTTCCTAACCTCCCTTGATAACCTTGTGAGTCTTAAAAAGAAATCTGATGGGAAACTTTCCTCCCTAATTAAAAGAGAACCAGGAGTAAACTCCTTTTTTCTCTATTGATGTGGCCATGCAATCTGACCTTTGGAATTAGTACTGGCATCTTGTGGCAATGAGGGAATATACAGCAAAGGTACTGAAGATAGTTGAGCTTAAAGATGGAAGTGACATAGTTCTTGGTAATAATGAGGATCCATTGAATTAACTCTGGAATTCACTACACTGGGTCTCTTATTACTTGAGATAATAAAGGGTTTTCATAGTAAAATCTTTTTAGGGTACTTATGGTTTGATTCAACAGGCATTTATTGAGTGCCTAATTGGCACAAGGTGTAGTATCTGCCACAGAAAGACAATTTCCATGCACTTCAAGATCTGCTCCATTATTTTACAGAATGCTGCCAGGGGCCTCTTTCTAAAAGCCAAACACATGCTCTCTTACGTTGAAACCTGCTCAAATATTTTACCTTCAACCTTTCTGTCAGTCAGTTCAGGCTGCTTTAACACAATACCATAGCCTGCATGGTTTATAAAACACAGAAATATATTTCTCACAGATCTGAAGAATGGAAATCCAAGATCAGGGTGCCAACACCGTCCAGTTTTGAAGACCCTCTTCTGGGTTGCAGAAGCTGTTTTTTCATTGTATCCTCACATGGTAAAAAGAGGAGGAGGGTGCTCTGGGATCCCTTTCATAAGTCTTCATTCTTATGATCTAATCACCTCCCAAAGGCTTCACCTATTACCATGACACTGGGGATTAGGATTTCAACAGATGCATTTTGAAGGATGCAAACATTCAATCCATTGTACTTTCAGTCCCTGGAAGATAGATGGTAGTTTGTTTTTTGTTTTAAAGATTTTACTTATTTATTCATGAGATGCACAGAGAGAGGAGCAGAGACATAGGCAGAGGGAGAAGCAGGCTCCCTGTGGTGAGCCTGATGCCAGACTCCGTCCCAGGTCCCAGGGATCACGACCTGAGCCAAAGGCAGATGCTTAACCACTGAGCCACGTAGGTGCCCAGATGGTAGTTTCAGAATTGCTAGAGTTTGTTGTAGTACTGCTAGCCATGGATAAGGGAACGGAGGACCAGGCCTTAGCTACATTGATGTCATATCTCTAAGTTTGTGTTGTTTTCTTTTTTGTGCTTTTATTTCATTGTTGTTATCCCCAATCCCTCAGAAAGTTTGTTATACATAGCAGAGCTGTTTACTGGTGTCCTAGAGAATAAGGTGAACAACTCATTCAAATTTGTTCAGGACTTCTCTAGTTTTAGCCCAGAAACTCCCACATCCCACGCAAACCAGGATAGTTGGTTCTCCTACCTAAAGAATGGATGCAAGAGGGTTAGATCCGTGGGTGACAGTGGGAACTCAATAGTAAAAGCTGATTGAAATTGAGCTGAGGGGTAGTTTTCCAACCAGGAAGTGAGAGTTACTGAGAGAAGGAAAATACTTTCCCAGGATCCTGAGAAATGCAGGACAGATCATTAGATATCCCCCCTGGGACAAGGACGTCAAATGGACTATTTAAATGGTAGGGAAAAAAAAGAGTAACTTCAGAAGACTGAGAAACAGAGATCCTGGTGTTGCCAGTTTAAACCATTTCTACAACTGTGATAAGTGCTACTTCAAGCAATCTTTTACAGCCTTTTCCTCTTACAGCAAATGCTGTATTTCCAAATATGCCTGACTTAAATCTCTCTGCTTCATTTGGGTCCTAAGAATAAAATTTCCCATAAATCAATTCTGCATAATATGTTATCTATTAGAGAGTTGATTCTCCCAGATAAAGAAATTCAATATACAGGAACGGTGATAATACTGGATAAATTCTGCCCTTCAGGGAAGGTGTTGGCACATACAACTCTGACTACACAAATCTCAAGGTTTCTCCTGAATAAAGCCAGTTGCCAAAATAAACAAGAAAAAAACAATAACTGCATGTGGCACATTCCTCAAGGCCCCACTGAATTCCATTACCCGGACTTCTGGTTGTCCAGGCAGGAAAATAGCCCATGCGGCTTTCTCAATGACGGAGAATAGAACTTCCTCCAGCTTGTCAATAAAGTTCAGTGTTACCGGCTTCATATTCTGGTTAATGGACTGTGATCAGCTACTTGCTATTTTTTCTTAGAAATGATATCATTGCTGCTTATTAGGTCAAAAGACCACTAATAAAAGTTCTCTACCTGAATAAAGTGCCCCAAATGCATTTTCAAAATTCAGTTTAAGAATCTGGCAGTTGAAAAAAAAAATAGGTTGCAATGAAGAGGCTCTAAAGTAGACACTTGTTCTTTGGTAAAAACAATTCTCATGCATTCTGAACTGAATAAATCTAACCTAGATTATAATCATTAGATTGTTTTAAAAATAATAAGCTGTCAAGTCTGAAACGAGGAAGAAATTGAATAAACAGACTGAAGAGCTGGGTATGTTTCAGGCATCTAATGGTTTACACAATGGCAGTGAAAGAACAAGAGCGGACGCACGGTCAGTAGCCAGAAAACTTTACCTCTTCTCAATTTCCTGGCTCTGAGATTTTGATAATTCATGGACACCATCTCTGGCTTCTTGGACTTTGACTTCAATGTTACTTCCCATCAAGCAGTGACATTCTAAACATTGTTTTCAAACAAAAAAACTAAAAATAAAATTTCTTCTACCACCACCGATGCGGCTACACAGAACTCATGCCACAGGAACATAGCAATTGTTTTTGCACAGTTCTAGGAGGTCCCTAAATAGCAGCAGAGAAGACATGGCAGTGGTGTTGGAAGCACGCACTATGAGGTCAAATGGTCAGAGTTTGGACCCTAACTGCACTACCTCCCACTGTGTGATCTTAGGCAAGAGGCTGGAACCCTAAGAGTAGCATCTAAACAGCATCTGTGGCCACAATCCAAAGGGCAGTCTTCTCCCTTTTGCTATGGTTTACATGTGCACATCTTTTTTTCCCAACACAACTGTGACAGCCTTGAAATAGAACCTCTCTTCCCCTCTAAGAGCCTTCTACTACAGAACGCACATAGTAGGAGCATGACAAATATCTGTAAAATAAAAGGCTAAATAATTGGGAGTAGTTTAATTATCATGTGTTTCTGACCTTCATCATGCTTTATGACATGAAAAACAAAGACGAAAATTTCTCAGCCAAGATCTATTTCTTGAGGCTCAGGAATTTTTTTGAAGCAGAATAGGGGGGTAGTAAGAATTACTGTGTTTGAATGTAGCCCCTATCTGTCATTTGCTGTGTGATATTAAGCAATTTCCTTATTTCTCTGTGCTATTTCCTCATCTATAAAATAAGAACAATGACAGTATCTACATACAGTTATGAAGAGGATTAAATGAATAAATGACAAGTGCTTAGACTTGTGTTTGGTGCATGATAAGCACATTATAAAGGTTTTTTTTTTATTACAAATAAACATGTAAAATCAGTATGCATCCTAGAATTGATGTATCAAATAATTGTATCTTCTTCTCCTCCCCCAGCTTATATTAAATCTATGTACATCTTATAATTAATGATATCTATAAATCAAAGAAACAGTCATTAAAGGAAAGCAAGAGAGGCAACAAAATGGGAAAAAAAATGGCTGAAGAAAATTGAAAGAATGGGAAGAAAATGGAAATGGAAAGATACATGGAAGGCGAACTCAAATCCTGCCCAGTTGGTTGTTTCATCTTGAGAATGTTAGGTACATCTTGCCTTATGTACCTCTATAAGGATGAAGTAGCTGAGAATGACGTCAAACATAGTTACACTATAGACTGAATATTTGTGTGTCCCTAAGATTCATGTTGTAACCCTTACCCCCAATGTGATGGTGTTATGAGGTGGGGGCCTCCAGGAAGTGATTAAATCATGAGGGTGGAGCTTCATGAGTGGGATTAGTGTCCTTATAAAAAAAACCTAGAGTGCTACGTCTATGAAGACACAGTGGCCTTCTATGAACAAGGAAGGGTGTTCTTACCAGAAGAGGACCTGCCAGCACCTTAATCTTGGACTGCCCAATTCCAGAAGTCTGGGCAACAGAGGTTTGTTATCTATAAGCCACCAAGTCTATGGTATTCTGTTATAACAGTCCAAACTGACTAAGAAAAATTACTTGGCCTCTAAAGACACAAGATTGGCTAAAAGGATTTATTAACTATTCCCCTCAGCTCCTTCTTTCTGGTGTTAGTACTTTTTGTCAGAGGTGGCCTAGAAAGAAGTCCATCATAACACCAACAAGGAATGTGAGAGGAAATTATCTCTGTGTGTTTCCTCCAGAAATCTCAGTGTAGGTATTATTGTCACCACATTAAAAGAGTTGATGGGAATCCTACAAATACTAGGTGAAATATACCAGGTATATTTCTGTATCATATTAAAATAATCTCAATATTATCCTAAAAACACATGTACAAAAATAAGCAGCTTCTCTTTTGAAAACTATGACGTCTTTACATTTTGTTTCAGGGTCACATTTAAAACAATCCAGACCTGGCTTCTTAAATTATGTTCTATAGAAAACTAGTTCCATGGAATGTTTGTTGTTATGTTGGATGTGTCTTTATATCCTTTTCCCTCCATAGAGTTTTAATAATAATACCTTAAAAAAAAAAAACACTTTTTCTTAATCCTTAAAAAAAAATCCAATGGTCAAAGAAAGTATTAGTGAACCAAAACTTAAACAAATTTCTTTTTGATGGACTTTTTAGAGCCCTTAATATGGCAAAAGGATTGTTCATCTCCTAAAAGGAGATACCATAGGCAGTTTTTGCCAAACATATTTGACCACATAACATTTACAGCATTTTACCTCATGGGGCGTTTTGATATGTATGTTTTAGAAAAAACATTTAAAGAGTTGACTTAGTCTTCCTATAAATATAAACAATAATGCAACTCATTTGACATTCTGTACTTTCACAAAATATTTTCATATATATAGTAATAATTGTCCATCTCTAGAGTCCCTGGGAAATAACAGGAAAGTAATTAGTACCACCATTTTATAGATTATGAAACAGAAGCCTTGGAGTGTTCGATTATTTTCTCATTGTCACACCATGTGGCATCTAGGGCATTTGACATTTAGGCCCCCTGTTTCCAAGTCTAGTCTTGAATAAGAGAGTATTTAAGAAATACATGGACTAGTTAGCCATGCAATCTCTCTGTAGCTTTGCACCAGCTCCCATCCCTTTGCTGTAACTTCAGGAAAGGGTGACAGCATCTAGGACACAGAGTACCCTGGTCTAGGGCCCCTGGGTAAACCAGAAAGAGCCATTTCTGAAGTACGAGCAGCCAAGAAAAGCAGCATCCATAGAGCAGCTATAGGAGCAGTTGGAGCTGATTTTTCAGACTGATAGACAAGGAATAATACATTGGAAACTGCAGCTGGGAAGGCCTGGGTGTGGCTTAGGAGGTAATGAACAAAGATTGGTTGGCCAAAGGTCTCTCACATTAGTTGGTGGCTACATGGCACATGGGTAGATCATTGTATGGTTGTCACAATCAGCTAAATGCAGATGAGGGTTATAATTTCTGTTATTGGCTTCCAGTTCTGGAGGGTCAAGAAGAGCCTGAATGGAACCAAGGGAAAGAAATCATGGAAATCCTTTGATTTCATTGCATCTGGAGTTTTCAAGGTAAAAAACATTCTCAGTGATGATACTTGGTTCAGCGCAGCATACCAGGATAAGAAAAAAGACTTGGAATTCAGTACTGAACTCTTTTATTATGTATGGGAGATACACCTTCTCATCATCCAAGTCTCCAAAGCTGAAAGGAATGTGCAAAGTCAAGTACAAACCGTGGCTTCCCAGGGAAGAGAATTCTATTCAGCCAAAAGTCAGTTAATCTCATAATGTGTTTTCATGTGCTAAGTGATATTTCACTGCATAAGTTGTCTGAGCAGCACACACTGGATTGCCACCAGCCTCCAGAGCTGTAGGAAAAGAAAATGATCACTTATGTATCTTGGTGGCTTATCAGGGAACATAGAAGAATTAATGTATTTATTCTTTCTTCTGAGATTAAATGTAATTGCTTTAAAAAGATAATCATGCTATTGTTTGAATTGTATGCATTTCTTATGAAGCACTAATACATTTTCCTGTAGTCTGACAAAGTGTATGGTCTCTTATCCTCATTTCCCTGTGGATAAATACTTTGTTAATTAATAAAGTATTATATGAGCACTTAGTGTCTGCATTTAACAGTGCAAGGATTTCATTCAGATTATGTTAATAGATTGTTCGCATTATTTCTTGCATTAATTACAACTTCTTTCTGTGGTTTCATCATAAGAGCATTGTCTCTGTGAATACAGGGGGCTTTTTGGATTATAGTCTTGTTTGACTGCTGAAGTAATACTAGGAAAATATTATTATACTGAGAACTACTTGCTAGGACTTGGATCAAAAGACAGAAACAGAGATTCAATTATTTCCAAATCTTAGAGGCGACACAATTAGAGTCTGTCTTAGTTGAATCAAAATCAAGCAATTTGGGAATTTCTCTGGAACCCACAATACCTTGGGAACAAATTGATGAAATTGGTATTCCACATCATGATACCTTAGGCATAATTATGAGAAAAAAACTAAAAGGATTCTTCCTAGTTATTGATAAGCGTGGAATTCAGATGAAGCAAATGTGTGGGGTAGGAATGAATCTGAGGCCATGGGCACGCAGTAAATTTCACTTTATTTTCCCTGAATCAGTTTAATTCTGCATCCTCCTGCTCTGCTGCTGGGAAATTTAATCACAGTTGATGTGATGACCTCTCCCTCTCCCACTCCTGCCCAGTGTTATGCAAAAGTTCTGAGTCTCTAGTAATTTCTAGAAATGAGGCAGTCTCTTGGTCATCAGTTGATTATGATTGCCACTGAGGCATTATGGGCCTAGCTCTCTGGGCTCCTTCAGGGCTGACTGTACTCTTTATATGCTCCAGCAATCTGATGTAGTTTAGAAGGCTGGGGATCTCTGTGTCCACTCCAGAGATGCACCTCCACAGCCATACCTCCAAGAATGCATCCCTTCATCAGTCCACAAGTACAGACCCTCACCAGGAATTGCTATCCCCACCTTCCCATTCTGTTTCAACCTCTTTTTTTTTCCCCCATTCTAGGAGCTTTTTCCTTCCTTCACACCGACTGCTTTAATAGTCATATTTACTCACTTCACTCTCCAGTTCCCTCAGAAGCAATTTTAGCATTATTTTTTTAGGTTTTTCCTAGTCAGGGAGACTAGTTTTGTGGAACTGAAGGTTTCCACTGGGTCAAAATAGCTCCGAGGTCCATTTGCAGAAGAATCAGTTACATGCTCAGAACACAGATGAGAAGAAAACAGTGGGCAAACGTTACCATCTTGATAACATATCCTGGAACCCAACTTATTTTCCAAGGGAATGCAATTTTATTTTTAAAAAACTAAACTGGGGGCAGCCCAGGTAGCTCAGTGGTTTAGCGCCGCCTTCAGCCTAGGGCCTGATCCTGGACACCTGGGACTGAGTCCCATGTCAGGCTTCCTGCATGGAGCCTGCTTCTCCCTCTGCCTCAATCTCTCTCTCTCTCTCTCTCTCTCTCTCTCTCTCTGTCTCTCATGAATAAATAAATAAAATCTTTAAAAGAATAAAAAATAAAAATAAAAAAATAAACTGTAGAAAACACAATTCTGCTGTCATTATTTCATGTAAAAAAAGGAATAACTTATAAAAATTAACAAGCTTGAATTCAGAATTTGCAAAGGCTCAGATTTGATGTTCTAGATGACAAAGTGAGAAAACATTAACATCTGAAGTTTTATCTAATTGTATTTGTTTACAAAAATGATTAGGTTATTTTCATTTTATTTCTTAAATATTCCCAGGAAGGGTAACTCCTGAAATTAAGAAGCGTATTTTCTTTTTCCCTTTTTATGCCTGCATGTTGTCATCTTCCTGCCTCAGTTCCTCTGTTTCCATGCTGTAAAGGTAGATTCAGCTCTATGTTGCAGTCTCTCACCTCTTGCCCTCTGTATTTACACTTCTCCAATTTCTAGGACTGTTGATTTAGCAAATAAAACTACAGACAGCCACATTAACTTTAAATATCTGATAATAATGCAGAATTATTCAGTGTAAGTATGTCCTGTGCAGTATTTGGGACATATTTCTACTATTTCATTGATCTGAATTTCAAAGTCAACAGTCTTCTGCATTTTATCTGACAACCCTACTCATATCCCCAGGTCACTATGGCCTTTTTTCCCCTAACTTCTCCTACCTCCTCTATCAGAAGATTGCTCCATTTAAAGAGCCATTGTAGTAAATGTGAAAGAATCTTCAAAGAAAGGCACTTTGGTTGAATACCCCGAGATCTATGACAAACCTGCGCTCCCAGGCTCTAAGCTATGTGAGAAACAGGAAAGTGGCTTCAAGAGACACAATCTAACAGCTTCCGGATTCCACATTTATAGTAAAAATAGAGTCAAGAAAAGGAATTGAAGTTTAGGTCAGAAGATAGTGTCACATAAGAAAAAAAAATTCAACCGTTTATTATAATCAAACACTCTGAATTCATGAAATAAACTGAAAACAATTTCACAGTGCAGTTGAAAGGAGAATTTGGATTTTTTTGTTTTCAACTGGATAGTGCTAGAATTAAGAAAGTAAGCTTATTCCTTGAACAGGTCTCTTTAGAAATAATCCATTTGGAATACAAAGACCTTTGTTACAAAGAAAGGTATGGCTGGGAGGGAGAGGCCATTGAATTTGTCCACGCATTTAACGTAGAAGAAGTAAAGGTAAAATAGCAAGAATTGTTCCTACAGGAAAACATTTAAACTTCTAAACTGGGCTTCACAAATAAGAGTACAAGGACAAGACCAGTAGAGGCTTTTATTTCAAAGCAAAATAAGAGCTGTGCAGGATACCACCCTTCTGGTTCAATAAAGTCTCCAAGATGCTTTCAAGTTGAACATGTTTTTAAGCATTGCAAGGGTATTCCATAAATGATTTTTCTTAAGCTGTTGCTTATTAAATCAAATCTGAATCTGGCAAAGTAACAGCATGAGCCAGGGGAAAGCCAGTAGATGATGCATTAATGCAGCCTTGAAAATAATTTTCAAGTCTTACTCAGCAACAAATTTGGTTATGTCCTGCTTCATATGGAATGATTTCATTCCTTTGTTTTCCTAATCAGTTCACCTTCTACAATAGCCATTTAAATCAAACATCAAGTTTATCAAAAGAGTATTCCTTATTATAATTAATTCTAAGGGATAGAAGAGTACCACCTTCTTTAGCAAACACAGAGTGAGGAACTCTGACATTTAATCATATTTACACAGGAAACAAAAAAGCTATAGATTGACCAGTTATCAGTTTAAAACACAGCTCCATTATTTACTAGCTTTGCAGCTTTGGGAAGATCCATTAACCTCTCTGAATCTCCTTCTTTAATTGTAGTATGAATAATAATGCTTACATACATGATAGTTTGAGAATTAAAAATAGTATGTGGAAAGTGCTTCAGAACGAATAATATCTAATAAGGTCTATTAAAGATATTCTGAGGCTCATGAAAGAGAATTGCAGAGACCTTTTGGATAACATTTCTCATGCATGTTGGGAGAATATTAATTCCTACAGATGGGTCTTATAAAGGGATTCTATTATCAAATAAGTTTGGGGAGCAGATTCTATAGGCACTACTAGAAAAATCTGTTTAGACTCTGAGAAATTCTGCAAAAGAAATGGTTGTTCAACACTGAGTTTTCCAAGCTAAGGAATCTAGTAACCTTTTATTAGGCATCAAGAGGAATCTTAATCATGGGCAAATCTTGCTTCTTGCATGGAAAAAAAAAAAAAGCAAATTTACTGATATTTGTTCAGCAGAGGATATATTTCACACTTAGATTGATTTCAACATTATTACCTTTCTTTTCACTAATTTCAAAACATACAGTATTATATCTGTTCCAAGTGTACAACATCATCACAAGTGCACTCATCCCTATCACCCATTTCACCCATCCTCCTATACCTCCCATCTGGTAACCATCAGTTTGTTCTTTACAGTTAAGTGTCTATTTCTTGGTTTCTCTCTTTTTCTTTCCTTTGATTATTTGTTTTGTTTCTTAAATTCCACATATGAGGGAAATCATCTGGTATATTTCAGTTCTCTGAATGACTTTCTTTGCTTAGTGTTATTCTCTCTAGCTTCGTCCATGCCATTGTAAATGACAAGATTTCACTCCTTTTTATGACTGAATAATATCCCATTGTATATATGTACCACATCTTCTTTATTTATCTGTTGGTGGACACCTGGGCTGCTTCCACAATAGAGTTATTGTAAATAATGTTGCTATAAACACAGGGGTGTATGTATCCTTTTGAATTACTGTTTTTGTATTTTTTGGGTAAATACCTAGTAGTGCAATTACTGTGCTATAGAAGAGTTCTATTCTTAATTTTTTGAAGAAACTCCATACTGCTTTCCACAATGGCTCCACCAGTTTGCATTCCTACCAACAGTGCAAGACGGCTCCTTTTTCTCCACATCCTCGTCAACACTTGTGATTTCTTGTGTTTTTGATTTTAGCCATTCTGACAGGTGTTAGGTGATATCTCATTGTAGTTTTGATTTGCATTTCCCTCATGATGAGTAATATTGAGCATCTTTTAGTGTGTCTGTCGGCCATCTGGATGTCTTCTTTGGAGGAATGTCTATTAATGTCTTCTGCCCAGTTTTTCATTGAATTATTTGTTTGTGGGTGTTGACTTAAGTTCTTTATCTATTTTGGATACTAACTTTATCAGATATGTCATTTGCAAATATCGTCTTCCATTCAGTAGGTTGCCTGTTAGTTTTATTGATTGTTTCCTTCACTGTGCAGAAGCTTTTTATTCTGAAGTAGTCCTAATAGTTTATTTTTGTTTTTATTTCCCTTGCCTCAGGAGACATATCTAGAAAAATATTGCTATAGTCAATGTCAGAGAAATTACTGCCTGTGCCTCTTCTAGTATTTTTATGGTCTCAGCTCTCATATTTAGGTCTTTAACCCATTTTGAATTTGTTTTTGTATATAGTATAAGAAAGTGCTCCAGTTTCATTCTTTTGCATGTAGTTTTCTCAACATCACTTGTTTTTGTTTTTTGCTTTTTAAAGATTTTATTATTTATTTGAGAGAGAAAGAGCAAAGGAGAGAGCATGGGCATGGAGAGGGACAGAGGAGAGAGAGAAGCAGACTCACCACTAAGCAAGGATCCCAATGTTGGGCTCAATCCCAGATCCCAGGATCATGACTTGAATAGAAGACAGATGCTTAACTGACTGAGCTACCTAGACATCCCCCAACACCATTTATTGAACAGAATTTCTTTTTCCCATTGTATGTATATTCTTTCCTTTTTTACTAATTTTTTGATCTCCAATTTTAATTAATTAAAAGAAATTTGGATGAAATGTTATTTATTAAAAATATACCAATTAAGGGACGCCTGGGTGGCTCAGTGGTTGAGCATCTGCCTTCAGCTCAGGGCGTGATCCTGGAGTCCCAGGATCGAGTCCCATATTGGGCTCCCTGCATGGAGCCTGCTTCTCTCTCTGCCTATGTCGGTTTCTCTCTCTCTCTCTCTCTCTCTCATGAATAAATAAATCTTTTTTAAAATTGAACCAATTAATATTCTTTCTGAAAGATTTTCTTATGCAACTTTTAAGTTTAAAATTTTGTCTGACCTGATCAGGAACTATTACATTTACAACCAAGAATATACACTGATCCATTGCCTTATGAACAGAACATGCTACTTTCCTAGCTACTGTGGATATATACACAGTATATAGGATTGTGTGTGCTTACACTCTTTGAGCCTGTCTCCTTATCATCATCTTCTCAAATTCCATCAGCCTCTGTCCTTTCTCTCTCCACATAGGCCATCCCAGCATAAATATAATCCACTTTCATTTGTTTTATCTCCAAATTTCCTCTCTTCTCCAGTGAGGATCCCTATTCCCATGAAGACCTGTCTATAAACAGCATATCTATAAACAGTTGTATAGGACATAGATGAACCAGGCTATTTTCTGCCTGGGTTCCACATTTCACAATCCATTCAGCATCTGCTTGACGACCTTGTTTCCTAAGGCCCCAGTAAGTGAGGACCTGATCTCTCTCAGCTCCAAAAGTTAGATCCAGACATTTTTAATAACTCAGAAGCAAACTATAATGAGTTTTTGGTAAGGCATATACAGAGCAGCAGTAGTGACTGCTATATGCATTATTTGCTATAAAAAAGGATGACTTAATCTATTAGTCATTAGGGCTGATAATACAGTCTTACTCATGTACTGGTTTTGGTCTTTGGAAGAGGGAGTGTATTGGTAATTATCCAGAAGCAGCCAATTTGCTCCCATGGAGCATTCTGAGCATTTTATACCTGGACATTGTGCAATGAGCCTTGAGATCAACAGCTCCAATCCCACAGGCCTCGTGGAAAGTGCCAGTTGTGAGTTGCAGCCAGAGCATTCATCTCACAATCTCAGTTCCTAGAACACCAAGCCATCAAACAGCCTGCTGGGTTGGCAGGGGCTGCCTCAGTGATGTCCAAGACCAGGGCCATGGCAGGGAAAGGGCTGAGGTGTTTTGGCATGAGGGATGGAGAATGGTTTCTCAGCACCTGCCCACAGTATGCTTGCTTCCAGGTGCTATGACAAACACCTTGGCTTTTTATGACTCTCTAAAATTATTCCTCAGCCCAACATAAGACTATAAACCGAGAGGAATATGGATGAGCTCCCTGAATAGTGAAACATAAGACCTCTATTAGAGCAGAATGCAATACATCTACTTATAATCAATCTTTGGTTGTGCTTTCACATTGTTGACTTCATGAATATGAAAGCTCACTGTAATAAAATTCAAGTGTAAGTTTTCCATCAAGTTTCAGCTTCCTAGAGCAAGAAGCTTTTGAATAAAAAGTCTAACGATAAGAGTTAACACACATAGCACTTTTCCAATACAAGAACTATTCAAAATACTTCACATATTAAGATTAACTAGTTTAATTCTCAAAACAATCCTATGAAGAAGATACTATTATTATCCCCATTTTAAAGATTAGAAATGAAGTTAAATAATTGTCAATATGGAGACTAAAGCATTGTTGATAGTGAGCAATTATAGGATCAAAAGCCCTACTGCTGTGAGGAGGTAAGAGGTCCACCAGAGGTGGACAGGAGACTGTGACATCATCACTGCCTACATAATAACAATAGCAAAGTCACATTTGGCCCCACCATCTTCATCTGTGAGATGAACATATGCTCATCTTTTCCTAGAGTGTTTGAAAATATATTTTAAAACATCATGGAAATCTATGACAACCACTACGAATAACAAGGGAGCCATGATGAATAAGTACCTTAAAGCTATGGAAATAGAAGATCCACAGTTTGAGCCATGATTGCCCAACTCTCTGTGCAGTACTGTGTCTCCTGCAACTATAGTCAGGAAATGAGTTATAGTGCTCTCTTGGGGACCATTCAAAGGACAGGATTCTGGAGTAAACTGAAGAAAAGGAAGTAGCCATGTTTTATTCAGAGTTATTTTTCTAGTTGGGACCAAGGACAAGACTGAGCCAAATGAAATTGTTCATAGTCAACCATCTTTGACATCAAAAAATGACAGTTTCATACGGTTCATCTAATATAAAGCCCTACTTTATGGGACTCCTAGGAAAAAACATGTTTGATTAGAAGGTAAGTCTGTAAGAAGTCAACGTTGAAATACCTAGCCCAAATCAATGAACCTACACCACACCTACAGCAATCTTGAATACATGATAGGGAGGTGGGTATGCAAACTATATTCATAACTATAGAAATCTGAATCAGTCTATGAGATCACCATTAGCACAGGGAATACACCTGGAAACCTGGGTTTTTTTGTCTCAATGCCCAGTGTTCCAGAAAACTTGGTGCAACCATGTTCATCCTTTCCAGCAGGAAGTTTTAAATACAAATCTGCTAGACTCTTGTAAAACAAACATAGTGAAACAAAAATAACAAAGCCTCTTCCCAGGATTTTTTTTTTTTTTTTGGAAAGACAGTGAGGTAATGTAATGGAACTCTGTAATATACTTCTATGGCTCCCATTGTAATTTGTGAGATATCCCTACAAAAACAGATTTGGAATCACTCCAGCTCATGCTGTCAGTTTGGACTAAGACTGGCAGTACAAATGGGCAGACCATTTTTTTGATAATGAAATCTAGAAATTCGTTTGGAAGACCCTGAGCAATGTCATTGGTGCTTGTTTGATGCTGCAGTGCCATCAGCATGAAGTGAAACAGCTCTGCTTTAAAGTGCCTGGCAAAAAAAGGCGCATGTCTCTGCATCTCAGGAGCAAAAGCAATAAACATCATGTTACTGTAAATTCCATTTTTATAGCATAGATTAATAATGCATGAGCATGCATTTCTTATTGCCATTCCAGTGAATTTCCAGAAGACTTTTAATTCTAAATGAAAAAAAGGTGTGTTTATATTTTCCACGCTGTCATGTGTGCACTGTACATGTAGTAAGAGATACAGACACATAAAGAGAAAATACAAATTTTGAATCTTGGAGGAATCATCTTTGTGTCCATAAGCTTTTTTTGGTGTCTCTGGAGAGATCAAAAGTGTCACTGCACGTATTTCAGAAAGTAAGAAAAGAACAGAAGCATAATGATGTTATATCTTCCTGGGGATTTCATTACTTAAAACAAGTGAATTGTACAGGTGAACACAAGGGATTGGTCTCTCAGTGCTCCTCCAAGGAATCCCTTAGAAATAAAAAATTTGCGTGAGGTCAACTCTGGAATGACTAGCCTGGAAGATGCCATTTATTCATATTTCCCTACATAAATGGCATTTTCCAGGGTGCATGTTCACCCTGACATGCACACGCAGACACAAAATGTGCACAAATCGAATGCAGTAACTACTGCAGTCTTCTGCAGCCAAGATAGAAGTCCTTACATCAAGAATTTCATTTTTCAGTCTATGAAGTCATTCAGCCTCCTACTTAGACTACAGATGGGAAATAATTTTCAGAAGGCCCACCTGAAAACTCTTCCGGTTGCTGTGATTAAGGCTAGCCAGCTATCCCTTCTCAACCTTTTGGCTAAAATCAAGTGCAGTTTAGCCAGCTATGCAATTGGGTGAAAAGTATTTACTGTTCCATTATCTGGGTTGTTGAGTGAGCTCTATAAATTTTGCTGGTCTCTCTGTTTCTGGATCCCTCTCTTCTTTATCATATTATCCTAGCTTTCTAATCCATCTTATTTTTAGATTTAGATGGCATTTCTCCTCCACCTCCCACTACACACACACACACAATGTAGGTGGGCTTTTAATTGCATGAAGCCACTAGAATAGTCACATACCTATCTCTAGGGTCCATTCTTCAGAAATTGATTTTACAAAATGACCTTAGAGGAATGTACTAACCCTGCTGTGAGATAATTTGAGTTTTACTTGTGCTCACCTTATGTGGAACCTGGTGATAAATGTGACCTAATATTAATTCCTCAATCCTGTCTTCCTTGTTCAGGGTGGCAATCTACCCAGCTAAAAATAGTCTGTTGTAGTTAGAGATGGCCGTGGGACATAATTCTGGCCAATAGAAATGGTTGAGGTTTTCTGGGAAAGCTTAGATTTCTCAGTAGAAGTACATTCCTTCATGTTTGGCCTTCTTTCTTCCTGCAACAAAAGTGAGATTAAGGTGTGGCAGCTATACTGCAACCAGGAGGTGGCAAACATGAGTACAAGTGGATGCTGGAATACAAAAATAGAAAATATCTGAGTTCTTGCCATTATTGCTAAGCAGCTGGAAGACACTTGGACTCATTACCTCTGTACTTTTCATTATTTGATCAAAGTAAACTTTATATGCTTAAGTGACTGTGATCATGTTTTCTGTTATTTGCAGCTGACCCTGTCTCTCAAATGACATGCAATATTAGACAGGGTTCTCCACAGAAGCAGAACCAGTAAAGATTTATTGTAAGAAATCGGTTCACTTGGTTATGGAGGATGAGAAGTCCTGCAGTCTGCCATCTATAACCTGGAGACCCAGGAGAGCTGATAGTGTAAATCCTAGTTCATATGCAGGAAAAGATCAATGTTCCAGCTCCAACAGTAAGACAGAGAGTGCGAATTCTCCCCTCCTCTGCCTTTTTGTTCTCATCAGTTCCTCAGTGGATTAGATGATACTCACATTTGGGAGTGCCATCTGCTTTACTCACTCTACTGATTCAAATGCTAATCTCATCCAGAAGCACCCAGAATAATGGCTAACCCGTGACCCAGTCCAGTCAACACATAAAATTAGCCATCACACATATCTTGCACTCTGCTAACAATTTCAGGTAACCATATCTTCTTTGTGGATTGCTTTAGGGGTTGGGTAAATGCGTGATGGAGCATAATAGTCAAGAGCCAGTTCTTCTTTCAGATTCCTCCCTTCTGAGCAGGTGAACCCACAATGCTACTGGAGAACACTCTTTATTTCCCCTGCTTGTCCTTCCATTTTCAGTTATTCTTTCTTGACTTTTTTCAGCTCTTTCTCTCAATACTTCTATTTTGCCTCAAAAAGAGCAAGGAGAGAAGTCAGAGACACCGAATTGGAGGTAGAAGTATCTTAGTTTGAGTTTCTCTAAAGCAGACCTTGGGACAAGGATGTGCGATGAGTAGTTTATTTGGGAAATGACTAAGAAAACACATGTAGAGAAGTGGGGAAGTGAGACAAGGAAAAGAAGACAGCAAACAAAAGGTGTGTCATTGTACAGGCAACTGACAGTGGGCCACTGAGGCTTAGAGACATGGTGTAATGCGTCTTAGTTATCCCAACATGCCCAGATACTAACCCCAGCAAGGTAATTGGAGTATTTATAGGGGAGTATTTACTGGGGAGAGGTGGTTATTCCCCAACACCTCTAGCCTGTGGACCAAGTGGCTCCAGGTGAAGAGTTGCAAGGGCTTGTAACTCTAACAGTTGAAGTTCACTTTGTTAAGTTAGTGTTTCCTCAAGGTGATATCCAGTTGCAATTTTACAAAGAGCAATAAAGTCTTACACAGTAGATTCAGTGGAACCACATACTGTCCTTGTTGTTGCAGTTCATCCAAGATCATAATTAATATACCAGGACTCTATCTGCATGCTCCCACTCTATCAAAGGTGGTATGATGCCATTTTTGAGCAATTTGATTTCACTATCATTTGAGACTATGTATATAACAGTCATTGAAAGACCTGTGTTCTCCTTTCCAGTTACTCTGGCAAATACCATAAGGTCCTTTAGGGAAGGACTGGAGAAATCACTACTCTATATCCTCAAAGGAACTTGGAATGTCCTTCCATTAAAGGGAAGTAATGTCTCATGGCTTTGAGAACTGGCTCACATCTGGAAGGTAGGTGAAAAATTGTGATTGCCCATTTTAATGGTTCTCACCAGTCTTCTTATTCACCCACTTTTGATCTTTTGTGGTTGCATTAGACAGACAATACTCTTACTGACTACCCATCTATCTCACCTCCAGGTCCACCATGCTGTATATGCCACGGCCACAAATTGTAGCAGTTCAAGGCCCTCTGGGCCATGTTGGCTTTGCTGCCCTCCATGAAATCACATCCAGCTTGTTTCTGGTGTTTAGTTCCCTCTGTCCTGGTTCCTTATTATTCCCATTGAAAGCAGCAAGCCCACTTTCACAGTGACAGAAAACAGCCACCACTGAACTTCTCAATGATACCAGTCCCTCTCCCCAGTGCATTCCTTATCATCTTCATGATGGGAGTGTACTCCAGGCCTTCCCTAGAAACAGAGTTAGCCAGTTAGTTCTCTAATCTTAAATAGTTTACCTAATCCATCCATTTAATGCAACATTACAGACTTTTAAATTATTACTCAAATCTGAGACAAAGTTGATCACCCTTGTTTTCAGACCTAAGGAGCCATCCTTTTACAGAAATAAAAAGAATGATGAAGAAATAGTTTGAACAAGTATATGCCAACAAATTAGGTACCTTAACTTAAATGGAAAAATTCCTGGAGAGACACAAACAAAACCAAATTAAAAACTAGAAAATCTGATTTGAACTATAACAAGCAAAAAGATAAGTAATCAAAAAACTTACCACAAAAAAAAACCCAAAGCCAAATGCCTTCACTGATGAATTCTACCAAACACTTAAAGAAGAATTAATACCAACTCTTCACAAGCTCTTCCAAAAACTAAAAAGAGAGAACTCATCCTATGAGACCAGTATTACCCTGATTCTAAAAACAAAGATTGCACAAGAAAAGAAAACTAAAGAAGAGTATCTCTTGTAAATATAGGCACAAAAATTCTCAACAAAATACTAAGAGATCAAATCCAAAATTTATATAAAACAGATGATACAGTTGAATGAATTTGTCCCAGGAATGCAAGGTTGTTTTAACATTAAAAATAAATTAATATAATATACTACATCAACTAAACAAAGAACAAAATCACATAATCATCTCAATAGATGCAGGAAAACCATTTGATAAAATTCATCACTTCTTTGTGATAAAAACACTTAACAAACTAGAAGTATAAGAGAATTTCCTCAACTTGATAAAGAGTATCTATGAAACACTCACATTTAACATCATACTTCATAATGAATGCTTAAACCTGAAATACTGAATACTTTCCTAAGATCAGGAACCAGAAATGGCTGTCTTATCTAGCACTTGTATTCAACACAGTACTAGGAGTTCTAACCAAGGTAATTAGGCAAGAAAATGAGATAAAATATATCCCATGATTAGAAAGGAAGAAGTAATACTATTTTGGTTTGCAGATGACATGCTCTTATTCAAAGAAAATCTTAAGCAATTCACTAAAAAAAAATTTAAGATTAATAAATGAGTCCCACAGATTGCAGCATACAAGATAAATATACAAAAATTAATTATTGTTCTATATAGTAGCAATGAGAGAGCAAAATTTAAATAAATGAAAAAATTTATAATAGCACCAAAAAGAATAAAGTAATTAGGAATAAATTTAGCAGGAGAAGTGTTAAGTATACTCTGAAAACTATAAAATGTTATTGAAGGAAATCAAAGATTTAAATAAATGGAAATAAACTCCATAAACAAGGATCAGAAGACTTATGTTGCTATGATGACAATGCTCTCCAAATCAATCTACAGATTTGGTATAATTTAAATCAAAATGCCAGCTGACTTCTTTGCAGAAACTGACAAGGTG
Source organism: Canis aureus (assembly GCF_053574225.1). Classification (NCBI taxonomy): domain Eukaryota; kingdom Metazoa; phylum Chordata; class Mammalia; order Carnivora; family Canidae; genus Canis; species Canis aureus. The sequence continues at coordinate 28,597,880 of NC_135632.1, forward strand.
TTCCTAAAATTCATGTGGAAATTAAAGACCTTTTTTTTTTTTAATTTTTTTTATTTATTTATGATAGGCACACAGTGAGAGAGAGAGGCAGAGACACAGGCAGAGGGAGAAGCAGGCTCCATGCACTGGGAGCCCGATGTGGGATTCGATCCCGGGTCTCCAGGATCGCGCCCTGGGCCAAAGGCAGGCGCCAAACCGCTGCGCCACCCAGGGATCCCCGGAAATTAAAGACTTAAAATAGCCAAAGCAACTTGCAAAAGAACAAATTTGGAGAACTCACACTTCCAAACTTTAACTTTAACCTTACTACACAGCTACAGTAATCAAAACTGTGTGGTATTATTATTAAAATATATATATATATATATATATATGTATTTATATATATATACATATATATATATAACAATAAAATAGGCATCTTACCATTTATCTTCAACTAAGATGGCCAGGAAATTCAATGGAGAAAAATAGTCTTTCAACAAATAATGTTGGTAAAACTGGATATACACATGCAAAAACTATACTTAGACCCCACTTCACAACACTCAAACCCTAACTCAAAATGGATCAAAGATCTAAACTCAAGAGCTAAAACTATAAAACTCTAAAATGTTTTATGCATAAAAATATAGGCATGATCTTGAATTAGGCAATGGTTTCTTAGATATAACACAAAAGAACAAGCAAAAAAGACAAAATTAATAATATACAACATCAAAATGAAAAACGTCTGTGCTTCAAAGTACATCATCAAGAAAGTAAAAAAAGAAACAACAGAATGGGAGAAAACTTTTGCAAATCTTATATCTGAAAATAACGAGATACCACTTTACAACCACTATGATGGTTATAATAAAAAAGATGGGCACCTGGGTGACTCAGTTAAGTGTCTGCCTTCAGCTTAGTTCATGATCCCAGGTTCTCAGATTGAGCCCCACGTCAGGCTCCACACTTACATTTTTTTAATGTTCTTATCTCAATAATCATCATCATCATCATCATCATCCATAATTAGCTCACTGCTGCCATCTCCCATCTTAACCAAAAAGTCCAGGATCATTGATGCATATTTTCAATAGCACTTCAGTTTGAAAGTTTATCCGGAATAAAAGTAGTTTGTAAAACTGAAGGCTGAAAAAGATGAGAGTCTCAGCATATTAAGATCTATCTTACTGGTATGTAAATATTGGGTATTAATTTAGAAACAAAGGTGGTTTTGACAGTGAAGTGCTAATACTTCAGCCTCATCTGAGGGGAAACATGCAATTGATTGAATCAAAGGCATTCAAAAAAGAAGGTTATTTCAGTTGCTGTGTCACTCAAGAATAAAAAGAAAAGGGTGAAAGAAAATATTCTATTGATATGTGTTGTCATCTGGGTTTGCTTTTCCATAGTCATCTGTGTGTGCGTTTGATTGTATTTTATGTCACCCTGGTGAACAATACCACAATATGTCAAGACCATTAGAATTCAACTACAAAGGAGGCAAGAAAAGAGTTCTGGTTTTCATGTCGATCAGCATCATCTGCTTAGATTTGGAGGCCTTAAAATTAACTCAAGCAATATAAAAAAAATATATCAGACACAATGCAGAACAGGCAGTCTCACAAAAGACTTCCTTTATGGCTCATCAGAGTAAATTTCTTGTCAAAATACTCCCAGCACTAAGTAAAGGTTATCTATTCATATGAACACCTGACTTATGAAATCAATCAGGGCACAATAAGAAAGATGCCTGCTTTTTGCATGCATTCAAGTTGTTGCTTCCATTAACTTAACTTCCTAAAAATATATTTCATTTTTTCAGTCTGCTCTGCATAACTCATTAACATCATAATCGCCAGCAATAATTGCCTGAAGTGAGTAAAGAAAATCACGAAAGATGAAGAGTTGAATTACCACTTAATGAAAGAAGAAAAAAAAGAAGACAATTTAAATCAACAGTCTACGATACTACCACCACTCCCTTCCTTGAGAAAATGTATAGTAATTGTGTTTCTTGGAGCTTGTTGTGTTTATAAATGAGGGCTCTCAGACAGTAAATTCTCGAAATGATTCTAAGGGCTTAATTGATGATGTGAATCAGAATATTTGCTCAGCAATCCAAAGATGCATTTTTATAACAAGTCACAAAATAATACTATTTAAAATATTTCAAAATTATCTCTATGGTAATTATAAGTCCTGGCCAAAACAAAGTGTTCCTCTTGGTCTTCAAAATGTGTGGAGCCTACTAGAAATGTTAAATATACTTGGGAACTTAATGGGTATCCATTTAAACCAGTGCTTCCCTACTAGAGTTGATTTGCACTCCCAGGAAACATGTATCAATGTCTGGAGAACTTTATAGAGTTGTCACAATTTAGAGTATGCTCCTGGCATCTAGGACAGCTCCACACAATAAAGAATCATCTGGCCAAAAATATCAGTAGTACTGAAGTTGAGGAATCCTGATTTATATAGCAACAAAGGACCTAAGAGGTTACTATAAAAGGCAAGTGAAATAAAGGGACAGTGTCTTTTACTACAAAAAGAACACAAAGAAGTCTGAGCAAAGCTAAAAAAATTAATGCAGTAGTTTACAAAACAATAATTTATTTTATAGTTTAGTGAGCAAGCTGGAGTTAGGGAAATGGGAGAGGGAATATAATAACACATTACTCCAGCTGCCCTTACTGGCCAACCTTCAACTCATAGTAATTTAGGACTGATGAGTGTCAGATAATCAGCAGGCTTTGGTTTTAGTAAAATGTAATTATGATTTATCATTTCATAGTTATTTCTTAAATCTGTAAACATGTGCATTATTATAAGAAACAGATTAAGTGGGTCAACAAGTTCAGCTAAGTATACACGTGAGAGGATATTAAAGTGGAATTTTAGGAGATGCCTTAGAATAGTGGCTCTCAAACATCAGCATACATCAGAATCACCTGGAAGGTTTGCTAAAACACAGACTTTTTATGCTTCACACCTAGAATTTCTGATCCAGTAGGTCTGGGGTGAGTTCAGAGAATGGGCCTTTTAACCCATTCTCCCATTATCCTTGGGGGTTCCCCGCCCCCAAGGATAATGCTGGTCTGGGACCATTGTAAGAGCCACTGCCTTCGTTCAATGGATACTGCAACCTTAAAGGAAGTGCAAGGCAACTATGATGCAAACTGTTTGGAGGAGGTGATTAAAACATCCTCCTCCACAACAAGGACCTAGAGATTTAGAGATGAGGGAAGTAGGGCTTTACAGAGAACTCTAAATTGTGTATTGTGAGGCACATCCCCTAATAGGGGGTAGAAGCGGGCTGGAGAGTGTAGGCACTTCCCATCATGACTGGGGGAGAAAGCTTCAATCCAACCACTCACAAAAATATCTTCCTTACAGTTTGCAAACAGAGTACACTCATCTCTCTCTTTCTCTCTCTCTCTCTCTCTATTCCCCCCCCCCCCTTCCTCTGAGAAATCTAAATAGCAACAGAGCAATAGAGTCTGACTGGCTGGCTAGCTGATCTGATGGTAGGGCAGATGGGAAGTGGCTATTGTGTTGGAATTAGTCTGCTCTGCTGGAGTCTGACAGGGAAAATGTCAGATGACTGTCCCCTCACATAAGGGCCATGTGCAAGAGACCTTGCAGAGTCTTCGTAAATTCTGACCAAGAGGGCAGCCTGCCATGGTAAGGAGTAAAGGCTGGAGGTACTGCTGGATTTATAGAGGCCAAGAAGAAGTAAGATGTGAGCCATAATACAGATGTATTTTACCCAAGGCAGAAAATTTCCCCAAGAGGTCGCCAACGACTAAGTTAAGTGCATCCAGAAAGTCATTGTAAATGCCTGACAAATCTCACAAGCATTGAAATTAGGTAGGTAGGATTCTATTAGGTGGGAACTTTTCCCCTTAGGGCATCTCTCCCTATCCCTCCAACTCTGGAAGGATTAGAAGCATGGTTTTTCAGAGGATAGAGAATGTACAGAATATGGAAAAGATGCCATCTATATTCTTACCCCTGATTCCAGCCTCCCTACCTGGAGGAGGCCTGAGCAACGGAGAATTGTTAGCTTAACTAAAGAAGGACCAGAAAAGACAAGGTCCTGCCTGAGTTTTGATCCCAAGGTAGAGTAGAAATTTGCCTCCCAGTGGGGATTTAAAAGGAAAATGGAAAGCTAAAATTAAAGTTGTTATTGTTTTGTCATGCCCCCATGAGTGATGTATCTTCAGTAATGTCTATACACACAGTATTTATCTTACCTTCCTAATGTCTCTGAGTAAGTTTCCTGCTACACAAATCCATGTCTGACCCACTTCTCCACATTTGTCCTCAGTTTCATCCTTTGATAGAAGAGGTCAGGGTTATTTTATTTTATTTTATTATTATTTTTTTATCAGGGTTATTTTATAAAGCGTGGATAGTTGTAAGCCAAGAAAAGTCTGATAAATGGCTGTTTAAATACAGAAACATCATATTACATTCCACATTAGTTGAAAGCCCAAAGAATATGTATTATTTGATGTATTTGACCAGAGTTTAAAGTCTTTTAAATAACCCTAATACTTGAGTGAGCAATCAAGTAAGCCATTTGGGGACTCAGTTTTAATTGATATAGACAATTGCAGAGCAAAAAGTAAAGAATATATGAGAATCCTAATGGATATATGTTATCAATTGGATATGCCTTTAGTATTTAGGATTTCATTGTTACAGCTATGACAGGTTCCCTAACTTCTTCATTTTCACTTTTAGTAAACCCTGCCCCCATCACCATATTGATGTCATGGATTGAAACACCATTTTGATCAGATCCCCAGTCAAATCTAGTCAATGGGTCCTCGTGTCTACAGAATTATAATTATCCATGTTGGTTAACATGTGCTGATTAGGACATTCTATCAATTATGAGTATGATCATTCTGAAAAGGAATTTGGCAACTTAATAATCAGGGTTCTACCAGAGAAACAGAACCATTATTATCTCTATCTATCTGGTAAATTATGTAAGTGTGTATATAACCTATACGTATTGATGTATGGGTGCATGTGAAGACATATACACATGTATATAAGACATATATGTACGCACATATGACATATATACACATAGTATAAATACCTACAAATACATAAAGAATTGACATGAGTGACTGTGGGGACTGGGTAGACAAATCTGAAGCCCATTCAGGAAGGCCAAGCTAGAAACTTCAGGCAGGAACCAAAGCTGCAGTCTACAGCAGGAATTTCTTCTTCAGGGAAGTCTCAATTCTGCTGTAAGGCCTTTCAACTAATTAAATCAGGCCCACCCTGATGATTGAGGATAATCTCCTTTACTTAATACCAACTAATTGTAGTTGTTAATCATATCTACAAAATACTTTCACAGCAACACCTATATTAGTGTTTGATTGAATAACTGGGCACTACAGCCAAGCTAAGTTGACACATGAAATTGGCCATCACAGCAACATTATCAAAAGGTGCAAATAGCTTCGTATCATTTGACTTAGGATTCCAATTCCTGAAATCTGTCCTAAAGGAAATAAGCAGAGATGTGCACAACTTTTCATATGTATTAGTGGCTCACTTCAATTACTATCTTGAAACAAAGCTCTGTCCCATCAGCCAAAGACACATATGCTTGATCCCAGAAAGTATGCTTATTTGGCAAGTTCAAGCCAAGGTTATTATTTAATCATTGACTAATAAGTTGCATCTTTAATGAAAAGTGGAAAAGGGTTAAAAAGTGTTAAGACTGCATACTATGGTTATTTACCTCTTCACACCATAACATTTCTAAAAGATCCTAGAGTATGCATGTAACTTTTTACACTCTGAAAAATAAACATTTTATATATTTTTAAAATAACTCCAAGAGGCATTTTAAAACACCAATAAAAGCAAAAACAACACTGTAATTAAACTAAGTACAGCACTCTGAATATGACAACATAATTTGTATGCATCATAATGTTATGATTTTAATGCCTAACACACCACACAGTGTCTAATATTAGGGAATCAAAACTGAATATTAGAGAATTGAGCTTAGACCTCTGAGTTCTACTGTAGGATAAACCAGTGACTACTACCAGAGCAGATAGTACAATGAAAACAACTTTCTGGGAATTAGTGGAGCTTGTATAGAGTCTATTACTCCTTCACCTGGTACCGATCAGGTCAAAAATAAAACAAAACAAAACAAAAATCTAAGTACCAGCATAAATAGCTTATTGCCCAAAGCCACTCCTCTTCAAAGTACCCTGATCCATTCTTTGCCACCCAAAGGCATGTCTATGGTTCTCCTTATGCCAACTTCTAGAAAAACAATAGGCTAATTGTAGTGTCTTCTGACCCTTCCCACTAATCCAGAGGGATTAAAACTTTTCTACAAATCAATTTCCTAAACTCTTCTAACATTAGGAGAGACTGATTCATCATAACCCAAGATATTCACTGGATCAAGTCATTTATAATAATGGACAAGCCCAAGGCAGCCCAGGTGGCTCAGCAGTTTAGCGCCACCTTCGGCCCAGGGTGTGATCTTGGAGACTCGGGAAAGAGTCCCACATTAGGCTCCCTGCATGGAGCCTGCTTCCCCCTCTGCCTGTGTCTCTGCCTCTCTCTCACTGTGTCTCTCATGAATAAATAAATAAAATCTTTAAATAAATAAAAAATAAATAAATAAATAAATAAATAAATAAATAAATAAATAACAAGCCTGCTATCACTTTAATTGTATGAGCCCAGCTTCCACCCTTTATCTTGATCTTCTAACCTCACCCTTAAAGTAAAACTGGTCTATGGGACAAGTTAGTTGCCCCTTTAAGCTTCCCTTTATTTTCTCTTTAATATTTTATTTATTAATCTGAGAGAGAGAGAACAAGCCATGGGGAGGGGCAGAAGGAGAGAGAAAGGAGAAAGACAGAGAGAGAGAGAGAGAAATTTTTCAAAAGACTTCCACCGAGCAAGAAGCCTGATGCGGGGCTCGATCTCAGGACCCAGGGAAACATGACCTGAGCTGAAGGCAGACACTTAACTGACTGAGCCACCAAGGTGTCCCATAAACTTCCCTTTGTATTCCAGGTGGCTGGCTGAGTAAACTCAGAGTCCTTCTTGGGCTGAGTACTTACCTGCTCTCTCTCTCTCTCTCTTTCTCTCTCTTTTCAGGTTTATCTGATTACATCTGTCCCAAAATTATAGATTTGAAGTTGAGAGTAGGGAAGAGATAGAGGTTAGAGGTTCCACTGAGGCTCTAAGCTTTAGCCCCATTCTCTGGTTTAGCTTTCATGAGACAGCCTATAATACAGTATTGAATGTTCACCCCTAATCCCTAACAAGGCTTAAAACTGGATCCTTTCCCTAACTTGTTTTAGTCTTACATGTCCATGATGTTCTGGTGTTATTCCTACATCACCACCACTTCAAGACTGGATAGAACAGCCTTCCTCTATGAAGTATAGCTATTCCTAATGACTTTAATGCCTTTGTTTGATTCTACATTTCCAAGAGAAGCTTCTCTGTTCATCGTCTTGGCTTTTTTGAGTTACTGTTTCAGGCTGCTATTCAAATCAAGCCCTGGTATCCAAGAGTCTCTTTCTGCTGTATTTTAGTGTTTACCTCCTTCATTTCTCCTCAGTTTTGGTGATTTAACCTGCCTGCTTATCTTGGGTCCTATGGAGGGGGGGTAGGGCAGAATTATAAGATAGCCCCAAGACTTCTGGGCCTTAGTATATATGCCCTGTATAATCCCTTGCCCTCAGGCATGGGTGGGGCCAGAAAATATGATGGATCTCATTGCATGATTAGTTTGTACCATATGCCAAAAAGTCTGAGATTTTTAGGTATAAATCAGATCTCAGGATGATTAATTTTGAGAATATCAAAAGTAAGATTATCTTCAGTGAGCCTGACCTAACCTACACCCTTCAGCAGAGGAGGTCTAGAAGTAAGAGAAAAGCAGCAGCTGCAGCAGAAGTTAACCTTGAAGAAGCAGCAGCAGAAGTTGGCCTTGAAGAAGCAAACTAACACTGCAGAGAGGATATGTGGCAGAGAATGGAGGGTGGCCTCTAGGAAGTAGGGAACTTAGATCTTCAAACATAAGGTACTAAATTCTGCTGACAATCACATGACCTTTGAAGAGAGACCAAAGTTCTAGAAGGGCAGGCACTCCTTCAACATCTTCATTGCAGTCTCATGACACCCTGAGCAAAGGGCCATTTTACCCATGCCTGGACTCCCGACCCACAGAAACTTTGAGATACAGAATGCATGTCGTCTTAAGCCGCTAAATTTGTGATGTTTTGTGACACAGTAGTAGTAGAAAACTAATATACATTCCTAGGGTGTTTTTACTACAAGCATGACTGGAGCCTGCAGTACTGAGGACTGCACATGCAATTGCAGGTCAGCCAGACATTGTCTTAGCATTCTCTTCCAGCAACACACACACAAACACATTCCTCCATTCCTAAACTGCCAGTATCCCTTCTGCTTTGGGAGGAGCTGGATCTAATTTCAAGCTAAAGCTCCTCCTGCTCCTGCACTGGACCGATACCTGCAGACCACCTATAGAAACTTTTCTCTGAGCCTGGAGATAAAACAACGTTGTCCTTGGGGACTCGTAGCCTCAGCTGGTGAAGTTGCTTCCATTAATTACAGCACAAAGAAACCTCTTGAATGTAGTATTGTGAAGTTTGTTTTGAAAATCATACTCCTTTTGAAAATTACCATTCATTATGCTTCGTAGCCAAATCATTTTACTTAGGAGCAAAAATGTGATTTTTCTACCAGCTGAAGAGTTCCTCTACAATGAAGCTAGAGAATTATTCCTTGAGCAAGACTGCCTCTCCTGAAGCTAAACTCTTCTTGCATATTTTAGGGAAGAAATGGACAAATCACATGTAAATGGAGAAATAAATTTTTGAAAGCAAGAGCAACCTCCCTTTCAGTTCATTTCTATGAGTATCTTTTTTCTTGTTTTGCTTGCAAAATGGGAAAGAATATAACTATCTGTATTTTTTGTGAATAACTATATAATTCTTCAATTCAAAATCTAAATCTTTCTCTCTGATCTGTAATATCTCATAGCCTCTATAATAAAACAATCAAATCAACTCAATGTGTCTCAAATATGCCATACTCTCTGACACTCTTGTTCAAAGTCATTTTTTGGCTCCTTAACACTGTAGTTTCTTGATATATGCAATGCCATATTTATAGCTATGAATTGTATTTGCTGGATAGACTGCAATGATTTGTATAGTGATTTGTGATGTGTGTCCCTGAAAGCAACCATACAGAAATGAATTGCATTATAAAAACTACATTTGATGCCTCAATCAAGCCCATTCATTATAATTTTGAAAATTCCACCATGCATAGGTCAGAGCTACTACTTTGCATTTATCAGTAGTTTTCCATTCTCATGGATTACAGATTTATAAGTTTCTAATGATTTTCTAGGCCAAACTGAATACCAATAATCAAAGAAGAACTATTTAGTTTCTAATTATTACAGTAAAATAACCTTGTCTGATTACAAGGAAATGAAATCAGTCTTTTGATCAGAATCATTGCATGGGTACATAAGCACTGAAGTGGGTTATTTATTGAAGAAGGCAAGGCTTGTGGTGGATATAAATTAAACAGATGATTCCTTTCCCTTCTTTACTTTCTTTCTCTGTCATGGCACGACAGGAAATGAGGAAGTGCCAGGATTCCCTTTGCAATTCTGAACATTGTCTTAGGTGTTTCAGAACCTCACTAGATATCTTGAGCTGTATTTAAGGAAAAATAAATTTGAAATGGCCGACACAGTCAAAAACAGAAAAAGTTTTTTAAAAATAGAAAAAATAAACTTACCTTTTTCCTTCTTCATATTTTCCCCACTCCTGAATATGGACTGTGGTGATTTTTTTTTCTCCTTCTTTTGCCATGCCAATGAGATTGTAGGTTCCATGGAAGTTGAAATGGTGACTTACTTATTCACCATTATATTCCCACAGTTTAGCAGAGTGTTGGATATAGAGCAAGGCCCTTACAAACATGTGCAATACATGAATATCCCTAAGCATTTAGAAACTTGTGCTTCTCTCTAAAATCAGAAAATGGATTGGATAAACCATGTTAAGATGAAATTTCCCACCAAATCTTTAACCAATCTTTGAGGACTAAACTATGTTGACCAGGGATGACCCATAGGAAACCATGCTTAACAATAACAACAAGAGGGATCCCTGGGTGGCGCAGCGGTTTGGCGCCTGCCTTTGGCCCAGGGCGCGATCCTGGAGACCCAGGATCGAGTCCCACGTCGGGCTCCCGGTGCATGGAGCCTGCTTCTCCCTCTGCCTGTGTCTCTGCCTCTCTCTCTCTCTGTGACTATCATAAATAAATAAAAATTTAAAAAAAACAAAAAACAATAACAACAAGAAAAAAATTTTTAAAACTTAGGAGAGATAGCCATCATCACACTGTAAGGAGTATAGACTCTACATAAATAGCTCAGGAAAAATCACTAAACATGTAAACAAGTGAGCAACATTCACAACCCCTATGAGAGGTGGAAATAAGAATCTAGAGTATACAATATATTACCTAAAATACTCAGTTTTTAACAACAAAAAAAATACAAGGCATGCAAAGAAATAAGAATATGTAGCCAATATATAGAAGGATACTATCTCTGTTTCAATATAAGCACTCTGTAGGGGCCCAGATGTTGGACTTAATAGACAAAAAAGTAGGTATTATATATGTTCAAAAACAAAGGTAAACCATGTTCTGATAATTAGAGGACAGTATAATAACAGTGGATAATCAAATATAGAACCTCGATAAAAAGAGGGGAGTTATAAAAACTAACCAAGTAGAATTTCAGGTACTGAAAAGTACAATAATTGAAAAAATCAGTAAAATAGCTCAACAGAAGATTTGAGCTAGCGGAAGTAAAACTCAGCAAACCTGAAGTGGGTCAATAAAAATAATCCTGAGGAACAGAAATAAAAAAGAATGGAGAACATAATGAATAGAACCTCACACACTTGGGACAACATAAAATATATTAACATATATGTAAAGGAGTCTCAAAGAGAGGAAAAGGGGCAGAAAAATAAATGAAGAAATAATGGCTAAACATTTTCAAAACTTTATCACCAAAAAAGAGAAAAGCATTAATCTATATATACAGAAAGCTTAATGAACTGCAAGCAGGATAAACACAATGAGATCCACACCTGGACATGTCATAGATAAAGTCCAAGGGGAAATCTTAAAAGCAGTTAACGCATATATACACACAAAAACACCCTCCCCCCCGCCACAACTCATCATCAACAAGGAAACTGTGTTAAAACTACCAGATGACAGGCAGAAAGAAATGAGGCCAGAAGGCAGGCAGTGGGATGACATATCTAAAGTGCTTGAAAAAATACAACTGTCAACTAATAACTGTAGCAAGCAAAACTATAAAAAAATGAAGGAAAAATTAAGGTATCTCCAGATACAAACGAAGACTGAAAGAATTCATTAACAGATTTTCATGGCAAATATCAAAAGAAGTCCTTCAGACTGAAAAGAAATGATACCGTATGGTAACCTGAATCCACACAAAGAAAGAGCACCAGTAAATATAATTATGTAAGAAAATATAGGGCAACTAGGTGGCTTAGTCGGTTAAGTGTCAGCCCTCCACTGAGGTCACATCCTGGAGCCCTGCTGAGCAGGGAGCCTGCTTCTTCTTCTGACTCTGCTCTCCCTCCCCTATTCATGCTCTCTCTCTCTCTCTCTCTCAAATAAATAAATAAATAAATAAATAAATAAATAAATAAATATCTTTTTTAAAGTAGAAATATATTTACAGATACTTAACATGTAAATATAAATATATATATTTCTCTTTTCTCTACTGATTTAAAAGGCAATTGCAAAAAACAATTATTACAAAACTATCAATGGGCTTATATAAAGTTATAGATACATGACAATAATAGCATAAAGGAATACATCTGTACTGGATAAAGTTTCTATATCTCACTGGAATCAAGGCAGAGGATGAGGGCTGGAAACAAGAGATGCTTTAGGAAGTTACTCCAGTAGCTGGAAATGGTCACTTAGGGACCATAGTAGAGCAGTGGCAGTCTACTGGAAACTATTTGAGTGGGATAAATAGATAGAATTACCAAATTTGGCAAAGGTTTAGAACAAAGGGACAGGCTAAAGAAAATCTAAATAAGGTTGAAATGGAAGGAGTATCCATTTACATAACTGGAATAGTGATACTTTGTTGTAGATTATTTAGATTGTTTTCTAGCCTGAGGATTCACTAAGAGCCAGGTCTAGGGGATCCCTGGGTGGCTCAGCAGTTTGGCACCTGCCTTTGGTCCAGGGCCTGATCCTGGAGTCCCACGATCGAGTCCCGCGTCAGGCTCCTGGCATGGAGCCTGCTTCTCCCTCCTTCTGTGTCTCTGCCTCTCTCTCTCTCTCTCTCTCTCTGTCTATCATGATGAATAAATAAAATCATTAAAATAAAAAAAAGAAAGAAAAAGAAGAGCCAGGTCTATGAGGAACCGAAAACAAGGCAGGTCAGTTTTGGCAAGCCCAAACTCTCCATCCCAACCCATCTGAGTTACTACAATGGGAAACCCCATTTGAGTAAGTCATGAGGGTAATGATTCTCAGCAAGGAGAGGAATAAACACAAAAGGTGCCAAGCTGAAGTGGCATTAAATGAAAATTCCTCATATTTCAAATTATTGTCTGGCACTGGTGCTATTAATGAAAAGGAGTCTATTTCAACTCAGTTTCAGTTAACTTAAAAAAAAAAAAACCAATAGTGTGATAGTTTGATGATGAATATAGAGAAAACTGCCAAGATTTCAGATTGGGAAATGAAACAGGGCAGAAATGAGGAAAAGATGAAGAAATGTAATTCAATTGCCATTTAAGAAGAATCTAGGCTTCCATCTGGAACCGTCTAGCCTTCACCGTTGACTTTGCTGTATTCTGTCATTCTCTACAGGTTGAGTGGTAATTCCATTTTCCCTTTTTTCTTTTCAGTATTAATGATTATTTGAATATATTTCTGAATATATGAGACCAGTTTAAAAATTTAGGGCATATTTTTATTATACCAAAAAGATAAATGGTAAATTTTCTCCTATGTTCCATACTCCATTAAAATGGCCCTGGAAATTTTGATTGGATGTCTGGACCTGTGGTGCCCAGAGATCTATGCTAGCTAAGCCTCTGGAACCTACAAGTCCTGACTCTTCTTTTGGTTTGCAGTTCTTCACAACACACACAGTTGGATTTGTGTGAATTATGCTAAGCAATTTTTTTTTTCCTTTGGTTAGAGAGATTCAGGAAAATAAGCAACTCTTATGGAGCCTGGAGATTAGATAATATTAGGATTAATAAAAATGGCAGGGCAGCCCGGGTGGCTCAGCGGTTTAGCGCCACCTTCAGCCCACGGTGTGATCCTGGAGACAGGGGTGTGATCCTGGAGACCTGGGATCGAGTCCCACGTCTGGCTCCCTGCGTGGAGCCTGCTTCTCCCTCTGCCTGTGTGTCTGCTTCTCTCTCTCTTTCTGTGTCTTTCATGAATAAATAAATAAAATCTTTAAAAAATTTAAAAAAGGGGCAGCCTAGGTGGCTCAGCAGTTTAGCACTGCATTCAGCCCAGGGCCTGAGCCTGGAGACCCAGAATCAAGTCCCACGTCTGGCTCCCTGCATGGAGCCTGCTTCTCCCTCTGCCTGTGTCTCTGCCTCTCTCTCTCTCTCTCTGTGTGTGTGTGTGTGTGTGTCTCATGAATAAATAAAATTTTTAAAAAAATTTAAAAAAGTAAAAATGGCAATCAGTATCTCCATGGAATTAATAATTCAAGAAAACTTTTTCTATTTATGTGTCCTCTCATCTCCTGTCATCACTCTTCCTATTCTTTTCCTCTCCTTTGTTTATATGGGGAAATACTGCCTTCTAGAAAGTTGCCTTGAATAACATCAAGAGCAGAAGTCACTATGAAGACCTGCTCAGTTATGATGTAAATGGCATCTCTTGCTAAAAACATATAACACCCCCGAAAAGGAAATCTTGGCTGAGGAAGAGAAGAGCTCAGCATGGACTCAATGCCATTGACATGATTTTCATCATGTGTTTCAGCAAACACTGGAGATTTTGTGACTCATTCCTTGGGGGACACCCTATTTCCCAACAGATAGATGACCTTGTCTACTTAAGGTCTACAAGGTAACCAGATCTTGCCAACAGTAACCACAGTTTTTATATTATAATTTGTAACACCTTACCTTACTTAAAAAGTATGAATGGGGAAAAAAAGTATGAATGGCCCAGTTTACTGAAGCTAGGAGAAGTAAGTTACCTTGTGTTGAGTAGCTATTCTGTGCATTATATTAATTAATTGAATCCTTTCCAGGATGCCTGGGTGGCTCAGTCAGTTAAATATCTGCCTTTGGCTCAGGTCGTGATCCTAGGGTCCTGAGATCAAGCTTCATGTTGACTCTGCTCAGCAGGGAGCCTGCTTCTCCCTCTCCCTCTGCCTCTGTCTGCCACTCCCCCTGCTTGTGCTCTCTCTCTGTCAAATAAACAAATAAATAAAATCTTTTTAAAAAGTCAATTGAATTCTTTCCATAATTCTGTGAGGAAGACATTCTGTGACTGTGACCAAGGCTCATAACATTTAAATGACTTTCTCAGGATCATACATATAAGCTCAGAATAGATTAAGAGGTAGAATCCATGGACAATTTCCTAAGAAATCAATCTGTATCCAGTACTAAAGCATTATCTAAGTACTTGGAAAATTTCTTGACAGTTAACCCAAGGATTCAGATCAGATTTCTCACCATCACTTGGGAAATGTAATTAGTCCTCTAGGACTGAAAGAGAATAGAAAAAACAAGAGTATAAAACACTCTTCTTTGGAACTGATCTCACTGAAGACTAAATGCTGACTAAACATTAAAAGAATATTTTTTGAAGTAGGGCTGCATTATCAAGTTATCCAAGGACCTTATCTGTCTCAATCAAGGGCTGCATTATTCATTTCCAAAAACCTCATCTGTCTCAATCAAGCCCTGTCATGTAGTGTCACAAAGCAGGTGTCCTGGGACACCTGCACACTCTGAGAAGGAGTTAGCATACAGACAACTTATTAGGGCATATTTTTAAGATCAATACCTACAAAAGAAAAGAAGAATAGAGGATTGGGCTAAAGGAGGAGGTAAGCTGTGACAAAGATTCAGCTGTGGCCTTGGCTAATCTCTACAATTGAGCCTTTCATAGCTGTTCTGACTTGGGCTGAGATGGTCAGGTATTTACATATTTCTGTCAGTGGGCCATTGGATGATATGGATCAGCTGCCCCAGAAAGGAGTGTGACCATGGGCAAAGAAGTATCAAAGGATTACCAGGAGTAATTTCTGGAGATGGCTGACAGCTGAAAACTCTCAGCTGCAGACTCCCAGTCACTGAGAGGAAATGTCCCTCATTCCAGAAGACAGTTCTGGGTGAATCATCACAGTATTGACTACATGTAACTCAATAATAGTTAAGCCAGCCTTCATAATCAGACCCATGTGGCTCTGAGCACATGTTTTGTCCCTTATATCAGTATGCCTATCTGAATGCACAAGGAACACTGTTCTCGATTGCCAAAGTTCCAACCTCTTCTAACCAGGCTTCAGAGTATCTTAAAGAACAAAATATATGTTCCTGGTTGCTCAAATCAACATTTGATTCAATTATAATAATTCTGAGCTAGATGTGGGAAGGAGCATCCTATCACCTGATATTTTCACCCACTCTCCAAATATAGTGAAGTAATTCAGAGAAACCACTCTTACATGCAGACACATAGATATACAGCAAGACTATTATAGGTAGGCAGTCCTTGAGCCTTTCCTGATCCCTAGAAAGTGCTCTGCAGGGCTGAAAGTTGGGTCCCTAGTAAACTCCCCCAAGCCTTTGCTTCCCATGCTGAAAGAGGTGTTTGCAGCTTTGCAAAGGAAACGGTCAATACTGCCAGACATAAGCTTTTGCTTTTCCCCAAGCGGTGCTAAGGTGTCTGAAGATCCGCTGGGGAAACCAGGGTAAGTTAACAGTGATTCTTGAATGTTTCTCCTGGCCACTGAGGAGTGAGTTGAAAAGAAGGAATCAGACATGATCCAAACCATAAGTGTAGTCTTAGTTTGGGTTCCTCTACAAGCAGAACCTGAGACATGAGCAGGGAGGGGAGAAACAGAGAGACAAGGACAAGCAAATTCCACACTGAGTGAAAAGCCCAACTCAGAGATCCCCCTGACATCAGGGGCAAAACCAAAAGCCAGATGCTTAGCTGGCTGAGCCACCCAGGCACCCCTAAATGGTTTCTGTTAGAGCTGTTAGCCCTGGGTAACTAGAATTAAATCCTGTGGAAGACCTTTTGAGGAAACCTTACAAAATTCACCTCAGAATGACTTCAACAAAGAATGGGTGCCTGGGGAGGCATTTCTCTAGTGCCTCCAATCTCTTACTGTATAATGGTCTCCCCTGAGGAGATGAATCTCTCCACACTTCCAGAGCCAGCTCCCATGGTTTTAGAGAAAGCACTGAGTAAGAAGCATGGAGGACCCAGGTGGGACAGGGTCAGCCTGCCAGAAACTGTCCACCACAGCTGGTGCTGAAATTGGACATGGGCCAAGAATATTCTGTAGGACTTGAAAGATGTCTGCTATAGCGGGGGATTGTCCTGGTAGATTTGTGCATGGTTGTTTTGTGAGAACAGCTCTCGCAAAAGCAAGAGTGAAAAGGTGGTCACTTGACTGTCGACCTTAATCTTTTTTTTTTTTTTTTTTTTAATTTATTTATGATAGAGAGAGAGGCAGAGACACAGGCAGAGGGAGAAGCAGGCTCCATGCACCGGGAGCCTGATGTGGGATTCAATCCCGGGTCTCCAGGATCACGCCCTGGGCCAAAGGCAGGCGCCAAACCGCTGCGCCACCCAGGGATCCCTGTCGACCTTAATCTTGAATGTTTCTGCCCTCTGTGCTCAGGGGCCCTTCCTCTTGCCCACATTAAAGAACACCTGCGTGCTTAGGAATTGTTTCTCCAGGGCATTTGTGAGCTTTTTGCTTTCAGTTCTGGCTCAATCCCCCCAAACCAAGAGTAATTTACCCCTATCAGGCCTCTCTCCTCATCCCCAGTAAATATCAGTTCCCACACCTGCTGCAAGGAGCAAAGTTCAGAAGATTGTAAGTAAACAGTGTTTGTGAGGCTGGGGTGGTTTCTTCAAACTACACATTTTAAATTTTTGGCTTGATCAGTGGGAATCTAGTTACCGGTAAAGATGTCATTTTAGTGACCTTTTATTTTGTCTGAATTCAATCTTGGGTATCAGGAAGGGCCTCGGAAATCAGCTGTCACCACTAACTAACCTTGTGACTTCTTGGGTCACCTGGGTGGCTCAGGAGTTGAGTGTTTGCCTTCAGCTCAGGGCATGATCTGGGGGTCCTGGGATGGAGTTCCATATCGGGCTTCCTGCATGGAGCCTGCTTCTGTCTCTGCCTATGTCTCTGCCTCTCTCTGTGTGTCTCTCACAAATAAAAAAATAAAATCTCTAAAAAACAAAAACAAAAAATTTTGTTGCTTCTTTGGGCTTCTGTATGCCTTATCCGTAAATTCTATGATTTCATTATATATCATGAAATGGCCTACTATTTCTTTTTTTTCAATCACTCAGGCAAGTGAGATAAAACATTTCATTTCTATTCATTGAATATGATTTGTAAAATGGTACAGAAAGCTAAACTCTTAGGGGCAGCCTTTTCACTACAAATCAATTGGCATTCTTCCTACTGTTTGAAAAATTATAATACTCATGTCTTCAGATTTCTCACCCTTATCTTCTTTTACTACTTCACTGCACTGAACCTTGAAATACAATTTTTTCAGCACTAAAAATAAGGCTGCCTTTTTGGCCAATGTCTAGAGAAGGAAAATAAGCATGAAGGTAGGTTTTAGGTTTGCTTCCCTTATTACCTGTCAAATGTATGATTCTAAATAAGATGGTGCAGACCCTCATTCTCAAATGCTGGCTATTTCTTGTTATTCATTAAAGGGTACAATGTAGTGGCTCCTGGGTGGCTCAGTCAGTTAAGTGTCTGCCTTAGGCTCAGGTCATGATCCCAGGGTCCTAGGAGCAAGCCCCATGTTGGGTTCCCTGCCTATCGGAGAGCCTGCTTGTCCCTCTCTCTCTGCTCCTTCCCCCTGCTTGTGCTCTCTCTTAAATAAAAAATAAATAAATAAAACTTTTTAAAAAGGGGCACCCTTTTTAAAAGGAGCCTACTTCTCCCTCTGCCTATGTCTCCGCCCCTCTCTCTGTGTCTCTCATGAATAAATAAATAAAATTTAAAAAATAATAAAAATAATTCAATGTATTTTTAAAAAAACAATCATCTAGATCTCTTTGTATGTCACAACTCTTAATTCCCACAGTATCCTCTGTGAGTAACTGCAACTGTTAGTTCCAGAGACAGGTGGAGAAACTGAGGCATTTAACATTAGGTAACGCTCCCACGTCTGTCCAGCTACTAAGTAGGGGAGCCAGGATTTAAACCTAGGCAGTCTGACTTTAAATACTCATGCTCATTATCATCATCTTACAGGGCCTCTTACCTAAAATTCTCTCTGTGAAAGTTTTTGGCATGAATTCATTGATACCTTGTCAAGCTATAAGGAACTTAAGGACACCAGCTTTATTTATATAAACTATGTAAATTTGTTTGAAAATCGGCAGCAAAGCAAAACATTTTCTGCTGAACCTAATCTCCATATACATAATCTAATTTTAGTAATCACGATTTCTCCCACAAATCAGAGCCCAAGGATGTGTCCATGTCTTTCCCTAAGATACTGCAAAGTACCCCAAATGTAAGGGCTGAAGCTTGGAGATATTTTTAGTCATAGAAAAATGTGATTAAGGATAGTAATTCTGTTAGTGATCTCTGACCTATTTTTGGCTTAGAATCACCAGTAAATCCTGCATATAGCTAGCTAGCACTGATGGCATATCAGCATGTGCGCGTACTACGATTCCATTCAGTCTTTTATGGTTGGGGGGTGTAATGAAATCTATTGCACACTAGATGGCAGCCTTGCCACGTGAGCCCCCAGCCTAAACCCACAGAACTAAAGTGAGAACTGTTCTCATTTCAAAGTAGTATGTTTAAGAAGATGTGAACACAGAGCTAATAATGAATCTACTTCTCTGATTCCAGGTTTAGAGGCTAACCCCTGTGGAAGAAAGGACTAACATGGAAGTGAAAGAATTGTCCTCTGCTCAGTAGTTGGACAGGACTAACAGTTGTCCTACAGAGACTTCTTCCCTATGAGGCTAGGAAAGGTCACTTTCTACACCTTGCGCAGTTAGAATCATTACAGAAAGCTTCCCTGGAGACTCTTCAGAAAAACACAATAGTACACATAATTATACACTGAAATAGCTGAATCCTTGTAGCTCTTACATGATTAATTTATCACTGAATAATTACGTGATGGTTGATCACATTTGTGCTAGACATTTTGTGCAACTTTTTTCTTCAAAACATCCATTTTTCCCCAAAACATAAAATATTTGATAGATGGGGACACCTGGCTGGCTCAGTCAGTAGAGTGAGTACTTGACTCTTGATTTTCGGGGTTATAAGTTTGAGTCCCATGTTGGGTATAGAGATTACTTAAAAATAAAATCTTTTAAAAAAAAGATTTGATGGATAAATAAAAAGGTGGTAGTCTCAGTATTATTATACATGGTACTTTAGAGTCATTGAATGTAACATCTCCTTTTTCTTCATCCTAGAAATGCCTCCTCTGATCTTCACTGTTGCTGAACTCCGTCCCCAGCAGAGTCTATGCTCAAATCCTCCAGGTAGCATGTCCTCCTCCCTGCCAGATGACAGCTAGAGAGACTGGAAGGGAGAAAGGAACTCTCTATCTCACAGAGTCAAAAAAACATATTCCTGCCATCCCACAGGGAAACCTTGACCACACTGCCTCGTGGACACAAAGACTGCTTCAGGTGTATTAACCACTCAATAGACTTTTGTGGGTTGGCTTATGAACTGAATACCACACATGTGCTTGTGAGAAACAGATTCACTGTGCAGTACAAACTATTCCGATGCCTGGGCTACATGCAGCTCCTAGATGAGGGCTTAAAAATAATATTTATCTCCTTCATATTCTGTTGACCTCCTACAGTTTTAATCAGACCTCCCAAGTCAGATGGCTGCTGCTGTTCCAATTTATCTTGCTACAACTATTTATTAGCAAAGCAATAATTATGGCATGACATAGGTCCACTGGGACAATAGTGTTTTATGGTTATCTTCTTGGAGATAAAAAAAAAAGCTTTCAGTAAAACCCTGCATTTAGGGGCACAATCTAGGTGAGTGTTTTGTACCAAGTGGAATAATCACCGTCAAACTAGAGAGGTATAACAAACTCTTTTTTGGGGGGGAGGGGGTATAACAAACTCTTAACCCAGATACATGTTTGCCCCTCATCTCAATAATTTCAGACTCTTTAATCATTATAATGGTTATATCTGCCCTCCCTCCTTCACTCATTCCTTTCAAAAATTCTTTAAGTCAGTCACTACATGAGGGCCTTAGTAAAGATACATATAACATGTTATAAAGCAAGAAACTCCTCCCCTATGATCTAGTACATAATGTGGAACCATAAATAAGCATTATGCATAGGTTGAAGGAACGTTTAAAGATCTGCAGCAACATTTTCCAGCTCTGTACTGTAGGCTGTCATGACAGCATTCAACTCTCAGAACAACTTCTGAATTGAGGAAACAGATGCAAAGAAGTTGAGGGCCTTGTTCAAGAGCATGTGGAGAATTTTAGAGTCAGGATTTGAAATAACGTCTATTGCACTGATTTTCAGTGCAGTCTCACTGGTGACTATCACAAGTGAATGCATAGACATTTTCTTGGTTTTAAGGCTTTCTTTTTTAAAAATTTTATTTATTTATTCATGAGAGAGAAAGAGAGAGAGTGAAGCAGAGACACAGGCAGAGGGAGAAGCAGGCCCCATGCAGGAAGCCTGACATGGGACTCGATCCTGGGACTCTAGGATCATGCCCTGGGCCAAAGGCAGTGCTAAACCACTGAGCCACCCGGGCTGCCCATTTTCTCAGTTTTAAAACTAAGTCTCACCTAACTATTCCCTAAATAGTTAGTCACTAAGCTAAAAGTCTTGGCAAATTGTGACAAAATCTGCTCTGTTCTGGGTAACTGGCTGCCTATAACTGTGACCTCATTAGTGGTGTGTTTAGTTTATACAGTTTCCATAATATTTGAAAAGAAGAATTCATAACAAAATAATTATTTTTTATCTATGTGACTACCTATAAAAGAATAAACTAGTCCATAGGATTATTTATATTTACTCTTGATTATATAAAAAAAACTTATCAGAACAAAAATGTTAACCAAAGTTACCCTATTAGGTTCCACCATTTATCTTTACTCCCATTTATCTTTGAAATCCTTGATCCCCAAAGCTGGATGTACCAATGGACGAAACTATGACCAAGGTCAAGTATAATTCCCAAGACAGAGGCAAGACAGTGTCTGTTATGTGGGGATATTTGAGAAAAAGGCCTATACTCTAGGATTTCAATCAAAACCCCTAATAACCTAACAAGAATGGAATCCAGATTTGTGGCAATTTTAATATGAATGTGTCTGAAAGTCAAGTTTTGCCCATAATTAAAAAAGATGAAGAATGTGATAGAGTAAGAATTTCTGTTCTAGAGAAGATAGATGAGAATCTCCAGGTACCACAATCCAGAGCAGCAGCCTAAGTATAGACCATTCTGAGAAATTTAACCAAATAAGTGCTTTCTACCTTCACAATGTCTAAGTGACAGCCATGCCTTCTGGGGGCCACCACCCCAGAGGAACCTTACAGGTACAAATGTCAGTCAGTAGGCAGACTTCATAAAAATGCCCATCACTTAGGGCCACGTTAGTGTTCTCTTCCAGACTCCTTTGTTGACATCAGTCCTTGATCCAAATGTTAAAATAAAATGTCCCAACACTCCTTGCTGCCCAAACCTCGGCCTACCATGATGGCTCAACACAGAGGACTGAAATTCTGCTCTGAACATCTACTCTGGTCTCTTTGGTTTCATGGTGCCTGCTCCTCTTCTAGGACTGCAGTTGGTCTGTCTCCTTTTCTAAAAGGCTGAATATTCTCTCCATACTCTCCAGCCCACAGCTATTATTTATAGCTAAAGTGATTCTATATTTATCATCTAAATCAGTACACACTTAAGACTGAAAAGGGGGCAGCCTGGGGTGGCTCGGGCAGCCTGGGTGGCTCAGTGGTTTAGCGTTGCCTTCAGTCCAGGACATGATCCTGGAGTCCCCAGATGGAGTCCCATGTTGGGCTCCCTGCATGGAGTCTGCTTCTCTCTCTGTCTCTCTCATGAATAAATAAAACCAAAAAAAAAAAAAAAAAAAAGACCAAAAAGGAACACTATCAAGTATGTGGGAAACAGGAGGAAACCAAGATAGTTCTGTGTCCACCAGGATATATAACCCATATCTATCTACCACCAGCCTGGCTTGGGAATGAGTCTGGAATCCATATTTCCTGCTACATGTCTAGTAAGAGAGGCCACTTGACTCACTTTGGTACATGTTGTACCCTTTGCACACATGGTAGGAAGGGCCTGGTCACTCTCACTATGGGCTATTCCTATAGGTGAGTTTTCCTCAATTTGTGGGACATACCCCACTTTTAACTCATCTTTAACTTAAGACTTTACCTGTTATGAAACATACTGAGAGAATGTCCCCAGCAAAATGTGTTTAATTACCTTTATTTTGGGGGTGCCTTGTGATTGGCAAGGATCTCTATATCAGACATTTACTGAGTGTCTATATGAGCAAGACATTTTAAAGAAGAGGGATATAAAGATAAACAAATAAGAAGAAAAGGAATTTAAATAACAATTACAGAGTTGTAAGGGCCATTGAAGAAATTTAGGTGAGGGGCATCTGCCTTTATAGAGGAGTTAAAATTGAAGATTCAGCTAAACCAACCATCAGCTGTATCTTTCATTCCCACCAGGAAATACACAGCACATTCATATTTAGAATAATTTTAGAAAAAACAAAAGGACCCATTACAAAGTCATGTGCAGGGAATAGGGAAACCACAAGGATATGCATGCAGGAAACTGGTGGTAGTGGCAATTGCCAATGCTGTATGCTACCCTAGGACAGAGTTTACTAAGATGTTGGTTTCTGCTGCAGCACAGTGAGCGGGCACTTAAGAGACCAGAAAATAAAATTTTCTACTCACAGGTCCAGAGAGGAAACCCTAGCAGGCCGTGTAGGACCAACAGGAAGTTGGGTGATGCAAAGGCTCAACTGGTGAGTTGAAGGGTCGTAGGTGGTCCCTGGGGATGGTAGCCTGGAGGAAACTTAAGTGTTTTGTTACCGACTGTACCATACTCCTGGAAGGTAAGAGCAGAACTTGGGAGTGGTCAAATGAAGTCAAGATGTGCACCTTATCAAAGCAAGGCAGTGAAATGGGAAGTTTGGTTTTTGTTTAACTTGTTAGAGGCCTACAAAATGGATGCCACAGAAGCACAAAGAATAACTAAAGAAGGTTATGATGCCATTACTAGATTGCAAAGAATGAGAGGAGAAAGCAGTATTACTATTAAATGTATATTGATTTGGAGCCCAGGAGAGACATGTCAGGTAGGCCCTCTCGAGAACAGCAGTGTCTGGAGCTGAAGATACTGAGCCATCTTCTCAGAGGGAAGCCAGAGGGATCATTCTTCTGACCTCTCTCTTCTCTCTCCCTCTGAACTCCTTCTGGGGTTCCCAGTTGGCTGACATAACAGGACACTGGAGGGCACCGGAGCCTGTTCATATAGTCCATGCAGGTCAGCATCCACAGGGAAGAGAGTATAGTGTAGACAAGCAGAAAGCAGATTTGGGGATAAAGAGGCAAACAGAAGATACCTGCCTTACCAGTATTAAAGAATTGTCCTAATTACTACTGCTGCCTAACAAACCATCCCAAACTTACTAGAGTAATAAAAAATCTCAGAATCTGAAATACAAAAACATTCCTAGCATCCTACAGGAGATGTAGTTGGAAATTCAAAAAGGTCATGGGGGCACAACTTGTCTCTGCTCCATGATACCTGGAACATGAGTTGAGAAGACATTGAGGGATGACTTGATATCTGGGGGATAAAATCATCTGTTCACTATCCACAAGTCTAGCAGTTTAGTTTGGTTACCGCCTGTCAATCAGAATACCTGTATGTTAGCATCTCCATGCAGTCTGGGTTCCTGCATAGCATGGTGGCTGAATTCCAAAAGCAAATGTCCCAAAGAAGAATCCGGTGGAAGCTGTGTCAACTTTCATAAATTAGCCTCAGATTTCACATTTCATCAGTTATACTATAGTCACAAGCTTGCCCAAATTCAAGGTGAGAGATCATAAAGCTCATGTCTCCATGGAAGGGACAAGACAGGATAGAATATGGCCATCATTGGAAAATGAAATATGTTATACTTGGTCAATAAAACTCTCTATCTGGGATGTCTGGATGGCTTAGTGGTTGAGTGTCTGTCTTTGTCTCAGGTCCTGATCCCAGGATCCAGGATTGAGGCTCCCTGCATGGAGCCTGCTTCTCCCTCTGCCTATGTCTCTGCCTCTCTCTCTCTTTCTGTCTCTTATGAATAAATAAATAAAATCTTTAAAAAAAGATTTAAAAAGAAAACTCTCTTACTTTTAATATCATCATTTATATGCCTTATATACTTTTATTTTTTTTTGTTTTTTTTGTTTTTTTAATTTTTATTTATTTATGATAGTCACACACACAGAGAGAGAGAGGCAGAGACACAGGCAGAGGGAGAAGCAGGCTCCATGCACCGGGAGCCCGACGTGGGATTCGATCCCAGGTCTCCAGGATTGCGCCCTGGGCCAAAGGCAGGCGCCAAACCGCTGCGCCACCCAGGGATCCCGCCTTATATACTTTTAAAAATAAATACTGAATTAATATTAATATAATTTGATTTATTATATTCTTCAGACATTATTTATTTGGTTGTACCCCATGAAAACAAGCAATAAGGAACAAAGCCCTTTTTCGAGGATGGATGTGATTCCTTATAAGATTATATAGATATGATTTTTATATGTATAATACTATCAATTATAATTCCATATTAAATGATTGGTGTAATTTAATAAGTCTTGACTCTCCTTCCATAATTCTGATGTATTGAGCACCTCTAGAATAGTGTCATGTCTATTCAGATATTGAAAATATGATTATAGGCAATCATTAGTTATATACAGTAGGAATGTATTTTTGAGAAATTTTATGATAAATTGGATATTTTTTCTAAATGGTTGTGGTAAGGGAATAAAATTTTGTATTTATGCATGAAGTTCAAGATGAAACACACAATTATGTGGTGGTAAAATCTAATTCAAATATAGAGAATTTGCATCATAAACTGGATATATTCTGTATCTCTCAAAGGAACCCATTACTTCTTCCATACACTGTTCTATTTTGAAGGAAAAGGATTTGCCCTTGAAGTTTGGATTAAGTCTTGTTAAAAGGATGACTCAAAATATCAAAATACAGGCAAAGCAAATACTCTACATTGTCATATTGGACATCAATAAAGACAGTTCTCTTAAGGAGAACAACCCATGACCAAGGCTGAATGATAAGAAAAACCTGAAGAAAACTTTTAAACAAAGACATGTTGGGCAGTGGTATAGAATAAAAATAAGCTGATAAAGCAAGAGACATAAATTTGATAGAGGATTTGGTTATATGATCAGGGAAAGGTAAATGCTTTCATGAGAAGAGATTCTTGCTATGCTTTTGTTAGAACTCTGCAAATAAGTAATTATTAAATATTACCATAAAAATCAAGAAAAAAATAATCTGGATAAGCCTATAGCTATTAAAAATTGAATCAATAATTAATAATCTTCCAAGTTGACTTAATAACTAACAATCTTCCAAAATAAAAAGCACCAGGCCTAGATGGGTTTGCTTGTGAATTCCTAAGAAAGAAATCATACCAATTCTCTACAATCTCTTCTAGAAGACAGAAGCAGAGGAAATGTTACCTAATTCATTCTATGAGGCCAGTCTTACCTTAGTATCAAAGCCAGACAAAGACATTACAAGGAAATAAAACTACAGACCAGTATTTCTCAAAAACATAGATGTAAAAATCCTCAACAGAATAGTAGCAAATCGAGTCCAGTAACATATAAAAAGAATTATATACCATGACCAAGTGGCATTCGTCTCAGGTATGCAAGGCTGGTTCAACATGTGAAAATTAGTTAATGTAATCTATCACTTCAACATGCTAAAGAAGAAAAATCACATGATCATATCAGTAGATGCAAAAAAGCATTTAACAAAATCCAATACCTGTTCATGATAAAACTCTCAGCAAAATAGGAATAGAGGGGAAGCTTCCTCAACTTGATAAAGAATACCTACAAAAAACCTAGAGGTAAAATTATACTTAACGATAAGGAAGTCAAAGCTTTCCTGTTAAAACTAGGAACAAGGCAAGGAGACCCCCTCATCACTGCTTTACAACATAGTATTAGGAGTCCTAGCAAATGTAATGGGATGGCAAAAGGAAATAAAAGGTATACAGATTGGGAAAGAAAAAATAAAACTGTCTTCACTTGCAAGTGACAAACTATCTATCTAGAAAATCCAAAAGAATCAACAAAAGAACTCCCGGAACTAATAAGCAATTACAGCAAGGTTGCAGTATGCAAAGTTAATGTAAAAGGCAATCAGTTTCCTATATACCAGCAATGAACAAGTGGAATTGGAATTAAAAATTCAATAGCATTTACATTAGTGTCCTTCAAAATGAAATACTTAAATATAAATCTAACAAAATATGTACAAGATCTTTATGAGGAAAACAATGAAACTCTGATGAGGCAAATTAAAGACAAAATAAATAATTAGAGAGACATTCCATGTTCATGCATGGGAAGACTCAATATTTTCAAAATGCCCATTCTTCCCAAAAAGGTCTATAGATTTAACGTGATCCCAATCAAAATCTTGGCAAGTTATTTTATGGATATCAACAAAATGATTATAAAGTTGCCAACACAAAATGGTAAGAGAAGAATACAGTCAGAGGACTGACACTATCCAACTATAAGATTTACTAACAAGTCACAGTAATCAAGACAGTGTAGTAGTGACAAAAAGGACAAATAGAACAGTCCAGAAACAGATCCACATAAATATTATCAAGTAATCTTCGACAAAGGAACAAAGCCAGGACAATTGAGAAAAAGAGTCTTTTCAACAAATGGTGCTGAAACACCAGGAACATCCACATACAAAAAAAAAGAAAGAAAGAAAGAAAGAAAGAAGAAAGAAAGAAAGAAAGAAAGAAAGAAAGAAAGAAAGAAAGAAAGAAAGAAAGAAAGAAAGAATTTTATAGACATAAACTCTACAACTTTCACAAAATTTAACTCAAAGTGGGTCATAGACCCCAAAGTAAAACACAAAATTATAAAACTCCTAGAAGATGACATAGGAGAAAATCTAAGTGGATCTTGGGTATGGTACTGACTTTTTAGATCTAACACCAAAGGCACAATCCATAAAAGAAATAATTGATAAGCTAGACTTCATTAAAATGAAAAACTTCTACTTTGCAAAAGACATTATCAAGAGAATGAGAAAACAAGTCACTGACTAGGAGAAAATATCTGCAAAAAACCATATCTTATACGCAATATTATCCAAAATATGCAAATAACTATCAAAACTCAACAGTAAGAAAATAACCAATTAAAAAAATTAGCAAATACCTGAACAGACACCTCACCAAATAAAGTATACACATCCCATATAAAATATGCAAAGATTCTCAACATCAAATGTCTTTAGAGATTTTCAACTAAAACAATGAGATACCACTACACATCTATTAGAGTGGCCAACATCCAAAACATTGACAACATCAAATACTGGCAACAATGTGGAGCAACAGGAATTTTTTGTTCATTGTCAATGGGAATATAAAATGGTACTGCCACTTTGGAAGACAATTTGGCAGTTTCTTACAAAACAAAACATACTCTTATGACCCAGCAATTGTACTACTTGGCATTTACCCTATTGGGTTGAATACCTATGCCTATACAAAAATCTGCCCAAGAATGTCTATGGTAGTTTTACTCATAATTGTCAAAACTTAGAAGCAACCAGGATATCCTTGAGTAGGTGAGTGAATAAATAAAATGGGGTATATCCAGGCAATGGAATATTATTCAGTGCTAAAAAAGAAATAAATTAACAAGCCATGAAGAGACATGGAAGAACATTAAATCCATACTGCTTAGTAAAAGGCAATTTAAAGAGGCTACATATTGTATGATTCCAACTATATAAGGCAAAACCACAGAAATAGTAAAAATATCAGTGAATAACAGGAGTTAAGAAGAAGGGAGCAATAAATAGGTGGAGCGTGGTGGATTTTTTAGGGCAGGGAAATCATTCTATATGATATTATATGGTGGATACATGTTATACATTTACCAAAACCCACAGGATCTCCAACAGCAAGAGTGAATCCTAATATAGACTTTGGATAATAATGCTACAGCAATGTATGTTCATTGACTGTAACAAATGCTCCACCCTAGTGGGAGAATGTTGATAGTAGGACAAGCTGTGTATGAGTGGGGAAAGGAAACATGGAAACTCTACTTTCTGCTCAATTTTTCTGAAAATCTAAAACTTAAAATAAATTTTGTTTTACAAATCAAGAAGCACATAGGGCAATATAGATAGTAATATGATCTTACTAGAATACTTATCCTATTCTGTGTGGAAGGGAAATTATGGTACCCTACTGAATGGGTACGCCACTGTTACAATCTTAGAAATTGAAATGAAGACATCTGACCTCAGGGTTTTTTTAAAGATTTTATTTACTTATTCATGAGAGACGCAGAGAGAGGCAGAGAGAGAGGCAGAGACAGGAGAAACAGGCTCCATGCAAGGAGTCCGATACGGGACTCGATCCTGGAACTCCAGGATCATGCCGTGAGTCAAAGGCAGATGCTCAACCATTGAGCCACCCAGGCATCCCTAACCTCAGGTTTTGATGGCAGTAGGGTATCCTAAACCTAGTGTATAAATCTATGAAGTTTTCTGTAACTATTTGACTTAGAGTTGGAGGAGGGGTGGATACATAGCTTAGGTAAAGCCAACTCCTCTGAAGCTTTATTTTCTAAGTGACATTTTCCAAGTATGCCAGAGAAACCCCATTCATTGGATTCTTCCTGTGTTACTGCTTGAATGATGGGGGCATCATTTGAAAGGAGCTCCGTCACAAAATGTAACACAATAAAACAATGCTTTCATAGTTGTATTATATTCCTCCTTAAACCCACAAGGGCCTGGCATAACTTAATCGGTAAAGAAAGAAAATGCAGCCTAATATTGGGCATTTGAAACTCAATTTTCTGTTTCTTCTCTATGTATATTCCTGTCTTCCTACAGGAAAAAAGACCCTTGAAAGAAAAAGAACATAACTAGCAATTCTTACAAACAGTATTTTTAGTCTATGAAAAAAATAGTTTGGATTCATGTGTTGTCACTTAAGTCTTTGAAAAGATCATTTTAGAGCAAAGACATTTCATACACAGATATTATATTTTAAATATTTCTATAA
The DNA here is from genome assembly GCF_053574225.1 of Canis aureus. Lineage (NCBI taxonomy): Eukaryota > Metazoa > Chordata > Mammalia > Carnivora > Canidae > Canis > Canis aureus. The sequence goes on from NC_135632.1 coordinate 28,627,665, forward strand.
AATCCAATGACACACATCAATAATTTACAAGAAATGTATAGAAACAGATAGCACCACCAATATGATTGATACTAAGAAAGAATCTTGATTTGAAATTTGGCTCAGCGAGGCACACATTATTCTCCTTTTCAACTGGTACATTTAATAGCCCTATTGTCACTGGAAATTTGCTTCTTTTTTGAATAACTAGAGAATTAGCTTGAGTCTTTCAATCTAGATTCAGGAAGATGCTAATATATTCTTTTAAGCTCAGAAAGAATATATTTTCCTGGGGTCCAAATAATCAGGCTTCCCTTATGCCAGCTATAATTTTATAAAGGTATTTTCCTCAAGCTAACTTTTCTTGACTGTGATTCCACATTCTTAGGAGTGACTCAAGCTACCTCTTACCCTCATTCTACCACAAAGAAAGAGGCACTCTAATGTGGGTTATAGGTATACAATTAAATACAAAGGGAGAAGGAATTAACATTGTTCACTTCTCCCCAAGTGGAATCCCTACCTTCATATAACTCTAGAATTGCCTCCTACATTTCTGGGCACCACCCTATCAGTTGTTCTGATTGGCCTAGTCTGGTCCGCCTGTGAAAAGTAGCCCCAAACTCTGAGAACCCTATCGTTATTTTGTCTTTATTTCTTTTTAAAAAATCATTCAGTCTCATTCAGTCTCATCAAAGCCCCTTCTGACTTCCTTCTCTTGTTCCCATATCAAAAGGCTCTGGTAAAAGATACATGTCTATATCACTTGATAATTTATGAGGTACTCTTACATATTATCTTCTGGCCAGGGGCCCAATATTTCCATTTATCTTTAGCAAAAGGAGGGCTCAGTTTCTGAGAGGCTATAAAGTTTATCTCAAGGTGATAGAAGAAATGAATTGCAGAGCCAGCCCTGGAGACCAGGCCCTCCAACCTCTTGTTCCTGGCTCTCAAACTGAGCATGCATTAGTATCACCAAAGGACTTGTAGGAACACAAATCTAGGGTGTGTGGATGGCTCAGTTGGTAGAGTATGTGACTCTTGATCTTGAGGTTGTTGAGTTCAAGCCCCATATTGGGCATAGAGTTTACTTAAAAAAACAAAAACAAACAAACGAAAAACATTTAAAAAACAAACACAGATCTCTAAGGGCCACAAACAGAGTTCTTGAGTCAGCAGTCTGGGATGGAGCTAAGTGTTTGGATTTCATACAAATTCCCAAGTGACTCTGATGCTGCTGGTCTGGGGACCACACTTTGAGAATCACTGCTCTATAATATAAGTGCACTGCAGTATAAGTGCACACCTGCCTTATATGCATGCCCCTCACTTCAGACCCAGAGAAATTCCATAAAATAAAAAGAAATGTGTAATAAAAAGAAAGGGGGAAAGAGAAACTTTAGGTTTGCTACCTCCCTTCTTCTAGTCCCTCACTAGAGAGTCCAGAGTTTGTCATCAATAATGTTGTATCATAGTGTCCTGAGAATTAAGTGGTCACAGCCCAAGGCTGTGGGAAGAGGAGAATGGATGGGCTCTGACAAAATGCATTTCCAGGATATGATCATTTTGGTCTTTTCTGCAGATTTCATCACATGCTGTTCTCTCAGCAGGCTTTTGGCATCTGGCCTCCACAGGAAACTCCAGCTTGACTCAAAGACTGAGGTAAGTATTTTTAGCAAGAACTATCCACCATTACTAAATGTGTTTGGTTTTGCTTTAGATTTAAACATGGACTAATTTAATAAAGGTACTGAAGCAAAAGGAAGAATAAACAGTCCTATTTGTTGTGGGGGAGTACTGTCTTATTAGAAGCCAGGGAACTTGGCCAGCTGAAATCCCAAACATTTTTCATTGTAAAAATAGTATGAGTTTAGCAAGTCACTTGAATTTAAATTCCAGAATAGCTAATAATAATGATGCTTACTGTGTGCCAGACATGGTTTAATATATAGCTACACAAATTAATTTCATTAATTTGAAACATTAATGAAACATGCTCAGCAAATTCTAAGAACCAGGTACTGTAAATGTCTTCAATTTGGAGATGAGGAAGAGGAGGTCAAAAGAAATCAAGTGACCTACCATAATCTAGATGGTTAAGAAGTGAAATCTGAACCCACATAAATTCTGGATTCTGTGCTTGGGCTCTGAACCACTATCTTTTCACTCAGTGGCCCATGCTTTCTGGCATGAATTCACAAGGAAAAAAAAAAAAAAAAAAGGAATGATGATGGGTGCCTGGGTGGCTCAGTCAGTTAAATGTCTGCCTTAAACTCAGGTCATGATCCCAGGAAGCCCTGGAGCAGGCTTCCTGCTCAACAGGGAGTCTGCTTCTCTCTCTTTCTCTCCCTCTGCCCCTCCCCACCACTTGTTTTCTCTGTCTCTCAAATAAGCAAAACCTTTAAAATAAAATAAGAATGATGAGATTGAACTAGATTGAACCAAGGTTTGATGCTATACCAGGACTGTGCTGGCAAAATGTAGTAATTTCAGGGCACCCGGGTGGCAAGGTCTGCTAAGCATCTGACTCTTGGTTTCGGCTCAGGTTGTGATCTCAGGGTCCTGGGATAGAGCCCCATGTTGGGCTCTGCACTCAGTGCAGAGTCTGCTTGGGTTCTCTCTCCCTCTCCCTTTGTCCCTCTACCTCTTAAATCAATCTATCTATCATCTATCTATCTATCTATCATCATCATCTATCAATCATCTATCTATCTATCTTTAAACACACACACATGCACACAATAACTTTCCATCTTGATCGCACTGACTTACACTTAGGAACCAAGAGTCTAGGTCCAAGTCAGGAAAGCTCAGACTTTGGATGTCCCCCCCCACTCTTAGTTTGTCTATGTAAACTGCCTTAACAGCAACAACCACAAGTGACTAGTAATAGAGAAATAACACCAAATGAAATAACAGGACTCAGATTCAGAGACAATTAAGAAGAAAACAGTTCTGTTTCACCTGATGGGTCTTAGTTAGTGTGTCTGTCCGGTTTCAATCACCTCTTCTTTGAAAGAAAAGATAGTTAAGATGCCTGGTGTTTGTTACATAATGAGTCGTTTTGTGACAATAATTGATTTCTAGTAGAACATGATGTACCCTCACAGTGTTTTGCCTCATCTATCAAGGTTAGTTCCTTTACTTGCTTTCCTTTTCTTTTTCAATTGTCTAGAAAACTAAAGTTGGGAAAGAGGAGAGGGAAGCAGAAGGTGCCACCACTGAGTGTTACCTTTCACCTCCACCTCCTGTACTAGGTGACTGAACACCTGAGCCTGAGATGAAGTGACATTAGCCCAAGTTGTGGCCTCTCTGTTCATTTCAAACTGTTTTTAAAGACCCAAGTGTCAAATTTTTCGAACTAAGTTGCTCAGTTCTCACTTTAAGTGTTGAGAAAACAACTTTAATTGGCATACCAATTTCCATTTACAAGGAATTTTACATATCATCCAGTTTGGTTCTTGTAATAATGCATGAGCTTATTCAGGTAGTTATTTTTATCCTCATTTTCCAAATACAGAAACTGACACTCAGAGAAACTCATTTTGAAAAGCTTATATTTAATAAGTGACAAAATTTAAGCTTGAACCTGAGCCTACAAACTATAAAATTTTAGTTCCTTTTATTTTTTTCACTATTACATACTATCTGAATGTATAAAACCTGATTGCATTTGTTCTTTTAATTGGCAGTTGAAGACATCCCATATTTTTTTAAAGGAATAATGTGTTTTTTTTCTTCTAAGCAGCTATTAATAATATTTGTAACAATAAAAATTCTATTTTGAAATTTGGAAAGCAATCTCAACATTTTTCTTTAATTTTGAAAGGGATTTAAAATTATAAAATATTTTTCAAATGTTACTATCAAACATTAATTTCTTGATGGGACTAATTTATCATTTTAAATATTTTATTTATTTATTTATTTGAGAGAGAGAGAGAGAGCATAGCATGTGTGCATGCAAGTTTGGGAGAGGGGCACAAGGTCAGGAAGAAGCAGACTCCCCACAGAGCAGGGAGCCTGACCCCTAGGGCTGACCTGAGCAGGGGTAGCTGCCTAACTAACTGAATCACCCAGGCACCTCTCCATTTTAAACACATAATCAAAAATAAAATATAAATGTCAAATGATAGTTTACAAAAAAAAAGGAAACTCTTTCAAATGGCCAGTGTATCTTATCAGTGAACATTAAGGAAAGGCCAAAGACTCAGTGCTGATTACACAGATGCAGATGTGGCTAATTTCTTGGAATATATGGAAAAGTAAGACCTCTCAAATATATATACTAAAATCTTCCCAAGGAGTGGGGGGTGTCTGGGTGGCTTGGTTGGTAAAGCATCTGCCTTCAGCTGGAGCCTGTGATCCCAGGGTCCTGAGATCGCCACCCCCTTCCCCACTCTTTCTCTCTCTCTTTCTCTCTGCACTCTTTCTCTCAAATAAATAAAATAAATTAAAAAAAAATCTCCCCAAGGAAATAGGCAACATTGCCGTCCATGAGGAGTCAGCCCAAATATCAGATATAATAACAAAATACAAAAAAAAAGAGCAATGTTCTCTATTTCTATGGGGAAATATAAACTATTCATATTACAGTAAATAAAAGAAAAAATGTCTCAGGAAATATTACCAAAGTATCATGAGAAAGGTGAGAGGCATGGTGTGACAAACAAGAAAGAAAGGGGAAAAGGAGGAGGAGAAGGAAAGCCAGAGAAGAGAGGAAGCTTCGAAGGAAGGAAAGGAGAAAAAAGGAAGAATAAAAGGAGAGAGGAAGGAGGAAAGCTTTTAAAAGGCAGATTAAAAAAAAAATCCAGTTTGGAAGCAAACAAAAGAAGCAAATTAAAAGGCAGAAAAACAGTCCCTGAAAGGGCTTTACATTATAGCAGAACTTAAAAGTGGAGTAAAATAAGCACCTGGATACTAAATAATGACGCAATATAAAATTTAAGAAGTGTTATGGCTAAGAAAATAAGGGTTAAAAGGTCAGTGGAGAATTAATAAAGTTAGAAATAGTGAATAATAATGGTAATAATAGTTAACATTTAGATAGCAGTGGCTGTCAGATACTGTTCTAAATACACACACACACACACACACTCAATCCTTAAAGGGACACACTATGTTACACCTAACCTGACACCATAAAAAAAAATTAATTTGACACAGAGCAGAGACTTACATGTGAAAGAAAAATCAAAGAAGCTTCCAGAGGAAAATATAGCAGACTCTCTTCCTAACTTTAGGGTACACAAAGATTTCTACACCAAAAAACTTAACGCAAAAAACTGACAAATTAGACTTGTGAAAGTTGAGAATTTCTGTTCACTGGGGTGCCTAGCTGACACAGTTGGTGAAAACATGCGACTCGATCTCGGGGTTGTGAAATCGAGTCCCATTTGGGCGTAGTTTACTTTTAAAAAAAAAGAATTTCTGTTCATCACATAGTGAAAAAAAGTAGGGCACAAAGTGGGGAAAGACCTTCACAACGCTGATTTTTCACTTGTGTGAAAAATATACAAAGAATGATAGAAATCAGGAAGACAGGGAAACCTGTTTTGAGAAATAGCAAAGGAGTTGAAGGGACACTTCATAAAAGAAGATCGGGGGACGCCTGGGTGGCTCAGCGGTTTAGCACCTGCCTTTGGCCCAGGGCGCGATCCTGGAGACCCGGGATCGAGTCCCACGTCGGGCGCATCGGGCTCCCTGCATGGGGCCAGCTTCTGTCTCTGCCTCTCTCTCTCTATCTCTGTCTCTGTGTGCGTCTCTCATGAATAAATAAAATCTTTAAAAAATAGAAGAAGGGGGCATCCCTGAGTGGCTCAGCGGTTCAGCGCCTGCCTTTGGCCCAGGCCGCGATCCTGGAGTCCCGGGATCGAGTCCCGCGACGGGCTCCCTGCATCCTGCATGGAGCCTGCTTCTCCCTCTGCCTGTGTCTCTGCCTCTCTCTCTCTCTCTATCATGAATGAATTAAAAAAAAAAAAATAGAAGAAGATGGTGCGCGGGCGCCCCAGGGCGCCCCCCGTCTGGCTGCGCCTCCCCAGTGCCCGCCCGCAGCCCACCCCACCCAGGCACGCGCCTCCCGCCGGGCCGGCCCCGACCGCCCTCCACGTCTTTCCCAGTTGCAGCCTTGGGAACCCCCTGGGCCAACGCGGAGGCCCCAGCAGCCACCCGCCCCCCCTTTCTCTGGGCTGCTGCCTCCGCGGGGTTCCAGGGGCTCCGGGGCACGCGACCCCCACCCCCACCCCCCGTGGGCGCGGAGAGGCGCGGCGGCTGAGCCACCCAGGCCCAGGCCGAGCAGAACCCGCGCCTCGGCCTCGGCGAGCTCCTGCGCGTGCTGAAGCCTCCTTCCCCCCACCGAAGCCGCTGCGGTCCTGGCGAAGAGCCTGAGCTGGGCCCCTGGGGTTCTGTCCCCAGGCCCCATCTCTGTGACTGCCGGGAGAACCGCTTCCCAGGTGAGGACGGGAGATTCATCAAGATGAGAAGATGGAGACCACCTGCCTCGCCTCCTCGGGCTGGCGGCCCTGTGAAAGGCTCAGCCTCTGGCCTGAGAGCGCGCCCCGAGCCCAGCTGCCTTGGAGGGGCCCCTCTGGCGGGCCCCCGGTGCCAGGGCTTTTGCCTGAGCCTCGCTCTGCAGCTACTAGGCCGCTTTTTAATTGCTCTGGAGCCCTCGCCCAAGCTGGGAGGAAATGCAGACAATAAAGCTTTTTGCAACAAGAAAGGGGAAAGAAAGAAAAGAAAGAAAAGAAAGAAAGGAAGAAAGAAAGAAAGAAAAAGAAAAGAAAAGAAAGAAAAGAAAGAAAAGAAAAGAAAAGAAAAGAGAAAGAAAGAAAGAAAGAAAGAAAGAAAGAAAGAAAAGAAAGAAAGAAAGGAGAAAGTCAAATGACCAACAAGTATATATAAAGATGCTCAATGTCACCAGCCATCAGAGAAATGCAAAATAAAACCTCAGTGACTCTATATCCGCATAAAAATGTCTAAAGTGTTAAGGGCTTCTGTAACTTAGTACTGGAGAGCATGTTGAACAACCAGGACACTCTGTATGGCTTGCAGGGAGATGGAAAATCTCCATAAAGACAAATGTAAGGTTCCACTTCAAGTCAAAAATGGCTGTTTGAAAGGTAACTTATTCAACACTGGAAATCTTGTTACATACGCTGTTTGAAAGCCTATAAACTTATTTTTTTGTTTTTAATTGATTTATATTTCACATACACTGAAGAAATTTGGATTATAAAAGAATTCTGAGCTGGAGGTGTCTTTCTTTTGTAATATGAGTAAGCTACCTTGTATTTGTTTTCTAATTAAGTATAACAGTGTATAATTGACATGTCAACATAATCATTAAGACAGCACAAATATAAAGAAAATAGTTAATAATTTCATTCAATCTCCTCCCTTTCACATTTCCATTCCCTTGAAGTATTGTGTATAAAGAGCCCAATATTTATCTTCCTACGTTCTTTTCCAAACTCAAATACAAGAATTTATAAAAATAACAGATGTTTGTTTTCTAAAAAATGGAATGATACTGTATACATGTTTCTTAAACCTGTTTTACTCACTGAATAATATACATCATAAATAACCATGGAGGTCAACACATACAGAACTCTCTTTGGAGTAAAATCTTCCATCCTCTAGATGCTGGGAATTTCTGCCAGTGACAGCAATCTCTCCTGGGCACTACTTTGGCATCAGAGAACTGCCTCACTCAAGGTAATGCTTCCTCCTGGTGACTGCCTGCAGCCAATGATTGACTGATGTGGGAATACAAGGGCCAAACTTTCTCACCTGGGGATAATTCTGAACAGCTTTCTCAGCTCCAGAGCACCCTCATAGCATTGGCTAAGGCCTCAGTGGAAACCTTTGTGGGTCAGCTTGTCTTTCTGCCCAGTCTTACCTTTTCCCACCTCCGAAGTAGGGTATCTCCTGAGACCTCTCACCAAAAACCTTCTTCATGCAACTCCCCCTCCCAGAGTCTGTTTCAACCTGACCTATGTGAGGGAGATGGGGAAATAAGTAAGTAAGACTGTAGAGAGATATTATATAGATTTTTATGATTTTAGTGCATCATAAATTTGGGCAATGATTCTCAAATTGTGGTGCTTTGAACCAGCAGTGCCAGCATCACTTGGAACTTGTTAGAAATGCAAATTCTTAGGTCCCGCCCCAGAATATTAAGTCAGTAACTCTTGTGGAAGAGGGTAGCTAAGGCATCTGTAGTTTAACATCTCTTCTAGGTGGTTCTGATGTCACTCATGTTTGAAAACCACGGGCATAAGGAATAAGATAAATTCAACACTCAATACCTAACATTGAAAACAAGAGGACGTGTGTCATTGATGGCAGAAATGATTATAGAGCAAGAAGTATAAAACTGAGCATTTAGCCCTCATTCTATTTCTGGGCTACTATAAAGATTATATATTTATTGTGGAATCAGTTACTGAAGCATGTTAGAGGTGTACATATGTGGACATGAGGCTGCAGAGATAGTAATTTCTTTTCCATGAGACCAAGTGGCTTGGAATCGAGCAAAACCAGCCATCTGAGAGCCCTGTGATTACTCTTGATGATTAAATCCTTCTCTTTTTTTAAATATATATTTTATTTTTTTAAAATATCTCCATGGCCAATGTAGGGCTTGTACTCTAGACTTTGAAATCAAGAATCACATGTTGTACCAACTGAGCCAGCCACGCACCCCTAAATTCCACTTCTTGAACCTACAGTGAACTAGATGGAAGCCCCACTGATTAATTTCTATTAAGAACTACCATGGCTGTCATAACCTGTCCAGGTTAAATATCTCTTATGGCACAGTGAGTCCTCAGCGATGGACTCAAGAGGAGAAAGGAGTAAACTGGATAAGGAAAGAACTTAATGTAGGTTGAGGGCTGACTTCCAAGGAGGGTGTCTGTCAATTCAAATTATAGCATTGAAAACAGTAGACATATTTAAATCTAGTAATCACTAACCAAGAAGCTAGACCTCTGTTTAATGGATTGATGTCACAAAAATCATCCCCACCAGGGCACCTGGGTGGCTCAGTGGTTGAGCATCTGCCTTTGGCTCAGGTTGTACTTCTGGAGTTCTGGGGTGGAGTCCTGCATCAGGCTCCCCATGGGGAGCCTGCTTCTCTCTCTACCTATGTCTTTGTCTCTCTCTCTCTGTGTCTCCAATAAATAAATAAATAAATAAATAAATAAATAAATAAATAAATAAATAAAATCTTTTAAAAAAATCACCCCCACTTAGAGGATGAGTGACCACATTTGGTATCCAATGGAGAGTAAATACGTTTTTAAATATATTTTTAAAAAATTCTGTATTAAAGCAGAAACATAGAAGACTCAAGGGCAGGAGTCCTAAATTCTAAACTGACGATTAGGAAATGCATCATAATTGAAGGAGAATTTCACCATGCTTGAAGACATGATCTGAGGGCCAGTAAAATCTATTTTTAGCATTGGCTAAATGAGAGCTAATGCCGTGTAACAGTAAAGTACATTATCAGTGGCATGTGACTATTTCAAACTTTGGGTTGCAACGCTCAGTTAAATCATCTGTGTCTGCAGGTCAGCTGATCCAGGCTGAGTTTGGTTGGCCCACTCTCTCTCTCTATATATATGTATACATATATACATATATATATAAAAGATTTTTAAAAATTTTTATTTATTTATAGAGACACAGAGAGAGAGAGAGAGAGAGAGAGAGGCAGAGAAAAAAAAAAAAAAAGAGAGGCAGAGACACAGGCAGAGGGAAAAGCAGGCTCCATGCAGGGAGCCCTATGCAGTACTCAGTCCCGGTTCTCCAGGATCACACCCCAGGCTGCAAGCGGCACTAAACCGCTGCACCACCGGGGCTGCCCAGTTAGCCCATTCTAGAATGGTGTCTCATTCTAGAGCTCAGACTGAGAGGGGAGCAGCCACACAGGAAAAGCTCTTTTCATGGCAATGAGAGGCACAAAAGTGCTTGACTAAGTACTGAAGCACATTTCTGTTTACCACCCCGGCTCCAAATCTCCACCTGGCCAAACCAAGTTACATGGTTGAGCCCACAGTCAGAGTTTAGGGAAGAAGACTCTTCCCATGGTGATAGGAAAAACAGGAAAAGTATGTGCCATCAGGCCTGATTACCAAAAGGGATTAAATATTGGGGCCAATAATTCAATCTCCAACTTAAGTTACCTTAAGCAAGAAACAGAAACTGTTTTCTCATCAGCAAATGGCAATAACAGTAGCAAATCCCCAATGCTAAGAGGGACTAATAAATTGCTGGATAATCATAACTGATAGACAAAAAGGAAAAAGAGGGGCACCTGGGTAGCTCAGTGGTTGAGCATCTGCCTTCAGCTCAGGTCATGATCCCAGGGTCCTGGGATTGAGTCTTGCATTGGGCTTCCGGCAGGGAGACTGCTTCTCCCTCTGCCTATGTCTCTGCCTCTCTCTCTGTATCTCTCATGAATGAATAAATTAATTCATTAAAAAAAAGAAAATTGTCATTTGCTTATTACCAGGTATTTATTCCAGCCACTGTGATATGTCCTAGAGAGGGCTACTTATAGAGAACTACTACTACAGAGAGCTACTATAAGCTTAGAGTCTGATAAGGGGGAACCAAGATACAAAAATATAAAACAATGTATGTACAGTTTGTGAAAATTCATAAATCTGTATACTAGTGATACGTACATTTCTGATATAACTCAATAAAAAGTTTTGAAAATACCAAGTGTAACAGGTGAAGTGATAGGGATAAGTAGTAGGTATAGTGATAACATGAAAGACAGAGTCCAACTCTGTTTATGTCCTGGAAGACCTCCCAGTGGAAAAGATGCATGAGCAGGAGTTTGAAAAGAAAAAGTAGAAAAGAGTAGAGGTCCAAGTGGTTGGGATGGAAAGTTAAGTGGATAGAACGTATTCAAGGAAGAGAAAACATCATCTACACAAAGTGGATGAACATTCAGTGCTTAATTCCAAATAGTGTGGGAATTAAGTGTATTTAGACCCAGAAGAGAAGTGAGTCAGAGAGCTAGGTTACACAAGAGAAAAGCAGTGTAGGCAGCAGCTTAAGTTCCATCTGCTGGTTAGGGTAGAGCTTATTAGATACTTTCAAGCCCTATTCACCTTGATCCTGGGACTGACTAGAGGCTGATTCTACTGAAAAGTTTTAAAATCTTTCCTCTAGGAATAGAAGACCAACTACCATAGCCCTAACTTGGATTTTGAGATGTACACTGTATTTCATAATCCTAGTAAGCAAATCACTTATTAAATTTTAGAAAACTAAAATGAGTCGAGAAAAATCCTTATTTTAAATTTAAAGGATTCAGAAACAGAACAATTAATAATTTCAAAAAATTAATACTCTTCATTGTTAATAATCTTATGAGGGAAATCCCAAGAAAACTAGTTTTACTAGAAAATTCTACCCAAACTTCAAGATACAGATAACTATAATCTTGAACAATAGATAACTCCCTCTAATTAATTTTATGAGATAGTGTAACCTTGATACCCAAATCAGTAAGGACATAATGAAAAAAGGAAACTTGCAAATTGATCTCACTCTTTAATGTATCTGAAAAAATCCTAAACACAATATTAGCGAGTCAATTCCAACAGTGTAAAGTGAAGATATATCACGACCAAGTTGAGTTTATCCTGGGTGTACAACTGCATTTAAATTAGAAAATCGATTAATGTAATTCACAACATTATCAGGTGAAAGGGGAAAAAATGTGATCATCTGAGTAGATGCATAGAAACACTCAGTATAACTCAATGTATATTTATGATTTTTAAAAAATATTATCAACAAAGAATAGCTTGGATCTTCTTTAACCTCACAAAGAGAGAGACTGTGATTTGCCCTCACAGGCAATCTCCTTCTTTATTAAGTAAATAATCTTACAATTGAGGAGAGAATAGCACTGTGGGCTACAACAAAATGTTATTAACTTCACTTGTAGCTGGTTGTTTGTCCATGAAGCATAAAGTTAAATTTTATGTAAGATTTCTTAGAAGTCCTTCTAATGGAAACTGATTCTATTTCTCTCTTCTCTCTCTCTCTCTCTCTCTCTTTCTCTCTCTCTCTTTTTTTACTGGCTTCTTCCTTGTTGCTCCTAGAATGGTTGCTGTGATGACTGGAGACCCAGCAACTATTTGGAGCCATGAAATGACCTTGAAAGGAAAATTTGTGTAAGGAATAGTGGAGGAAAAGATTAAACAACTACATTTCTCATGATTTTATGTAACTGCTGTATCCATCATTGGACCACTTATTTCTGTACTATTTTAAATAATAGGATACATCTCCGTGTCAATAAACTACTCTTGTTTTGGATTTTCTAAAATCAAATTGCAACAACTCTAATCTGGACACTCTTACATAGAATTTGCCAAAAAGAAAGCTCAGGAAAAAGCATTATACTTCACAGTTAAATATTAAAAGTATTTATTTTAAAATCAGAGTCAAACAAGACTTAGGACTTCTGATTAGCATTGTACTGGAAATTCTAGCCAGTTCATAAGAAAATAGGTATAAAAATATAACTTTCCAAAAGAAGTAAAAAACTTTGTTATTTTCAGATAAGATTATTTTCTAAATAAAAAAGCAAAATAATCTACAAATAAATCGTCCCTCTACCTCTGCTTCTCCCTCTCTCTCTTTCTCTCTCTCAAATAAATGAATAAATAAAATCTTTTTAAAATTTGCACTAGAACAATAGGCTATTTATATAAAAGAAGATAAAATCAATTCAAAGTATATTATGGGCCTAAATTTCAAATTGAAAACTTTTAGTGCTTTACAGAAGACAATAGGGTAAAAAGTCTTTATAATTTTGGTATAAAGTAATAGTTGTTTTTAAAAACATACAAATGAGGAGCTCCTAGGTGGCTCAGTTGTTTAAGCATTTGCTTTGGGCTCAAGTCATGATCCAGGGGTCCAGGGAATCAAGCCCTACTGGAGCTCCCTGCTCAATGAGAAGTCTGCTTCTCCCTCTGCCCCTGCGCTTCCTCACCCCTCACCCTGCTCATCCTCTCTCTCAAATAAATAAATAAAATCTTGAAAAAAAAACATACAGGGAACCCTGGGTGGCGCAGTGGTTTAGCGCCTGCCTTTGGCCCAGGGCGCGATCCTGGAGACCCGGGATCGAATCCCACGTCGGGCTCCCGGTGCATGGAGCCTGCTTCTCCCTCTGCCTATGTCTCTGCCTCTCTCTCTCTCTCTGTGTGACTATCATAAATAAATAAAAATTAAAAATAAATAAATAAATAAAAACATACAAATGATGAAAGCATCATGAACATTACAGAATTTTTACAACATGAAAATTAAATTTTTTTTCATGAAATGATTTTCTGAAGAAATGAAAAGATAAGACAAAGCAGAGATAAAATATTTACAACTCTTGGAATTGACAAGGGATTTAGTATGCAGACTATATAAATAATTCCCGTAATTCAATTGGAAAAAAGACCCAACAGAAAAGTAGGCTAAATTACTGAACTGGCTTTCACAAAAGAGAAAATGTGAATGACAACAAGCATATGAAATCATGGTAATCTTACTAATAATAATCAAGGATATGCAAATTAAAACCACAATGAAATATGCTTTTATTTAACACAATTGGCAGATAATTTAAAATCTGACAATACCAACTGTTGGTGAGGCTGTGGTGTAATGGGTCTTTACTGTTGTTGGACATGTATATTTCTACTACCATTCTGGAAAAAAATTGTAAGGCTTGAAAATATGCACAATTGATTAGCCAGAAAGTTCTTCCCTAGTGAAAACCCAAAATGTTTACATGTATATTTTAGGAGACAAACACACAATTGATAGAGCAGTATTATTTTTTTAGTAAAATACCACAAACAACTCAAATGCTCATCCACAGAACAATAGATAAATAAACTCCAGTGTATTTATAAAAAGGAATGCTGAATAATGAATGACTGAACTACAACTATACAATTAACATGGAAAAATCTGTAGTAAAAACTTTAACCAAAAGAACAAACTCCAGAACAGGACATACAATACAATATCATTTTATTAAAGTTCAAAACCATGTAAAAAAATAATAAATTTTAATCATAAATACTTATGTGCTAAAAGATAAAGAAAGTCATGGGAATGAAAAGAATATTGCTACGAATGGAGTTCACCTGTGGATATAGAGTAAAGAATGGCTAAGGAAAAACAGGGACCTCAAACATGAAGGCAAGGTACCATTTCTTAACCTGAATATGAAGGTATTATAAATTATTATTCTTTACATTTTTAATATATAGTCTTCTGTATGTGTGAAATATTTCATATAAAAAAAAAGCTGGGGCACCTGGATGGCTCAGTAGTTGAGTGTCTGCCTTTGGCCCTGGTGATGATCCCAGGGTTCTGGGATTGAGCATCGCATCAGGCTCCCTCTGTGGGGAGCCTGCTTCTCCTTCTACCAATGTCTCTGCCTGTCTCTCTGTGTCTCTCATGAATAAATAAATAAAATCTTAAAAAAAAAGAAAAGGCAAACAACAAAAAGTGACAACTGCTCACAAATGACTACCAAGGTCTATGGACATAATTCCTTTTAAGCAACTAATGTTCTAACAACTTTCATGACTTCCTCTGGGTAAAAATGATGGCTTCTGACATCATTTGATTACAACTGTCCTTTTCCCAGTGGATATACTGCGGGGTAGGATTTTACTTCTACCATCTTTCCCAACAGATTTCTGATAGAACATTTAAACAGTAAGTAAACATTGTTTCTGGACAGTGATTTCTCACAGGAATTTTCAAAGTATGTTGTGCTCCTTGTGTGTGTGTGTGTGTGTGTGTGTGTGTGTGTGAGTGCGTGCATGAAAAGAACAAATTACATGTAGGAATAGGAAATTCAGGACCTTAATAGAAAATATAATAATAATATATAATAATATTGTCAATATTGTTAAAAATATATTTTAACTATATTTTAGTTTAAAAGTATATTTAAGCAGGGCAAATTTCTGAGTTTCAAATATATTTATTCATTTGTCTTTATTGTAACCCTATGAGATAAGAATTACTATCATAGTTTATACAGTGTTATGAGGAGACTATATTTTCTGAAAATTCTCCACACTATTTTAATCCCAAATTTTCCTCCAAAATGAGAAAGAACACTCCCGTGAGTGATGCTCAGGGACCTCAGACAATAAACATAGCTCTCTGAGAATTTTAAATAGTTGATTGGATGATATTCCATTGCCTGTTGCCTGGCTCCTGTGTCTAGCCAGCCCTCACCTTACTAAAAAGAAGATATCCAAATGTCCATTTTACCATAAGTAAAATGCGAATAAGACCACAGTGAGGTGCTAAACATATCAACTGAATTGCTAAAATGTAAAAGTCGGATACTATCAAGTTTTGATCTGGGTGTAGACTGATTATAACTCCCATGTCCAGTTCATAAAAATATGAATTAGTATAAGCACTTTGGAACAGGCAGTATTTATTAAGTTTAATATATGGGTACCTTACAATGCAGTATTTCCATTCCTATGATACAAATATGTGCATGCAGAAGCTTAATTAAAGATATATACTAGAGTGTTCATGGTAGTAATATTTTTAATAGCCTAAAACACAAAACTACCAAATGCTCATCAAAAGTTAGATGAAGAGTAAGTTGTAGTAATTACACACCAAGCAATATGGTACACTATTGAGAATGAACCATCTACAAATCTCAGAAACAACACTGAAAGAAAGAAACAGATGCATATAAAGCACGTCTATAGACAGAACAACTCTACTAGGTAGGAATAAGGATGGTGATTCCTTGGTGAAGGGACGGTGTAGGGATTGGATGGAAGGAGGGCCTTCTGGAGTATTAGTTATGGATGTGCTAAGTTTGTGAAAATTCATCAACGTGTATAATTTTCAAACATGAACCTTTATATATGCATGTTTGATAAAATTAAGTCCCAGCTTGGGATGATCTGACAGTCTGTCCAGGTGGAGACTCTCACCTGCCTGAGACAGAAAAATAAAACTCAGGAGAGAGGTGAAGCATTTCTTGGATTTTGATGAAGTGAAGAAATGTAATGGGTGGATTTACTGTGAAGCAAAAGACATGCTTAAATTTCAGGGCTCCTCCCAGCCCTGGACCATACCACTTCAAGTCACACTAACCCTCAGGTATGAAAATCTTGATCTGTCTTTGAGAAACCTCATCCCTTACCTATTAGTTGTTAGAGTTATCCCAGCCTTCATCTCCTTCCTCCTATGGTTTATTTCCTTAATTCTGAGTTATTCAATCTGGAATACTTCCCTAGAGATTCTTAAAGAACAGTTCTGTTTGACTTTGGTGTTCTAAGCTTCCCCAGTATTGGGGCACCTGTGTAGCTTATTCGGTTAAAGCACCCAATCCTTGATTTCAGCTCAGGTCATGATCTCGGGGTTGTGAGATCAAGTCCCCAGTCAGGCTCCACACTTAGCACAGAGTCTACTTGAGATTCTCTCTCTCTCTCCCTCTGCCTCTCCTCCTGCTCATGCTCTTTAAATAAGTAAGTAAGTAAGTAAGTAAATAAATAAATAAATAAATAAATAAATAAATAAATAAATAAATCCTTAAGCTTCCCTAGCACAACCCATGTTGGACATAGCCCCACCAAATTTAACTATTTTCAAAATCCCAGCTACTGGGAGATCACAATTGTTTATTTAGTTTTTTCAAATCATATAAACACATTCACACACACAGTGAAAGCAAAGATTAATTCTCAAATATCCATAATCAATAAAACCTAAACTTAGAAAAAAGTAGATGATATTCTAAATATTCTAACTGCTCCATCACCTTCAAGGGCATTCCAGACAACAACAGAATCTGCACTTCTGCGATGCTGTAGAGCACTGTTAGTTCTTGCATTTCAACTGTTCCTTTTTATTTTTTTAAAATTTTTTAAAGATCTTTGAGAGGCAGAGAGCGAGCATGAAAGAGAGAGAGCACGAGTGGGGAGGGGCAGAGGGAGAAGCAGATTCCCTGCTAAGCAGGGAGCCCAAACTTGGGACTTAATCCCAGAACCTCAGGATCATGACCTGAGCCAAAGGCAGATGCTTAACCAACTGAGCCACCCAGGTGCCCCTCAATTCCTCCTTATCCCAGCTTTCAAACTGCAGTCCACAGGGCCTCCTGCAGATGAAGAAGCTGCACATTACTGAGTGAGCTGTTTTATTAAACCTGCAAGGACAAAGCTGAAATCTCAAAAGAATGCTTTGTAAGGGCTCGATTAATTTCAGACACTATACCAAGTTCTCTTTTCCCTTGGTCAGTGTGTGTGTGTGTGTGTGTGTGTGTGTGTATGTGTCTGTGTGTTACAAATTGTTGATGGCAAGAAAGGAGGACATTGTCATAGAACTAATTATATTTTTATTGTTCCCTTGGTCTAGAAAAGTGAATCAGAATCAGCATGACCTGGAAACTTGTTAGAAGTTATAATTCTTAGGCCCCACGGCCAAACCACTCAAAGCACTGGAGGTGGAGCCCAGTAATCTAGAACCTCCACTCCACTTCCTTTTAGCTCTCTGCCTGGCAAGAATGGCCCCAAGTATCACACCTCTTTGTGACACCTTCCAAGCCCCAAATCCTGCTCACTAAGCAGAACAGAAGTGCCCTGAATTGCTCTGTCCTCTGTGCTTTCAGGGCAATTTGGACATATGTACAACTCTCCATTATAGCACATATCACATTTCTAAAATAGTGGTTTTTCCACCCACTTCCACCCACATCTATTTCAACTTACTTGTATCTTATGATGCCAGCTGCAGTCAAAGGTGTAATAGAGGAGCCTTCTTTCTCTGACAATGTTGGGTCAGTAGTCATGTATGTTGAAGTGAGTCACTGGAGAAAGATAGCATCAATGACACAGTCCTGAAATTTTCATAGACATCTTTTCTTCCATTCTCAAACCTCAAGAGAAACAAGAACCAATAAACTAGCTATTAAGAAAAGAAAGAAATTGATGAGCCGTAGATTAGAAAGCAGATCAGTAATCAGGATGAATGCTGAATCATTGCCCTCTTGCTGTGTTTAGACCACTTTACCATTTCTTAATTAAGCAGTCTTTTTGCCATTGCCACCCAAAAGGTTTCAGATGTCAGTGCTTGTCACATGTTGGGTTGAATGTCTTCACCTTGTAAATGAATCATATGATTAGAAGCTTATGAACCAGGGGTACCTCAGTGGCTCATTCAGTTGAGCATCCCACTCTTGATTTTGGCTCAGGATCGTGAGATTAAGCCCCACATCAGATTCCACACTCAATGGGGAATCTGCTTGTGGCTTTCTCTCTCTCTCTCTACCCCTCCCCCTGCTCACACTCTCTCTCTCTCCTTCTCTAAAATAATAAAAGAAATAAATCTTTTTTAAAAAATAGAAGCTTATGAACCAGATGTGGATGTTTGAGATATACTTGCGAACAGGTTCGCAATGTCTCATTGGAATGGCTCCTTGATTATCAAGTAGATGCTTTGGGAGACTGCAGGATTCCCTTTAAGTTAACTGAGTAAAATCAGATAATACTGCTCCAGCAAACTAAAAACATTTTTTTTTTAGATTTTATTTATTTGACAGAGAGAGAGAGAGAGAGAGAGAGAGTACACACACAAGCATGGGGAGTAGCAGGCAGAGGCAGAGGGAGAGGGAGAAACAGGCTTCCTGCTGGAGCAGAGAGCCCGAAGACCCAGGCTCCATCCCAAGACTAGGAACATTACCTGAGTCAAAGGCAGCTACTTAACTGACTGAGCCATCCAGGTGCCCAAAAAACAATTTTTGAAAGTGAATATTAAGGATGTAATTCTGGAATAATTCAGTTCATTTTCTATTCATTTTCTGTTGGTAAATCAGAGCTGAATATTTGGAGCTGTATCAGAGATCTCTGAAAATCAATTAATTCCTGTTTGTATTAGGATCAGCACCATGAAAATGCTTTTCATACACTTGGACTTTTGTATGGCCACCAGGTAGCTATATTTTCCTCACAGGTAATGTTTTTGAAAAATTGAGTAAATTCTTATCATGGTTTTGGTATTGTATTAGGATCAGCTCCATGAAAATGCTTTTCATACACTAGAGCTTTTGTATGGCCACCAAGTAGCTATATTTTCCTTGCAAGGTAATGTTTTTGAAAAACTAAGTAAATTCTTTTCACGGATTTTCTCTCCTGGTATTTTCAAGAAAATTTAATGCTTTCTTATCATTGACTCCCATTACTTGTTGATAATGGAAATGAGCAGTACATCCTAATTGATAATGGACAATAAGGGAATGAAACTAAATTATTCCTAAAATATTTATCACTATCATATACTTTTTAGGCTATTGTATGCCACTCTGACTAATAGAAATAAACATTTCTCAATGCTTCTCTTTATTTTTCTACATATCTTTTTTTTTTTTAATTTTAGAGAAAGAAAGAGAGCACATGTATGAGTGGGGAGAGGAGCAGAGAGAGAGAGAGAGAATCTCAAGCTGACTCCCTGATGAACATGGAACTGATAAGGGGCTTCATCTCAAGACTCCGAGATCATGACCTGAGCCAAAATCAAGAGACAGATGCTTAACTGACTGAACCACTCAGGCACCCCATATAATTTTTATTAAATATTTTGTAAAAGGATTTTAAAAGGACATCTTCCATTATGTTCTTTTAAAAGTTAATAATAATAAAAATAATAATAAATAAAAATGTGTGTCTATTTTGAATAATTGGAAAATAAAAACATATAAACATATAATAAGACAAAAATCTCATTCAGGAAAAATCTATTATTTATACTATTGTGAACTTTTCTTATTTATATATGCATTTATCTTTTTTTCAAATTTGGAATCATAAATCACTATATAGTTTTAATTATGCTTTATTTAGTTAATATATCTTATGCATTTATATCTTCACTTTAAAAAAACTATGAAGTGACCTTATTGTTTTCCCATATCTTTTCATTTTCTTTCATAATAAAATTTTAAATGACTTTAAAATTATCCAGAAATTATTGTGATTTAAAAAAAATCCTCAGAGAAGAAGTTCCAGCCCAATGCAATTCAAGAGAAAATGAGCCACATATATAATTTAAAATTTCTAATAAGTTAAAAGAAAGTATATTTTCTTTAACCCAATATATCCACCAATCACCATTTTAAGATGCAGTCAGTACAAAATATCATTGAGTTAACTCACATTTTTTTCTTCATTTTTAAATCTTTGAAATCTGATTTATGGGGACACCTGGGTGTCTCAATGGTTGAGCATCAGCCTTTGGCTCAGGTCATCATCCCCAGGTCCTAGGATCGAGTCCCACATTGGGTTCCCTGCAGGGAGCCTGCTTCTCCCTCTGCCTATGTCTCTGCCTCTCTCTCTCTGTGTCTCTCATGAATAAATAAATAAAATCTTTTAAAAAAAAAAGAAAGAAAAAAAAGAAATCTGATTTGTGTTTTATACACAGTGCATCTTAATTCTGACCAGCCACACATCAGACATTTGATAGCATCTAGTAGCTAGGTACCTGCCACATGGGATAGCATAGTTCTATATCGTCTCTTGTGTTTTACTTCATGCAGTAGATATCAGACAATCACAACAGTTAAACTAGTATTCAAAGGTACATGATTTCCCTACATGGCCCCTCTTATACAATCTTATTCGTTTCTCCTACTATCACAATTTCCCACAAGATTCTAATTTTAAGTTTCACATAAAAATTCCCAATAACCTGGAGATGCCAGCTCCTTAAAGCCCAGCCCACATCCAACCCTATCCCTGCCACTCCCACTCTCACTCCTATCCCCAGTGGTCTAGGGCTTTAGGACTTTGGTCCTGAACTGCCTGCTTTAGTCATTTCATGCCCTCGTTATAAAGAAATTTCTCAGTCTCTGGTCTCGTTCTTCTCCTTCTTTGAGACCATGCTTCTAGGGGTATTTTCTGATTACTATATTCCCTTGTACCTTCCTACATTGGGCCATTGTCCAGCCTGTCCACTTTGGAAGCAGTCTTCAAACTGGAGTCTGGCCATCACGGAGTTCCCCAGCGACACATGGGCACGTAGATATTTTTAAGAAAATCAATGTCCAAAATCTCAACCTCCATATGCATTCTTATCTAAAATGAACCAGCTTGAAAATGCTTCACAAGTTCTCCTTTCTTGCCTTCATTTTTCCAAGTAGCCCCCAGCACACCTTTTCACTAATGCCTTGTATTGCTCTATTGTTGTGCACAGAAAATCCTCTGGTGCACACAAAAAAGAAATCCTGTCTAAATGTCAGTACAAGTGCTGAGCAAGTGAATAACTATAAGGAAAAGGTAGCAAACCTTTTTCAGGTCAGGTGCTTTCTAATTCTCCACTTTTCACAATTCATCTAAGTGAATTATGAACTTATAGATGCTTAAAATAATTCTTGGTGGTAGATCACTAAGTATTTTTTATTGTATAACTTGGAAAAGTTGTCAAAGAATTCAAGGGTCATTGCTAGTAACAACTCTTTTTATTCCCATCTATTTATTTATGCAAACATGTTTTCTTAGTACTTACACCAGAAAAAGATATTAAATAGGAGTAAAGCTGATGCTAAACCCCTATTTAAAAAAAAAAAAAAAGTAGAATCTGCCCTGAATGCATAAAGGAAATCCCTATCCATCTCCTTAAGAAATGCAATAAATTTTCCTTTTATGCTTATTATTTATTAACATTTACAGTACATCTACGTCACTTTTATTAGCTATCTATTAATAATAATTATAAAGATAACTCAATCTGGAGCCTTATTGTCATAAGAAATGAAATATTTAAATTTCAATTTATATGCACCATTTTCTCACAGAGAATTTTGATAGTGTGATCAATTTAAGCCTTTCAAATATAAAAATACTTTTTAAAGATAAAATCCTATGAAAGAAGTGGAATGGAAATATGAGTTTAAGGAGGTGAAAAGAAATATGTAAAAATTTCCTACTGTTGTTTATATATATATGTGTGTGTGTATATATATACATATATTCATAAATATGTATATATATATGATTTATTTTTTTTTCCTTTTTTTTTTTTATTGGTGTTCAATTTACTAACATACAGAATAATACCCAGTGCCCGTCACCCATTCACTCCCACCCCCCGCCCTCCTCCCCTTCTACCACCCCTAGTTCGTTTCCCAGAGTTAGCAGTCTTTACGTTCTGTCTCCCTTTCTGATATTTCCCACACATTTCTTCTCCCTTCCCTTATTTTCCCTTTCACTATTATTTATATTCCCCAAATGAATGAGAACATATAATGTTTGTCCTTCTCCGACTGACTTACTTCACTCAGCATAATACCCTCCAGTTCCATCCACGTTGAAGCAAATGGTGGGTATTTGTCATTTCTAATAGCTGAGTAATATTCCATTGTATACATAAACCACATCTTCTTTATCCATTCATCTTTCGTTGGACACCGAGGCTCCTTCCACAGTTTGGCTATTGTGGCCATTGCTGCTAGAAACATCGGGGTGCAGGTGTCCCGGCGTTTCATTGCATTTGTATCTTTGGGGTAAATGCCCAACAGTGCAATTGCTGGGTCGTAGGGCAGGTATATTTTTAACTGTTTGAGGAACCTCCACACAGTTTTCCAGAGTGGCTGCACCAGTTCACATTCCCACCAACAGTGTAAGAGGGTTCCCTTTTCTCCGCATCCTCTCCAACATTTGTTGTTTCCTGCCTTGTTAATTTTCCCCATTCTCACTGGTGTGAGGTGGTATCTCATTGTAGTTTTGATTTGTATTTCCCTGATGGCAAGTGATGCAGAGCATTTTCTCATATGCATGTTGGCCATGTCTATGTCTTCCTCTGTGAGATTTCTGTTCATGTCTTTTGCCCATTTCATGATTGGATTGTTTGTTTCTTTGGTGTTGAGTTTAATAAGTTCTTTATAGATCTTGGAAACTAGCCCTTTATCTGATATGTCATTTGCAAATATCTTCTCCCATTCTGTAGGTTGTCTTTGAGTTTTGTTGACTGTATCCTTTGCTGTGCAAAAGCTTCTTATCTTGATGAAGTCCCAATAGTTCATTTTTGCTTTTGTTTCTTTTGCCTTCGTGGATGTATCTTGCAAGAAGTTACTATGGCCGAGTTCAAAAAGGGTGTTGCCTGTGTTCTTCTCTAGGATTTTGATGGAATCTTGTCTCACATTTAGATCTTTCATCCATTTTGAGTTTATCTTTGTGTATGGTGAAAGAGAGTGGTCTAGTTTCATTCTTCTGCATGTGGATGTCCAATTTTCCCAGCACCATTTATTGAAGAGACTGTCTTTCTTCCAATGGATAGTCTTTCCTCCTTTATCGAATATTAGTTGCCCATAAAGTTCAGGGTCCACTTCTGGATTCTCTATTCTGTTCCACTGATCTATGTGTCTGTTTTTGTGCCAGTACCACACTGTCTTGATGACCACAGCTTTGTAGTACAACCTGAAATCTGGCATTGTGATGCCCCCAGATATGGTTTTCTTTTTTAAAATTCCCCTGGCTATTCGGGGTCTTTTCTGATTCCACACAAATCTTAAAATAATTTGTTCTAACTCTCTGAAGAAAGTCCATGGTATTTTGATAGGGATTGCATTAAACGTGTATATTGCCCTGGGTAACATTGACATTTTCACAATATTAATTCTGCCAATCCATGAGCATGGAATATTTTTCCATCTCTTTGTGTCTTCCTCAATTTCTTTCAGAAGTGTTCTATAGTTTTGAGGGTATAGATCCTTTACATCTTTGGTGAGGTTTATTCCTAGGTATCTTATGCTTTTGGGTGCAATTGTAAATGGGATTGACTCCTTAATTTCTCTTTCTTCAGTCTCATTGTTAGTGTATAGAAATGCCACTGACTTCTGGGCATTGATTTTGTATCCTGCCACGCTACCGAATTGCTATATGAGTTCTAGCAATCTTGGGGTGGAGACTTTTGGGTTTTCTATGTAGAGTATCATGTCATCGGCGAAGAGAGAGAGTTTGACTTCTTCTTTGCCAATTTGAATGCCTTTAATGTCTTTTTGTTGTCTGATTGCTGAGGCTAGGACTTCCAGTACTATGTTGAATAGCAGTGGTGAGAGTGGACATCCCTGTCTTGTTCCTGATCTTAGGGGAAAGGCTCCCAGTGCTTCCCCATTGAGAATGATATTTGCTGTGGGCTTTTCATAGATGGCTTTTAAGATGTCGAGGAATGTTCCCTCTATCCCTACACTCTGAAGAGTTTTAATCAGGAATGGATGCTGTATTTTGTCAAATGCTTTCTCTGCATCCAATGAGAGGATCATATGGTTCTTGGTTTTTCTCTTGCTGATATGATGAATCACATTGATTGTTTTACGGGTGTTGAACCAGCCTTGTGTCCCAGGGATAAATCCTACTTGGTCATGGTGAATAATTTTCTTAATGTACTGTTGGATCCTATTGGCCAGTATCTTGTTGAGAATTTTTGCATCCATGTTCATCAGGGATATTGGTCTGTAATTCTCCTTTTTGGCGGGGTCTTTGTCTGGCTTTGGAATTAAGGTGATGCTGGCTTCATAGAACGAATTTGGAAGTACTCCATCTCTTTCTATCTTTCCAAACAGCTTTAGGAGAATAGGTATGATTTCTTCTTTAAACGTTTGATAAAATTCTCCTGGGAAGCCATCTGGCCCTGGACTCTTGTGTCTTGGGAGGTTTTTGATGACTGCTTCAATTTCCTCCCTGGTTATTGGCCTGTTCAGGTTTTCTATTTCTTCCTGTTCCAGTTTTGGTAGTTTGTGGCTTTCCAGGAATGCGTCCATTTCTTCTAGATTGCCTAATTTATTGGCGTATAGCTGTTCATAATATGCTTTTAAAATCGTTTGTATTTCCTTGGTGTTGGTAGTGATCTCTCCTTTCTCATTCATGATTTTATTAATTTGAGTCTTCTCTCTCTTCTTTTTAATAAGGCTGGCTAATGGTTTATCTATCTTATTAATTCTTTCAAAGAACCAACTCCTGGTTCTGTTGATCTGTTCCACAGTTCTTCTGGTCTCGATTTCGTTGAGTTCTGCTCGAATCTTTATTAACTCCCTTCTTCTCTTGGGTGTAGGATCTATTTGCTGTTTTTTCTCTAGCTCCTTTATGTGTAAGGTTAGCTTTTGTATTTGAGTTCTTTCCAGTTTTTGAATGGATGCTTGTATTGCGATGTATTTCCCCCTCAGGACTGCTTTTGCTGCATCCCAAAGATTTTGAATGGTTGTATCTTCATTCTCATTAGTTTCCATGAATCTTTTTAATTCTTCCTTAATTTCCTGGTTGACCCTTTTATCTTTTAGCAGGATGGTCCTTAACCTCCATGTGTTTGAGGTCCTTCCAAACTTCTTGTTGTGATTTAGTTCTAATTTCAAGGCATTATGGTCCGAGAATATGCAGGGGACAATCCCAATCTTTTGGTATCGGTTCAGACCCGATTTGTGACCCAATATGTGGTCTATTCTGGAGAAAGTTCCATGTGCGCTTGAGAAGAATGTGTATTCAGTTGAGTTTGGATGTAAAGTTCTGTAGATATCTGTGAAATCCATCTGGTCCAGTGTATCATTTAAAGCTCTCGTTTCTTTGGAGATGTTGTGCTTAGAAGACCTATCGAGTATAGAAAGAGCTAGATTGAAGTCACCAAGTATAAGTGTATTATTAGCTAAGTATTTCTTCACTTTGGTTAATAATTGATTTATATATTTGGCAGCTCCCACATTCGGAGCATATATATTGAGGATTGTTAAGTCCTCTTGTTGAATAGATCCTTTAAGTATGATATAGTGTCCCTCTTCATCTCTCACTACAGTCTTTGGGGTAAATTTTAGTTTATCTGATATAAGGATGGCTACCCCTGCTTTCTTTTGAGGACCATTCGAATGGTAAATGGTTCTCCAACCTTTTATTTTCAGGCTGTAGGTGTCCTTCTGTCTAAAATGAGTCTCTTGTAGACAGCAAATAGATGGGTCCTGCTTTTTTATCCAGTCTGAAACCCTGCGCCTTTTGATGGGGTCATTAAGCCCGTTCACATTCAGAGTTACTATTGAGAGATATGAGTTTAGTGTCATCATGATATCTATTCAGTCTTTGTTTTTGTGGACTGTTCCACTGAACTTCTTCTTAAAGGGGAATTTTAAGAGGCCCCCTTAAAATTTCTTGCAGAGCTGGTTTGGAGGTCACATATTCTTTTAGTTGCTGCCTGTCTTGGAAGCTCTTTATCTCTCCTTCCATTTTGAATGAGAGCCTTGCTGGATAAAGTATTCTTGGTTGCATGTTCTTCTCATTTAGGACCCTGAATATATCCTGCCAGCCCTTTCTGGCCTGCCAGGTCTCTGTGGAGAGGTCTGCTGTTACCCTAATACTCCTCCCCATAAAAGTCAGGGATTTCTTGTCTCTTGCTGCTTTAAGGATCTTCTCCTTATCTTTGGAATTTGCAAGCTTCACAATTAAATGTCGAGGTGTTGAACGGTTTTTATTGATTTTAGGGGGGGATCTCTCTATTTCCTGGATCTGAATGCCTGTTTCCCTTCCCAGATTAGGACAGTTTTCAGCTAGAATTTGTTCAAATACATATTCTGGCCCTCTGTCCCTTTCGGCGCCCTCGGGAACCCCAATTAAACGTAGGTTTTTCTTCCTCAGGCTGTCGTTTATTTCCCTTAATCTATCTTCATGGTCTTTTAATTGTTTGTCTCTTTTTTCCTCAGTTTCCCTCTTTGCTATCAACTTGTCTTCTAGGTCACTCACTCGTTCTTCCACCTCGTTAACCCTTGTCGTTAGGACTTCTAGTTTGGATTGCATCTCATTCAATTGATTTTTAATTTCTGCCTGATTAGCTCTAAATTCTGCAGTCATGAAGTCTCTTGAGTCCTTTATACTTTTTTCTAGAGCCACCAGTAGCTGTATAATAGTGCTTCTGAATTGGCTTTCTGACATTGAATTGTAATCCAGATTTTGTAACTCTGTGGGAGAGAGGACTGTTTCTGATTCTTTCTTTTGAGGTGAGGTTTTCCTTCTAGTCATTTTGCTCAGTGCAGAGTGGCCAAAAGCAAGTTGTATTGGGAAAAAGAGAAAAAGAGAGGAGAGAAAGAAGGAAAGAAAAGAGAAAGAGAAAAAAAAAGGGAAGAAAAAGAAAAAAAAACGAAAAAAAAAAAAGAAGAAAAAGAGAAAGAAAAAGAAAGGAGAAAAAAAAGGGGGTGGGGGAAGGAAACAAATCAAAAAGCAAAACAAAACAAAAACAAAAACAAAAACAAAAACAAACAAACAAAAAAAGAACCACCGGGGAGTATCTTCTGATTCTGTGTACTTTAAGTCCCTTGGCTTCCCCTGGAAGTTGTCAGTCAGTCTAGCTGGTGTTCTGGGGGAGGGGCCTGTTGTGCTGATTTTCAGGTGTTAGCAGTTGGGGGAGCTGCTGTGCCCCTGCCTGGTGCAGGGCTCGGTGGGGGTTGTTTACCCCGTGAGGCCGCAGGAGGAACAGCCCCAGTGGCGGGGCAGCTCTGGAAACCTGGAGTCAGCTCCGGCAGGAACTCCGTCTGCAGGGCCTGGAGGCTCCGGGGCGGGGCCGCTGATGTGCTCAGCTGGGGCAGGAGCGTCCTTGCTGTCCTGGGCCCTCCCGGCCTCTGCCTGTCCCGGGGGAGGCGGGATCCTGGGCTGTGTCCCGGCGCCCTGTGCTCCGGAGCCTGCGCTGTTGGATTCGCGCTCCCGGGCCGCGCAGCCCCCTCCTTGGAGCCGCCGCCCGAGCCCCTCCGAGCTGCTCCTGGAACCGCGCAGGCCCCTCCGCACGGAGCCTCCTCCTCTGCCCGAGCCCCTCCGAGCTGCTCCCGGGGCCGCGCAGCCCCCTCCGCGGAGCCGCCGCCCGAGCCCCTTCAGCTGCTCCGGGTCCCGCCGGGTCCCGCCGTGCGCGCTGCAGCCCTTAGGGAGCTCGGCGCACTCTCCTGGGCGCGCAGTTGCTGTTACTGTCCCCGGGAGCCCGAGGGCATTCCCGCCCTCCTGGGTCCTGCTCCACCTCCTCGCGAGCCCCTTTCCGCCCGGGAAGGTCGGTGCAGCTCCTGCGTCTCCGGGACGGGGCTCTCCTGTCCTGGGGACACTCGCCCCGGCCTCAGCCCGGCTCCTCGCGGGGCCCCTCCCCCTTGGAGGCCTTTGTTTCTTTACTTCTTTTTCCCCGTCTTCCTACCTTGATAGAAGCGCGAACTCTTCTCACTGTAGCATTCCAGCTGGTCTCTCTTTAAATCTCAGGCCGAATTCATAGATTTTCAGGATAATTTGAAGGTTTTCTAGGTAGTTTGGTGGAGACAGGTGATTTGGGGACCCTACTCTTCCGCCGTCTTGCTCCTCTATATGATTTAT
Organism: Canis aureus; assembly: GCF_053574225.1. NCBI lineage: Eukaryota > Metazoa > Chordata > Mammalia > Carnivora > Canidae > Canis > Canis aureus. Next base: position 28,656,038 of record NC_135632.1, read on the forward strand.
TTTTAAGTAATCTCTACATCTAATGTGGGGCTGGAACTTATAACCATAAGATCAAGAGTCACATGGTCTACCAACTGAGCCATTCAGATACCCCTGGATTTGTTACTTTTTTTTTTTCTTTTTTTTTTTTGAGAGAGAGCACGACTGAGAGTATGAGCATGGAGGAGTAGAGGGAGAGAGAAAATCTTAAGTGAGCTCTGCATCCAGCACAGAGCCCAATGGGAGGCTCGATCTCACTATCTGAGTCAATCGGTCCCTTAACCAACTGGGCACCCGGGGATTTGTTACATTTAAAAGAGAGGTGTCAAAATTTCATTGTTAGAAATTACATCCTTTGTCCTTACTTAAATGTATGTTGAAATTTCTTTAAATATTAAGTTAAAGTATGAGATGTAACACAGCTTCTTTTAAAAAATTAGACCCTACACAAACACTTTGACTCCCTACAATTCCCCCAGCATGTGGCCTTCAAGGAGACGCCACTGGCTAGACCTTTAAAGTTTCTGCATCTCTCCACATCTAGACCATGGAATTATAATATTATTTTCCTCACAGCATTGTAAGGTTAAACTGAGATAACTAATCTAAAAGCATTTTGTAAACTATGGAGTATTGGGCAGATGTTTGTTACCAATAAGTGTTTTCATCCATGAATTCCCTTAAACAAAAATATATCTTGATCATCTGCTCTGTGACAGGAACTGTTTTAGGTTTGTGTTTTTGTAAATCTTACATTTTCATAAGATTAGCAGAATACACAAATAAATGAACAAAACAAGATGATTGCAGGTAGCAATCTGTGTTAGCAATTACTGAACTTCCATGTCATACTTTTTGAAAGAAAAAAGCACTGCCTTCATTACACAGAACATCCCTTTCTAAATGTTCTAGGACAGCCAAAGACACCACGGTAGGTTATATACCCCTCCCCACCAGTCTCCTACCATACTCCACTATGTCTGCTGTGTTCCAGCCCGGTGACCTCTTTCTTCACTGCATCTTGACCACTCAAGGTATGCTCCTGCCTTGCAGTGTTTGTTCTTTCTCTGGAAGGCTCTTTTCTGATACATGCAAAGAGAGCTCCCCCACCCCCTTACATTCCTTTCCTCACATTTAATCTTCTCAAGAAAGTCTATGCTGACCGTTCTATCCCAAATTGTAAACTGTCTCCTCCAACCCTACATTACCAATCTATTTTGCTCTATTTTTCCCCCATGGGACTTAACACATTCTAACAAACTATATAATTTACTTATTTATTATTTCCATCTGCTCCTTCTAGAATGTAAGCCCCCAAATGGGAAAGGTCTCTGGAATTCTGACTCACAGGCCAATCACTAACTGCAGTTGAATTTAATTGCAATGTTCCCCCATAGGGTGCTAATTGTTTTATTATTGCTATCTCATTTAACCCTAACAACAACCACATGAGGTACTTTCTAATTTCGTTTCAGTATCTATTGCTACATAATAAGCTACTCTAAAACTAAATGGATTGATACACAATAATTTATCGTTTCTCACTGTTCTGCAGGCCAGAAATTCAGGCATGTCTCAGCTAGATAATTCTCTTTTCACACAGGATCACTCACTCATCTGGCTTTCCTATTGGATGGCTCGGCTGGAGGATCCATGAAGACTCCCCTCAAATTTCTGAGATCTCAAGTACTCCTCCCCCTGACCTCTCTGCCACTACCTGATTTTTTTCCCCATCTCAATAGTCTCATTTGAGTTTTGTTATACCACATGGGCTGGCTTTCCTTACCAGAAGCTCCAGGCTTCTTCAAGTTTGTTACAGGAACTAGCATAGAGTTGTTACCTCTATAATCTCTTAGTAAAAAAGCCATTTCCTCACAAGGCTGGCCTAGATTCAAGGGGCTGGGAAATAGAATATACCTCTTAATGGATGGAGCAACATGGGCATAGAGACAGAAAATGATGGCATCTCACTTTGGAGACTAGCTACTACCGCTGCTCTTATTTTTCAGATAAGGAAATTGGAGCTCAGAGAGATCAGATTGACAAATTAATAAATGGCAGAGATGTGACTCGATTCTAGCTATCACTGACTCCAAAGCCAGCATCATTAAGCACTCTGCCTTACAATCTCTACAAGAGTGGCTTCCGCACTAACAGAGGATGTCTGGGCCCCTCCAACACAGATTGTGGGAAGGCTGGGAAGCAGGCCTGCTACTGGGGTGCTAAGCAGTCAAGGCTCTAGGATCCTAGTTCCACTTCCATCAGAGGAGTTCAACCTCAGATTTCTGTACTCATTGAGCTTCCACAAAATTTGAAGAAGAGATTCCACAGATTTGGAATACAGTCAAAGCATACCAAACAAGTATCTGATTCAAGAATGAGTTTATATTTCTGCAAGTTAAAATCTGTAACATACTAAAAAGATGTATGTTTATGTTTATGCTTGTTGTTATTCCTATTTTGTATATAAAGATAAATTTTAAAGAGATAACTTCATTTCAAATAGGTATTTTATGCTTAAGTTGAAGGTGATTTTTATACAATGATCTTAAGATACTATTTTTTTCGGAAAAAAATACTGTTTTGGGAAAGGCTCTCTGAGCTCTTTTGAAACGTTATAATATATGATGAATCCAATTTCAAGCTGATAGGGGAACAGTACATTTCTGTTGTGTGGTTTGCAAGAATATTATTTGGGGAGCAATTTTCTGTGCAGTTGGTGGGCATGTTACATTACAATTTTGTGCAAACTTGGCACAATATTATTGTAAATTCTAATAATTCTGATTCTTCACAATGCTGCAAATACTGGGGGAGGAAAAGATGGTGAGCAGTCTTGCTTCTGTGTCTCATCCAGAGAAACGTTTCTTTTTTACTTTTATACATTGCATTTTTGCACAAGATTTTTTTTAAAAGATTTTATTTATTTATTTATTCATGAGAGAGACAGAGAGAGAGAGAGGCAGAGACACAGGCAGAGGGAGAAGCAGGCTCATGCTGGGAGCCTGATGCGGGACTGGATCCTGGGAGGTCCAGGATCACGCCCTAGGCCGAAGGCAGGTGCTAAACTGCTGAGCCACCCAGGGATCCCTGCACAAGATTTTATATGAAGAAAGTTTATCAGCTGTGAATGAAAAATACAACTTCAAAGGTGTCTCACTAAATGACCTCTAAACCATGAAGTTTAGCTAAGTCTATGGTTTCCTGGTCATTAAGCAATTTATTCACCAAAATCTATACTAAATATATCCTGAAGTGGTTAAGGGATTTGATAATTTCATGAAGTTTTTGGCAATAGGGGCACCTGGGTGGCTCTGCGGTTGAGCTTCTGCCTTTGGCTCAGTCGTGATTTCAGGGTCCTGGGATCAAGTTCTGCATCAGGTTCCCCTCAGGGAGCTTGCTTCTTCCTCTGCCTATGTCCCTGTCTCTTTCTGTCTCTCTGTATGTGTCTCTTATGAATAAATAAATAAAATAAGTTTTTTTTAAAAAAAGAAAGTTTTTGGCAATGATATCATTAGTTGGGAATAAATAACATAAGAGAGAATAAAAATCTTCCCTCCATATGCTGATGATGACCTGGTAAAAGTATTTTGCCTTGGTATAATTATTTCATTCAAAACCTGTTGAAGATAATTAAGATGTCCCAAATTTTCTCTAGACTATTTCTTAACTTTCCAGAAAATTGCTCTAGATAAGAAATGCATAGACTTTCCATCCAAGAAATCAGTAGAGAACAAGAATAACTGTATTATGTCTAACTGACATCCACTAAAGAATAGAAGCTATCCTAATTTTTCAATAGCCACAGCTCACATTTAATTCAAGATCCATCCATTCCACTCTTGATTAGTTTTACTTGTATCCAAAACTTATTTTCAATTTGTGTTTTTATTTTATTTTATTTTTTTAAAGATTTCATTTATTTATCCATGAGAGACAGAAAGAGGCAGAGATACAGGTAGAGGGAGAAACAGGCTCCAGGCAGGGAGCCCATTGTGGGACTCTATATCCCGAAACTCCAGGATCATGCCCTAAGCCAAAGGCAGGCTCTCAACCGCGAACCACCCAGGCATCCCCCAATTTGGGTTTTTAATAAGCACTCTTTTCTTGGGACAATTTACTTTTGTTTCTAAAGTAGCAACCTGAGAAGCCAGTGGTCTCTCTGCTTCCTCCTGGACTGGAAAAGAGCACAATAGATACTCATTCCACATAGTGAGCGTTGGAAATCATTAAGCACTGTCAAATCACCAAAGAAAAGAGTATTGCTCTAGATCCGGTTTGGCACTGAAAGGTATCAAAACAAACAGATACCAAGGTTAAAGCAGAGAGAAACTTTAGTCTCAAGGCAAATCAAATGCAGAGCTAGATACAAGAAATATAGTTTAGACACCATGCATACCCTGCTTTCACAAACTTGGAAATGATTGCTAAAATGAACAATAATGGAGCCAATGATAAAAACATGAAAACCAGTTAGCAGGCCTTTATAACAATCTAAATGAAAAATGCAGGTGAACTAAGCTAGTAACAAATAGGAGAGAGAGGAAAGGGATGGAGAAAGAGAGAAGCTGATATCAGGGGACCAAATATCCTGGTTTGTGTGGGATTGAGAGGTTTTCTGAGATGTAGGACAGTCATTTTTAAAACCAGGATATTCCTGGGCAAACTATTCAATTTTTAGGAGCTTGGGGGGTTTTCCAGAATGTGAGGCTTTTAGTACTAAAACTGAGAAAATCCTTGGTGAACAAGGACAAATTAGTCACCATATACTCAACTTTCCTTCATTTTCTTATAATAACCCAGCTTCTTCTTGCCTTGACATCATTGCAGAAGCTTTACCCCCCACGGATGGCATTGAACCTATCTCTCCAGAAAAATCAATTACAACTGGAAAACTTTAGAAAAGTCTATTCTAAATGCCACAAGAACATCTTGAGATGAGTCAGAAAGGGAAAAACATAGTATATGGAAGCATTACCACTGACTTCTATTAAAATCAATGCAAACCAGAAGACAATGGTCTGACATTTGGTTGGTTTAAAAAAAAAAGGAGACTAAAGAAGTTGCAGACAAACACAAACTGAAAGAATTTATTACTGGCACTGCTGCACTATAAGAAATGCTAAAGGAAGTTCTTCAGGCACAGGACAAACTATTGGATATCCGTGAAGGGAAAAAATGAACCTTGATTCTAGGCATAAACAAAAATTCCAGGTAGATTTTTAAAATAATGTAAAAATCTAATCAATAAAGTAGAAGATAATACAGAAGAATATGCTCTGACCTTATGGTATGTAAATTTATCAATTTGATAAATCAGACTACATTAAAGTTAAAAACTTATAGTCCTTAAAATACATAAAGTCAGTGAACAGAGAAGCCACAAAATGAGAGAAGCAAGCCATTATATACTTAATTGAGAATGTATTTGTGTGTGTGTGTGTGTGTGTGTGTGTGTGTGTGTGTGTGTAGAGAGAGAGAGACAGAGACAGAGAGAGAGAGAGAGAGAGAGAGAGAATGAGCAGGAGGAGCAGAGAAAGAGGGAGAGAGAATCTCAAGCAGACTTTTTGCTGAGCATAGAACTTGATGTGAGGCTGGAACTGAGAAATTACTTGTAACCATGATATATAGAGAATATTTTTTAAAAAGATTTACTTATTTCCTTTTAAAGAGAGAGAGAGAAAGAGTGCAGTTGGGAGAGGCAGAGAGAAAGGAAGAGAGAAACTCAAGTCAACTCCACCTCAGCATGGAGCTCTATACAGGGCTCAGTCTCAACCCTGAGATCACAACCTGAGCCGAATCCAAGAGTGGGACCTTTAACTGCCTGTGCCACCCAGGGACCCTTATAGGTAGAAACTTCTAATCAATAAGGGAAAGAAGACAAACCAGTAGTAAATGGACTAGAGATTTAAGCAAATACTTTACAAGAAAAAGATATCCAAATGGCCAAAAATATTTAAAAAGATGCTCAAGTCATTAGTAATTGGTGAAATGCAATTTTAAAGCAAATGAGATACCATCACAATGTGTGAAATAAATAAGACTGACAATATCAAGTGTTACAGAAATGTGTAGCAATGGCATTCTTGTATACCATTGTGGGATTGTAAGAGGCATACCTACTTTGGAAAAATATCATTTTTAACAAAATTAAAATTAAACAAAATTAAACATATATCCACTCCACGACCCAATAATTCTAAGGAATATGCCCAAGAGAAATGAATACATGTACACATAAAAAGACTTACATGAGAATATATATTATAGATTGAGTCATAACAGCCCAAGACAGGAAACAACTTAAATGTTTATCAGCAGTAGAAAGGGTAAACTACTCTACAACCACTCATTGTATAAAAGGTAAACCACTCATTGCAGTAGAAAGGGTAAACCACTCATTGTGTTACAATCGGAATGTATATTATAATACAATAATATGCAGCAATGTAATGAATGGAATATGGGTAAAGGCAACAGCATGAATGAGTCTCATTATCGAAATTGTCGTGAAAAAGCCAGACAGGAAAGAATATCTACCATTCTATTCCATTTATATGAAGTTCACCATTAGGCAAAGTTAATCTCTGGTCAGAGAATCCAGATAGAGGTTACCTTAATGGAGGAGAGTCAGGTAGTGTCTGAAAGGAGTGAGTAGGGTGCTGATAATTTCTTGACTCGCGTGGTGATTACCAGCTTGTTCACAATGTGCTATTTCCTCCCACTCTCTACTTATGGTGTGTGAACTTGCCTGCACGTATGTTGGAATTTAATTACGTTTTAAAATAATAAAAATAAAATATAGCAAAGTAAAGCATATTGAGTTCCAAACGAGTAAGAGTAAAGACCATAACATTGGCAACTATTTATTGTCAATTCGCTCTGAATTTTTTCTGGAAACCGACATTTTGCATTGAGTGAATGACTGTGGCCTCGGTTGTGTTCCTGATCAGCAGCCCTGTGGAGCTGAAGTGTGAGTCAGTTCAGGTTACATTAGCCTTTGAGGGAGCAGTGCCCAGCAGGTGGCTTCCCTTTGCCCTTTTCTAGCAATTTTTCCCTGTTTCCTTTCTGCTCTCCTCCTGCTGAGAGGTCTCTGGTATTAACAACAAATAAATGGGCAGCTGTATCCTACACAAAGGCATGCCTTCGGTAATCCCTTTGTGATGAATCATCTAATTTTTTATTAATTATTGTCCTTTTGATTTCAAGAGAAGGCAGAGGGCACAGCCTAGGATCCCACCACTGATAAATATTATTTGTTGTTTACGTGCCAATAATTGAGGGGATTGATTTTTCTAAAATATATGATAATTATAACTATAGCTATGCTCATTTGTACAGCATCTTACAAAACATTTTAATATATGTTCTCTCATTTGATCTTCATAGTAATCACGTCAAGAATGTGGGGGCAAGCATGACTATTTCCTTTTAATTCAGGGAGAAACCAAGGTTCAGATAAGTCTTACAAAATAAACACTGTATTTTAAACGACAAGGGAAAGGGAAGATCTAATATCACTGTTTGAGTTTGGGTTTCCTCAGATGCAGATCCTGAGTCATAGGTATATGTAAAGAGTTCATTTGGGAGGAGAAGAAAACACTGGAAGGGAAGCAGAGAAGCAAGACAAAGAAGGAAAAGCAATCAATAAAGTGTGTGTGACCATTTATTTACAGCTCCATTATTGGGATTTAATCTAGCTCTGGGAACCAGGGTTATATGTTATATATTTTATCCCACCCAAATCACAAAATAGCTAAGAGCTGGAGTATTTATCCACCAACATTCAGTACATTAACTTTTATAACTACTGGCCTTCTGAGCCTGTGTCTAAAGAGGAGATGGAGTCCACAATATGAAAGGTAGGGTGAGGACACAGAAGTCAACTCCTTGGTGATATTATGAACACCTGATTCAGAGTTAACCTGAATCAAGCTGAAAAATTGGACCTCATAGTTAAATGAAGTAATTCCCTTTAATGTTTAGGCAAGTTTCAGTTTTTACTTTTATACTTACAATGAAAGGATTCTAACTGATATGAAATATGTCATCTCATTTAAATCAACATTATTAGAATTATTATTATTTTATATACTATTGAGAAAAATGCATACAATTAAACTAAGAACTTTTGCTTTATACCCCTTAAGTTTTTAAATTTTTGATAACTTTTTGAAAGACCTCTGCAAGGTCATTTTTTCAATCATATAAGTTTGGGAGGCATTAATCAGGGTATATAAGTGACATAAGCTAGTTAAAATGTGTTCCCATTCTGCGTTCAATTCTTCTCAAATCATCTCAATCATCATCATTACCTGTATGTTCCCACCAAATATCTCCTTGGGGACATAGCTTTTTTAATATGTGTAACAGTTGAGACTGCAGTTTTTCTCTAAGTCCTACATGTCTGTTCTACAAATTTAATGCTTACTGTTTCTTGTCTATGATAGACAATACATCAGCATATATATTAGTAACAAACCCTCATACATCATCTACCATGGATTTCTTCCTTTCTTGGTTCTCAGAAAGCATTCAGTTGCAGTCTGCAAGAAAATGGAGAATGAATGTATTTGTTCAATGGAAACATTTGCTTTGCAAATATTAAATTTATGTCCCCATTGTTTACTTCTGTTGGCTTCCTAGGTACATGATAACTTTTCACCTTTAAATCTTAGTGAACTTCTTAAAAACAGTGATGGAACTCAGTATATTTTAATAATATCTATAGCTCAATTGATGTTATAACAACCAGTTATGACCAAATTTTGGTCATACACACAGGCAATGATAACTAGGTTGCTGAAAGGCATTTTAAGATGCCATAGGTTAAAAAAAAAAAAAAAGATGCCATAGGTTACATAACACATGACAATTTCAGAGATTTTCAGAGTAAAAACATGGAAAGATTTGCATCTTAAAATAGATGAAATACAGTATCACTTATCTAGTAGTGCAGAATCAAGTCGTCCCTATTATTCTGGTCTCCTTTCAATACAGTTACGCCTTCTTTCTTTTTTTCTTCAGATATGCCTTATTTCAATGAAGATGTTTGTATATCCTTCCATTTCATTACTATAGTTAGAATTCTTTCAAGTGTTTGCTGTTTGTATATTTCTTTATTTTAAAAATTCTTTGAAACACGAGAATGTGATGGTCCTTAAAATAAATTCTAATATCTAAGCATTTTTAAAAATTTGAATAAAATAAGATTTGAATAAATGGAGATTAAAATAGATTTCTGGCTGTGAAGAATTAATACTGTAATAAAGTCGATTTCCAGTAAATTAACTTATGAGTTCAGTGAAATTCAAACTTAATTTTCTGTAGATCTCAACAAGCTAATTATTTGATGCTCCTGGAAGAGACAATGTATAAAAGTAGCCCTCTTTTTAAGCAAAAAAGGGAAAATTTCTCTAAAGGATATAAAGTATTCTGTAAGAATACATTAATTATAACAGTATAGGTTGACACTGGCAGAGAAAAGTAAAACTAATTGAAGAGAAAAGGGAGGGCAAAACCACACATTTATGTAGAAATATAGATTAAAAGTGTCATTGCAAACTAGTGAGGGGGAATGGTAAATTCTGTACACAATGCTGAAGCAAATGAAACCAATGTGGGGTCTTACATGATCTGAAATTTAAGAAATAAAAACAAAATAACACAGAAATAATCCCATATTAATATTTGGAGAAAATGAAACTGAATTTTTGTTGTAATTGGGTAGAGCAATTTTATTTTAAAAAGATGTTAAACCTGGAAGAATTTAAGAAAAAAACAAAGATTCTACTACTATTTTAAAATACATGACATAAAAGACTTTATAACTAAAACCTGGGATTAAATCAATCATTGGGAGGGTATATAGACAATGAGTGTATCTGGGTGGCTTAGTTAAGCTTCTGCCTTTGGCTCAGGTCATGATCCCAGGGTCCTGGGATGGAGCCCCACATCAGGATCCCTGCTCAGCAGGGAGTCTGCTTATCCCTCTCCTTTTGCCCCTCTTCCTGCTCGTGATCTGTCTCTCTTAAATAAATAAATAAATAAATAAATAAATAAATAAAATCTAAAAAAATAAAAAGAATAAAAGAAAACATAGGCAACATGCATAACAATAGAATAATTTCTCAAATATCTAAAATATATAAAGTGTGCAACTCAATTTTATGTAATAAGATTTTGCAATTGAAAATCCATAAAAATAAAACAAATTATACTATTGTTATGCTAAGAATAAAGATACATTTATATTGAGATTATCATAATATATATATTTTAATGCAGTCAATAAAATATGCAAATTATAACTCTACTATTGAGAATTTCACACATTTTTATGATATATGTAATATATCTGGGAAATAGAAATACAAATGATTTCATATTTTATTTTCTTTTGGGAAATATTTTCTGAATTTCCAACAACAAACATATCAACTGCCAGCAAAAATAAAAGCTTTATAAATGTATTATGGATGTTATTTTTCCTTCTTCCAATTTTTATTTTTTCCAAATTTACTTTATGAACATATTTATTTCTCAGGATAAGCTAGATTATCCTTCAATAAAAAATAAGCCCAAGATTTTCAGCAACTTAACACATTAATGCATACCTGATTTCTATTTTTAGCTTCTTGGCCATCCATTAGTCACAAGGCACTGCATGTAAGGGAACTGGGAAAAGAAGTAAGATCATATTTACTCCATAACTGATCAGTGTCTCCACCACCATCTGTCTTTCTGGTCAATAAGCATGCCTTTGTTAATATCTTTCCACTCATAGAACACACTCAGCCTTTCCCTAAGAAGACAACTTGGTGTTAACAACTCAGTGTCACTTCACCCAGCTCAAAGAGTAAGCCATACTCTAGTTTCTCTCTCCTCTTGGGCCATACACCTATCAACTAAAAAGATGGGTGTTCCCTTCCACCTCCTTAAGATTTATTTATTTATTTGAGAGAGAGAGGGTGAGAGAGAGCATAACACAGAGAATCTCAAGCAGACTCCCTGTTGAGTGTGAAGCCCCGACATAGGGGACTTGATCCAGGACCCTGAGGTCATGACTTGAGCCAAAATCAAGAGTTGGAAGCATAACTGACTGAGCCACCCAGGTGCCCCATCAACTAAAAAGAAAGCTGTTTGCTTCCCTTTCACCCAGTATAACTGGTGGAACTGAAACAGGAAACCTCAATAAAATCTTTCACCAGAAAGGGAAGAATGGAGAAAAGCCTGTACTGTTCCATAGCAATTTTGAAGTCCTGCTGGCCTCCCTATCCTGGATGCACCTTTATTAGACCCTGATTCAACTTTCAAGGAGAAAGTCCCTTGACCATTATTACTCAGGGCTTTCCTTTCTCAGTTGCTTTCTGTCTATGGTAGTTTGGGGTCCTAATGATTGTTAGGTTTTGAACAATCACAAATATTTTTTGGATAAAACTCGATTTTTATAAAAGCAAAACTTTTTAAAACTAATTTATTCATTTGAAATAACTTCTACACTCAACATGGGGCTTGAATTCACAACCCTGAGATCAAGAGTCACATGCTCCACTGACTAAACCAGCCAGGCACCCCAAAGTGAAACTCTCTTAAAAATAAATCAGTATACTTATCCTTTATTTGCTTAAAGTCACATCAATATGCACAACCACGGATGGCTCCCAGATTTGCTACATTTTCCTACTTCCCCCTCATCCTTCTCTTGCTCGATTTAATAGTGAATACCTTAAGGCTATCATTAACAGTAGATATGAAGGTCATACTCTTACTCTGATCTTTGCCTTGGGTCATTTTAAGCTGGTGCTTATTTTAAATTTGTTGAAAAGAACCTCCTTAAATGCTTAATCTTATGAGCTAGTGTCTAGAATCAGTGACTTTGCCAATCCTACAAGGCACTGAATTTCTGCATTTTCATTATTCCTTTTTTTTCCCACTTACATCTGAGCCAATTTTTTCAAAAGCTCATTTTTTCCTTGAAATAACTTGCCAAATGTAAAAGCAAATAGCGCCACCTCATACTACCAGGTTTTACTAAGTGTTCAACCACAGGATAATATAGATCCATCTTTCCAGCCTCTGTATACTTTTTTTTTGAGACAGAAAGGGGGTGTTGTGCAGAGAGGCAGAGGGAGAAGAAGAGAATCTTAGGCAGGATCTATATCCTGTGGGAGCCCAACTTGGGGCTTGATCCCACTACCCTGATATCATGACCTGAGCCAAAATTGAGAGTTGGACACTTAACCGTTTGAGCCACCCAGGCCCCCCTCTATATACTTTTTCCCCCACTTCCTACTGGCCAAACTATTAAGCTAATACCAGACATTTCAGTGTTTTTTTCGTTTTCTTTTCTTTCTTCTTCTTCTTCTTCTTCTTCTTCTTCTTCTTCTTCTTCTTCTTCTTCTTCTTCTCCTTCTCCTTCTCCTTCTCCTTCTCCTTCTCCTTCTCCTTCTCCTTCTTCTTCTTCTTCTTCTTCTTTTTTGTTTCAATGGCAATCCTCACTTTAGTACTAATATTTGTATTGGTAAGTATAACAGTTAAAACTGAAGTAATAAATCCTGAAACCCTAGTGGCTTTACATAACAAAGATTCATTTTTCACAGGTGTATATTCTGTTGCTCATTGGTGACTGACTCCCTTGGATCTGTTAACTCCTTCCACTTTCAATCTTATGATGAGGATTCCAATTTACTGCTCATGGGGAAGAAAGATCTGCAGAGTAACATAGTCAAAATTCATCACATGGTCATGTCAAATGAAAGGGAGCTGGGAATCATGAGGAAGTGTATGGGTATTTGGTGAGTATTAAACATCTCTGTCACCATGTTTTATAAATACTGAGTACTATGTTGAAAAATAAAAATTTTATGCAGTTGTGATGGCTGGGTGGCTCAGCGGTTAAGTGTCTGCCTTCGGCTGAGGGCATGATCCTGGAGTCCTCGGATTGAGTCCCATATCAGGCTCCCTGCATGGAACCTGCTTCTCCCTCTGCGTATGTCTCTGCCTCTCTCTCTGTGTCTCTCATGAATAAATAAATAAAATCTTTAAAAAAAAATTTATGTAGGTTATTTCTGTCCCTCCCAAAAGAAAAAAAAAAAAACAGGGGTGTCTGGGTGGCTCAGTTGGTTAAGTGGTGCCTTTGGCTCAAGATCACAGTTCTTGGGGTCCCAGGATGGAGCCCTGTATCGGGCTCCCTGGTCAGCAGGGAGTCTGCTTCTGCCCCTCCCTCTGCTTGTGCTCACTTGCTTTCTCTCTCAAATAAATAAATAAAATCTTAAAAAAAAAAAGAAGCTATTTTTCAGAAGTTATAGCAAGGAAGGACAAAAGTTAAAAAGATATATTCCAAACTGATAAAAAGAATATAGTACCTTATATTCAGAAAAATATATTCATGTTTTATTCACTCTTCTAAAACATTTACAACTGTATAGGACATATATTTACAAATCTTCACCTTATAAAATTGTAGTGACATTGATACCGTAAACATTTATCTTTGCAAATAGTAACAAGAATAATGTTTAAATTTATGTTACAATTTTAGTTTTTCTCACAAAATATTTTTAACTTATGAAAATAAAGTTGAAAACTATGAAGAAAATAGCAATCATAATCCTGCTTCCCAGTAACAACCAATGTTAGCATTTACACTTTTTTTCTTAAATATTCACATTCATAGTTTACATTATAACCATAATATTTTAATACTATCTGATATCTTTTCATTTTGCTAAGTATTTAATATAATATTTTCTCATACTATTCAAAATCATCTGTAAACATCATTTAATACCTATTCAAATCAACCACATAGATATGCTGTAATTTATATAATTATATCCTACTACTTGGACAGGTTTCTTTCCAATTTTACAGCTAAATTACTGTTTTAGGAAATGAGTATATTTGCACATAAATCTTTGGACTTCTGTTTCATTAGTATAGATTCCAAAGAGTAAAATTACTCAACCAAAGGGTATATATGTTCAGAAGCTATGAAAATTAGCACATGTATTTCTAGAAATGTTCTAATTTGCATTCCTGTTGTCAGTATACTAATATTTCTATCTTGCCCAACTTTTATTAGCACTGATATGCACACATACATACATGATATATACATATATATCTTTGCCAATTTGAAAGACATAAAAATATTCTTTTTGCATTGCTATTGCATCTCATTTCTTAAAGTAATTGTTTTCATTTAATTGAAGAATAATTTGCATAAAATAAAATTGATAGATTTTAAGGTTATAGCCTGATAAGTTTTGACAAATGTGTACAACAGATTAGCCACCACCCCAAAGAGATATAGAATATTTATTTGATCATTCCAGAAAGTTGCCTTGTGCACATCTTGTCAATCTTCCCTCACAAGCAGACATTATTCTAATTTGACAGTTTTTAAAAATCAACTTTATCAAAGTTGATATCAAAATACAGGTATGTTAAGTGTGCACATCAATGAGCCTTAACAAATATATATGCATATGTAACTAACATTCTGGTTAAGATAAAGAATATTTTCATTACCTCAGAAATTCCTTTCTTTTGTTGTCAGTCCCCTCTATCCCTAGCCTTGCACAACCATTGATCTGCATTCTGTTGCCACAGATTAATTTTGCCTATTTTAGAATTTTTCATAAATGGACTAGTAATACACTATACTGTATACTCTTGTTTTTGGACACATTACTCTGTGCCACAATTTTGAGATTTATCTATGTTGTCACATGTAGCAGTAGGTTATTCTTCATTATTGCTGAGTAGTGTTATACTGTATGGATACACTTTTTCAGCTGCTGGTGAATTTTAGGTTGCTTCCAGTTTGGGGCTATTCTGATTAACAGCTCCTATGAGCATTCCTGTATAATGTTTAACATGGGTAATCTTTTATTTCTATTGGATAAATACCCAAGGATGGAATTGAGGTATCATATGGTAAGTGCACACTTAACTTGAGCTTTACTGTAAAACCAACTACCGAAGTGCTTACACATCTGACTAGCAAGTATAAGGTTTTCCTTTGTCCCACTTTTTTGCCAACATGTGATGTTGTCTTTTTTTTTTTTTAATCATTCTGCAGGGAATATAGTGGTATTTTATCATTTTTTGATGCTTTTTGTGACCTTCCTAACAAGTCTTTTTTACTCCAAGTTAACAAAGATTTTCTCCTTGTTGTCTTCAAGAAATGTTGTAGATTTAGCTTTTATGGTTAGGACCATGGTGCATCTTGTATTAATTTTTTTTGTATAGTGTGAATGAAGGGTCAAGGCTGATTTTTTTTCCTTAAATGGGCATCCAATTGTTTCAGCATTATTAGTTAAAATGACTTTATGTTCCCCATGGAAATGCTTTGGTACTTTTATTGAAATTTAATTAACCCTATATAAACATGTTTAATTCTATAGTCTTCACTTTGTTTCTTTGGATTCTAAATCTGTCCTTGCATCAATACCATATGGAATTGATTCAGTAATCTCTTTGGAGATGTTCTGGGTGATGATCCATTTAAAAGCCCTTGAATAACCACTGAGAAGTAATTTCCCAAGACATGAAAAACTGGTTTTAAAGAAAAAGAAAATGTACCATAGCATTCTGAAAATGTATATTCAGGATGCTTGCTGTGTGGTAGACTTTTTTTGGTTGTTTTTTGCTTGTTTGCTTTTACCATCTAGTAAGAAGCTAATGTGGTTCACTTTTATTAAAGGCCTATATTATTTAAAAATGGGAAGGAATCTCACATAAATGTCATTCTGTGTTTCTCAAACTGATGCTTGCATTGCAAAGGCAACATTTGTTTCCCCGTAATCAGACCTCTTCAATCACTTAAAGATGTGTTTACTTTATTATCAGCTGTAGTATTATATATTTAATATTTTATATAATCTCTCTTAAAAATCTAAATATTTTAAGAACATAAATATTAAACAATATTTTAATCACTACTGAAATGGAAAACTTTTTAAATATGCATTTTCATAGTAGATAATTATTGAAATAACATAATGTCATCTTGGTACAATCTAAAATCATCCCACAAACAACTCCTAGTATCATAATCTGAGCACTACTTGAGGCCTATCAAACTAATGTTGATCTTTTAGGGAGATTTCCACAGAAAAGTGAATGATACTGTCTATATTCAGTAAGTTTTATTATTAGATGGCAAAGAGTCCAAGTATTTATGATTTATGTGTCTCAAGTTTTCAATATTAGAATTTGAGTCTCCTTATTCCAAGTCTGCTTTTTTTGTCAATTATACCACCATGTGTAGAATACACTTTTCTCCTCCATTTACTTCTTGAAACATGTGTATTCAAACTGTTATTAGCCCAATTTTTATGAGAATGTATACAGAGCTCAATTGGTAAGTCAAGTTATGCTTTTGAGATTTGTGAATTTATTATCCATAGAAAACTCCAGATTTTTTGGTTTGTTTAAATTATATTTCTGGAAGCAATAAAATAAAACTTGAAATCTTATAAATGGGAAAGATAAATTTTCAATTTAATTATTAATTTTTGACTCCAGTTTATAATTTCTAATTTTTCCTGAATGCAGTCAATATTATTAAGGACTGTTCATCCTCTGATTATAATAGTATGCTACTCATTTTTCAAAAGAAAATAAAACTTTCAAAAGATCTAATCCTTAAAAAAAGGATAAGAAGTGTGATATAAGATTTTTTAAAAAAACTTTTTTTAAAAGATTTTATTTATTTGAGGAAGAGAGAGAGAGAGTAAGAGACAGTGGCAGATGGAGAAGGAGAGGCAGACTTCTTGCTGAGCAGGGATCCCCAGGTGGGGCTTGAGCCCGGTACCCTGAGATCATAACCTGAGCCGAAGCCAGACACTTAACTGACTGAGCCACCCAGGCATCCCTAAAGATTTTAAGTAATCTCTATACTCAGTGTGGAATAAGAGGTGATTTTAGCTACTTTCCCTGAAATTCTTCCACATGTGGTTAAATAAGCATTTAATAGCAATTAAAATTGTTAGATGTTCCCGTTTTGTTGCCTTTGGCAGTGAAGAATGAGTAAGCTTACAAAATGCTATCCAGGGGAGTATTTAACAGTTGAAATTCGAACTTAATATAAAGGAGCTGCAGTGTGAGCTTGTTGATCGATAAAAATACTCTTCTTTTCCAAAATTCAAAGGATTCTACACTTCTGCACCACACAATACAGAAATAACACATTGAGCCAAGGCACCTGCCAGTTGATCCAGAAGTATTTGATTCCATACATTCATTCATTCATTCACTCATTTTTCATTGAAGCAATCACAATCTCTATGGCACCTGAATCACTTTGTGAATGGCTTTTATTTTGAATCATTTTGTTCATTAAGCACAGCTGTAATATTGATCTTTATGTATTTTTAATGAGAAGAGCAAGCCATTGGGGGCTTAGCCCACTCAAAATATATCTTAGCATATCCAACAATTTTTTTGCTTTGTTTCTCCAGATCTAACCTCCCTCCTCCCAAAAAGGATTGTGACTGCCATGTCAAACTATCACCTAAACGAAAGAAATGAAAAGTTAACTACAAATTATACTCCTTAAAACGTTGATAATTTTAGGGGTACCTGGGTGGCTTAGTTGGTAAGAGACTCTTCCTTTGGCTCAGGTCATGACCCTGGAGTCCTGAGATTGAGCCCCACTTCAGGCTCCCTGCTCAGTAGGCAGTCAGCTTCTTTCTCTCCCTCTGCCTGCCACTTGTGTTCTCTCCTTGTCTCTCTCTCAAATAAATAAATACATAATCTTAAGTAAATAAAACATCAATAATTTTAGTTTTTAGGAAACAATTTCTCCACAATCTTTGTCTTGCAATGTTGACAGTGTTGACATTTTTTTTTTTTTTTGGTGAAAGAAAATAAATCCACAATGTAAAGATTTAAAATTCTAATGACTTCATTATTTCAGAAACTGTGTTTTTTCACATTTTATTTTTTCCTTTTAATTGAAACCTAAGAATTATTTTTCTTTAATGTTATAAAAAGGGATTTTATGTGTGTCACTCTTAGAAAAAATAAAATGAGATGACATATAGGATCATGTAACTATGTAATAAAATTATCAATCAATGTGCATGTAAAAGTTACTGATCTATTAATGGTTGTACTTATAACCCACATGCATAACAGTCTTTATTGAATGTTCCATCTATTTTCCCTCATATCAGCAATTTCAAATGAAATTATTCCTCAAGGTAGCCTGTAATTGTTTCTTTCTAGTATTTCTTAGAATTTAAAATATTTTCAAAGTGCTGTACCTTCTCAATTTCTGTGGTCCCTGCTATGGCATAGCTGGGTCTTCATATATCTTGGGGCAGTCTGATATTTCCTTTACCTCTACAAATGGTCTTGATAACTATTTGTCATCCTCAGTAGATATTCTACATTTATTGGGTGGTAATATGTATTGTGCTCAGTAATCTGCTAAATGGTAGGGAACCCAAAGAAATGAGATTGACAGATTGAAAGTCAAAGTTGAAACACAAGGTACATAATAATTATAGACAGTTTCATAAACTGACATTGCGGATATTTTGCAACTCACTAGATAGTCTTACATCCTCTAAATGTCAACTTTTTGTCTTGAGACCTGCTAACCTCAAGGCAGCCTGCATGTGTATTCCAGGAAGAACAGCTTGTAGTAGTGGCCACAACATTGAAATTTTAAAAAACAAAAATAAAAAATAAATAAAAATAAATAAATAAATAATTTAAAAAACCCTTTTATTAAAAAGGAAATATATAGCTTCATTTTAATATGAAAATCAAGTTTCTAGAAGATGGGCCTTCTTCATCTTGTGGCTTTAGAAATAACTTTACCACATACCATGATCCATCAGGGCACAAATACTCCAGGTTGAGAAGCTTTAAAGGTGATTTACAAAAGATGAGCCGCCATGAATATTTTATCAGAAGAGCTACAACTCAAAGGAAAAGAAGGAAATTAATCTTCTGTGGCCATGTTAAGGGTGTGAGCATCAAGAAGTACACACCTTAATAATCCTTCATAGTTTGAAAAAATATTAATCCAGGAAAAACAGAGATATAAAGAAAAGTCACAAGGGTACTTTGCTGAGACCATTTAGATATAAGTATTCTCTCTTGAATTGACTGTTTGACCTTGAAAAAGTCATAGCTTATCTTAGTGCACCACTCTCCTCTACTAGACTCAATGTATGGTCTCTGTAGTCTAGTTTTGCCATCCTATGATTCAAAATTGTATTGAATTTCTTGTCACTTTACCGCACTCCACTTTGAATTAATGAATACAGCAGAGTGGCAATGATCCCCAAGTGCCAAGCTCACCACTAGAAATAGCTTTAGCAGTATAATTTTGTTTTATTTATTTGAGAGAGAGAAAGAACAGGCAGTGGGGAGGGTTAGAGGGAGGAGACAGAGAGAGAGAGAGAGAGAGAAGTTTCCTGCTGGGCAGGAAGCCTGGTATGGGGCTTAATTCTAGGATCTAGAGATCATGACCTGAACCGAAGGCAGATGCTTAACCAACTGAGCCACCCAGGAGGCCCTACCAGTGTAATTTGAAAATATGTTTTGACTGCCTGAAATTTTAAGGCAGCTACAAGGGAAGAAATTAGTATTTATTAAGCTATTATAATATACCAGTCTTTGCATATTCCACAAAATGAAGAAAGTGACTCAACACTTTTCCTTACAAACTATTTAGGAGCAAAATTTATAGAACAGAATTACATAAGAAATGTTTCAAAACTGGGAAGCAGCAAAGGAATAACTGAATCTTGAAAGTTAAAGTGATGGCCAAGGTGGGAAAGGAGTAATAGAAGTCTTTCAGAGAAGGTGAATTTTGAGCTGAATCTGGGAGAAGACAACACTTAGCTAGTAAAGTAGATGTGGAGGTGGGGAAGTAATAAAAAAATGCAGTTGAAATGAATCTGCAGTTCAAGGATTTTGAATGAAGTAGTGGAATGAAGACGTTGGCAACATAGAGATCATAGTTAAGTTCCTTAAACCAACCCACACTGTGTAAATAACCCACTATTTTTGGAGAACACATAAGTCTATATTGAAAACCTCTAGAGATCAAAGTTTAAGCTAGGTACCATGAAAGACACAAAGCATCTAAAATACAACGCTGGTACCTAACATGTCTCTAATCTGGTAGAAGACCCAAGGCATGCAGACTTTGGAAGGTAATGAAACTAAATTTTCTAGAATGAAGATATTGAAAGAACACATGTCTTGATATTTAATGAGACATTACCAAATACAGAATTTGGATAGTGCTACTACAATTCAGAAAAGAAAGAGATCACTGAGCCAGCACTATGAAATTAAACAAGAAATAAACAGCATGATGTCTCACTACCAGGAACTTATAACTTTTAAACATCTACTTCATCAGTTAGAGCAGTTCGACCCTTCCCTTCCCCCTCTGTATCCTTTTATTTCTGTTTTCCATTAGCTGAGTGATGACGGCATTGCCATTTACATCAGCACTGAGCATCTATTCTCATCTTTTGCTAAAACATTGGGTTTTAAATACATACAAAAGAGCAGCAGGAGACTTGAAAAAGACTGACTTTATATATATATTTTTTTCTTGTGTGAAAGTCTAAAAACAGAAACCAGGATAGAATCTAGGAAGGGAAGGAGGGTGTAAGAGTCACTCTTTTCATCTTTAATGCATTAAGCAAGAAGACTCTGCATTGTCTCTATCTGTATGTGAGCAAACGGATACAGTTTTTCTTCTAAGTTCTCAGGGGCAGCAGGATTGTTGCAAGGGTTCAATTTTCAAGTGTAAATACATGACTCCTTATCTTATTTTGAAATATTTTCCCTAAACACGAATCACATTATATTAAAGCTGGAAGGGACCTTGGAGAGCCAAAGCTTCTCTTCCTTCTTTGTTTGTATGAATCCCAGAGATATTAAATGATTTGTTCAAAGTCTCAAAATTAGTTGAGAATGAGTCTGTAGTGGAACCTGAGTTTTTGATGCCCAATATCTTGTTATTTCAATAAAACTAAATGATAGTTTCTTCTTGGAAAAATGATAGTGAAAAACTATCATTTTTGATACTTGGAAAAACTAAATAATAGTTTCTTTTTTAGCACCAAGACAGATTTTGATCTCACCCAAATGACTGAGATACTTATATATTAACCAAACCCTATTTTGGCCTCTACTTAACTCAGAGCTTAATTTAACGTTCAGATGAGTAAAATCACATTTCTTGTACAATAAATTGCTCTTTCCTTTATATAATTTTTTTTCTTTTCAGGGCTTGAACTCACGACTCTGAGATCAAGACCTGAGATGAGATCAAGAGTCAGATACTTAACCGACTGAGCCACCCAGTTGCCCCTCCATTATATAATTTCTGATTTTTCTGAGTGTATTTTAGATTTCATTATAGAGTAATACATATTCATGAGAAAATCTGGAAAACATGTCAAGCTATAAAGAAGCAATAAAAGTTCTTATAATCCCACCACTCATATTATATACTTCATTTAAACTAACTTTCTGTGTCTGTTTTAAATAGTGAACTGTCTTGAAATAGTTTTAAAAGTAGGAAGACATTACTTTATGAATAAGTTCATTTTATCAAGGAGAAATTACAACACCTCACTTTTCCCAAATATTCACTTATCTGTTAATATGTGTAGTCCATTCAACTTAACAAACATTCAACAACTGGAGCCCTCTTTTTAAAAATATGGGTGTCATATGGGTGTCCTGTACTGGGAGCACCCAGTGCAGGACAGAGTCATCGGAGCTTGCCTTGGATTCATTGTGAAAGGTTATAGAAGAATGATTCTATAGCTTGAAATTTTTGTGATTTAAAGAGTGTACATTATTCTTATGTACTTTAGAAAGTGTCTGTTGTATAAATACACATTAGAAAATGCCTGCTCAATAATCTGATCAGGGAAGTTTAGATCACATACAAACTCCTCTCTTCATTTTCTGCCTATAAATTATCAATCCAGCAGTATAGGGAAAACACTTGGAATATTTTCTTTAAGTTAAAATGTATGTGGTTTATAAATAAATAAATCAAAAGGGAACTCCCACAACCACACACCCACACCTACATTCAGGATATCAGTGAATCAGGGGAAGGAGAAGAGATTGGATAGCAAAGGGAATTGTAATGAAGGAGCTGTGAAGTCAGTGTCGAGATTTGCTGCTGAGGAAGACCTGCTATAGAATAATTTCATCCATCCATTTACTCATTATTCATTCATCAAACATTTTTAAATACACCTTATGCCAGATTTTTTTGAATAAAAGATTGGATAAGACAGTCTTCTTAAGATAATAAACCTTCAAAAGCTTGGTGGGGCAAAAGACGGAGAGATAAACTAATAAATAGAAAGTAATATATGGGTGAAATGAATGAACTAATAATTGTGATAACTGACTTTTATTCTTTCAACAAGTATTTACATGACTACAATGTGCCAGAGATCATGTTAGTTACAATGGGAATACCACAATGAGTACATGGTGGACATTGGCCTTGTTGATTTCTTTGTCTTTTCTCATTTATCCCTCACAATTGCTCTGTGAAATGTATGTTATTATAATTCCCATGAGATTCAGAAAAGCTAAGTAACTTACTTAAAAGCACAGAAGTAAAACTAGGTCAGATTATATACAACTGATATACAACAGCTGTTCTGAAAGCAAAATGACTCCATTTTAAGGTGCATCCAAATTAGGCGGGAGTAGAACGTGGGTATGTGTGTGTTAGTCATGCTAAGGAGGTTTAAAAAGTGCTTTCCAGGAAGTGAGGATAGTATGATCAAAGTCACAGGCTCCTGAAGAGCACTGCATGTTTTGGGAACTTCTAGGAATTTTGTTTTCCTTGCACAAAAAATTTGAGTATGATGAGAAATGCATCATGAAGAAATAAACTGAGCTCAGAAAATAGACATTTGACTTTACCCTCCGGACAGCATGAGGAGTGACATGATGGGCTTACCTTTTAATGAGATCAATGCTAGCTGGAATGTCAAGAATGGTTTTGAGGTAGATAAACTTTTAGGTAAGGAAACCACTTAGGAGGCATTGCAGGAGTTCACGTAAGACATGGGAAAGACCAGAACTAGGTATTGATTAGATGGAAAAATTAGAGATTCTTTAAGATATAATTAGGAGATAAAATAAGGGCCCAAGGATATGATGGGTGTTGGGACTAAGATATAAGAAGGGGGGGGTCCCTGGTTGGCTCAGTCCATTGAGTTTCTGACTCTTGATTTCAGCTCAGGTTGTGATCTCCGGGTTGTGGGATCAAGGCCCATGTCAGGCTCTGCACTCAGCATAGAGCCTGCTTGTCCCTCTCCCTCTCCTCCTCTCCCTGCTCTTTCTTTGTCTCTCTATCTCTCAGTCTATCTCTCTCTAATAAATAAATAAATCTTAAAAAAAAAAGAATGAAAGAAAGAAGAGGGATGTCTTCTACTTAATGATGGATGCAAAAGTTTGTGTGGGAGAAATAGTCAAAGTGTAAAATAAAACGCACAGTTGGATGTTATCAGAAGCTTAGAGGAAAGGCCTTGGCTTCATATTAAATATTTGAAAACTGTTTTCATAGAGGAGATATTTCAGATATGACAGCACTTGAGATGAAAATATTTAGTAATCTAGTTTATGGAATCTTGAAGAATGATGAAATATGAAGAAAAGTTGAAGGAAAGCTTTTTTTTTTTTTAATGAAAATTAAAAATTCAACAGGTAAGGGGCTTTCTTTTCCAAGACAAGAAAGTTTGCTATCTTAGAAATTTATGAAGTAGAGAGTTTTTTTTTTTAATTTTTATTTATTTATGATAGTCACACACAGAGAGAGAGAGAGAGTCAGAGACATAGGCAGAGGGAGAAGCAGGCTCCATGCAGGGAGCCCGACGTGGGATTCGATCCCAGGTCTCCAGGATCGCGCCCTGGGCCAAAGGCAGGCGCCAAACCGCTGCGCCACCCAGGGATCCCTGAAGTAGAGAGTTTTAAAAAAGAATTATTGGCAGGATCAAATGCAGGGAAAAAAACATCAGGAATATATGTGCTGAAAATGTCCATTAGTTTAGAAAAATAAACTAATGACTTTAACAAGAGGTCATCAATGGTCATCAATGGCTTTACAAGAGACATCTAGGTAAAATGGTTGAAGAAAAATCCAGATTATAGAGTCACCTGGGTGGCTCAGTGGTTGAGCATCTGCCTTTGGCTCAGGTCCTGATCCTGGTGTCCTGGGATAGAGTCCCACATTAAGTTCCCTGCAGGGAGCCTGCTTCTCCTCTGCCTATGTCTCTGTTTCTCTCTCTCTCTCTGAGAGAGGATCTGGAATATTTATAGGTTAAGAGACTAAACCATTAGAGAAATAAATACATAGGGGAGAAGGTTTGACAAATGGAATACAGTTCTAGAAGCCAACTATGAAAAATTATGGGGGTTGTATGATACTCTTACAGAGAACACTTAATCTTTTGGGAGAAAAGGAAAGATGGTAGGATGAATGAAGTTATAAAATCACTGGCAGATGAGAGAAGATGAAATTGAAGGTGTTCACCATTAAGATCTGATGAAATTGGAGCAGTGTTTCTTTCAAGAGGCCTAAGCAGAATGTTGAAAACTGCGGATGGGCACTAAAGGACATAATGTTAAGTTTCCTGTGACAGAATATTCCAAGGTAAGGAAAAGATAGTTAGGTTTAATAAATGAATAAAGCAAATATTAGCCCCAGTTTTTATTGTCCACCCTCCGGAAAAGGCTCACATAAACTGAATGGCAAAGTGGTCTGGATTATACTCTTGGCTGTGTGACTTGAATATTGTGAAAATTTACCAAGAGTTGAGGATGCTATTAGATGAATCCCTGAACCCCTAGGAATCAGCTATCTGACTGCTGCCAAAGGTTTGTAGTGACCTAAGTTCCCAAAGTGAGAGTCTGCACAGGAGAGCCTAAAATAATATCCTATGCTTATAGAGCTCTTACTATGGATACCATTATATGTGTTTTATATTATTACCTCATTTAATTATCACAAGGTTCAAGGTAGAGTATGAGTATTATTTCTCTCTAATAGATGAAGGTTCACACAATACTTCCAAAGCTCTCCATCTTATAGGTGAGGAAGACCATATGCATAATTGGTCAATGAGCTTATCTAAATCTCTCACATCAAGTTAATATTTCCCCTGCCCTAAATCACCACAGGGCCAGGTGCAACCCCTGTGGCCTAAATCCCACCACAACTATTGAAATGAGCCAATCTTAAACTCTGTCCTGCTTTGCCTTTCCCACAGAAATCCCAGTAAAAGCTGTGACCTAGGAGCTCCCCTCACTCTTGCTTCTGTTTCCTTGGTGTTCCCTCTGTGGCTCTGCATCGTGAGTCTTGTCTCTCATTTCTAGGGAAATTGTAAGTGATATTAAACTTCTCTTTCAATGGCATTGACCTCTGTCATCACCTTTATAAATTAAGACTGGGTACAAAACAAATTGTATTTTACCACCCTTTTCAAATTCAAATTGTCACATGACTCCTTTTACCCATTAGGTTGTGAGCAGAGGTGTTAAAACAGTGTATGTTCTATCATATTTTCTTTTTCTTATCAGGGAAAACATTTTGAGCAGAGTTTCCATCAATCTGGACCCTAGTAATGAGCAGAGGTACTTGCCAAGTCATGTTGGAAATGTAGAGTGAGCAGGAAATAGCATTGCTGTAAAAAGCCACTGAGATTTTATATTTTTATTGAAGTATAATCTAGATTATCCTGACTGTGATCATAACTCTGGAAGTTTTTGCCAGAATATTCCAGTTTCTATACACATTGAATGTATTTTGGGAACAGGAGGCAGTAACCATACCACCAGAATCCAGTTTAGTTGGATCACAGCAGGACAACTCAAGAGCATTAGTAAAAGAAATGAATGAACTTGATTTTCCTTCTGAGCTTCTAGAGTCATTTATATTTAGAAGGAAAAACTCAGAAGCCATAGGTTGTGATGGGTTATTAATACATGAATGTGTTCTGAGTTAATAAGACCATATATTGTAACAGTCAATGATATTTATTGTGTATAAATAACTTTGAATTAGGTGTTAGAAGACAACAAAAAAGGAGAAATTGATGTTTGTAATAATGCTTTATATCATGTGCTGCACATTACAGGTTTCAAAGATTTTTCACAAATATTTTCTTCTACTCGGTGAAGAAGGTAGGGAAAGTATTATTCCAGTTTTACAGATGAGGGAGTATTAAGTCACAAAGATTAAATGACTTTCCCAAGGTAGTGACAAAGTCACAAAGGGGATAAGTGGTAGAGGTAAAACCAAAACACCACACTTTTGAGTAGACATTCTTTTTTTTTTTTTTTTACCAGCCTATAAATTAAAATAGCTACTTCTCCTCTGAGGGCAAAAGTTCTTGTTGCCAGAAAAAGTTTAACAATGTTTTCAAAGCCTATGGACATCAATGAAACATTTATTTGTACCATGGTATTGAATGAATGCTATAATTTAAAACTGGACATGAAGAAGACCTAAAACCATCAAACAGATGTGGAGGTGGGTGGGTGGTTTCTGAAGCCCCTTTTCAATTTCATCCAGACTGAAAAGACAGCATGAAATGTTGAGGTGTTGTTTTGAAACCTCAGGAGTTCCCCAGGTAAAACCTTAAATGAATCCTGTATGCAGAGGGCAAGGAGAAACCAAAGAAAAGGGCAGGCCACTCCAGATTAGTAGGTGGCAGGTTTAACCAGCAGAAGGACTTACATACTAGGCTTGTCTTGAGTAGCTGCAAAACGAATAGATGTTGGCATCCACCCACCAAAATCTTAGCTACGGCTTAAAAGCTTGCTTTCTCAAGTCTGTGCCATTGAAAACAGCTCCAGGCTGTGGGAAAGGTAGGCAGAAAATACTTTACAAGGATAGGGGGAAAGTGAGGAGTCTCTGATTGGAGACCAGCTCCGGGGTCAACCAGTGGTCACATCCTCTCCATGACCTCCACCAACATGAGAGAACAAACATGAAAGAAAACAGTAACCGTTGCCATTTATACATGGTTTTAGTTCTCAAGGGATTTCAATGTATATTTTTACACTTGTGTCTTTTTTTTTTTTTTTTTACACTTGTTTCTTAACATTTTCCGTATAAAGAATTACGGACTCGAGCCAAGATTTTGTACCCCTAAATCCTAAATTGTTATGGAAATATTTAGAATAGGTGAAATTAGGTTTTTAAATCAAATTTTGGAATACTGTCATAAGGCAATCTCCTTTGAAATTTGAAATACTAACAATCGACTTGGAGATTTTTAATACATGGATTTCTGTTCCTTCCCTTTGAATCTGGATTCTGTGCCTGCTTTAGTCCTGGCAGTTTCTGGACCAGGTAGTTAGAAACTGGTAGTTCCTAATTCCTGTCTCTTGGGATACTCAGGGAAGGCCTGGATTCCAAGACCAGAGTGGTGATGACTGTCTTGAAGACTTCTTGGTGGGGATGTGAGCACGTAAGAGGTGGTGAAAGCCATCTACTACCGACCAGTAGGATTCAGTATGATCCGAGGCTGGACTATGATTTTAGGGGAGAAATCTTGTCATGTCTAGTACAGTCCCTCACACACAGTAGGTACTGGAGAAACGACTAAGACAGTGAGTGATAAATGCTGAGCTTTCCCCCCCCCCCCCATAAAACCTAGGCTTTCTCTGGGGTTGCCTTTCTTAAGCCCCTCTCCTTTCTCGTTGCATGCGTTTGGCAACGAAGATCAAGGCCACGAGCCAACCGTTTTTACACACACAGACACCCAGCTCTACAGTGCACATTTTATGAACCCGAATGCTGGTTTACACCTGATGTTATTTCCTGCTGAACTTCAAGCCACTAGGTGCGGGGCGTTTTTCCGGCTTTCACATCCACAGCAGCAGCCCGGGTTTTCTAGGACGCGGCGCGCCGCCCAAACAGAAGCAGGGGCTCCCTCTGGCCTCCTCCCCACTCTGCCCACGAGGGAGCCAACGGAGCCGCCCGCAGGAGTCTGGGCGCGCCGCGTGGGGGACACCGCCCCCGAGGGCTCCGTTTCCGCACCGCGCAGCCGGCTCGGGACGCGAGGCTGGGGGGGGGCGCGCGGCTGGCGGGGCCCGGGGGGCGGGGGGACCCCCGGCAAGGCCCGGCCTCGCGGTCGCCGCCCCGCGCCGCCCACGCCGGAGTCCCCGCCCCGGCCCGCGCCCCCGGGCCCCGCAGGCCGCGCGCCGCAGCCGGATCTTCTTGAATTTCAACACAAAGGGAATCCTCGGCCGCAGGAAGTGCATCACCGAGGAAGAGGGACTGGGGGCGGGGTGCGGGGGAGGCTTCCACCCCGCCCCCCCGCAGCCCCGGGCGGCCGTGACGACAGCCTCAGGGTCTCCCCTTCGCCCCAGGAGCCCGTCCCCTCCCCCCGCCCCGCTCCCCGCTCCCCGCTCCCCGCTCCCCGCTCCGGCCGCGCGGGAGCTCGCAGGCGGCGGGGACGCGAGCTGCCCCTCGCCGAGGCTGCACACCTGTTCGCTCGCCCCCTCCCTCCCTCCCTTCCGGGTGCGCCGGCACCTGGCGGACGGCTGTTTTTCCGTCCCTGGGCTCCCAACTTTTCCCTCCACGTCTCCTTCCCTTGTGCGGGCGCCGCAGCTCCCAGCGCGGGGCCTCCTCCGCGCCAGGCGTGGGCCGGGCTTCCCCGGGCGGAGCGCCGGCAGCCCCGGGTCCCCGCGTGGCAAAGGGGACAAGGGCACCGAGAGCCCGCTTTCGTTTTCCGCGACACCTGCCGCTCCGGGGACTCGGCCAGGCTTTCCAGCCGGAGGCTCCAGCGTCGGAGGCAGCCTCGCCGTGGGGCGGGTGGGGGTTGTCGGGTGCTGGGGAGGAGGCGGCCTAGGCTGCTGGCTGTGGAAGCTGGTGGCTTGTCTTACGAGGCAACCTTGCTGCTTGCACTTAACAGTGCATTTTGCAAATCAATAAAAACAGAAAACTTTTCTAGGAATGTTTTATTTACATTTCATCCGAGAGTGAGAAACCGGTTATGCATCGTCCATTAAGAAACAACCCCCCCCCAAAAAAAACACACACACAAAAAAAACCCAAAAAAACCTCTTATTGTTTTCTTTTAGTTTAGAACGGCTTGGGAAGGCCACGGGCAATTTGGAGAGCGGGACCGAAATACCCGCTTTTGAACCCGGGAAGGAGAGGTGGAAAAACCCAGGAGCTTTGGACTAGTTTTCAGGCTGCAAGACCCGGGTCGCTGGGGAGGGGGCCGCGCGACTAACTCGGAGCTGCCCTGCTGCAGGCTCGGGCACTCGCCGCGGCAGGTGTGCCGGAAGGGGGCCACCTCCCCCCGCAGGCGCCCGGCTGCCTCGGTTCTCTCGGACACCACGGGGGGGGGGGGGGGGCTGCCCCCTCCCAGGCTCCCGGGTACCTGCCCCAACCTGTCTCCTCCCCTTCTCCAGTACCACACCCACGGGACTCCGGTCTCCCCGGGAGAGGGACGGAGCGGGAACAAAGGGGTCTTTGTTCACTGGCTCCTGGGGGGTGGGAGTCGAGCTCGCGCGCGTTTCCCCGCGCCCCTTGGAAACCGGGAGGTTGGGCGCCACCCGGCCTCGCCCTGCAGCGAGCGCCGTCCTCCGCGCCCCCAGCGCCTGAGGTCAGGGCGCGGCGCCCCGGGCCACGGCGGGCTCTTCCCGGGCGGGGCGGGGGGTGCGAGGCCCGCGGAGGGGCGGTGGGGGGGCTTCGGCGGCTGGCGGAGGCGGAGGGGGCGGGAGAGGGAGCCTGCGCCGGGCTGCGCCTGGAGGTGCGGGGCGGGCTCGGAGCGCTCGCGGGGAGGCTCCAGCCGGAGCGGCGTTGGCTGGAGCGCGCTCCCTCTCCGCTTCCATCCTCCTCCCCCGGATGGGCCCCAGCGCCACGCCAGGTTGCCCTCCGCTGCCGTCAGCACGCTCCCCTGCTCCCTTCTTGGCGCTTTCCTCCCGAACCATCCTTCTGGACAAACTTTGATGGAGAATTTCACACCACGCTGGAAAAATGCCGGTTATGAAAGGATTACTGGCGCCCCAGAACACCTTCCTCGACACCATCGCCACCCGTTTTGACGGAACACGTAAGTCTTGCACTTCGACGAGTTGTGTGCTATTTTCCGAGAATGATTTTTCACGTATAAATTACTTTCTCTCCCACCGTCTTTTTTTGCACCGGCGGAGTGAAATTCTTTCCGTTTTTGCAAAGGCGTCTTTCCTTCCACCCATGGTTCGGTGTAGTGTTAACACTTTGGATTGGTGTAGTTGGTCCCCTTGACTTCCTGGGTTTGTGGGAGCCAGCAAGCAGCCTGAAGAAAGACCGACGCCCGTGTTCAGTGTGGGACCTGGATCGGGCACTTCTTTATGGGACTGTTTTTTTTTTTTTTTTGAAAATTTTTGAAAAATTAACTTAACGAGGTGAGAGCGGGAATGTCCATGTTAGTGAATTTCCACCTTACCTTCCTAGAGTTTCAAGGCTGTCTCGATTACAGGGTGAGTTTGAAATGTTAGGCTTCCATGGAGCATCATTCCTTGAGGTCTTTCGGATAGGCATGGTTTCCCATAAGAGTTTGAGACACGCAAACTAGAATCAGGATTGCCAACTGTAAGCTTTCTGTAGAATTCTAAGCGTTATGAGTTTGTCAGAATCTTGATTCCTGCCTTTAAGCTAGAAGAGCGTACCTCTCAGTCCTGAGATTATCCTCACTCTAGGATATACTGTTGGGGAGGGATGAGCTGGGCATTATAAAGGCTGATCGTATGAGAAAGTTTCCACCAATTTTTTTTTTGAGGGTGAGTATTATTAGACGTTTAGCTTGTTTCAGCTATAGTTGAAAACAAGGATATAGTTAGTGTCCTGTGGACGTTTGGAGATGTTTGGAATCACCTGCAAGTTGTCCTCTTTCAGGACCACGGTCAGGTCCCCGTTCCTTCCCAGGCTTCCGGAGCTCTCTTTATTGAGCCTGTTGGTCTTCCCAACAGGCTTAGGACTCTGTACTCTGACCCCTAAAAATGCTCTTAGTTGGTTTCAATATGAATATCCTCACCTTCCTCCTAGCTTATGTTGCTTCTGTGTGTTATCTTTCCTTTTTCTGTCTCTTACACAAAACTCATAGGAACTCCTTTATTCTAAAGGCTCTTCTGTGGTTCAAGTATCATTGTTCTTTTACTATGATGGTGTATTTCATGGAACTGGCATGAGAGATCACCTCTAATTCTATTTCCACTCCAGTAGTCTATATACACATTCCCATTATGGTGAGAAGAAAGTCCTGGACTTTGTGCTTTAGGAATAGTTGGAAAAGTTTACATGGGAGGGAGACGAATAATTTACCTGATTTTGTTCATTTTTTATTTTTGATATCCACCCTACTCAGGGCAAAAGGTGTGGCTATTCTTACAGTGTTTTTAACTCTTGCTTTAGTCGTTCTCTTCCCTTTTATATTCTACATGTGTCAGACAGTATTGGTGAAGTGCAGCCCAATGTGTCTTCTTTGGATAATAAGAGAAAATACTGTAATAAAACTTATAGCCCCTGCCACTGCCATTACCTTCACCACCCGAACAGCATACAAAATCACCCTTGCTGTCTTTAACCATGTGTGAACGTGGGTACTATTAATTGTTACCTTAGGAGCTGATTAGTTTGGTTTGTCTGTTTCTTCTTGAAGTTGCAAATTTAAGCCACAAAGACTCTCAACATGGATCCCAAAAGCATTTATTAAAAACGAGGTTACTGGTAAATGGTA
The DNA here is from genome assembly GCF_053574225.1 of Canis aureus. Classification (NCBI taxonomy): domain Eukaryota; kingdom Metazoa; phylum Chordata; class Mammalia; order Carnivora; family Canidae; genus Canis; species Canis aureus. The sequence goes on from NC_135632.1 coordinate 28,687,783, forward strand.
GTTGCTTATCTCATTGTCATTTAAAGTTGAATGGAGTGCATAGTGTAGTGAGTCATCCCAGCATAGCCCTGAGAATTACTGCAGCAATATATTTAGATATCAGTTATAATGAGAGGGGCTTTAGACCATCAGTACGAGATACCTTTGCCTCTTTCTGTCACTCTAACATTTGATGACTGGAGCGCATGTAGATGGGTGTACTAGTGAATAGCTCCTTTTTAAAAAGTTAAACATTAATGTTAATTAAAATGGATTAGAAATTTTAAATTCTTATTTGGGAAGACCATCATTACCTACCAGCATTTAGAAAACAAAACCAAAATCCAAAACCAAAACCTAAACCTAAAACTTTTGGAGAACATGCTTGGTCTGTGCTTGGTTGGGACTTGGGGGATTCCTATAGGGAACCACTTTGTATGAAATCACTGAAACAAATTTCAAAATGAGGAGTAACATGAAGGTTTACTTTGGCAGGACTTTTTTCTTTTTACATCTAATGAATACCCTTCATCCCAACAAACCCCACTCCAGGGAAAAAGATTGTATTTTTCTCATTTACTTCTCTTTTCAATTGTAGGATGACTTGAATAATCTGAAATTTAAAAGAATACTTTAAACACATTTTTAGCCTCAAATTTTGCTGTATCTAGAATCATGGGCATACCATTTCCCTGGCTAAGTATTTTATCTTATTGTGCTATCTTTTCTGTATTGACAAAATTTTAAGTATACTTCATTCCCTGAAACTCTTCCTATGATCATCCTTCTTTCTCTTGATTTTTTATAGTATTAATTCCTTGTGCAAGACAAAACTATTTGCAAGTTTTAAATTCACCAAACTTCCACCTACCTAAATAAAAATTCTACAGAAAGTGAATGATGTTATTATACTCAAAATGTAATATGTTTACTTGGTATATTGGATTATTTGTTAGGTACACTTTATAGTCATCTTAGTTTCTTATTTTATTTTATATTGTGTAATCCTGATGAAAAAAAAAATGAAGAGAAAAAACAGTAATCCTGGCAAACCACCTTGTTAACTTAACCACCATGCAGTATTATTATTAGCCTTACTGACTTAATATTGTAACGGAAAATAATAAAACCTAAAACATTTAAAGTTTCTCCCAGGAAAAAAGTAAGTATACAATAATAAAAGCTCATAACATAATCTTATTAATTTATTAGTTGAAATATTATCACAGGGCAACATAAAAGAAGTTAATAATATATTTTATCACCTGGTGACACCTTATTATTTATATAATAGTTATTTCTTCCTTTTGATATTTAAGTGAGCTCTTTGTCAAGATTGAAAGACAATTGTGGACCATTAATTGGAAAAATATTTTTCTCATATCCAATATAATTTTTAAAAACTATTGGAAAATATGAATCTTTTTATGGTAAAACTACCCTAAAATACATGTACTTTTGAATTATGTTCTCCTGGTTTGTGTTTAATTGAAGTGCAGTGAGACTGAGAAAAACTAAGAACCTTGCTAACATTAACTACGTATACACTATTTAGGACAAAAAAGTAATGCCAATGAATTTTTTTGACTCATTACATGTAGCCACACTTCTCACTGGAAACACTCTAAAACAGACAGACAGACAGACACACACACACACATACTAAGTTTTAACAGCATAACCTGGATCTAATTCGTTTTTCCTACGTGGTTTTTCTTTAAATATATTTGATGTATTTAAAAAAAATCTTCTATGAGTGGACTTCTTGGATTAAGCACATGAATATTAATCTTGCAAAGAGAAAGTATAGTAGAGAAGACATAAGTACATATGTTAAAAATAGTTTTTAGTACAGATATTTGTCATGGAGTACCTTTTGAGCAAAACACATTTTTTTTTGAGGATATAAAACTTTCAGAAGCAAGTGTCCATTTTCAAACATACATAATGGTACGTTTTCATAGCTGTAAATTTGCCTACATATTCTAGTCATATCAAAATTTGGCCAGAATACTTCTCCTTTGGGGTTAGTGAAACAAGATTTAAACTTTAAAGGAAGTTTGTAGCCCAGTGACTCTATCAAGGACATTCTAGTCAAAGTATTCAGGATAACAATAGTTTAGAAACTCATTCATATTTGCATGTACTTTATGTACTTCTGTATAGCCTGTTTAAAATGATCCAAGGAAATTTGTTAAAATTGAAATACTTCCTTTACAGAGGTAACTGCAATGGTTTTTCTTTTCATATTTCCTTTCTTCTTTTTTTCCATCTTTCCTTTTATGCTTTCATCACGGAACATAGAGCTCTTAACTTTATAATCATAGAAAGAAGGGTAATGAATCCAATACTGCAGGAAGGTGGAAGAATAAGGTAGGACAGTGGAGATCTTCCTAAGTCTTTGCTGGGTTGTAGTTTGGAGAATACCAGCAAAGGCATTTAGCCAATAAAAAAGAATGAGCTCCATTATGTACGAGTCTGTCTATAAAAGGCTATTACATGAAAACATTCAAGGAAATAGCTAGAATTCTAGAGATATCTCTCCCCAAACAGAAGTTTATAAAGACTCTTAAAAATTTTTTTCTGTGCTACTTGTAGTCTCTTTTATTCTTATTCTTTATGTTTAAAGAGATAGTTCTTTATTATTTTTCTTTTCCTGTGTAGTAAATTGCCACAAACTTAGTGGCTTAATAATTCACATTTTCTGTAGGCCAGACATCTAGGCAAGGATCAGGTGGGTCTTCTGCTCAGGGTCTCACAAGGCTGCAAACAAGTCCTCAGCTGGGCCTATGGTCTTTGCAGAGGCTTGAGGCCCTCCTCTAAGGTCATGTCGTTGTTAGCAGAATTTAATTCCTTTCGGTTTTATGATTGAGGTCTCTGTTGTCTTGCTAACTATCAGCCAGGGACTTTTCTCAGCAACCAGCAGCTGCACTCAGGTGATGCCACATGTCCTCTCCTATAGGGCCTCTTACAACCATGCAGTTTGCTTCTTCTAGAGCAGCAGGAAAGTCTCTCTTTTTAAGAATTTGCCTAAGTCAGGCTTACCTAGGATAATCTCCATTTTGATTAACTCACAGTCAACTGATTATGGATCTTAATCACATCTAAAATCATCTGTTCTGCTCACACTCGAGAGAGGGATGAGACAAGGTGTATATACAAGGAGTTGGGAATTGTGAGGGCCATTTTGAAACTGTCTACTACAGATGCTATCCACCATTGTATTATCATACAAAATCCAATGTTCTGACATTTGTTCTAAAAAGTAGATTTATTAAGTGAACTCTGTAGTTCTATATGCATGAAACCCTGTGGAGTTTACATCTGGAATCTTAGTGAATTCCAGCCTACTAGAGGAAGGGTTTTGCTCACTATCTGGCGGTGGCACAGGAGTAAAACTAGTCTAGTTCATTTTAGTCAGCTGTCCTGTCATACTCTTCATTCTCTGATCTAGAAGTGATGTGGGAAATTTTGGATTATTTTAGGATATTAATCCAGTCCCTTAACAGGGGGTTCCCTCTCTATGGATAAGAAATGGGACCTGTTAGTCTGTGTACCTGGTTCTCTTAACCTGTACTGGATGGAGAAACAATCTAAGAATGTGGCATCTGCAAAGAATTATAGCCAAAGCAGGGCACTGCACTCTAAGGGGTCTGGGGTATTTCTCCCTTACTAATTAACCAGGCCTATTTCTGGGCAAACTAAGTGAACTACTTTGAAAAAATATGTTTTCCATGTCTTTCTCATGCCCCTAGCCATGTCCCAGATTTAAGACTCTATGCACTCTTGCATTGAAGTTGGCTTATGTTCAACTAAATAATGTTCTTTATTTAAATTTATTCTAGATTTACTGAAAATTAGAAAGAAAAAAGAGAGAGGGAAAAGGAGAGAGAGGAGAGAAGAAAGAAGGGCGAGGAGGGAATTATTTATTCTCATGCTTTGATTTTGTAGATGAATTCTTTACTCTGCAAAGGATTTACCACAGCAGTTCTCATAACTTCCATGCAATGAACAAAGCATTTGATTATAAGAATTGGATTTATGAAAAAAAAAAAAAAAAAAAAAAGAATTGGATTTATGCCTTTATCAGACATACATTTCTTTTGATGAGTGAAATACACAAATAATAAGAAAATTTTTATGATATAGTCTTTAAAATATCATATAATTTTGATCTGACATCATTATATAGAGGAAAATTGATAGCCAATATGTTAAAAATGGAAGTTATGCTCATTATATATTTTTCTTAGGCTCTGGCTTTTAGTATCACCCCAGACCAAAGGCCATGGCATGAACCTCTTCTGGCATGAGAAACACATTGAAGGTCCTGAGTTACCCATTTCTGGGATATCCTAGATCTAACATATTTCTAGAATGATACAGTCATTCTGATGAAATCTTTACTTTAGTCTCAATGATCAATCATTTCTTCAACAATATTTAAGCAACACTGACTATATACACAGCCATTATGCTAGGATCTTTGGAGTAAACCAGGCTTGTCCTCCTCTCAAAGAAGATGATAAATGTATGCAAAAGGTATTGTAGGATAGGTTGGAAATGGATAAGAATATTCAGGAGATATAGGCAAAGGACTGTGCACATCTGGATGAAAAAGGAATAATTTCTGTGGGTGAATGATCTGGCAGGGTTTTATATAAAGAATGGCATCTGGGGAGGAATTATTGGCTCATATTATGATAAGAACAAAGACAATATTCTGTTTGCTAATTTGTGTAGCAGGGTCATTGAAGCTAAAAAGGGGGAGGGGTGTCTTTGAGTATCTTAGAGGATGTGGATGGCAAAAGGTAGAGGCAAGAGGAGAATGGAAAGTAAATTAGGCCAGACATGGGATGTCTCTAAGTCAGAGTACTTTGTCTTCGTAAGCCATTGAAAGTGATAGATTCATATCTTGGTACAATAGTACGGTGCCATCTATGCCTGGTGTAAAAACTCTCAACCTTTCCATATTCCACAGTCTGATGCATAATGCAGGAGAAACATCCACCTTGAAACCTAAGAAGTTTCTTCTTACTATCTCTTCTAAAAATGCTTTTTTACACTTTGACAAGGGTCCCAGAGAATTCAGTGGATTGATGGGTTCTTCATGTTTTTACAAATGTCTGCTTTGCCCAGGGAGCTTAACTTTTATCTCTTGGGAAAGAGAGAGATTGATTTCTCACCACATAGCTGAGTACTCTTCTCCTCCAGGGTTGTGTTATACTATAAAATTGTGCCTGTGGAGAAGAAAAAGAATTGAGGGTGTGCTAGCATTCAGTTCTAGTGAAGTCAATTGGAGAAGTGCCAACAGTAAAAGGTACAGAATTGCAACCGCTGTAGAGATAGTAGAGTTCAATCTGACAGTGTATATTTGCTGAGATAGTCTAAATACTAAGTTTTAAATCCATTTTGGTTTAGTAGAGCCCACAAACAAAAAAGATGAGACTTCAGCTTTACCTATGACATAGTTCATATTTAACAACTGGAGCAGTTGAAGAGCTTTCTCAGTAATTTAAACAGTCAAATACAGTTCTTGGCTTATGCATTCCCTGGAAGATATATTTTGGTTTTCCTTCATAGCTGTTAATGCAGCTATCTATCTCCCTTAAACCTTTCAAAACTCACATGTCCCCAAATGAACTAATAATCTTTCCTGGCCTATCAAACCTATTTGTCTTCTTATGTTTTCTGCCTCCGTTATTGGCATCACCGCCCATCCATTTCTCCAAGCTAGAAATCTGAGTTGCCCTCAACTGTCCACACATCTAATTGGTTACCAAGTCTTTGAGATTTTCCTTTAGAAATGCCCTAATCTGGCTCCTTACCTCCTTCTCATTGCTTCTTCTTTAGTTTGGATCCTCTGTTCTTTTATCTACACAGTTGTAACATTACTCTAACTGGATTTCTCTGGCGATAGGCCCATATCCTGCTTACTCCCTACCCTTCAGCCTACACTGTCCCCAGAGTGACTTCCAATAAAAGCACTATGATTTAATCATTTAACCCTCCTATTTAAAGCCATCTATCAGCTCCTTGCTACCTCTTGGAGACTGTCCAAAGTCCTTAGTGTCAAATGACCCCAAGATGATGCTGCAGAATCTTTTCAAACCTTTGTCTCCCAGGCTGCAGACCTACTCACCCTGAATCCCCTGTTCATTGATGTCTTTGTGCCTTGGCCAGTCACTTGAAGAGCAAGATCCATTTTCTTCAAGACCCATCCTGGGGTTACCTTGTATCTAAGCTCTTTCTATGAGGCTTCAAGTTGAATTAAGTGGCATTTGTTCCCTGCTTCCACATTACCTGGTGTTCTGATTCTATGCTTTCATATTCCAGCACTCCATTCCTTCAAGTTTTGACTTTATTCTTTTGTCTTTATTCTTTTGTATCCCCCTTGCTCAGGCTTACCTTTGGAACAAAGTTATGGCTCAATAAATGATTCTTGGTGTAAAAGAATTGCAAACTCCTTGAAGGCTAGAGTTGCGGAGTAATTAATTGCCTTTATTTCCCTTTGGTGCTAACTGATTTTCCTTATATTCAGTATTATGTTGTTTAACTTTAGTTTTGAAACATAATTCTAGACTAGCTTCTAGCCTCTCATTTTCACATGGTTCAAGTGCTAATTTTCTTTATTAAAGTTTAATGATAGTAGTGACTACCATGTTGGGCAGGTCTACATACACTCTGTATACTATGCTGGTGCTTTATTTGTTCCTGCCACAACCCAACAGCCCAGCAAGGGGGAAGGCAGCCCCCCTTTTTGTTACAGATGACAAAACTCAAGCTCAGCATTTTTCCGTGTTATCACACTAGCCTGTGATTTTTCTACTATAGCCTGTGATTTTTCTACTATATCACACTGCCTTTAAAATGTGTTTTTTTTTATAGCAAGTATAAACAAACTAGGGCAATCTGTGGTATCATTTCTAGTTTCTAATTCTTGCCAAAAGGCATTTCTGCTTTAAAGTTTTTAGCCCCTTCTAGTCTATGTGCTGTTTTTTTCTTTCCCTTTTGATATATTATGGTTTAAGTACTTGTCACTTAAAGAATGTTTTTAGATTGGTATTTAAGACTCATATCTGGAACTACTTAACGCATTCACTGTACAGAGCAGTTTTGCTCATCAAAGAAAATCTACTGTCCATTTTTTTAAAAAAATAAAGAAATCCTTTTTCTTTGAGATTTTGGTGCTTAGAATTTGCTGATTTTAGAACTTGTGATTCTTTTATTGTCAGGCTAATCTCTCTATAGAAGATATTCTAATTCTCATATCTATTATAGTGACATCATTTTGTGTTTTTACCTTGTTAGTGTCTTACAGAAGAAATTCTTCTACCTATTTTGAGTCTCCTTTTATTGGGAGAAATATATTCTCCAGTGTCAGGTACTGTTGACATCTTTTAACAGAGATCATTTACCTTTTCTCCACAATGAATTTACAAGAAGAAATACAAGTACCTAGCTCTCCAACTTGCAAGTATAATCTAAACTCATTTCTTTTCTTTTTTTTTTTTTTTTTTTTGTTCTCTTCTGTCTTTTAGATAGGCTTCCTTATTGTACCTGTCTGTCCAAATGAGTTTCTCATTCTAGTCATTGAACTAGAAGGAACCGAGACCAGGGCACTTACCAATCTTTCCATGTTCTGTTTGATTTTCTAGAAAAAAGGATCCACATAAGAAGTTCACAGGTTATCAAAATAGCAAACACCCAGTTTGACAAGTAGAGTTGTCCTTAATTGTGGTGTTCTAGTTATTTCTTCAATGAAAAGAATAATGAAGTTAAAAGTGGGTGTATTTTTTACCTTCACACCTATGATTCCATAAATGGTGAAAAGAATGCATGTCTTGGCATTGCAGCTTTTGTATTGTATTAATGTGGTACATCTTTGGTTAAGTTATAGTTCCATCATCTGAAAATAAGCTTGCTACCCTCTCTCAAACAGTATGTGGATTCAGGTTTTAAGATACAGAAGTAATAATCACTGAGGGCTCTTGTCCATCTGTATAGTGCTCTATATCTTATAGTGTATTTTTGGTTCAAACAAACCAAAAGTTATAAAATTATTTGAAAGATAGTATTAATAGTATTAATATTAATGTTTGCATAACATTTCAGCGTATTCATTTTTTATCCCTTTACTTAAATTACTTTTCAATTTAAGATTAAAAATGGCTTCCTATTATAATTTTGAATGTACCTTTGTTTTCCGTAAGTGAAGTTCAACATTTAATTAAAGTCTACTTGAGTTTCCTTTCCGGGGCATTATTTGTCCATATTCATTGCCCTTTATTGATTGGATTACTAGTATTCTCTTTTTGACACCTGTGAGTTTTTTACATAGTAACAAAATGAATATTTTTAAGTGATGTGAATTGTATATGTTTTTGTTTCCAATTTTGGTTGGTCTTTTGATTTTTACATAGATGAATTAATCAGTTTTCCTTATTGTGTTTCTTATGTCATACTTAGAGAGATATTTTCTATATTAAACTTGTTTTTAAGATATATCCTATGTGCTTTACCATAGTTTCATTTTATATATTCAAATTTGTTCTCCTCCATTCTAAGTTCTGCAATTTAATCTATTGAATATATATGATGTAGGGATCAAAATTTATTCTTTCTAGATGCCTATCCATTTTCCTAACATGATTGTTTAGTAATTCATCTGTACTATGCTTATTTCTATGCATATTTTCTATGTCTAGTTTATCATGTTATCTTCTGCACTCCTATATGTATATTTATAATATTTTATCATTCTATATGTAATTTTTCTATCTTATGACTTTCTTTTTTTATCTTTTTTTTAATCTTATGACTTTCAATCCTACTATATTCATCTCTTTCTTTATATTAGTGTCATAGTTTTAATTATAGGAATTTTACAATATGTTAAGGATTTTATTTCACTATTTTTTTCCAGAAAAGTTTTAGTTGGCTAATCATACTTACTTGAAGTCCCTATGAATTTAAGAACCAGATTATCTAGCTAAAAACAATCTTGTTGGTATTTTTAATGGAATCTGTATGAAACATGACATTTTTATGATGTTGAAAATTTATATCTAAGAACTTATGTGTTTCTATCATTTATATCTTTTTAGGGGGTTCTCAGTAAAGTTCTTGCACATTTCTTGTTTCTTTTGTTCCTACTTATTTAATCTTTGTCGTTTCTATGTGGAGTCTTTTGTTCCACCATTTTGTTTTTCTAATTTAGTTATGTTTGTTTATTTGAAGGCTATTGATTCCTATGTGTTATTATTTTTTTAACCAGCCAGCTTGCTGAGTTTTTACTATCCCTTGCAATAATTTTTCAGTTAGTTTCTTGGGGTTTTCAACTAAGAAATAATACTATCTTCAACTAATAAAAATTTTTCTTGTTTCCAGCTTTTGTAACTCTTACATATTGTCCCCTTAATTTTTTTCTGTTATCGAATTGACTTTTGGTTAGTATTATAAACATTATAAATACTACTAAAAAATGGTAATGGTGGGCAGCCCGGGTGGCTTAGTGGTTTAGCGCCGCCTTCGGCCCAGGGCATGATCCTGGAGTCCCCGGATCGAGTCCCACATCAGGCTCCCTACATGGAGCCTGCTTCTCCCTTGGCCTGTGTCTCTGCCATTCTCTCTCTCTCTGTCGCTCATGAATAAATAAATAAAATATTAAAATAAATAAATAAATAAAAATGGTAATGGTAAAGAAAATCCTTCTTATTCCTGACTTTCAATGGAAATTATTTTAATGTCTTTCTAGTAAGCATTTTTCTGGCTTTAGTTTCAGGGATAGATATTTTCTTATATATTTCCACTTTATTAAGAGACTTTGTTATATGTTCCTATTTCATCGAGCAATTTTATAAATTGGCTTTTCATCAGCTGTCTAAGCAATTCTAGGTTTCTTATTGAATCAATTAATATAAAATTCAATTGAACTATCCTTGCATTCTTTTAATAAAAGTTACTTGGTCATGTTACTGGGTTTTACTTGTTAATGTTTAATTAGAATTTTTACATTGGAAACACACACACACACACACAAACCCACAAACATACATGTATATGTATGCACGTGTTTATAATACTGACATTAATTTTCTCTTTTTGTATATGTATTACTGAATTTTGGTGGAGTACCCACACATCCATATTTCTGCCTATTAATGTAGTCCCATTTAGTTTAGCACTTGCACCAAATTTTTCATTTTTAATGTAGTATCATTATTAATCATTGCATTAAAATAAGTCAAAATGGGTTGGTAGATCTCCAGTTGGTACTTAAAGGTTTTGACTATAGTCTTCTCTAATGTCTCAGGAATCTGTGTAGGGAAGATAGGTTTTATTTTAATGTGTATTTAAGTCTGAAAAACTCCAACAATGCATATCTTTTATGCCAATGCTTTCCAGATACAAAATATTTAATAATAATCTGTATATACAGATTATATATGTATATAAACACACACACACACACACACACATCCTTTCCTAGGACAACATGTGCATTGTATACTAACCAGCAGCACCAAGGCCTGTGAGATGCATGGAGTTACCAGGGCCCAGGTTAGTGAAGTCAGTAGGAAGCACAGGAAATTATCATTTAGGTATACAATGAAATTTAAGTAGAATGTAGTTATTTTTCGTATTTTTAAAAGTTTTTTGCAGTGAAACTTTTCTGCCATCAGTGACCTCACAAAAATGAAAGATGTGTTTAATGAAATATTGAGTTCCCATTTCTTTTTTTTTTTTAAAGATTTTATTTATTTATTCAAGAGAGACACAGAGAGAGAGGCAGAGACATAGACAGAGGGAGAAGCAGAGGGAGTGGGAGAAGCAGACCCCCACTGAGCAGGGAGGGAGCCCTATGCAGGCTTGATCCCAGGACCAGGACTCGGGGATCATGACCTGAGTTGAAGGCAAATGCTCAACTGACTGAGCCACCCAGGCACCCCCATCAGAGTTTTTGATGGAAAAGGAGTTAATTTTAATAATGCTTGAGTTTTGTATCTAATTTATGGATGTAAGTAAAGCTTTTCAAAGTTTATTCTATAGAAGGTGAACATACATTATTATAAATGTCATTGTAAATTCAGTGAAGTGGATCATTAACAATAAAGTTACTCAGTGGTGACAAGAGAAATGTAAATTTTAGTATAGCATAATATCACAGTAAACACAGTGTTTATTGAACTTAAAAAATGTATGAAGCAGAAATGTGCTTGGATTTGGTGGTGGTGTACATTTGATTCATTTTTGTGTCAAAAAACAATGATAATCTATCAATTACTAAGAAGCTATAGTGGTCAAAATTGCCAAATATTTTTATATATGAGAAATTAGTTATAGTAGTTACACTACATGATATATGTTGTTAAATGCAGAAAAATATTTGTCATGTCAGTGCATGGTTTACTTTTTTACTGGCTCCATCATTTAGAATCTTAAAATATATGAGTCTTTGGTGGAATCTTTCAGGTTTTCTACATAGAACATCATGTCATCTGCTTGTAGTGGAAGTTTGACTTCTTCCTTGCCAATTTGGATGCCTTTTATATCTTTTGGTTGTCTAATTGCTGAAGCTAAGACTTCCAGTGCTGTGTTAAATAGTAATGGTGAGAATAGACATACCTGTCTTATTCCTGACTATAGGGGAAAGGCTCTCAGTTGTTCACCATGAAGGATAATATTAGCTGTGGGTCTTTCATATATGTTGATGTATATTCCATCTATCCCTATTTTGGTGAGGATTTTTTACCAAGAATGGATGCTATATTTTGTCAAATTCTTTTCTGCAACTGTTTAGAGGATCACATGATTCTTATCCTTTCTTTTATTAATGTGGTGTGAATATTGAGTCACCCCTGCAGCCCAGGAATAAATCCCACTTGATCATGGTGAAGAATTCCTTTAATGTACTGTTGGATTCAATTTGCTAGTATCTTGTTGAGAATTTTTCCATCCATGTTCATCAGGGATATTTGCCTGTAATTCTCCTTTTTAGTGAGGTCTTTGGTTTTGGAAGCAAGGTAATGCTGGCATCATAGAATGAGTTCAGAAGTTTTCTTTCCTTTTTTTTTTTTGGAACAATTTGAGAAGAATAGGTATTAACTCTTATTTAAATGTCTGATAGAATTTCCCTGGGAAGCCATCTGGCCCAGAGCTTTTGTTGGTTGGGTTGATTACTGATTCAATTTCTTTGCTTGTTATGGGTCTGTTCCAATTTTCTGTGTCTTCCTGTTTCAGTTTTGGTCATTTGTGAATTTCGAGGAATTTGTCCATTTCTTCCAGATTGCCCAATTTGCTGGCATATAGTTTTTGATAGTATTCTTTCATAATGGTTTCTATTTCTGTGGTGTTGGTATGATCTTTACTCTTTCATTCATGATTTTATCTATTTGAGTCCCTTTTTCTTTTTTATAAGTCTGGCTAGGGGCTTATCAATTTTATTAATTCTTTCGAAGAACCCACTCTTAGTTTTATTGATCTGTTCTACTTTTTTATTTGTTTGTTTCTATATCATTTATGTCTGCTCTAATATTTATTGTTTCCTTTCTTCTATTGGCTTTAGGCTTTCTTTGCTGTTCCTTTTTTAGCTCTTTTGGGTGTAAGGCATATTTAAGACTCCACCAAAAAATTACTAGAGCTGATACATAAACTTGGCAAAGACACAAAATATAAAACCAACATGCAGAAATCTTTGCATTTCTATACACCAATAATGGAGCAGCAGAAAAAAACAATCAAGGAATCGATCCTATTTGCAACTGTACCAAAACAATAAAAATACCTAGGAATAAACACAACTAAAGAGGCAAAACGTCTATTCTCTGAAAAGTATAGAACACTTGTGAAAGACATCGAAGAGGACACAAAGAAATGGAAAAGCATTCCATACTCATGGATTGGAAGGACAAACATTGTTAAATGTCTATCCTATCCAAAGAAATCTACATGTTTAATGCAACCTCTATCAAAATACTACCAGCATTTTTCACAGAGCTAGAACAAATAATCCTAAAATTTGTATGGAACCACAAAAGACCCCAAATACCCAAAGCATTCCTGAAAAAGAAATACAGAATTGGAGGCATCACAATTCTGGATTTCAGGCAACATTACAAAGCTGTAGTCATCAAGACAGTATGGTACTGGCACAAAAACGGACATATAGATCAATGGAACAGAATAGAAAACCCAGAAATGAACCCACAACTACAAGGTCAACTAATTTTTGACAAAGCAGGAAAGGATATACAATGGTGAAAAGACAATCTCTTTAACAAATGATGTTGGAAAAACTGGACAGCAACATGCAGACGAATTAAACCAGAACACATTCTTACACCATCCACAAAAATAAATTCAAAACGGGTGAAAGACCTAAATCTGAGACAGGAAACCATCAAAATCCTAGAGGATAAAACAGGCAGAAACCTTTTTGACCTTGGCTGTAGCAGCTTCGTATTAGACACATCATTGGAGACAAGGGAAACAAAAGCAAAAATGAATTGTTGAGGATTCATCAAGATAAGTGAATTCATGAAGATAAATGATATCTGCACAGTGTAGGAAACAACCAACAAAACTAAAAGGCAGCCCACAGAATGAGAAGGATATTTGCAAATGATGTGTCTGATAAAGGGTTAGTATCCAAAATGTATAAAGAATTTACCAACCTTGACACCCAAAAAACAAAAAATTCAGTTAAGGAATGGGCAGAAGACCTTTATAGACACTTTTCCAAAGAAGACATCCAGATGGCTAACAGACATATGAACAGATGCTCAACATTACTCACAAATACAAATCAAAACCACAACAAGATACGGTCTTATACCTGTCAGAATGGCTAAAATTAACAACATAAGAAACCACAGTTGGGGAGGTTGCAGAGAAAGAGGAACCCTCTTAAACTGCTGGTGGAAATGGAGGCTGGTACAACCACTCTGGAGAACAATGTGGAGGTTCCTCAAAAAGTTAAAAAATAGAACTACCCTATGATCCAGCAACTGCAAGTTTTTACCCAAATACGGATTAGTAGGTTTTTACCCAAATACGGATTAGAAGGGGTACATTCACCCAAATGTTTATAGCAATATTATCAACAATAGCCAAACTACGGAGAGAGACAAATGTCCATCTACTAATAAATGGATAAAGCAGTATATATATATATATATATATATATATGTATATATATACATATATATATACATATATATATATGTATATATACACACACACACACAATGGAATACTATTCAGTCATTAAAAAGAATGAAATCTTGCCATTTGCAGTGACTTGGATGGAGCTAGAGTGTACTATGTTAGACTTGGTAAGTCAGTCACAGAAAGACATACCATATGACTTTACTCATATATAGAATTTAAGAAAGAAAACAGATGAACATATGGGAAGGGGGAAAAGAAAAAAAGGGGAGAGGGAAACAATCCAAAAGAGACTCTTAATAGAGAGAGAACAAACTGAAGGTTTGGATGGAGGAAGGCATGTGGGGGATGGGCTAGATTAGTGATCGTGATAAAGAGGGCACTTGTTCTGATGAGCTCTGGGAATTGTATGTAAGTGATGAATCACTGAATTCTATTCTGGAACACAATATTGCATTGTATGTTAACAACTAAAATTTAAATAAAAGTTACGACAAAGACAAAACAAATTAAAAAATAAAATATCTGAGTCTTTGAATTCATGCTTTGTAAATAATCTGTGTCCACAAAAGTTATTAGTCCTTTCTAAGTGAGATTTTATTTTTTCTTTTCATTTTGTTTGAAACATTTGAAAATATTTAATCAGGGAGACTGGCTCAGTCGGTTTAGCATTTGCCTTTGGCTCAGGTCATGATGTTAGGGTCCTGGGATCTGAGCTGCAAAGGGCCCTCTGCTCAGTGAGGAGTCTGTTTCTCCTGCTCCCTCTGCACTCCCCACCCCCTTTGTTCTCTCTCATCTCTCAAATGAATAAATAAAATCTTAAAAAAAAAAAGAAAATATTTAATCAAAGTACTTAATAAACAGCATACACAAAACTTCATTTTAGTGTATAGCAACTATTGTAAACAAATCAAAAACAGAAATACATTGAAATGTATCTCTAGATAAGCAAAGGGAAAAAACAATAACTCAAGCTATCCACTAGATTAATATTTGAAATTCTTTAATTTTCCTTTGGAATATTTCAACTTGACTCTTTTGATGCAGGTTCTATTTTTAATTGGACATATTTATGTTCAGACTGAAACTGAATGCAGTCGAAAAGAACTATGATTTTGCAGCACCAATATTTGGCAAAACCCCAAAAATAATCATGAAGACACCTTTTATTTATTGATTTATTTAAGTAAGTTCCATGCCCACCAAGAGTCTTGAACTCACTTCTCTGAAACCAAGAGTCTCATGCTTAATGGATTGAGTCAGCTTGGTGCCCCATAAAACACCTTTTATAACATATTTTTGTATTATGGAAATATTTTTTGAAGATATTTATTCTGAGTAAGGCAAAATGAGAGCCTATGAAGTTTTTAGACTGAGATATTTACATCTTTAAATATAGAAGATAGAATTGAGATATTCTCAATGAGGCAAAATTTTGAGGAAAAATGGAATCAAGAATATCATCCATTTAGCAAAATTTGCATGTGCCTACGAGGTATTTCAGCAACTACAGACTATTTTTTCAATTATAATTTTTTATGGTCTATAGTGAAGAGTTAATTGAAGATGTCCGCAATTTCAAATTTATTAACCAGAAAATACACCATTGAGGAAAATTACAGGCAATTTTATGAAAAAAAAAAAAAAAGTAATAGTACTATATACAGAGAAAAAGAACTAGTCTTTAAAACAGTAACAGCAACTTAGTGAAGGAGACAGATATGACTAAGTGCAAGACTTAACTATGTGAAAATATAATGAAAAGATCATTGTGCTTAGATTATTATGTTACTTTCTGGTAATATAAAAATATAGATATTATGTTCTAGAAATACTGTGTTTCAAAATAGCTTTGGAAAAAAAAATTTATACATTCATTAATATAACTAAATCAGTCGAATATAAAAAAAAATGATTTTTAATATTATACAATTATATTCTTTAGTACCTATTTTCACTCTCAAAGGAGTCCCTGCCTCATCCTATGTTATGTTCACCTCATATCAAGATTTTCACAGCTCTTTGAAATAAGGCTTTCTAGCCTACCCCAAGCTGCCAAATACAAATTTCCTTAAATTAGACTTCTTATATAATTTACTTAAATTTTTTTCCATCTTTTTTTGTAAGTAATCTCTACTCCCAGCGTGGGGCTTGAACTCACGACCCCAAGATCTAGAGTTGCATGCTGTACTGATGTGCCAGCTAATCACCACCGCTGTAATTTACTTTTTTATTTTTTTAATTTATTTTTATTTTTATTTTTTTCCTGTTATTTACTTTTGATATTATCTTCTAAGGTAGATTGATAGACTTTGGGGAAAAATTTATCCCACAATTTTGAATGTTAATATAAATATTAAGAAAAATATTTAATGGTTTATATAATGTTTGGTATCTCTTTAATTTTAATATGACAGAAACTTTGATATGGAAAGGACTTGAGTCTTTATTGGCCTCTTATTATTCTAGATATTTGTATTGTCCTCACTTTAGAGACAGAGGCAGAGGACCCTAGAGAGGCTGTTTATTTTGTCCCAAAGCTACTACATGGGAGGGCTGGGTTCTAACATTTGCCATTTAATTTCAAAACCCATGTTCTTTTAGTTTTACTCTGATTTTACTTTGAAAAGGGAAAAAGGAAGAGATCTGACATCTAATGAGCAACAATACACCCAATGCTGTGTCTGATATTTTCACCTACATCAGTTTATTTAATCTCTGCAACACTGCAAGTTGTTTTTATTCTTATTTTATGGACAGAGAAATTGAAGCCCAGAAAAGTAGAATATATTATCAAATGTCATGCACTTTATAGTGATGCAGGAGTTTATAGACACAGTTTTGACTATAGTAGTCTATATTTACTAAAAAGACAAAAAATTGGAACTAAAGTGTAAAGCATTACATTTACATGATTAAGATCTTAATGTTTGACTTCACGTTGAGACACAAACCATTTTCATGCTTTGTAAGAACACACCATTATTATCCAGGACTATTGTCCTGGATTTTCCAGGAATTTACCTTCCTTGTTAGATTAAGTACCAAAAATCGTTCTTACCTAAGGGGTCATGAACAACTGGTGGTGGCGATCATTTGAGATCTATGCCACAAGCCCAGAAGTTTGACTACAGTAGATTCAGAGTTTTCTATAGAACAATGCCACACTAATTTGAATGTAAACATACTTCTGGCCAATCAGTGGTTGCTTAGGCATGGGAGTGGGGTGGAGAGAGGTGGCATTACTAAGGAGTATGAGAAAACTGTTGGGGGATGATGAGGACTTATCTACTGAAGGGACTATCTCAAGGCTGGCTTTGAAGCTACCCTTCAGCTCCCTTGGGGCCCTGGCATGTACCTGCCCTTCCTTGTTCCCCACACCATCCCTCCCCCAACTAGAGCAACTCTGAGATCACCTATTTTACACATTGAGCTTTGCAGCAGCTTTCCTTTGAAGAATCTCTGTGGCTGAAAACAAATTTTGAAAACATCAGAACTGGCACCTAAACATTATATAGTTGTAGCTGTCACCGTATGAGCTCCCCAGGGACCAGTTTCTTCCCACGTGGATGAAATCTATGTCAAGTTCTGTGACATTCTGGGTTAATATTAAGTAATGAAAAGATCTTTCAGTTACTATAGTCTCAATAAAGATCCAGTGCAATATATAGTCACAGTTTTCATCTTCTTTGAAAAGTTAGCTCTTCCCTCTCCCAGCATAAGTCCAGCCTGTCTTGGTAACCTATAGTAGGAAAGATCCCTACTATTGAGATTCTCCTCCTCCCCTTCCTCCCCTACCCCCATTCATTAGGCTGCCTCAGTTTCTTCCAGGGTTGAACCTGGAGGAGAGAGGAGATATGTGGGACAGAAAAGTTCTTAGTCAACAAGTATTATTGAAAGCTGTCATTGGCATTTTGGAGTAAACCTGGTGTTCATTTGATATGTACTGTTCTAGCCAAATTGGTAGAAGCTATGTTGATTGGTCACTGCCTTGTTTTGATTGTTTGGCGAATGTGCCATCTGATTATTACATCTTTGGAGTATGACATGTGTTTGGGGATTGTAGTGAGGCTGGTTCTCTTATTTGGCACTTTCTTGAGTTCTTAAGATCTCTTCTCACTCACATGCACATATATATGCATACAGAGGCAGCACATCCCAAGGGATTTATCAACTACTGTTTCCTTGACTTGAGTGATCACATTTTTCTCTAGCTTATGACTATTCCATCAACCCCAAGACACCCAAGGTACACCTCCATCTTCTTTTAAGAAGGTCACTGTCTACCTACAAGGGTCCCTCTTGTACAGGATCTTTGATAACCCCATGCTGGCTCCCTTGTAGGCCTAGATTGAAACCATGGAATCCACAGGGAACACTTTCATGTTCTCTGCAGATAATCTCCTTTCATTGTTCCAGCAGCGCAGCTGGTCTGCTACCATCTCTCACTTTTTAAATTTTTTACCCCAAATTTCCAGAGGACATTCTTTGACTATGCTATTGAAGGCCGATTTCCTGGGCTTGAGGTAAAAGCCTAGCCCCTTCTATCTTTTGAAACCTCTTTGTAGTCTCTGAAACGCCACTGTTTCATAACTAGTGTGAAAGAAAGGCTTAATGTATGAACAGCTGTTTTTTGTTAACCTCATTTTAAAATCCTGTGTGTAGTTTCTTTTAGAATGTGGAGACATTAACACTTAATGTTTTAGGACCTCAACAGAAATGGGAAGTGATATGGGTACATTTTATCATCCTGTTACATAACAAAGATACCTAGCCTAAAATTGTCTTTCAACAAATGCATAGCTTCCACTAGAGTGAATCTTATGGATCCTATCAAGAATCAGTAAATACTCTCCTAATGACTGACAGATTGTCTATACACATCTCTTGTTTCCTTGTCAAAGAATTTCAACATCAAGTTCATGTTTTACATTATGTTGGTGGAAAGTATTCGTAAGTACTTTATCATAAAGCCACATATATTACCTCATTTATTTTTTACAAACACCAGACTAATTTGGGAAGGAAATAGATATATTTCTACTTGAGATCCATGGAGGAGATTCATATATGTGTGTTCCAGCCTTATGTCTTACATTCTTTCCTTATGTCACCTTATGTTAATATTTTATTCTATTTTTATGTGACACATTGTTAATATTTTATTCTATTTTTTTGTGACACATTGAAAGAAATGACATCATTCTTACTTTGCAGATATGGATATTGAAGAAAAGGCATCTTCTCTTAGGTAAAGTTCAGGTGCTATACTCTTACCTTCCTGTTTCTTTGTTTCCCTTCTTTATCAGTTCCTCAAGCTCTGTCCCCAACACACGCACTCATGCATGCACATGCACATACACACAACTATTTATAATTTAGTATTACTTCATTTAAATGTTAATTGTTCCCAAAGTATCATATCTTGTATGATGTAATAGTGTCTCAGGCTTAAAGAATTTACATTTTCCAGTATCAGAAAGTTAGATGGGGAAGAGATATGGGGAATATTGTGAAACTGACCATGTTTCCTCCATTCACAGGCATAAGAGTGTTCAAAGTTGAATGTTCAGACTCTCTATAGCATTGGTACAGACTCTTTTAAGTAAAAATAACATTAGCTACATAGTCTCTTTATTACTCTTACTTGTTCTAATTTCTTCACTCATTTCTTTATTTTAATAAATTATATATATTTTTGTGAGCCACATAAATTATTTCTTTTTTGGAACATTTCATCATATTAAAAAAAACCCTAAGTTTTAAGAAAACTTGTTTTTATACTTTCTCAAGAAGCTTCCTCACTGGCTTAGAGATTTCTAGGTTAAATTAGGTCCCTTGGAGGATACAGGTAATATTTTTTGTTCCTATTAATTTATTTCTATGTATCATCTTGTTTTTCAGTGACTAGAAGGGTAATAACAGGAAAAAATGAATGATTCCTGCTGGCAATATATTTTTCAAGTTGTCATTTTTTAAGAGTTGATGCAAATGGTAGAGATACATGGCTTTTCTTCAATTCTTCTTCAGTATTCAAGTAGGTACTCAGTAGCTTGAGTCTATAAATAAATGAGCCTATCAGAGGTATGCCATGAATGACAGATCTGCTCCTCTGATTACTAAATTCACTTCAATAATTTCATGTATACTTTTAAATTAGTGGCGTTTTTTTGAAGTCAGGAAGGAAACGTGCTAATTGCTTCCATTACCGAGTTTATGGATAAAATGAGAAATATCCCATTAACCCAGAGAGACATGGCTCTGAATTTCCTATGTAAAGTGAGAAGCTGAGATTGTTTTGAAATCTAGAATAACTCACAGGTAATTTTGCTCTGTTGGTGTTTTGGTATTGGTTAGCTGATTGAGTATTCTCTGCTCATTCAGTTGTGAAGGATTTTCATTCTGGATGTGTGTGAGAACTTGACAATGTTTGCACTCAAAGTGTGAAAATAGAGTAATCTCATCTGAGTAGAGGAATTCCCTTTTGCAATCATGAAAGAGGAAGCAGGAAAGGCTTCTGATCTTTGTAGTTGCTGTCTGTGAGTTTTCTAGGTACACATATGTCTCTTTGTTTTCTGATATTTTTTACTTCACAGTAATGGGAATACTTTGACTATCTTCCTGGGTTGGGCAAGTTTCAAAAGAATAATATTGTAAATCATGTTGCTAATCTAGGTATCTTAACAAAATTTTTATTTGACATTATTGCTTAGAGAATGATATAGCCTTGTTCACAGTCATTATAGTATTACTTTATTATTATATTTTTACTTACATACTTGCCTCTCACACAAGAGTACATGTTCCTTGAGATATCTCTTTTTTATGATTGTCTTTTAGTCTTGCAGAGTGCCAAAAATAGAGTAGATATACAAAAAAAAAATTTACTAAAAGTTTCAACTGGTTAAGTATGAAACAAGACTTAATAGGAAGTGTTTTTCTATTTAATCACTTAGGTTTTTCAAAATTCCTTGATCACTTATATTAAAAAATCATTACTATTTGTCATCATCATTGCATCATTATAAATGCCTGCCATTTGTTGATATGTATTATTCTCTCTGCTCAGCATTTTTTATACATAAGTTCATTTAATTCACAAAAAGACCTTATATGGAATTAGCCACATTTCCATCTCACAAATGAAGACATTGAAGTAGGGAGAAGTTAAGCAATTTGCCCAAGTGTCACACTGCAAAAGTAACAGAATCAAGATGCAAACTCATGTCTGGCCACTATATGGTTTTAGAAGGCATCACCCTCCCCTAAAATTTATGATTGCATAATAAATTTTTTGTTATTGGTTTCTTAAGACCTCTAATTCCATCCCCTGCTATTTGCTTAGTTATTTCCTCCTGTATATATGTTATACATTAAAAAGAAAAAGATTGTCTGAGTTAACTGACAAGGTAAAAATAACAGATCTATGTTTACACGTTAACAAACCTAGGAGATTCATTTCCTTCTAAGTAGTTCTCAACTCTGGCTGCAAAACAGAATTGCCTCATGAGCAGCTGAAAGCTGCAGATCACCAGGCTCTGTCCCAGAGCTGCTGAATCAGTATCTCTGATTCTGGGGGGACCCAGGCGTCTGATTAAAAAGAAACAGATGACATGGTGTGTTTCTTATGTGCAACTGGGATGGAAAATCATGGCTTGGATCTGTGAGATGAGGTTTTGAAACTTGCCCTCTGAGCAACGGACCATTAATATGCAAGGTATTGCCTTGAGAAATAGGTGCCTGGACAGCTCCCAGGTTTTTCCCAGGTTTTGGGGACCTCTGGTGGGGGAGGGAGGTGCCCGATGGGCAACTGGCAAGCCCGGTGGGGAGCTGAGCGGTCCTTATCCTCTGTGGGTGCCCCTGGATGGCGCATGCAGAGAACTGTGCTGGGGCTCCAGTAGCAGGAACGGGCCATTTCAGGCCCCAGGCCCTGTCTGGGCCACTCCAGAAGCTCTTGTTGGTGACCACCAGTCCATGATGCTCTGGCTGCAAATTACATAAAGCTTTTAACTGTGATTGAGCTGAGCACTTTTCTCAAACATTTTGAGTGATGATTTTTAGCTTTGTTTTGAAAACAATAAACAGAGATGAACCTGAAAAAAAATTCTAAAAATATTTATTGAGCATCTACTATGTGCCCAACAATGTGTGAGAACTTGCACTCTCCAGGTATAGAAAGCAGGAAATAGTTCAATGAATTGAACTGTTCTATTTTCCTTTCTTTTTTTAAAAAGATTTTATTTATTTATTCATGAGAGACACAGAGCCAAAGGCAGACGATCAACCACTGAGCCACCCAGGTGTCCCTCTATTTTTCTTTTTAATTCACGTTATGAAGTAGATAGACTGTGTCTACAACTCACTCAGCTTCTCATTTTTTAGTTCTTTGCTCAGCTTGTGAATGTTGCAGAGAGAAAGGATTGAGAGAAGAGAGAGTGGAGAAAGACACAAACTGTGTATAGACATATATATCATGGCAGAAGAACATACCCATTAACATAAGCTCTTCACAATGTATGATTTATGAGAAAATGATAGAACATTTAACCAATATTTAAATGAGTTCAGCTAAGAACAAATAATTGTGTATATGTGTATACACACATATATACATACATGACTAATTATCTTGATTACTGAATATTCTATATATTTATCTTAAAGAAAATAATTCTCCTTGCCTCCCCAGGACTCGTGTGAGCACAGATTCTGGGCAGCTATGTCAGGTTTGGCACCCAAAAGTTCCCATAGGTGACTTTATTGCTTTTTGGTATGGTCTAGTAGGTAGCACCTATGTGTTATGTTGCCATTCTGTTTCCCTCTCAGTGTCTCCTTCCTTTCAATACCTTGGCTTCTACCCCATCATGACATTTTCTTTCTTCTGTGGCTGAAAGAAAAGAAGAAAGATTGGGGGCAGACACCCTGTGGCAAGTGGTATTCCTTTCTTAACTCTCTGTGGCTTCTGACACAAAATAGGTTTCTTCCCTTAGCTCAGTAGTGTTTTGATATCTTTCCATTTGACCTTAGTTCTAGGCCCTTAGAAAGCAAGTATATTTTTAAGGATTTTACCTTCCATACATTTTCAAATATATTCGAACAGAGTAATGAGTAGAAACACAAATAAAAAGGAGGCCTGGGTGGCTCAGGGGTTGAGTGTCTACCTTTGGCTCAGGTTGTGATCCTGGGTTCCTGGGATCGAGCCCCACATTGGGCTCCCCATGGGGAGCCTGCTTCTCCCTCTGCCTATGTCTCTGCCTTTCTCTCTCTGTCTCTTATGAATAAATAAAATCTAAAAAAAAAAAAAAAAGAAACACAAATATAGTGGTTTTCTCAAAATAGTATTTAAAAATGCCTGATTGATTCTGCAGATACTAAGAATTAAGTTTCTACAGATCTCATGGCAAGATCATAAATCTCAGTGTTTCTAAATAAATAAATAAATAAATAAATAAATAAATAAATAAATAAATAAATCTCAGTATTTCCTTTATCATTTGGGCAACAGAAAAACATCCTGTGTGAGGTCAAGCAAGTTAGTCAAGGATTTACTTTAAAAGCTTTAATTTGGACCTTCAAATTTTTAAGTAATAGGGATTTTTTTAAATGTTCTCGATTCTAAGAACGAAATTGAAGCTGAATCTTCATATTTTAGTGAGTTGACTTTCCCATTGTGTCATAAAGCATGTTTCTTATTCACCTTGCCTGGCACCTCCTCCGTGCTGTAGAATGTGATTAATAAAATTATAGTCACTATCTCAAGAAGGTAGTGTAAGAGATAGATATGAATGTTATTTCTAATCGTAAAGTTTAGAAAATGTTATAAGGGAGAGATTATAAATTTGAATTATTTTTAAAAAGATTTTATTTATTTATTTGAGAGAGAGAGAGACTGAGAGAGAGAGGTAGTGAAAGAAAGAGATATCTTGAATGGAGGGAAGGGTAGAGGGAGCAGACTCCCTGTGGAGCAGGGAGCTGGATGCAGGACTCTATCCCAGGACCCTGGGATCATGACCTGAGCCAAAGGCAGATACTAGCCAACTGAGCCACCCAGGAGCCCAGATCTGAATTATTTTGATTTCTGTATAGTAAAAACTTTGTGCCTGTTTTTTTAAAAAGAGGAATTTTGAGTCTATCCATAATTGTTTTCTTTCTATTAGTGGAAAATACTGCAAAAGAAAGAGAGAAATGTGCTAATCTGTCCCTATGAATTAAATACCAATCATTTTATGTTTTATTATGTAAAGTCTAGTGAGAACATAATATAATCTCCTTTTTTTTTTTTAATGATGAATTTGGCTTTCTCACCCTAGATGAAGTGCCATGAGTTTTAATATTAGGACACTATCACCCTGGGATAAATACTTTCTGAGTACAAATATTTAATAATGGATTAACTTGGTCTGAATATAGTAATTCAGAAAAACCCTGTATGTAATTAGTCAAAATATGTGAACTCAAAGTAGTAATTTGAAACATGTATAATAACTGTTTTGTCACTTTATCAGTTACACTTTTTCTGTGATCATTCTTTTATTTTATATTAGTCCACAAATGACAATGAAAATACTATTCTTTATGTGACTCTAAATAGTTGAGATGCAATTTTATGGAAGTATCTTTATAAACTTCATGAGAACATGAAGACCAATTTTTGCACACCTTCTAGTATGTTTCTTCTGGAAATACCACCTTTTTCATCACTTTTAAAATGAAATTTCGTTCATCATATTGGTTCTTTAGCTGATCTTATATTTATCCAATTAAATGTAAAGGCTGAATGTAAGCTAGTTCTCCTAATACTCTCTATGACATTTCAGAGGGGGAAAATATCTGTGAGCTATTTTTATTTACATATGAATTCAAATTCAAGTTTTCCCATATGTACTCAGACTTCACATTAGACATTTTCTTCAACTAATAAATTTACAGCAGCTGTCTGGGAGTATAGGATCAATTTAGCTACATTAGCATGTTTAGAAATAATGCTACCTGAAATAATAAAATTCAAATTATGATATCAGTGCTTTCCTCTGGACTTGTTTTCTATTATTAGAATTTTCTCAGAATATATATACTGCTGAGTTGGGGTGAATATTTTTTTTTAAAGATTTTATTTATTTATTCATGAGAGATACACAGAGAGAGAGGCAGAGACATAGGCATAGAGAGAAGCAGGCTCCATGCAGGGAGCCTGACATGGGACTTGATCCCAGGTCTCCAGGATCAGGCCCTGGGCCGAAGGCAGTGCTAAACTGCTGAGCCACTGGACTGCCCTTGGGTGAATATTTATTCACATCTTCTCCTTTAATATTTCACTCTTGTGCAGACTCAGAAGGCCTTTTTTGGTAAAGTTCTGAAAGAGATCTGAAGAATTATCTGTTTCAACCTCTAATTTGAAGGTAAGGAAATGGGGCTTAGAAAGGCAATGTGACTTGTCCAGGGTCACACAGCTGGTTAGAACCCGTGCTTCTTCTCCAGTGTCATGACCAACCTATAGGCAAATAAGTGAAATTGGAAAGAATATTTGACTTTGAGACTCTGAAATGTCTTCTCTACATAGACTTTTATTCCATGGGAATTGACCTTTAAGATAATAAAAGTCTTAGGAGTTATGAGATTTGCTTGGACAACAATGACTACAGTGTTAGCTTTTTAGTATTTTCTTTGAAATGACTTTGGTGTAGACATTGTAAAGTTGAGGTTAGGCAAAAGGAGAAATGTGAAAAAAACACAATGAAGGCTCTCTAAAAAACAGAAGACTTATTAAGGTTATGCGATATGATTTGGAGTTTTCCAGATTTCCCATATAGGCAGTGCCTAGCTTAGTAGAAGTTGTTCTATAAGAACATTCTATTAATTTTTTTTCAGATAGATAGAACATCCTTGATTATTGGTTGAATTTAAGCCTCTTACTGAGTGTTATGCGTGTTCTATTGGGCACCACTGTTCTCTTAGGTTAAAATCTTTTTGTTCTCTGAAGCAAAAGTAACTTTTAGTATCCGACCCTGAAGGTGCACATGAGGTAGGGAAAGAAAAAAAATCACTTTTTAATTTTAATCTTGACAAATTAAATGCACCCCATTGAATCAGTGTTTTGGGATTTGGATTAAGGCTCCACTATCCAAAACTAATAAAAAATTAAGTTAAATATTTGTGTTCCATGTGGCATGAATCTGTTGTTCTCTCTGCGGATAGTTACATCCTAGCCATATAGTGATTTTTCTTCTTGTAAGCTTACAGGAGTTCATCCAGCACCATTCCAGTACTTTCTTTGGGGGCAGGCATATGAATGTGGACATGACACTATTCTTGACCACTTTAGTTTATAAGACTCTCTCCCTTTCTCCCCAGTTCCCATAGTACTTCATTATGTACTACTTTGTAATATGTATAACTTATCTTGTATGGTGCAATACCATACAATCTTTTTTAGAGTGGTGTTTTTACTTTTTTTTAAAGATTTTATTTATTTATTCATGAGAAACACACAGAGAGAGAGGCAGACACAGGCAGAGGGAGAAGCAGGCTCCATGCAGGGAGCCTGACGTGGGACTCGATTCCAGGTCTCCAGGATCAGGCCCTGGGCTGAAGGCGGCACTAAACCCCTGAGCCACCCTGGCTGCCCGGTGTTTTTACTTTTATTTTTTAAGTTCAGGCATTGCCAAGTTAGAGCAATAATTCATTCAATACATGTTCACTGAGTGCATACTATATCCCAGCACTGTTTTAGGTACTGGGTATATAGCTGTGAATAATTCAGGAAAAGTCTCTTCCTTCATGAAGCTTATGTTCTGATGGCAGGGGTGGGTGGAAATCCTAAACACACAAATAAAATGAGTTTAGAGAGAAACACACAATAATAAGAAAATATAAGAGAAAAGGGAGAAGAAAAGTAACTTGGAGAAAGAGGTTCTTTCTTTTGAAAAGACGATCATAAAAAAGGCCCTTTAAATTACCTTTATGACAATGATTGAATAATGAGAACAAACCAGCAGTGGAAATATTGGAGGTGAGAAGGGAACATTCAAGACAGACGTGACAAGATTATAGGTTGGGGGTGGGGTGGAGCGTAATATGAAACAAGTTCTGAGTGGTAAGAAACTGGATCATGTAGGGCCATATAAATCATTGTGGAAAGAAGTTTGGATTATGTTCAAACTGAAATAGGAATCCAGTATAAGGTATTAAGAAATGGAGTGATATTATATAACTTGGGCTATATTGGGAGAAAGCACCATAGGTGGATGTGAATGGAAGCCATCTATTCATATATTTTATTATCTTCTATAGATCTGTTTGGAAAGGAATCTACTCTCTGGATCATTTGTGTGCATTTGTGGATGTGAGGGTGCCTTGGGAGAGGTTAGGCTTGGGGTACTCTTCTTCATGCATGGGTAGTTAGAGATCTGGAGTCAAAAATGATCTTGATGCTTGGAGAACACTAAGACTTGAAGGAAAAGATGGATTGTATTTGAGGGATGCCTGAGTGGCTCAGTTGCTTAAGCACCTGCCTTCAGCTCAAGTCCTGATCCTGGGGTCCAGAGATGGACCCCCACCCCAGCAGGGAGCCTGCTTCTCCCTCTCCAATCCACTCGTGCTCCCTGTTGCTATCTCTGTCTCTCTCTTTCAAATAAATAAATAAAATCATTACTACTACTACTACTACTACTAATAATAATAAAAGAGGGATTGTATTTGAGAAAGGAATTCAAACAGGCCTGATGGAGGAGGCATGAGGCCAGGCAAAGAAGAGTTGCTGACCTCAGTCAGGGAAGGCAGGGAATTCACTAAGGTAGGGGAGGGTGAAGGCCAACTTGGGATAATTTAATGAACACAAATTTTTGTATTTTCTTCTGTTTTCCTCCTTTTGTTGGGCCAGAGCTAATATGGGCTAGAGTGATATGATCTGATCCTGCATAGTCATATATGTGCATAAAGTACACATGCGCACTTTACCTGCATTGTCATTTATTTCTCTCAGCAATTTAAAATTGTATACTACCACTCTACAACCCCTTATCCAAAACCCTGAGGATGGGATGTGTTTGGAATTAAGAATTTTTCAGATGCTAGTTAAGACATTATGATGTGTATGCTAGATATTACCTAACACCCTACTGGAGTATGAGGTGGCACCCTGTAACCAAACATATTAACATTTCTGCAACAAAACACACTGTTATTTGCACAATATGGAGAACATTGAGAATGCAAATAGTCTCATCTCAATTCAGATGCAGCTTGTAGATAAGAGTTTGTTTTGAGCTCAAAAAGCTTCTCATTTCTAGTATTGGGTTTTTTTAAAAATTGGGATTGAGATTCTTACTGAGGAAGAAATTAGGGTTTAGAGAGGTTAAGCAACTTGGCAAATAGTTGGGCCAGAATTTAAATACTGCATTGGCTGACCACAAACTCTCTGTTCTTAACCATCACGTGATATTGCCTGTTCAGAAATGGTGAGTCCTGCTTACAGATACCTGTCTTGTATGTAAAAGCACATACCTGTGTATTGAGAGACAGATTGCTAAAAAGGAACTACAGTAAACAATGGCTACTAATAAGTTTAAAATCTAACCATTTTGAGGGTATAAAGACTATGTGTCTGTAAATTGTTTTATGCTGTTTCTATCATGGAGGCATTATAATGTTATTAATGAAAAATTATCTATTAATACATTGCAGATTGAATTATGATAAACGTAATTAATGACTTAATTAAATAACTTAATTTGATAAATGATTTAAATTATGATTATTATTCTCCATCATCCCATTGATTAACAGAGAGAGTTTTGCCTAAGTTGTGGATGAAAGCAACCTCATTTATTTAATTTCAACAAAACTTTAGAACATAAGTTAAAGTTGTTAAGGCTGGAGGTCATCACCCATATTGAATATGTATTCTGCTGGATATATTCAACTAAACAGTATGGGGCCCTGGAAACATTGAATAAGAATATTCCGGGGATCCCTGGGTGGCGCAGTGGTTTGGCGCCTGCCTTTGGCCCAGGGCGCGATCCTGGAGACCCGGGATCGAATCCCACATCGGGCTCCCGGTGCATGGAGCCTGCTTCTCCCTCTGCCTGTGTCTCTGCCTCTCTCTCTCTCACTGTGTGCTTATCATAAATAAATAAAAAAAAAATTAAAAAAAAATATTTTGAATAAGAATATTCCCATATAACAGACATCTCTTTAGTTTAAGTAAGATCATTCCAGAGATGGAAAATGCTGGAAAGACCTGGAAATGCTGAGATTATTATTGGTGTTATTATTGTAATTGCTATTATTGCATTTAATATTTTATGTCACATTTTAATGTAGCAACTAAATGATTTCTTTCTTTCCTAAGATTCTTTTAGGACTGTTTTCTACTTGAAACGTTATCAAAGAAATTAATAGAAAAATATTCTTCCTTTTACTGAAATTCAATATATATTAATTTGACTAAAACACACTGATTTTGAGCTGGAAATTTTATGTAGTTAAGGAAAAGTAATGTTTCTTTAACATTACCTATGTTTTGCTTATTTAATTTTGTAACTTCATTTTAGACTATTCTATTCCATTGTGTGTGCAAATGTGTAATTGTGTGTGCATGTTTGTGTGTGTGTGCATGCATGATATATAGCTGATTCTCATTATTTGAAGTAGTTATAACCTATAAAGTTCCCATGAACACTGAATTAGCTAATACTGAACCAGTGCTCCTAGGGAAAATACAGGGTTAGTTTCCAGTGAGCCTCTGATCAGAACGTTAACATTGAACTCACAGCCAACAGCACTATAACTCATGCCCGAATGAAGCTTGTCTAGCACACACATTTTCTCTGTAAGACGCATCATAGCTTTTTTCAGACTTAGGAACACGGGAGAGCACTAGGCTTGGAGGCCATTTTATTTTTTAATCTTCATTAAGATCTTATTTATTTATTTATTCACGAGAGACAGAGAGAGAGAGAGACAGACAGACAGATGGACAGAAACATAGGCAGAGGGAGAAGCAGGCTCCCTCTGGGGAGCCTGATGCAGGACTTGGTTCCAGGACCCAGAATCATGACCAGAGCCAAAGGCTGATGCTCAACCACTGAGCCAGCCAGGTCTTGCTCGGGGGCCATTTTAAATAGCAAAATCACCAACAGAAAGCACAATAAGATGAAAAACTTGACACTAAATAGACTGAAAGAGACACTTGTTTACAGTTTAAGAGCTGAAACAAGAAGGCAGAGAAAGACCTTGTTCAACCTCAGTTAGGACCATGCCAGGTGACTCATATTTGTCAGTGCTCTGTGCATGTGTGTGAGTTCTGTTAAAGCACCATAAGTATTAATTTGGTGGTTACAGATATGTTTTAGTGAATAGACAAATTCCCAAATAAGGAATCCACTAGTAATGAGGATAGACTATATAGGGATGCATCTGTAATATGTTTTGGTTACTATAGGGTAGGAATTATCTTCTGTTACATTTTATCTTCTAGTTCATAATACTTCCTGGATAGCCAGGCCCATTCTGTGTTTCCATCTGTTGTTAGTTACAGGCAAATATCTCTAAGTGTAATATTTATTGTCTTTAAATACATGTGTATTAAATACTTGAGTATTTAAGGGCATGCATATTTAAATACATGTGTATTATTTGTATATACATACAAAGATAGAGCAAGAATGAGTGAGAAGAGAGAGTAATGACATGTTGATGTACAGAAGAAAGTCATTTTTAAAAGTAATGAATGTCCTAATTATTCATGTGTTAGCGCAGCAGCCTGTTTAAAAATTCTTTGAAGTACATAAAATTGACTTAACCTCTTCTGTTTATAGACAATTAAAATGAAAAGCTTCATAATTAATATAATCTTAACATTATTTTAAAATGCAGTTAATGGGAAGTCATCCATCTTCTGACATAGTTAATTCAGTTTTTGCCACACTTACAGCTACTGAATTTGAACATGTCATTATATATTAGAAGGTGGTGCTTTGCTTTGCTTTTTTTCCTCTTGTTCTTATTATGAAAGTCAGAAGACCGTTTGCTTAGTATATTACCAACTCAATTCTTTGTTCATTCATCAAAATTAATTTATGCCTTCTAGTAACACTGAATAGCACAGGAAAGTAAATACAGTAATTGGGTGACTTTTTCCAGAAAATTCTGTATTTGATTGTTAATAAGATTTGGAGTTGAAGCCTCTTGGAAATAAATAAATTCACTGGTTTGTATTATGTTTTGAACCTTGAGATTTTTCATTGCCATATCTTTGGAGAACAGAAATACTTGGTCTTCTGAAGTTTTTGGTTTATTGAAAAAAATAATTGAGAATAAGGGATAGGAAGTGGGTGCCCTGTCCATCCCTTAATCTTGAGGCTCTAATTCAGTGTTTCAGACATGAGTTCAACAGCTACTTATGCAGGTCACTATGTCACATATTGTTGAGGGCATGACTGAAACAGAAGGATAACTCTCCCCTCTTTCAGGACACTTACACTCTAGTGACAGAGAAAAGATTGGTATGACTAGAACACAGGGTAGAATGGAAAGGTTATAAGAGCACTAGTTAACAAGGATTGTGAATTAATAAACAAAGGGAAAGATGCTTCTTAAAGAGAACAGAGAAGAGAGCATTTAGACTGGAACTTGTATCCTGAGTAGAAACTGTTAGGTGGGAAGGGGAGATGGTTCTCCAGAAGATTTTGCTGGGCCAGGGCATTTGTGAAGTAAATAGCAAAGTGGATAACTCTAGGAATGCTTGAATGGTAATTTGGACATAATGGCTCATGTCTTGGAAGCTAAATAATGTGGTTGGACTTGAATCAGACCGTAGAGAGCTACTGCAAAATATTCAGCTGGTAAAGTCAGAGCCTTACTTTGAGAAGTGCTCTTTAGCAATGGAGTTTTGGTGGATTAGAAGACATGAGATACTAGAGACAAACTGGTAAGTAATTGGGTTACTGGTATCAAAGGTCTTGAACTGGGGAAGAAAATTTGAACTAGGAAGTTGGGGATGAATGAGAGAGACATTGTTGAGAAAGAATGTGTTTTTAATGTCATAAATACTTTTTACTTGGATGAGAGATCCTTTGCCCCAAACATTGAGGTTTTGTAGAGAATTTACTCCTGGGGATTGTTTTTGTTCTGGTTTTATTTAGAGTGGGGAAATGTTTGTTATTTGTTTCTTGAAGTTTTGCCAAATGTACTTATCTGTGGTGTTCATCAGCTACCATATATGAACTATCTGTTTTTGAGTAATAGGGACAAAATATAACTCTAAAACTATGTTGATTAATAATTTAATCTTTATTAGTTATTCAGAAGATACTTTCATATATGAACCTTAGTGTCAACATTAAAAATATCAGTTATCAAAAATATATCAGTTATCATGATTCTTTATTTTCTATAGCATTTCTGATTAACAAAATTCAGAGGAAAAATTTAGAATAATATACTGTACTTAATCGGTAATCTACAATAATCTGCTTCAATTATCTACCACAGAAAAACTTTTTTAAAAAAGATTTTATTCATTTATTCATGAAAGACACAGAGAGAGAGAGAGAGAGAGAGCGCGCAAGACACAGGCAGAGGGAGAAGCAGGCTCCATGCAGGGAGCCCGAAGGCAGGTGCTAAACCGCTGAGCCACCCAGGGATCCCCCAGAAACAACTTTTAAACTCCACTTTGTTGCTTATTTGTGCTACAGTGATTGTTCTCCAAGATGAAAGTTAACAGAGACAATCAAAATACTTTCTGGCATATATTTTATTTAAAAGTAGAAACATTTTGGGATGTCTAGGTGGCTCGGTGGTTGAGTGTCTGCCTTTGGCCCAGGGCGTGATCCTGGAGTCCCGGGTTCGAGTCCCACAGCAGGCTCCCTGCATGGAGCTTGCTTCTCCCTTTGCCTGTGTCTCTGACTCTCTGTCTTGCTCTGTGTCTCTCATGAATAAATAAATAAATAAAATCTTAAAAAAAATAAAAATAAAAATAAATAAAAGTAGAAACATTTTACTATATCTCAGAGACTTTAGGAAATTTAAAATGTATTTCAAGAGTAAATTGCATAAGAAAGACTCAAATAAATATCTTTGAATAAGTTCAGCATTGCAGTGAATTTAACAGAGCTAGATAATAGCAGCAGCAATAAATAAATCCCACAGAAATACAATAATAGGATTTTGGTTTTTTTAAAGATTTTTTTAAGTAATCTTTACGTCCAGTGTGGGGCTCATACTCAATAGTTGCATGCTCCACCAACTCAACTAGCTAGGCACCCCTAGAATATTGTTATTTAAGCAAAGCCATGGGGGAAACAGGTATTATTTGTTGAAAGATGCTAAAAGTTACAAAGAGGAGAAGTCTGCATCCAAGCACATTGGGCTCCATATCTCAAATTTAATTATTGTAGAGAAGATCAGATGTAAACAACATTCATAATAGTATTGCAGTAGAGTTGAGGCATTTTCTATGCAGGAAATTTCTTAAGATGATCATCCTATTAGAAGTACTTAATGATGCATAGAAAGAGAGCTGTGTTTCTGTTTTGAGACTAAGCTTTTAAACATGACCAGAATGATGCTGGAGGGGGGAGGTGGGTGAGTGGGGGAGAGGTATTTGGGTGATGTGCATAAGGAGGGCATGTGATGTGATGAGCACTGGATGTTATACAGAACTGATGAATTATTGAACACTACATCTGAAACTAATGATATACTATATATTGCCTAATTGAATTTAAATAAAAAAATAATAATTAAAAAAAAAAAACATGACCAGAATGAGAGTACATAGATAAAACAGAGATGCTTTGCATCAAAAAGTTTTCATCAATTTGTGCCAATTAGTTAATACTGAACCTCAAAACATTTAAAAGTCAAAATTATCACTGTTCAAGATCCTTCTTTTCTACTGAAAAATTTGAAGCATATGTTAGGACAAACTAGAATGTAACACTAAAAAATATTTTATTTCTAAAATCTGCCTACTTTTAAGCTTTGTAAAGGTGATCTGGTATGACTACATTTGCCCACAGAGCCAAGGCCAGTTTTTCTAATAAAGGTAAAGGTATTTTGAGCATACATTTAAAAATATTCTGAGTTTCTATTGAAACAATTATGAAAACCACTATTGAACTGGTTGATATCACTGGATAAGCAGGAGGCTGTCAAAGTGGAAGATTTGCTATGTCTTCTCAGCTTAACTTCAAACACTCAAAATTGCTATTATGGCTTTATTTATGTAATTTACTTTTTAAATTGAAGTATAGTTGACATGTAATGTTATATTAGTTTCAAGTTTACAACATAGTGAATAGACAATTCTATATATCCGCTATACACATAGAGCAAGTCAGTACCAAGATGTTTCTTTATTTTTAAAATTTGTTTTGTTTTTTAAGTCTCCCCAAAAGACTATTTGACAGACTATGAGGATGTACTCTTTGTAAAAAATTCTGTGAGAGTTTATTTTTAGATTGTTGCAACAAGTCTAAAATATTTATTCCTAAATGGAATATGTGGTTGCCATATATAATTTCATAGAGTTATCCAGGGAAAGGATATTGGGTAGAGGAAATGGAATAAAATAGAAAATAAATTATTTTAGTTAAATAGAGAATATAACATGGTAATATAAAAATATGCATTTTTGGGGATGGTCTGATTATTATCTTAACAAATATGAACTAACTTAAGGAGGATTACATCTTTATCTGGTTTTTATTAGAAATGTTTATTTCTAATAACATGGCATATCTTTAATTGTTGAAGTCAGTTTTTGTGAAAGACATTTTTAGTCATACTAAGACAGAGAATTCACCCTAAATAACCATTCAGAAAATAATTTTTAAAAGATAGACTTTATCAGGAGAAAATTGAACCTGGAAGGGTTGTATGCTAGTCCTTGCTTCATTCACTTTCAGATCTATTTCTTGTCATTCTCCTTTGTTTTGTATTTCATTTAACTACAGAAGGTAGAAAAAGAAAGAGTAAATCTTAAGAAAGGAGGAAGAACAGAAATGGGTAAGAAATTTTCAATGTAAGGCAAAGAAATAGATGATCAGAAAACCAAAAATTTAGGTTTTTGAAGAAGTTAATGATACATAAATATATGTCAAGACTGATCTAGGAAAAGAGAAAAGACACAAAGAAAAAATTAGAATAAAAAGATATTATTTAAATCTCTATGACCAAATACCTGGATATCTGTATCATAGAAAAACTATGTTTTTACGTTAGAAAAAACTGTTAATGTAACATACTACATTAATAAAGGAGGTTCTAGACTGTAGAGAATGACATTCATTCCATCAAGAGGTAGTATCTCTTTCTCTACCGTTGAATCTGGACTTGGCCATGTGACTTGCTTTGGTCAATGGAGCA
This sequence comes from Canis aureus, assembly GCF_053574225.1. Taxonomy (NCBI): domain Eukaryota; kingdom Metazoa; phylum Chordata; class Mammalia; order Carnivora; family Canidae; genus Canis; species Canis aureus. The sequence goes on from NC_135632.1 coordinate 28,723,300, forward strand.
CTAGGAAATACGATGAAAGAGGCTTAGAAAGTGCTCCTGCATTAGATCTTCTCCTTCCTTGTTGCCAGGAGCCCTGATGACATTTTCAGAAGTGTGGGCCAGCCTCCTGCAGAATGAAAAGACAAAAGGAGAAATACCCCAAACTTTTAAGCTGAGGCTTAGTAGGCCTGCTTCATGAGGATAGCCTTCTGGGTGAGTCCAAGTGAAAGCAGCAGAGCCATTGCGCCAGCACACAAAATCACACACAAAAAATAAACCATTGTTGTTTTAAGCCACAAAGTTTTGGGGCATTTTGTTACTCAGGAAAGGGTAGATAATACAGTATGGTATGATCTTATGTTGGGAAAATTTTATTATTTTTGATGTTTCTTCATTAGGAAATGCCATAGCAAAATAGCAGAACTTTCTTGGTTTGATCAAAGGTATTCATCTAAAACTTACAGTTAATGTATGTAGTCGTGAAACTTTAGAAGCAACCTCACTCAAATTTGGAATCCATCAAGAATCCTGCTATTACCTCCTCTGTTTAATATTTACGAGAAGTTCTAGCCAATGCAATCTAATAATAAAAATGAAATGAGTTATACAAATTAGAAAAGAAGTCAAAATAATGTCCTTACATTTCATCGAGAATGTAAATACCAATAGAACAGAAAGCACACTGTGAAGACATGTTGAAGAATAACAACAAAGTGTGGAGATCTGCTCTACCAGATGGCAACATTTATTGTTTGTTAACTTAAGCAAGTAGATTGCAAGGTCGTATGCAGGTATACAAAAATGACCAACAAAAAGAATACGGAACCAAGAAACAGACCTAGGTGTTTATAAGGGCCTAATTGACATTAGAGATGAGCTGGGAAAAGGTGAACTCTTAAATTCTAAGTGAACTAAACTTAGGTAAATAAATAATTTTAAAAATGAAATATAGAAGAATATCTTTATGGTCATAGGGAGGGAAGCATTTAAAATACACAAAAAACCCAGAAACTTAAAATAAGATTGACAAATGCAATTAAATTACAACTTAAAAATTACTTGACAACCACTGCAGCAAAACCTACCAATAACAAACATAGTTGAAATGTGAACTACACACTGGGATTGGATATTTGCCACCAATAGAGCTGACAAAAGAGTGCATACCAAATTTTAAAAGAACTCCTTCTATTAGTCTAAAAAAGAAACAGACAAAGGCAAATCACAGAGGAGAAAACTCAGAGTAAGTCAACAGGAGAAAGAACAAGAGAAAGATGCTCAACCTCACTAGTAACCAAGGAAATGCGGCTTAAAACATTTCATATCTATATGGCTAGTGTATTGTTTTGAAAATTTGAAATGATATATATTGGTAAGAACTTGGAGAAACAGGTTTTAAACATGCTTATGGTAGAGTGACTTGGAGCAGCCATTTTAGAAGAGCAATTTGGCAAACTATAGTATATTTAAACATGGGCATGCTCTTGGACACTGCTATTCCACTTCTAGAAATATATTCCAGAAATCAGTCCACTACCAGCACACAAGGAGATATGTCCAGAATGCCTGTTGCATCTTGATTTGTAATAGCAACATGTAGTCTAATAAGTAAATTTTGAATGTAATCATATAATGAAATATTACCTTATGAAAGTGAACCATCCATAACATAGAAGAATCTTGAAAACACAATTTTGAGAGAGAAAAGACAAATATATTATTGCTTATACAAAGTTTAGTGATTATGTAGACAATACCATATATTAATTTTAGATATCTGTAGTAAACATAAAATAATAGGCATGGGAATGATAAACATCAGTTTAAGATAGTGAATATCATTAAAGAAGAAGGGATAGAATTTGGATACATCTGCATTTCAACTATATATGTAATATATTTTATTCAGTAAAATCTGAAGTAAAAATGAAAATTTTTAACACTTAAAGCTAGTTGAAGAATACAAGGACATAACATTCTCTATAACTTTCTGCATGATAATGATGCTTCATAAAAACTGTTAAATAAAGTCAAATTGTGTTGGTTCTGATGCAGAACTTATCAGAATCTTTGTTATGCTGGAATGGCCTCTGCCTCTCGAAGAGGTAAATGTAGAACACAGCCCTCTTCAAACATATTTGGCAAGAAAATGAATTTTGAACATGTATATGGAGATACTAGATTATTGCAGAACGTGGGAGAAATGCAAATCTAGAGATAGTGCTGTTGGACAGTACTTTCCTAAGGAAATCTCTGGGGTCTAGGATGAGCATCTGCCTTGTGGTCAAAATATTTAGCCAAATGGATTAGGCTTTGTTACATATGGTTTTGTTATGGGCAAGTTAGTCTAAAAATTATTCCAACTTGTGCCATAAATTATCTGTGGAATTTTATAAGTTTTCACAGGTTTTTTTTTTTTTATCCTTTCATTGACGTCGAATTTATATCCCATGGTGAATGTACAATGCAATGATTTTTAGTTAATGGATAGAGTTGTGCCACCATCATTGCAGCGTACTTTTGAAGTATTTCCATCATCCACGAAATTCCCACCAGTCTCTTTGTAGTCAATCCCTTTGACGACCCCCAGGCAACCCCTGATTTTCTTTCTGTTCCTATAAGTTTGTCTTTTTTGAATAGTCCGTAAAAATAGAATCATATGATGTGTAGTCCCTTGTATCTGGCTTTTTACGTTTAACATAATGTTTTTGAGGTTCACCCATGAGGCTGTGTAGGTCAATATTTTGGTTCTTTACGTTGCTGAATCCATCCATGCATGGATATGACACTTTGGGTTTGTCCAGTTACCACTTGATGGTCATTTGAATTGTTTCCAGTTTTTGCTTATGAACAGCTTGTTTCTTTTTCTTTTTTTTTTTTTTAAGATTTTATTTATTTATTCATGAGAGACAGAGAGAGAGAGAGGCAGAGACACAGGCAGAGGGAGAAGCAGGCCCCATGCAGGGACCCCGATGTGGGACTTGATCCTGGGACTCCGGGATCACGCCCTGGGCCAAAGGCAGGCACACTAAACCGCTGAGCCACCCAGGGATCCCCAGAACAGCCTGTTTCATAATGCTTCTATGAGTATTCATGTACAAGTCTTTTGCAGAAACGCGTTTTCATTTCTCTTGAGTAGATTCATAGAAGTGGAATTGTTGGGTCATTGAAAGTTTATGTTTAACTTCTTAAAATACTGCCAAACTATTTTTAGAGTGATGGCACCACTTTACATTTCTACTAGTAATGTAGAGGGTTTTAGTTTCTTCACATCCTTGCCAAACTTGCTGTTGTCTAGGTTTTTATTATAGCCATTCAAGTGGGTATGTTGTTGTATCTTAGTGTGGTTTTAATGTATATTTTCCTAATGATGAATGATGTCGAACAATTTTCATGTACTTATTAGCTGTTTGATGTCTTCTTTGCTGAAATGTCTATTCAACCCTTTTGCTGTATTTTAAATTGATTACTATTATTGTTGTTTATTGAGCTGTAAGAGTCATAGTCTAGATAGAAATCTTTTATCTAATTCAAGATTTGCAAGTGTCTTCATCCCGTAAGAAAGTAATTTTAAGTGGGGCTTTATTTTCATGTGTACCATATCTCTCACATGATCTTAATTTGGGCAGAAATTACTGCTGAGAAGTCAATTTAAAAAAGAATCATTATGACTATAGCTGTTACTTTAGCAGGTTAGCATATTTGTGCTCCTATGATTTATTTGCCCTTTTTCTCTTCAAAGGAGTATTGAGTGCTATGAAAAATATAGATTCAAACTTATTAGAAATCATGCATTATAATTACTAGTGATTCTGTCAAAGGACAGTTGATTCTTAAATATTGCAGGGTTAAGGATGTTGACCTGACCCCCCCTCACCATTGAAAATCCATGTATACCTTTTGACTCCCCAAAACTTAACTACTAATAACCTACTGTTGACCAGAAGCATTAAAGATAACATAAAGTCAATTAATATGTATTTTGTATATGTATTATATATTATATTCTTACAATAAACTAATCTAGAGAAAAGAAAATGTTATTAAAAAGATCATAAGAAAAAGGGGCACCTGGGTAGCTCAGTCGACTAAGCATCTGCCTTCTGCTCAGGTCATAATCTCAAAGTTCTAGGATATAGCCCCATATTAGGGTGCCTGCTTGGCAGGGAGTCTGCTTCTCCCTCTCCCTATGACCCTCCCTCCAACTCATGCTCTCTTTCTGTCAAATAAATAAATAAATAAATAATCTTTAAAAAATCATAAGGGAAATACATTTATAGTACTCAGTACTTCTCTACAAAAATCTGTAAGTGGTCCTATGTAGTTCAAACCTATGTTGCTCAAGGGTCGACTGTAATTATATTTACTATCTTGATTTATTCCAAAAATATAATTATTGTTCAAAACATTGTTTGAAGTTTTCTCATGATTTAACAGGGCATTCCAAATCCCTGTTAAGCCCCTGTGCACAGTGTATCTACACACGCTCATACATGTTCATTTTTTTTCTATTTCAAGATATAAGTTAACGTTTTGCCAATTGCAGATATTACCCTTGTAGTAGTTGGGCAGAGTCCAATTGGCAAGATTTTTGTCTCATGGAAAATACAAATTTAGTGAGAAAACAATAAAATTATCCATACGTAGTCCTTAAAAAAAAAACAACAGTAGGAAGTAACAATTCTCGAAGTCAAAGCCTTCTGAAGGAACTAGATTAATCAGCTTTAAAACTTGCTGGGGTAGGTAGCTGGCTTCCTGAATCACCTTCTCAGACTGTTAGGGAGACATTGCTGCAATGACACAATCCGCTGGGGTGCATTCTCCCACAGTTTTATGCAGTGTTCCTCTCCAAAAAAAAAAAAAAAGTTCTGCAACTTGCCCTTACTGACTTGAAATGAATGTCCTTTCCCCTTGAATATGCCTTTTGTTTCATTTTCAAAAGTCTCTCCAAAAGAAAACCTTGTATAAACACCTGGCATTTCACAAATTATTGTGTTGCTTAAGGGCACTTTTCCTGGGCCTTGTCTTTTATTCCTATATTGAAAGGGCAGAGCATAAACAGATCACTTTTGTATGCTCTACTCTCACGTGATGTTAAAGGAGGGGCAGGGAGAATAATACATATTCTTTGATGTGTTCTTTTTATTCTGCTGAAGGATAAATTTTAATAAAGGAAAAATCATAATTCATACAGATACGTAAATAAATACATTTATACAGATATAAAATAAACATGTGTTAAAGATTTTATTTAACCTATTGTTAAAAAGGGAACTATGCAGACATGACAGGGTTCAAAGGAAAAGTCAAGGGATCCCTGGGTGGCGCAGCGGTTTGGCGCCTGCCTTTGGCCCAGGGCGCGATCCTGGAGACCCGGGATCGAATCCCACATCGGGCTCCCGGTGCATGGAGCCTGCTTCTTTCTCCCTCTGCCTGTGTCTCTGCCTCTCTCTCTCTCTTTGTGACTATCATAAATAAAAATAAAAATTAAAAATTAAAAAAAAAAGAAAAGTCAAAGAATCTCAAATTCATATAGAGTAAAGAAATATCGAAATGAATTCGCAGAAGAGGTAAAATTGGCTTTTTCTGTAGGTGGTGGTGAAGGGGTGGGAAACAAGCCATGGTATTGCATTGGAGACATCTGGTAATCTTTTCTGCTTATTCCACATTTCTGTATAGTTTTAAGCAGAGCTTGTTGAATTTTTCTGCAATGTGCCAGATAATAAATATTTTAGAATTTATGGGCTTTATGACCTCCCACTCAATTCTGCTATTATGACATGAACACAGCCATAGATAACACATGAGCAAATGATTGTTTAATAAAACTTTATTTATAGACACTAAAATTTGAATCCTATATTATTTTTTCTGTGTCATGAAATATTATTATTTTTTGTTTTTAATTTTTCCCCAACCAAATTGGGATTACAGGCCAAATTTGGTTAACTTTTAATCTACAGTGAGTAAAAACCTCATTGCTAAAATTAGCACAGATTTTCCAAAATATGTGATCTGTGGTAATAAATTACCATACATAATAGTAAATATATTTAGTATCTATCAATACAAATAAATTATAGTAATAAAAGAACAACAGGGGATTCCTGGGCGGCTCAGCGGTTTAGCGCCTGCCTTTGGCCCAGAGCATAATCCTGAAGTCCCCGGATCAAGTCCCATGTCGGGCTCCCTGCAGGGAGCCTGCTTCTACCTCTGCCTGTGTCTCTGCCTCTCTCTCTCTCTCTGTCTCTCATGAATAAATAAATAAAATCTTAAAAAAAAAAAAAGAACAACAGTAAAGCCTTATGCTAAAACAACTGGAAAAAAACAGGATTGGCTCAGTAAAGGTTACTTTACCTTGTTGATGACTTGGTATCACCCCGTTTGTTATCCATTCTGCTCATAAGACTCAACTTCATATAATCCAGTTAAATCTGCTTTGAAAGTAAAGATCCTGAAATGATTCTCTTTCAGAGTTGCCTTTACTAAACTCCTATGGAGTTCCAAATATACTTGGAATATGTAGCTTTCCGTGGTACATGGGGAACAGAGCAATATTTAATACCCAATTGTTAATAAGTGCTTAAGAGATACAGTCCTCTATATAAGCTGAACTGTAAATATTTTCCATTTATTAAATAATACTTAAAATTGCACGTATAAACAATCAAAACAATCCTTGAGAATAAACTTTTATCTGCTCTCACCTACCCATTGGCTGAATAAATTGATGATTTTGATGATTCTATAAATCAGGAACAGCTCTGAATTTTTTTATATATCTATGTTTACATAATCTTACTGTCTTTTACAACTGCTATGAGAAAACTTGGGTCATTAGAAATATTCTTGGAGTCTATGAATTAATTATTATAAAATAGTTTAAAAACCTATTTAAAAATAGATTTTTAAATATGCATTTTTTAATGAATGCTCAAATAAAATTATAAGGATATTTTCTATTATCTGGAATCCCCATTTATGACCAAGCACTGCTGCACAATTTTTGTTCTATACTTGTGTTTATTTATTTATTTATTTTAAATATTTTATTTATTTATTCATGATAGACATAGAGAGAGTGGGGGGTGCAGAGACACAGACAGAGGGAGAAGCAGGCTCCATGCCGGGAGCCTGACGTGGGACTCGATCCTGGGACTCCAGGAGCACGCCCTGGGCTGAAGGCAGCGCTAAACCACTGAGCCACCCAGGGATCCCTCTTGTGTTTATTTTTTGGTGGGCTTTAGCTGATATTTTAAATATTTAAAGTGTAATCATTAACATAACATTGGTCAAGCTAAGACCATTGGTCCTTGTTGTAGGATATACAAATGTATTCTAGAGCAGAGGTCAGCAATCTTTTTGTGAAGGGTCAGGTCATAAATATTTTTGGTTTTGTGGGCCTCTATCATAGTCCTCTATCATAACTATGCAGCTGGGCAATTGTAGCCTGAAAGCAGCCACTGACAATATGTAAATGAATGAGTATGGCTGTGTTCCAATAAAACTTTATTTACAGAAACAGGTGGTGGGTTGAATTTAACCTAAGAGCCTTAGTTTGTTAACTCCTTTTCTAAGAACATCTAATGATTCTCAAAAGTCTAAGAAAAATTATATACTACTTTAACAAGATTATTCTGTAAGCTAGAAATAATTTAGGAAGCCATTATTTGCTGACACATGATCCTTTTTTGAAGTATAATTAAAATTAGGTCTTTAATAATGCTTTATAAAATAAAGGATTCCAGGGTTTTTTTGTATTGTTTTGTTTTTTTAAGGAGGCTCCACGCTAAGCATGGAGCCCAGTGTGGTGCTTGAACTCACAATCCTGGGATCAAGACCTGAGCTGAGATCAAGAGTAGGGCACTTAACTGACTGAAGCACCCAGGCACTCTTAAATTTTTGTTTTTTAATAAAAAGCTCATTCTTAAGGAAATCTGGCCTGCATGCTACAAGTTATTTTTACACAGACTATGGGTAGCTTTTCCTTTTGATTCAGCCATAAACCATTTACACATTTACCTATTTGAGTAACTAAATAAGTTGATAACCAGATCCCTAGATATAGGACCTATCCTTTCATGCTCATCTTGCAAGTGCAGGATTATTAGAATCAGCCAAATCAGAAGTGTTTGGATGAAGAACTTTAAGTAGTTAAAATGCAATGGTAGGTCATTCTTTGGCAGATCAAAAGCAAAGTTTAAAAGCCAATTAGTTCTCCAAAAATCTATTTGCTGGATAACTGATTTACAGAATTTATTGTTAAATATGCCATCTCTTTTTGAATATATTAAATGAATATTTAGTTGCTGAGTTGAATAATTTTTATGATTGCATTTATAAACATTGTTTTATTTACTATTTTTAGATGAATCTAATAAAAGTTTCATTTGGGAATTATTTAGCTTATAGTAATCTCTTTTAAATTCCTAAATTTTATATTAATGTTAAAGAATCTTTTCATATTTAAAGGACCTTTTTATATTTATTTATTTATTTATTTATTTATTTATTTATTTATTTATTGGAGTTCAGTTTGCCAACATATAGCATAACACCCAGTGCTCATCCCACCAAGTGCCCCCCTCAATGCCCATCATCCAGTCACCCCAACCCCCCACCCACCTCCCTTTCCATTACCCCTTGTTCATTTCCCAGAGTTAGGGGTCTCTCATGTTTTGTCCCCTCACTGATATTTTCACTCATTTTCTCTCCTTTCCCCTTTATTCCTTTCATAAAGGATCTTTTAAATTCTCAAGTAACATTAATTTAGCTTGTTATTTAGTTATTTATAAAGATATAAGTTTTATAGCAGTGCATTTCATAGGACTACATTAATAGTTTTTAAATATTACTGTAAATTTTAGCTTATTGACTTTTTTGTCCTCATAGTTCTTTTTTTTTGTCCTCATAGTTCTAAAATAAGCCACAGAGATGAAGAGTATAGCATGTAGAATATAGTAAATAATAATAACTTTAAATGGTGACAAATGGTAAAACTATACAGCCTAATGTATAGAATTATTAATATAATAAGTTGTACAGTTAAAACTAAGATAACATTATATGTTAACTATACTTAATAAGATCAATAAATGAATGTTTAAAAATTATTTGGTTGAAAGATAATATTTTAAAAGGTCATAGGATGAATTAGTTTTCTTATAAATACATTTAATTTTCAGAAATTTATAATTCATATTCAACAACCAAAATTTAGACTAAGATTACTACCCCAAATCTAATTTACAGTGGTTTACCTATAAGTATTACAAAGAAAAAAAATCGGGTGATTTTGCTAGTAATTACAGAATTATGGCTCGTATGCCAATTGGTTAATTAATGGCAAAACTTAAAGCCTGAACTCTAGGGGTGCTGGGGTGGGTCAGTCAGTTAAGTATCTGTCTTCAGCTCAGGTCATGATCCTGGGGTCCTGAGTTTGAGTCTCTCATTGTTGGGCTCCCTGCTCAGCGGGGAGCCTACTTCTCCATAGCCCTCTGCTGCTCCCTCTGCTTGTGCTCTCTCTCTCGTCAAATAAATAAATAAAATCTTAGAAAAAAAAAAAGCCTGAGGTATAAAAAATGGAATTGCAAAGAATGTGAAACAACTAAAAAAAAAAAAAAAAGTCCAAAACAATTCTATTGCAAATGAAGTGCTGAAATTTTATATTTCAATTGTTATAAATACAAAATTAAGGCCTATGTATTCATATGAGATTCATAAAAAGGTTATATAGTCATTGACTGTAATTTAAAAATTCATGAACATATTCCTTAGAAGAGTTGATACATTTGATAAAGGTTGACGATTATTTAATTAATTGACTTTTAGCAAAACTGAGCTAGAACCAGCAAAGATGGCCCAGTTTTGGTAGAGAAAACATCTGTGCTTGTCTTGAGGGGAAAACCTAAGTTGGGGCATCAGATTCCATGGTTCTGTGAAATCTAGTCAAATCAAGTGAACATTTTAAAGCTTGTACTCACAGGTTTTCCACTGATTCAAGAAAGTAATAAATGCTTTTTTCCCTCTCATTTTTCTTTTTCAGCTACATTAGTTCTAAGATAAAAATTTTATTCACTGTTCTCTTTATTGTATCAGCAACTGTTTGTGCTGGTAACAAATCTACATCCTGGTAGTTCTCAGAAGAAACTCTAAGCCCCTTGTCACGTACACTCTCATGGAATAGCCCTTCTCATGAGTGGTATGAGTGAGTGGTATGTAGGTGCTGTTTGTAGGTCCCCATCATTCCATTCCAATTTCTCTTCAGTTCTGGCACAATAGCCTAGTTAGAAGCTCCATGGTTCCTTTACAGCAATTAGGAAGTTTCTCTCTTCCCTGTTTCATCTTCTCCTCATCTTATCAAGAGCAAAAGTTGAAAGTATTTTAAAAGTGTAAACAACCCAGGTGAAATTAATTTGACCTTTGATGAGGTAAAAGGAATAAAATTTATCTCCCTGGTTGCTTTGAAGAGATGTCCCCCCCCCATAATAGCTTTGTGGGGAATAAGATGTGTCCAATTTATTTATAGCTAAAGAAATATTAGCTGCATGGGCAAGAAGCCTAATGACTTTAATGTGAAAGAAAATAGGATGCTGTTGGTGGTTAGCTAATTTCCGAAAGCAACAAGTGGAAATGACAATGTAGCAATAGCTTGGGGTTTACATTATATAATGGATGGTGGGGCTGAGGGATGGGTGGCTAGGACAGGACGCACAAAGAAATATTCATTGGCAACCTCTTTGAACTTCCTGTTTAAAATCTTTGGGGATCCCTGGGTGGCGCAGCGGTTTGGCGCCTGCCTTTGGCCCAGGGCGCGATTCTGGAGACCTGGGATCGAATCCCACATCGGGTTCCCGGTGCATGGAGCCTGCTTCTCCCTCTGCCTGTGTCTCTGCCTCTCTCTCTCTCTCTCTCTCTCTCTGACTATCATAAATAAATAAATAAAATTAAAAAAAAAAAATAAAAAATAAAATCTCTCAAATGGAAGCCTTGTGAAAGTAGGAGGCCATACACAGTTTGTATGGCCAGCCTGGTTTAAGTATGTTGTATGAATTTCATTTTTAAGGATATATATTTTTACAGAAAATAATGATTTTTATATTTATTGGTTAGTGGTTTTCGGTACAATTGTCCTTAATTTTATAGAATGACTTTCCTCAGCCCTGCGGACAAGATTGTTTTGAGGACTTGCTATGATCATATCTTAAAACTCTCAAAGAAACTTGTATTTTTGTAAAATAGTAATAGACAGCCTATTGAATAATATTTTTAAATCATAAAACTAAAACATAAATGTATAATTCAGATAGTGCCTACATACATGTACAAACTAAAAAACAGAGTCCTTCTGACTCCAGGACTTCTTTATCTGCACATACCCCTTCTTCACACTTGCCTGATAATCCCATTCCCCTGTGCAAAAGGTTTTAGTATGCATCTTTTCACACCTTTGTTAGGCATTTGTGTTCATGTGTATAATATAAATGAGTTCATACATTGATATTTTACAAATTTTTCCCACTTCATAGATCCTGGAAATCTTTCTATACTACTAATATATATCTCTTCATTTTTTTTCTTTTTAAGAGAGGGAGGGGAAGGGGCAGAAGGAGAGGAAAAGAGAATGTTAAACAGGCACCATACCCAGTGCAGAGTTGCAGGCAGGCCTCAATCTCACAGTCTGGAGATCATGACCCGAGCCATAACCAAGAAACAGACGCTTAATTAACCAACAATGAGCCACTCAGGTGCACTTCCAGTTCATTTTTAACACCCTTCCCTCAGTGGCAGCTGTTTCAAGGATGCAACTATTTTTTTTTAAGTAATCTCTGTCCCAATATGGGCCTTGAACTCACAACCCGAGATCAAGAGTAGCATGCTTCAAAGACTGAGGTGCTCCTTAAAGATGTAGCTTTGAGAGAGTAAGGTGTTGAGACTATCTGGATGATATACATGACTGAAACCATATTTAGGCCTCTGCATAAATTTTTAAGATTCTAGTAGGTGGATTCTTTGTCTCAAGACAAGCCTCTCAAGTAAATTCCCTTGCTTCTTCTTTTTTTTTTTTTTTTAGGTTTATTTATTTTAGGAGAGGCCAAAAGGGGAGGGGCAGAGGGAGAGCTGAGGAAGAGAATCTCCAGCAGACTCCTGTTGAGCCCTAAGTGGGGCTCTATCTCATGACCCTGAGATCATGATCCGAGCCAAAACTAAGAGTCCAGTACTTAACTGGCTGAGCCATCCAGGTGTCCCAAATTCCCTTGCTTCCTACACTTGCCACTGACCAATCTGGAGTGGCCTGCCTCCTCTATCTCTGCCTGTCCTTCACATATGGTGAAGGACATATGGTGGTAATTGTTCATTAGCATAGTTTTTTGCTTATCCTTTTATATCTTTAATTATTGGCAGATTTAGTCTCTTTATTTTTAAATATCAATTTTATTTTATGGAGTTTCTTGAAGGCATTGGGAAATTTTCTTTGGTGTTTTTTTCCCTTTGATGATTTATTCTTCTGTTACCCCTCTCTAAAACTCCTATGAGGTGAATGGATGTTAGCCTATTAGCTCTCACTATGTCTTGTAACTTTGTTCTCATACTATTCAACTCTTGTCCACTGCATTCAGCTGAGAGGTCTCCAGAGTCTGCCTTCTGGGTCACCAGTTTTTATCAGGGCCCCTTCTGCTGTTTTGTCTACAGACTTTTAGTCTTAATTTTAGTCTTAATTTATGCTTTTTTATAGCTACCTCTTTATAACAACCTAATTTTAAACCATTTTTTAGTTTATTCCCTCTATGCTGTGGGGTATTAGTTCTGAGGGCATTAGTTCTACTCATTTTTAGTCTTTCTTCTGTTTTGTTCTTAACTCTGTTTATTTGGATTTCCCATTGGGATAGTAATACTTTTTTCAAAGGTTTGGTTTTCCTTCCTAGGTCTCAAATTGTACAGTCTCCATAGTGTCCAGTATATTTTTACAGACTGGGTAATAACTGTTCTTTGTTTTGCAGTAAATTCTTATTTTAAAAATAGGAGTTTTTCCTGTGGCTATTGTGTAGAGGAGCAAATGGGCAAGGTGGTGACCTCGAACCAGTTGAAGCTTTCTTCAAATTTCCTAGGAAATGCTTTACCTAGGATTTTGTCTCAATTTCTAGGACCTATCTCCCATGTCAGAATTCCTACTTTGATAGAATATACTCGTGTTTGTTTTTGTTTTTTTCCAGGTAGCAAAAATAATAATTACTGACCTTGAGACTCATTGGTATTCAGCCTTCTGTACTTCTCTTGAGTATCAGCCAATTCTTCTCCAAAGAGTGCCTTCATCTTGGGGTTGTTTGAGGTTTTCTCTGGTTGAGATAATCATAACTCAGTTGGATTTTAACATCGGTCTGTTCCTGTCTGCTTTATATCTTCCAGGAAATCCATAATTGATTCAAATTTCCAGTGTTCTTTTGTATTTACTTTTGTTTTTCAAAGAGAGATGGGGAATGAAGAGATTTTTTCTGTTAGCTCTCTTCCATTTTGATTTAAGAAGACCATGTTTCTTTTATTATTGCCATAAATGTCTCTAGTTAAACAAATGATGCATTCATCTTGAGCAATTGATTCTATTTTGCCAAGTTACTCCTTTTCAGCTTTCTATGGATTTGGCTTGGGTTTGTGGTTGAATTTGATCCTACTATATTTATTTTCACTCAATCTGATTCCAATAAAAGACACGTACCTACCTTGTTTTGAATTTGAAATACTTGTAGCAGGTCTGTTTAGAAATGGTCTGCAAACCTGCTGGAAATTTAAGCCAATCAAATATTATTAGAAGCATTATTCTTCACTTTTTTTTTTTTTTTTTACTGTTTTAAGTGCAGGATTGCAGCTGATTGTCATAAAAGATTTAAGATTTCCACATCACTTTTAGAAAGATTCATTTATAGAGACACTGAAACTTTCTCATTTTAAAGCATCAGTAATGAGAGAAAGTTTTACTTTGAAAGCTGAGGCTGATCCCATGCAAGGATTATTTTCAGTCCCTATTTCACTGAAAGTTTTAGATTCTTAAACATATGCCATTTTTAAAAATAGTGAAGAGAACATCTTCTAATTCCAATATTTAATAAGTCCCCTCTTTGCAAAACCTGTAATTTAGTGCTCAACACAAAGTATATGTGTGAGAATTGAATATTAATGTAATTTAGTGAAGTTTCTGCACAGAGAGAAATAAGAACAATCTTCTGTATCTCCATGGACACTAATCTTTCCTTGCTTTTGAGTCATATCATTCTCTCTCTTTCCTCCATGTTTTTCTTTACCTTCTTCATTCACATTTAACATTTATACAATCTCTCATAAATACCAGGTACTGTGTTAGTCCTAAGAGATACAAAGGTGAAGAAATAAACCATGATTTTGACTTTGTGTCTTTTTTTCTTAAGTTATTCAGTTAGTTTGTTTGTTTATTTGTAAGTAATCTCTACCCCCAGTGTGAAGCTCGAACTCATGATCCCGAGGTCAAGAGTCACAGGCTCTTCCGACAGCCAGCCAGGTGGCCCTTAACCTCATGTCTTAACCTTTGAGTGTGTGCAAATTCAAAAAAGATGGTAAGTGTGAATATGCTTTTGCAAGCTGTAAAGTGCTCTCTGAATATAGGGTGTCATGGAAGGTTCAAGTATGTACAGAACTTATCAATTTAAATTTTGGATAGAGATAAAAACAATTTGCAAAATTGTTTTTGAAACAATTTTTTGTAAAATTGTAAAAATTTGTAAATTGTAAAATTTGTTTTGAAACCCAAAAGGTTTCAAATTGTTGTCTTAAGTAGTGAGTAGTAAACTGAAGGTAATTATGCTATTGCAGGAAGAGACTTTTTTTTTCTTCCAAGATATTATTTAAATTCAAGTTAGTTAGCATATAATGTGGCATTGATTTCAGGAGTAGAATTTGTGATTCATCACCTATATATGATACAACAAGTGCCCTCCTTAAAGCCTGTCACCTATTTAGCCCATTCCCCCCACCCACTTCCTCTCCAGCAACTACAAGAGGAGACTCCTTAAAAAAATAGCTGTTTCACTCAAGAATTTTGCTTTAACTTTAAGGCTTCAAATATTGTGGGGAGCTTATTAGGTATTAACACTTTACTTTTGTAGTTTTTGTGTGGGTGCAAAGATCAAATGAGACTATAGGTGTGAAAGTGTTCTGTAAACTGTAAAATGATGTATAAATATAAGTTGCCATTATTGTGAAAAGAGGTGGTATTAAGAGATTATGAACCAAATTGGATAAGGCACAGAATATGGGCCATATTGGGATAGGAAAGGACAGCAGAGTAAGATTTGAGCAAAATTACAACTACCTATATGATATATTTTCAAGCATTCTGGAATGGATTCCATTTCCAAAAATATCTTCCATCTCTACAACCTGCTATGGCATTTGAAGTTCTGCTAGGGAAATTGCTTCTGTTTGATGCTAATTCTAGGTAATAGAAAGTGTTCAGAAGTAGTATTTTTATAATGCAGTGGTTTGACATTTGCAAGTATTTTGCTCTATTTTTATTAGCTCATGATAGCATTTTGAGCTAGGTGTTGGTGATGATATGTTTATCTTTACCACCTTTATTGTTCCTTTTTTTCACTGATGAAGAAGTAAGGATCAAAAGTTGAATGAACTATTCATCCTATAACCAATGTGTGACAGGCTTAAACGAGACTGTCTCTCTTCTGTGTTCTTTCTGCTCCATCATGATCAAATCGTTGATGAAAGTGTTGATGAAGCATCTGTTATAGAGTTAGGGAATTTCAAAGTCTGATGGTAATTTCTTCATAGGGCCCCTAAAATGACTGGAGAGACAGATCTTATGGATCAGAATCAGAGAATGCCAGAGACAGTGTTTGATTTTAAGTACTAAATTGTGCTTAACAATTTGATTAATGGAAAAAACTATATGTATTGGTTTAGGTCAGGGAATGCTTTGCAAAGAGTTGGGACTGTCTATTTTAAAACGTTAGATAAGAAGATAGAGACCCTTTCAGGGTAGGTTAAGTGTATTAAGAGGAAGGCCATCATAAGTGAAAGTGGCAGTAAAACTGATTAATAAAAACGTATGTTTTAGGTAAGAATACCAATAACTTGTGCAATGCAGTGTGTCCCTGAGCCTCACAAGCTATGATCATAGGGACACTCCTCTTACCAGCTTGAGGCCCTAGGGAGTGCCCCATGCATTTTTCCTGCTGTCCTCACATACACCTACATGAGCTGCTGCCTGACTGCCTGCAGTTCTAAGACTCAGTATGTTCATTCTTTGTGTGTGTGTGTGTGTGTGTGTGTGTGTGTGTGAAATGATTCCTTTCCTTGCCCTTTTCTACCTTTTTATTATTTTTTTTAACACTTAATTTATTTATTCATGAGAGACACAGTGAGAGGCAGACATAGGCAAAGGGAGAAGCAGCCTCCGTCTGGGGAACCTGATGTGGGACTAGATCCCAGGACCCCAGGATCACAATCCAAGGCAAAGGCAGACACTCAACCACTGAGCCACCTAGGAGGTGCTCCCTTTTCTGTCTTTTTAGAAGGAACCCTATACTAGAGCTGCTTGGCTCTGGCATGATGGGGTTTTCCTCCCTTGATTCCCGTAGCTCTGTTCTTCCTCAAGGTGCATTCATGCTGACAGAGTAGATTAATCATAACAGATTCATATCCCATCCTCTCTCCATACCCAACAGAGAAGTTCTCTCTGGTCTCAACACCCAGATAGGCCTGGACAGTTGCTCCATCGCTTGACAGTGGAGCATATATTACCCTATTTGTCTTTTGGCAGAAATTACCAGTGTGTATTGATTTGGTTGGCTGCAGTGTTTTGCCTCTCAGTACAAAAGTGAAAGAGAGAGATACTCCATCTACCTGATAATTCCCCAGAAGCCAGGGCACAGCGTGTGACCCAAGCTTAGCCAATCAGATGTTGCAGCCTGAGGCCGATTCTGGAAAAGTGACCCAGGAAAAGAAGGGTCATTAAGGAGCCACAGTGAACATAGCCAAGTTCAGCACTGATGGCAGTGGCTTCTAGCAGCGGTCACCTTTTGCAGAAGCATCAGAGTCTTGTCATTGGACTTGCTTCTTTCTTGGTCCTCAGGCCTAGATCTTTCCCATGTCCTGCTCTTTTTTTCAGTTTGCACCTTCCTCTAGCCTTCTTTCAGATTCTTTCAAATCTAATATATTTCCATCAAATGTTCAAAAGATAGAATGTTAGAAAATGTTTGTTCTTTTTTATTTTAAAGATTTGAACACTTGAAAAGACATCCTTGTTCTTTTTTTTTTTTTTTTAAGATTTCATCGATTCATTCATGAGAGACACACACACACACACAGAGGCAGAGACACAGGCAGAGGGAGAACCAGGCTCCACGCAGGGAGCCCAATGCGGGACTCGATCCCGGGTTTCCAGGCCCAGGCCCTGGGCAGCGCCAAACTGCTGAGCCACCCAGGCTGCCCTGTTCATTTGTTTTTCTTTTGAAAAATATAGCTCAAATTAATTTATTTTTCTTATAACAAAGTACTGACTCAAAACAAAAGACTCTGTTGCCAACTCTGGCTTACTGGACAATGCTGACTTTCCTAGTGCCAGCTTCTCCCTAAGAGAACTCTGGTGTGCCCTTTGAGCTATCATTTTCCTTTTTTGCCTGGGAAGTGGCCAGGTATAACTGCATATGCCTGATCTCATAAAAGACAGTTCTATTCCTTTTCTGAACCTGCCAGTTCACATGCATAATGAGAAAATGATCTCACTCAAAGAGTGAGAAGGAAAGTACCACCTAATTCCATGTGTTAGGAACTTTACATTCCTGTTCTGGTCCAATATTACTGATATTCTCATTTAACGCTCACACCAATGTTGAAATGGGCATTTTGACCCAGTGAAAGACTCTGAAATGGGGGAAAAATTACTGAAGTTTTCAGTGGAAAACTAGGTGTTCTTTAGCAACTTCCTCTTCCTGGATATCTGGTTACATGGAGGTCTCTCTGTACCTTTCATTGTCTTTGACTGTGAATTTAGACAATTAAAAGTGCAAATAATTCTTATTCCTAGAGATACAAGTGCTTAAACACTTCCCTGGACACATAAAACCCTATATAAAAGCTTTTGATAACTCTCTATATACAAATAAATGTTTTTAAGTTGACTTCCTTTCCCCTTCTAGGGAAAAGTCCAGTTTTTAATCTATTTTTAAGTTCATTTCAGCATTTCTTACTGCCTATCTGTCTAGTTCTTTGGATTCTCCATTGATATAGTTGTAACATCTGACTGGTTATCTCATTAATTAATAAGTTAAGTAGGAATATTGGGCAAACAAGGATCCCATCACTTTTGTCCAAACCTGTAAAATAGTATTGTAAGGAGCTTCCTGTTTCAGTATCTTTCTCTTTGATTTTGCTTTACGATCCACTAACAGATTATTATTCTGAAACAATACTTTACACATTTTATCTTTGGCCATTTCTCCCAATGACTTCTAGGGTTAATTAGAAATATTTTTAACTACTGACTTTAGAATTTAACTCCCCCCCCACCTCTGACCCTACACATCTTACCCTACATGCTCCAGTGTTATCTCCCAAACAACTTACCTTGTATTTACTGATCTTTGCTTTCTCTTTCGGGAGGCCTTCTCCCACTCTGCTTTCCCCAGTCCAATAAATCCTGAAAAATCAATTCCATTCTATTTTCACCTCTCCCATAAGATCTTTCTGAATCTAACTGGCATAAAGCTATTGTTCCCCACTGTAAAGTTATAGCACGTGTCTGTTCCTTCATTTGGCAGTCAACCTTGCAATTGTTTTGGGGGCGTGGAAGCATTTATGAGTTGTGTTCTTAGAGGTAATATGGTGCAGTAACTAAGAATATAGGTAGGAGCCAGACTGCCTGGTTACAAATCTCAGCTCTGCCTTTTCTTCCTTCTACAAGCTTGGGAAAGTCATACAACTTCTCAGTGGTTTGATTTCTTCACCTCTAACAAGATGATGGCAATTACTGTATAATTACATGACTGAATGTATGAATATATGTCAATTGTTTCTAAATATATTTGGTTCAAAATAAGTGTCATATAAACTTTACCATTTTGGTTGACATTTTTTCTGTTTTACTTATTCTTGGCTTATTTTCCCAACTGAATTTTAAATTATTTGAGGAAAGAAATAATTTTTATTGAAGTATAATTGAGATACAACATTGTATTAGTTTCAGGTATATAACATAATGATTCTACATTTGTATATATTGTGAAATGGTCACCGCATTGTTTATTTACCATCTGTTACTGTACAAAGTTACATTTTTTTCTTGTGATGAGAACTTTCTAAGATTTACTTTCTTATCAACTTTCAGATTAGCAATAAAATATTATTGACTATAGTCCCCATGCTGTACATAATATGCCAATGACTTACTTGTAACTGGAAGTTTGTACCTCTTTATCTCCTTCACCTATTTTGCCTACCCCAACTACCTTATCCTCTGGCAATCGCTAGTACACTGTGTCTTGTCTATGAGTTTGGTTTTGTATTGTTTTGTTTATTCATTTGTTTTGTTTTTTAGCTTCCACATATAAGTGAAATTATATGGTATTTGTCTTTTCTCTGTTTGACTTATTTCATTTAGCATAATACTCTTGAGGCCCATTCATGTTGTTGCAAGTGTCAAGATTTTATTTTTTCTTATAGCTAAGTCGTATTCCATTGTGTTTGTGTGTGTGTGTGTGTGTGAGTAGCCCACATCTTTATTCTTTCATCCTTTAGTAGACTCTTGGCTTGTTTCCATATCTTGGCTATTGTAAATAATACTCAAATGAATGTAAAGGTGCAAATACATCTTCAAATTAGTGTTTTCTTTTTCCACATGTAGCTTTAGATTTGTTGTGTCTTTTGGAGGAAGTGAGTTCAGAGTCTTCTATGCTTCCATCTTGAATAGCACTGGGAGAGAAATTATTAAAAAACAAACAAGCAAAAAACCTTTTGTACTATGTATGTCACAAATTTGATGCTTCATCACTTGGTAAAAGGGAGTTATCAAAGGCTTTTGTATAGGGTTTGATGTGTCCATGCAGCGTTCAAGCACCGTGTGGAAAGATATTAGAAAGGTTGGTTCAAATGGCAAAAGACATGAACAGAAATTTCACAGAGGAAAACATAGACATGGCCAACAAGCACATGAGAAAATCTCTGCAACACTTGCCATCAGGGAAATACAAATCAAAATCACAATGAGATACCACCTCACACCAGTGAGAATGGGGAAAATTAACAAGAAAGGAAACAACATATGTTGGAGAGGATGTGAGAAAGGGAAACCCTCTTGCACTGTTGTTGGGAATGTGAACTGGTGCAGCCACTCTGGAAAACTGTGTGGAGGTTCAAAGAGTTAAAAATAGAACTACCCTATGACCCAGCAATTGCACTGCTGGGGATTTACCCCAAAGATACAGATGCAGTGAAACGGCAGGACACCTGCACCCCAATGTTTCTAGCAGCAATGTCCACAATAGCTAAACTGTGGAGAGCCTCAGTGTCCATCAACAGATGAATGTATAAAGATGTGGTCTATATATATACAATGGAATATTACTAGGACATTAGAAATAACAAATATCCACCATTTGCTTCAACGTGGATGGAACTGGAGGGTATTATGCTGAGTGAAGTAAGTCAATTGGAGGACAAACATTATATGGTCTCATTCTTTTGGGGGATATAAAAAATTAGTGAAAGGGAATAAAGGGGAAAGGAGAGAAAATGAGTGGGAAATATCAGTGAGGGTGACAGAACATGAGAGACTCCTAACTCTGGGAAACGAACAAGGGGTAGTGGAAGGGGAGGTGGGCGGGGGGATGGAGTGACTGGGTGACGGGCACTGAGGGGGGTACTTGATGGAATGAGTACTGGGTGTTATGCTATATGTTGGCAAATCGAACTCCAATAAAAAAATATACACACACAGAAAAGAAAGGTTGGTTCAAGGACTACTTCAGTAATTCCAAACATGCAATAGTTTTTTATTCATCTCTAATCAACAGACGTTTATTGGGTATTCACTGTGTGCCAGACATAGAGATCAATCATAGGGATTCAGAATGAATAAGTAACCATTCTGATCTTTAAAATACTTTACATACAGTACAGGAAAATTAATAAGCAAATGAATGGGGGCAGATCATTGCTGAACTTTATACTAGAAGTATGCATAAGCAGAGGTTACTGTGGGAAACAAAGGTAATGACAGAAATGGTTTCTCCAAGGAGGTGATTTTTTTAAAGATTTTTAAATTTATTTTACAGAGAGAAAGAAAAAGCATGTGGGTGAGAGAGGAGGGGAGGGACAGAGGGAGAGAATCTTCAGATAGGCTCCCTGCGGAGCCTGGAATTGACGTGGGACTGGATCTCATGATGCTGATGCTGAGATCACGACCCCCGAGATCATGACCTGAGCAGAAACTAAGAGTCAGATGCTTAACCTGATACCCAGGTGCCCCCAGGGAGATGATTCTTAAGCCAACCTTAAACAGAAGGCATTGAGAGGTAAAGATTATGGGAGTGTTCTGAGAAAGCAGAGCACATTTGCGGAAGCCAGAATGAACATGGCAGTGTAAGAGAACTTCAGGGATAAGGCTTGGCTACTGCACAAAACAAAGCTGGAGCAGGGCTCCATTGTACCATAGAAACAATTCAGATCATTTCCTATGGCCAAAAGAGAATGTGTGGAGATTTAGATTTGTATAATAAATGATTAATAAAATTTATAGACTCTTGTGATTCCAAGTTATGCTTCATTTTAATATTATAGAGATAAAGATGTATCTTTTTTTAAAAAGTTTTTTTAAAGATTTTTTTTTTTATTTGTTTTGACAGAGAGAAAGAACATAAGCAGGGGGAGCAGTAGGCAGATGGAAAGGGAGAGGCAGACTCCCTACTGAGCAGGGAGCCCTAAGTGGGGCTTGATCCCAGGACTCTGGGATCATGACCTGAGCTGAAGGGAGACACTTTACTGACTGAGCCACCCAGGTGCCCCAAGGATCTTTCTTATGTGAGCACAATTGATGTGATAGTGATTCCTAACACCAAGAACAACAAACTTCCCCAACCAGTAACCACCAAGCAGTCTCCACTCTTCAGTGATGTTTTCAACGTTTTCTTAATACAAGAAAATACACTATATTAGGGTATCTCATAGAGTATAGTAGCATCTTAGTTAAGTATGCCATAGCTTATGAGATGAATTATCTGGCCCAATGAGAATAGGGATTTGCAAAAAGAAGGTAAATCTCAGAAAGTATGGAGGGAGGAGAGATGGGAAGAGAGGGATCTCAAGCAAGGCCAGTACTTGGAAGAGCCACAGACTAACCAGAACTTCAAAGTAGTGGTCTGTGGCAGGTAAGCAGATGATGAACACTGGCTGGCTGACCAACATCTGCCTGGCATCAGCCTCAGGTTTACGGCAGAAAATTATGAAAAAAGAAAATGCTGTAGGAAGGGATGGCTTGCCATTTTGAAAAGCTGTTTTTCTCTCCTCTCAAATATTTAACTTCCACCACGCTGCATGTTCTTATATTCATTTTATTGTATCATCCTATTAATATATAAAGTCTGATAGTTATTCAGTGCTAATCAGGTTGAAATAAATCATGTTACACGTTAAACTGAGCTTAATTTATCCTCTTTTTTGCATCTGACAGGGTGCTTTTAGAACAATAAGTTCCACAAATGTCAGAGCACAAACAAACCTTCATTAGAAGCAGTTCTCTACTATTACATAAACTATGATGAGAAACAAAGGACATCACGTCCTAAGAGGCAAACTTTTCAATCATCTAACAAAAGGATACTCCCTCAAATTTGTAAATATGAATTCTTCGCTTGCAATATTAAAGTTCTTGTACCTGCTGGATAAAAATTGTTACTCAGATAATTCATGCAGCGAAAATGTGCTTGAGTCATTAGTTCCTGGGAACAATTCATGTGTATTGTATATTTATATACTTACATAAAACTAAAAAAATATGTATCTAAAGAGATATATTTTTAAAATCCCCTAGCGATAGATAATTATCTAATTAATAAATTATCTAATTGATAAGTTTCTAATTATAAAAAACTGTCTTTTATCCTCATAAACAAAGCTGTATTCAGTAAGACATGTAAATCACCAAGTCTTATGACAAATGACAGATGTGATAATAAAGCAAAGTAGTGAGTAATATAATATTGCTGTTTCAATTTAAAAAGTGAGTAGTCCTGTCTGTCTGGATGAACTGGGTTTTATTCAGTTGGTTGCATGATCTAGTGCTACAATTAATAATGAAGGAGTTTAGAAGAGGATGTCTTTTTAAATTGTTTTGCTATAAACTCTGATGTGATACAAATAACTTGGTACAGATTTTTATAGTGAAACTGAGGAATATGGTGTCTTATTCAGTGAATTACTAAGTAAGTCTGATTTTAAAAAAGCTAATTAATCAACTGATTCTCTACATCATTGCAGAAACTAATACTAGGCAGCTTTCAGAGATATAAATAACCGATTAAAAATAAAATTGTTTTCCATATAAAAAAGAAAAACAAAACAAAAAAATTGGTAAAGGAATATGAGTGAAGAAAAAATAAAAGTAGAAAATAAGGTAAAGCCTTTAAAGATCAGCTTGATGTATGAGATGATTTTTGAGAAATTGCTAAATGTGGTTTAAAAATATATCCAGATCAAATAAATAGTAAGCACAAATAACTTGTAGATTTTTGTTAGATATTTATTTTTAAAGATACTTAGAGAATGATTAATAATACTCTATTAAGTGAATAAAGCTTACTAAAATGTTAAATTCTGAAGAGAAAAAAATGCATATTTTTAGAATTTACTGGAAACCTAAACAACACAATACTCAAGGAAAGTTGCAGAGCTTTTACTACATTACACAAGTTGGTATTCCCACTTTTCTTTTTTATTTCTGCAACAATGCTTTATAATCAGGGTGGTATTAGTGTTCTCTATAGCTAATTGTGATTTTCAATTTTACCTATGTCCTTTAAATTTTTAAATTAATATTAGTTCAGCTTCAACTTTATCAATTAATTTTTGTTTAACCCTATAGTATGTAGTAATGTCACTTCATAAGAAATGTAGTTTTGGCTTATGAGTTTTA
This sequence comes from Canis aureus, assembly GCF_053574225.1. Classification (NCBI taxonomy): domain Eukaryota; kingdom Metazoa; phylum Chordata; class Mammalia; order Carnivora; family Canidae; genus Canis; species Canis aureus. The sequence goes on from NC_135632.1 coordinate 28,747,448, forward strand.
AAGATTGATTTATCTGAGAGAGAGAGAGAGAGAGAGAGAGAATGGGAGAGGGGCAGAGGGAGAGGGAGAGAGAATCCCAAGCCAACTACCCACTGAGCACAGTGTCTGACAAGTGGGGCTCCATCCCAGGACCCTGAAATCATGACTTGATCCCACAATCCTGAGATCATGACCTGAGCCCAAATCAAGAGTCAGATGCCTAACTGACCAAGCCATCCAGGTGCCCTGGCCTGTGAATTTTAAAAAGACAAGTTTTGAGATACAAAGTTCCCAAGCCATTACTTGTACAGTGAGACTTCATTGATGAAATTATATCCTTAAAGTTGTGTTGTTTAATTTATGCATAATACATAACTGGGATCTTTTCAAGTAAGTGAAATACAATTAACAATTACCTTAAAAAATTCTATTAGATACTCATAATGCTAACAACATCTTTATCACAGTGTTTTTATTTTGTTCTTCAATTCTTTATTTCCATTTAATTAATTTTCAACATTCAAATTTCAACAAATATTTTTTAAGGGCCAATTATGAGCCATTGTGTCATTTAAACCTCACCTTCTCTCCCTCATGGCCATTATCCAGATAAGAAAACTGTCAAATTCTTAAGTGACAGAGAAGAGGTAATTAAAGATAAACTTGTAAACATTTTTTTTAGCATAATACTCTATTAGCTGCTATATAGCATATTTCTTCTTAGTTATGTTCTTAGTGGATGCCATAGATGAGTCTGAATTTTTATGTCCCTAACTTTGGGTCACACACCTCAATTCAGCAATCTTGTGGAGGTTTGAGAGCTATCCACACCAGTATTCTTTGAATCCTCAGTTTAAGACAGAATTAGCATACAATACTGTAACTCTCCCACCTTAGAACCCGTGTTTTCTCTTCAGTAAGTTCTATTCATTTTCTCTTAAATGAAGAGAAATATATTGTTAGTTATACTGATACTGATACATATTCAGTACTTGTATACATATATCAGTACTTGTTACTTGTTACTTATTTGTTACTCAGGGGATAACAGGTTGATTGCTTTCCATTTTAGATTAAAGCCTTTGGATGTTAGTTTATATTCTCCAAAAACAATTAGTTAAATTCTTTTCCATTCTAGAAACAAAATACCACTAACAGAATAAAACAAAATGAGAGGTCAATTCATCTTATTTGACAGATGCACCACCAATTTCAAAGATAAAAACTGACAATCTCAGTTTCATTAACAGATCTCCTGTACCATATTAGTGAGTTAGGAGAACTCAGGTTCTTGAATGCAAGCTGGAAGTGCAAACTGGCTTAATGAGGCCAGCGATCATATGTTTGCCTGGTCTAGTCTTGACTTATACTTGTCCTATCATTTACTCTGGTTTAATGACTATCCAAATTTTTCAATTTTTATGGAAATGTTATTCATTTTAAGATGAATTAGTTGGATTGTGTTTCATAGATTTCTGCTTTGCTTGCAGCTTCTGCCCTAGTCTGGTCTAGTAGTTTGTGATACCCATGTGGAATGAAAAGATTTCCCACTCTAATATGTGGTTAAATCTGAAAGACAATGATCAGCCTGCCTCTCTCTACTCCAAGCTTTTCCAGCTTCCTTTCAGAGACTCTGTGTATTCTGCTTGCTGATAAAACAAAGAGCTCTCGAACCTCAGGGACTAGGGACAGCTAACTCCTTCTGTGCCAGGTGCACAAAACTGCCAGGGCACCAGTCATTGGGGCTAGTAGGAAATGTACACAGTTTTGCTCAATGTATGAGAAATATGTATGAAAAATAGAGGAGGAATAGTCTGTTTCATAGAGAGTTTCTTTTCATTTATTATATGGCCTAAATCTACAACCATATTTCATGGTTTGAAAAATTTTATATTGGAATAAACTCCTTTGGCAGCAACAACAGAAAAAGAGAAATGAATGTTTAATGAAATATTAGGTACTGAATATACAGGTCTTAAAAAAAGAGTTGATAATGAACATGTAACTTGCGCACAAAGTTTATTTTGTTTATTACCCATTGTGGAAACCATAGGTGTGTCACTAACCAAAACTTCTGATGGGAAGATGAAAATTTGCTGAAGAAGCACCAGTGTTCACTTCAAATTCTGTTTGCCTTTTGTTAAAAATTAGTTAGAAATTTAGAATCAAGTATTCAAAGAATGGACAGGCAAAAATATTCATATTTTGGACATGTAACAAACTCTAATTATTGAAACAACGCTTCCAAAAAGAACACATTGAAATGGCTCTTTACAAAAGGAGAGGCTAAACAAATTAAATAATGAGAGCTCAACCACCATAAAGACTTAATTTTGGAATTTTATACTGCACTTTGGAATATCTTGGGTTTGGGGAAGAATGTTTTGTTGGCACTCCTCTCTCTCTTTGAATATATTTATATATTTTGAAGTATTTAGATTTGGCTTAATATTCAAAACAGATATTTGTTGATGTATCAGAAATATTTTGCAAAGAAAGTTATTATAAATAAAAGGAAAACCCAATATCTATAAGAATATTTACATGTTTCAATATAAAAATATTATAATTGAGATTATACTCCATGTAGCATAATTTGCTTTTTATTTACCAGGTACCTTAGTGTTTATGGAGAGAGTATTTTTTTCCAGTTAAAATTTTTATGGTGTACAAAAAAGAAGATTTAAATGTCCCCAGTTTCCTGTGTATTATCCATAAAATCCATCTTTGAAGAAGTTTGCAGGTAATTTTACACAAAATTGAAAATAAGAAGATCATATAGAAAAAGTACATTAAAAAAATACCAGTGATATGGTACTCGAGATATATATAAATAAGAACCTGTTTAAAGTACCTAAATATGTACATGAATACTTTGTCGGCTTATGCTATTTTTAAACTTATTTCTCTTGGTAAATTTTCATAGGAAAAAATACCTAACTCTTTCAGAATGTACTTCCTAAAATCAAGGATAGTCACTGATGAAATAATACAGCTATCAGAATATGGAAATGAATGTTGTATATATTTAATATTCATATAAGATAAGGAAGTATTAAATGTTGTTTTGCTAAGGATATGTGCTCTTTTTTATTTTTAGGAAGGGTTTTATTTTGAAAATAATTATTGAATAGAATTTTTTATTTGGTTCATCAATATATTGAAACCAAATTGTCAGTTCTTAATTAAATATTTTTAAATTATATAATTTTTTTTTGCTTCCATTCAATGCTAAATGTGCACCAATTTGCATGACAAATTATATGATCTACCTGCTTATTTTTAAAGAATATGTGAAAATTGGGGCACCTGATTGGCTCAGTCAGTAGAGTATGTGACTCTTGATTTTGGGATTAAGAGCTTAAGCCCCATGTTGGTCATAGAGTTTACTTTAAAAAAATAATATATATACATTTACATATATATATGAAAATTAAACTTATATAAAAAAAGAGAGAGGAGGGCATTCTAGGAATTTGATTCTACTGTGAACTGAGGTTACCACTCTCTGTCTCTCCTCTTTGTAATAATTAATTGTGATCTTGGAAATGCAGTTATGTTGATTAAACATGACTGTGAAGCCTCTCTATAATGGAACAGATTCAGAGTTGGCTGGTTAGAAGCCCCAAAAGCTGACCTGAAATCGCAAATAATAGTTTTAAATTATGACACCCTCTTCCACAAATGGAAGGAGATAGAGTTCTCATGGAGATTAAATAAAAAACAACAACCACGGATTAGAAAAACAAAAAAACTCCCACGTCACACAAATGGTTGTCAGGTTTCTTTTCTTTTCTTTTCTTTTCTTTTCTTTTCTTTTCTTTTCTTTTCTTTTCTTTTCTTTTCTTTTCTTTTCTTCTTTTCTTTTCTTTTCTTTTCTTTTCTTTTCTTTTCTTTTCTTTCTTTTTTCTTTTCTTTCTTTTCTTTTCCCTTTCCTTTCCTTTCCTTTCCTTTCTATTTTTTAAAAAGATTTATTTATTTATTCATTCATTCAGAGAGAGAGAGAGGCAGAGACACAGGCAGAGGGAGAAGCAGGCTCCATGCAGGAAGCCTGATGTGGGACTCGATCCTGGCTTTCCAGGATCACACCCGGGGCTGCAGGCGGCGCTAAACCGCTGCGCCACCAGGACTGCCCAGGTTTTCTTTTAAATTGATATTTGTCCAAAGTATTTTTTACAGTATTTAACCAAAACATTTTAAACTTGTTGGGAGAAAAAAAAATGATATTGAGGAGGAGAATCACACTCCATTGTGAATGAGGTATTGGAAGAGATCTTATCTTCATTCTTATAAAGGAAATCAAGGGGCTTCTAATGAACTTCAGAAACATCGGACTATTCATTCAGTGCCTCAAGAAATCTTTGTACTTGGTCTTTCTGAGTCCTGTCAAAATAGAGGACAAATATATATACAAAAAGACCAAATAATGAGGTACAGAGAGTGTTTTCCTAGCCTTATTTCATGAGTAGATGGTTATAAAAAGAAACCAAAAGAGAGATCAAATGAATACAGTATTTAAACTACCCTCCAACCTGTCAATCCATTCATCCATCTACCTATCCATTCACCCACCTACCCATCCACCCAATCATTCATATGTTCAACTAATGGTTAATGATCGCTTATTTTTTTTTACATATTTCATTAGCAAAATCACAAACACCTGGCTTTGATTTTAAATCTTGTGCAGTCTAATCCAGGGATTAAATGTCAATGAGTATATTTCTGTGTGGCTAGAGGATTTCTGCTTACCACTATTTGGGGGCAAGATGAGTTCCTTTCTGAGAATTCAGAAAAATGTTATCTTAGAGTTACTCTCTATGTTAGTAAAATCCCCATCCTTAGGTAAATACAGTTAATCTCCACTTAACTTCTCAAGTTCATTTCAACAAATGCTTACCAATTACTTACAAGCCAGGCATGGGGGTACAGAAAAAATTGATGAAACACCATCTGTGCACACAAAGAGAGCACAGGAACCCATGGATAACCTGAAAACCATCCCACTGATGCTCTAACCAAGGTGTGAGCAGTGTACTGTGGGAGCACAGAAAAGGTGCACCTAATCTGACCTGAGAATGGTAGAGAAGGGAAATGGTATCAGAGAATACCTCTAGGAAAAATTTTAAAGGATGGATGAAAATTAATCAGATTAAAAAAAAAGAGAGAGAGAGGGAAAGGAATTCCAGAAGTGGGCAATGTATGAACAGAGGCACGGAGGCAATAAAATGTATGATGGAGAATTATAAACAAACTGGTGCTGCGAAAGCATAGAGACAGACTGCCATTGTGGGCAGGGGACAAGCTGGAGTAGAAGACTGGGATCTGTCATGCAGGAACTTGTGTGGGCTTTTGAGGAGATTGAAGCTTGAGATGTCATTGAAACAGTTTTAGAAAGAAGAGAAAGCTATCAAAGACAAGGAATGGGCAGGGGTAAGAGAAGAGCTAGGAAAGTGTGACATCATGTCTGCCAAGGAAGCTTTTCAAGAAGGAAGCTATCTTAGTAACAATTTACAGAAATGCACATCCAAGTAGGAAATGAAAAATGTTTTTTGGATAGAGCAGTTAGGGAGGAAAATATAAGGCTAAATGTAGACTGTATTATTCTGCTCTGTAGACTTGGGGGCTGGCATTAAATGGGTGTTCAAGAAACGTTTGTGAGACAATGAAAGAATAAATAAGTAAGGTACAGTTGGTCCTTGAGCAATATAGGGGTTAAGGGTGCCAATTCCCATATGATCAAAAATTCGTGTGTAACTTTGACTCCCCCAACACTTAACCACTGTAGCCTAGTGTTGACTGGATGCCTTACCATTAACATAAGCAGATTAACAGATATTTTTTATGTTTTATGTTTCATTGTACTGTATTCTTACAATAAAGTAAGTTAGAGAAAAGAAAATGTTCTTAAGAAAATCATAAGGAAAATAACATTTATGGTACCATACTATGAAAACCTGCATGTAAGTAGACTTGCACAGTTCAAACCTGTGTTGCTCAAGGGCCGTTGCATATTAAGTTATGCTTAATAAAGGACCTCTTTTGAAAATATAGAAGCAGGTCTCTGTGCCTAGATTGTAATAATGGTCTAACATTGTAACAAATATTATATCGAAGAAAATGGTGATAATGCTCCATTATGTTATAGTAATACAAAATAATCTGTTAATATCTATGAAGTATTTTGAGACTCTCATAAGTAGGTATTGCATTGCAGGGATATATTTTTATTATGTCCCTTCCTATACCAATATGCACAAATAGATGGCTGAATTATGCCAGTGACAAAATAAGTCCAATGTGCAATTGGACTCTTTTAATTTAGAAATGATCATTTGTATGTCCTGAAATATGCCAAGTTGTGTCTAGAAGGCTGTGAACAGCTGTCTTATGTAGCTAATGGCTTTTCTCACCAAAAATGTAAGAAGTAGATATAATAGACATGATGTGTTCTGGATATTGAAGGTGGAGTAGAGGGAGACTTTCTTGCACAAAATTTTAATGTAATGGGCATGGGTTTAAGGATTGTATTTTTCTACATATAGTTCAGGGTATTCAGTGTACCTACTGTCAATTGGCAATTCTACTAAGATTTTTAAAAATAAGAAACTAATTACAGCTGGACTTAATAAAACTCTAACAATACAGCCTTAGCCTGTTTATCTTCTTAGTCTGCAAGTTGAGAGAGTCAAATGCTAAATGCTCCAGAAATTAATTTCCCAAGATTCAAATGCAGTTTAAGGAAATGAGTCATTTACTCTTCTTGTAAATGCTGCAAGAGAGGAGCTCTGCAAAAGTTTGCCAGTTTGAAAATTTCTACATTGTGTTTTTACTCAGTCTTTGTACTTACTTTCAAAAAGTACATATTTAATGTTTCATATGTCATTATTCTTATTTCTATTGCATATCTTCATTATATAATAAAATATTATGAATGATCGTTTAGAAACTGTCCGAATGTTACCAAGCAATAATTCTTAGGTTTGAATTAACACCCTAATTCTATGGACATGTTTTTGAGGACATGAAAAATCGAAAACAGTTTGATTTTCCATCAAGGTCGTGTGACAGAGCACTTGTCTGTATTGCAATATTGCTGAGTATCACAAATAAGTAGAAGTTATAATCCTTATTCTCATGAGTTTGCAAGCCTGTCAGAGAGAAGGAACCATATATAAATCCCTAAGAGAACAATTACGTACCAAGCACTTTTTAAAAAAATATTCTTTTAATAGGTATATATGAGCAAATTTTGTTTTATTTATTTATTTATTTTTAAGCGATCTCTACGCTCAAACTAGAGTTTGAACTCACGACCCCAAGACCAAGAGTTGCATGCTCTACCACCTGAGCCAGCCAGGTGCCCCAAGTACTGAGCACTTTAGAGCCTCCTGCATCTGTAGAAGGTGCTTAAGAATGGGAGAGAATCATGGGCTCAGGATGTCAAAGGAGGCTTCCTGGGGGAGATGTTCTGTTTCCTATTTTTTTATGTTGATAGTAGTACCAAAAGGAAATCTGTTTTACCCAATTTGTATGAGAATCCCCTTTATGAGTGGGAGATGGAAAAAGGGGAACTGAATTTGCTGTTCAGAAGAGCTCAGGGTTAAAGCAAAGAATTAAGAGATATCAAATCTTCAATACTTTGGGACCTGAGGCATATTTTTCCATAGTCTCTGCATTCAGAAAACAGAACAGAACAGGTCTGCTGTGAGCATGACTAATTTTTTACTCAATCAGTAGTGAAGAAAAGATTGATTGATTGATTGATGGATTTATGCTTTCTTTACTCCTTCATTGGTTATTTTAGTAGTGGCTTTTTCTTTGGTGTTTGAAGCATTATGACTTTTTACTTTAAAAGATTCTTTGTGATGGCCATTGCAAGCAAACCAATAACCTCTTTTGTGCTTAGAAGTTTATTTACTAATGAAAATGCATCACTAAAACATTCTTTTTTTCATTTGGTAGAATAATTTGTGTTTCTTGAACACAATGTCATTGTACTTCCTGAGGCCAAAGAAGTATATTCATCTAGAAAATAATGCTGATAAATTTTTAAAAAGATTTGAATCATTTAAAAATAGAATAGGTTCTTGAAAGCAAAGCTAGTGTAATCTTTGGGAGTTTGGAGGATTATTTAACACTTATCCAGCAATTGGTGATTACATTGTAAAGCATTCAAACTAGTCATGTGGACTGTATCAAATTATCCAAAAGATTTAAATTCCCTTGCAGAAGTAAGCAAATGATCCTGTTTTCACATCTGTCCTCAAAGCACAGCTCCGTCTACTGGATTCCAAGCAAAAAGCAGCTTTGCTTATAGGGAGATGTATTGTCATTGGTAGTGTGAAACTTGATAGAAGTACTGCTTGTTCACTCCAGTTGTCAACGAAGGAAGTCACATCCATGAGCCATATGCTTGCTGAGGAAACCAGCAGAACATTAGTGGTAGAATTGCAGGTTTCTGATGAGTTATCCATCATCTGTGTAATATATACTCCTGTTTTCTCACTATTACTACTACCTGGCCTGGAATGAGAAGGGAAGGCCTCAGGCTTTGAGGTCGATGAAGGAAATTCTTTGAGGAGGCACTGGATAGCCTGAGGCTGGAGACCAGCATTCCAGACCTCCCTTTGACAAAAGTTACCAGTGATCTTGGACAGTTTACACTCTTCTCTGGTGTTCTCTTCCTTTCTTTGCAGAATGTGGAGTTTGAGCTAGATGATTTCCAAGATCTCTCCCAATTCTAACAAAGGCCCTTTTAGAATTTCCTCCTTGTTTCTAAAAAAGCCTTTAACATTTCAAGAGTGAAGAAACTTGCCATTGCATTTAAGGATGAAAGGAGAAAGGCAAGGATGGACAGCAGACCTAAGCATTCAATTATGATTCCTTTTCTATCTCCTTGCTTTCTCTTCTGCCCATTATCTGATTTTCTCTAAAGTGACATTACCCAAATGCATAAAATGAAATTATATCCTTTAAGATGGTACACCTCATTATGTGATGATTAACATCCTGATTATTACACAAGGCTTGGTAGAAAATGATGTGAGAGCCCTATAGCTGGCTTGGATGAAGCCTTCTATTTGGTGTTCCAATCTCATTTAAAGTGTATGATGTGAGAGAATTCATTTTACTATTTTACCTTCTTTTGTATGATACTGTTTTTTTTTTTAAACCTTACTTTCTTCATAATTGTCTTTATATTTCTGAAATTTCACTGTGGTGGGTTCTAAGCCATTGTGAAATGGCTGTGTTAGTGTTATAGCAGGTTAAGTTTCATACACCTATAAAAAAAGATAATAAAACTGGGCAATCACATATGTCCTAATAAGGGTTATTATCATTTTCAAGCAAGTCAAATGAGAGATAAAGGATCTTGGCCAGAATGTGATGGTTTATTCCTTTGACAGCACTACCTAGATAGAGCTCTGTTAATTCCAGAGTCTGGAAACATGGTGAATTTCTGATAATGGTGCTAACAGCTACCTTTTTCACAGTAATAAGAAATCAAAATTATCTCAGGAAAACTTTCCTTGCTGCCTAATATTCAAATATTTTTATTTCAGTAATGCCTAGTTAATGTCACTATTCTCGGCCCCCATTTATATTTATCTCAGTTTTCCAGTATGATCATAGTACTTGATATTTTCATTGACTACATGTTGTAGTTATGTATTCTACATATATTTATGACATACCTGCCATTTTCCAAGTATGCATAGGATAATGTGGGCAGCAAAGACAGAGTTCTCACCCACAATTACTTATATTGGAGGAGTAAGAAAAACCTAGATAATGATAAAAATGCAATCAAAATGCCAGTGTGACGGTTATAGAACAAATGTCATAAGGAAGTGCATGATTTCTTTCCAAATGAGTTAACACCAGGAACTTTGATTTATAAGCAGAGAGCTTAACTGCTGAATGGAATAATCAAGGGATGCTCCATGGAAGAGATAGGGCTTGAAAGGGAGCACTGAAAGACATGGATTGGAATAAAGAGAGAGGGCAAGACAGTATGAACCAAGGTGATGTTTCTCAAAGGCTCTGTACAACTGCAGATATGCACAGTATCTAGAAGTAGCATTAAATAATATTTGATAAGTGACAGTGACAGAGTTTTCTCTTTCCAAACATCTTTCAATACTTTTATTCAGGAAAAAAAGGCCTCAATTTCATAGTGATGCATCTGTAACCCCTTTCTGTACTTGCTAGTTAAGTAGTCCCTCTTTACTCCCCTTGCTCTTTGATGTATTGACCTAAATATGATAGTAGACTACAGTAACTAGAATTCAACAAAAAGGGTTTAAATTGCACTTAGTTTTTAGTTCTCTTCACCTATGGGAAAGGAATGCTAGATTTCTATTTAGAGTTGTATAAAATATTGTAATTAAATAAATGTATTTAAGTGAAAACTTCAATAATTCAAGAAAAATGGAGACAAATACTAGTACAAATGTTATGTAGATAGTGCAAAATTTGTTTGGGTGGTATATGAATGACTTTGGGAAAACGAATTATAATATAATTTATACTTGGGATGGCAAGTAGTTCCATGTGGTAACAAGGAGAGTCATGATGGAAAGTAGCCAGAATAAGATTTAAAAGATAGGCTGTGAATAGATCAAGGAGATCAGTGAATACTAGATTCATGAACATTATTCATGTTGTGTCTTTTCTTGGGATTCCATTACTACTTCTATTATTGAAATATTAATAACTATGGTTTGCTGATTCCTTCTTAGATACCAGGTATTAAGTATCTTACATATAATTATAACATTTTTTTTATCACAAATATGGTAAGAAGAAGGTATTAGCCTGAGTTTTGAGTGAAGAGTCTTATCAAAGGGTAAACCGTTAAATGCTAATACAGTTGAGTTTGGAGCCCAGGCCTATTTGATTACAAAACTTCTATTCTTCATCATGCCTAGAAACCCTACTCATCTTCAGGCCCTGACATGAATACTAGCTTTTTCTGTTTAAGCCCAACTTGCCAACAGATGGCCATTCTCCTCTTTGGTCTTTCTACAGCTAGCCCTATGCATTTCTGGGTAGTAATTTTCACTCTTTCACTAGAATTGCATATCCAGCCTCTCTTGACCAAGTTGTGAGAGCCCAGGTGGCCTGTTCACATGTCTCAAGGCATCCAGCAGTGTACTTTTCTCTGGATCAAGGCTCCTATTGTTTAAATTGAGCTAAATTTTCTTCCTTTGCTATGGCTTATCACAGAAGTACAGCTGTATCACCTCAGAGTGGAAATAGGAATAGGGGCTCTGGGGAAGATAACTCAGGAGCTACCTGGAAAGGCTTTGCCTTTGTCAGATTGTATGAATCTAATTAATTAATTTTGAACAAATCAGCAACTCTTTGGAGTTATTAAATCATTTTGGATTTTTTTTTATATCTGAGTTTTATAATGTCTGGGTTAAGCAGAACAGAAATGGATCCCTGGTAATTACAGACTTTTAGATCTCAGAAGAGAATGTTAAATATCTTATCCAACTCCTTTATTTTATCAATGAAGAAACTGAAGACTATGGAGGTTTCATGAGTTCCTTAAGGCCACAGAACAAGTTAAGGGCAGACTTTTAACTAAAGATCTCTTGATTCCTAGAAAACTATCTTCTATATTGATGGCTTTGAACTTGAAGATCATGTGCTCCTTCTTTTCACCCGATGTTGGAATCCCTATAGTCTGACTGAGGGCAGCAGATGTTGCTTGTGAGCAGGGAGCAGGAACTCATTATTCCATTTTAAATTAAAATTCCCTCTTTTAAATTCAGTATAACTTCACAATCGTGTCTATTGCTCTAGACACCAGAGTATTCCAGGGCTTTCTTTTTGGAAGCTATCCTCTTTACATCTGCATGCACTCTTGTGATCCTGTCCTTCTTAAGACTTTAAATACATCTATGCATTGAGAACTTTCAAATTCATATATCTAGACCGTTCTTTTCCTGTGAACTCTAGATCCATGTACAATTGCCTGCTGGATATCTGCCTTTGAATGTCTAGTAAGCATCTCAGATTTAATACTGAAACACAAAGTCTTGATTATATCTTCCCATTAAAAAGTGCCCCCCAGGGCAGCCCCGGGTGGCTCAGCGGTGTAGCGCTGCCTTCAGCCCAGGTTGTGGTCCTGGAGACCCGGGATCGAGTCCCACGTTGGGCTCCCTGCATGGAATGGAGCCTGCTTCTCCCTCTGCCTGTGTCTCTGCCTGTGTCTCTGCCTCTCTCTCTCTCTCTCTCTCTCTCTCTCTCTCTGTGTCTCTCATGAATAAATAAATTAAATTCTTTAAAAAAAAAATCTCCCCTACCCCCTAGTCTTCTTTACCTTATGAGACTGTTTTTTCAGTTCGAGGGGCCAGAAATCTGAAGTCATCCTGATGTGTCTTATTCTCTTTCATTGTGCTTCTAAACCATCATCTACCCTATTGGCTCAGCTTTAAAATTACTTCCAGAATCCAATACATTTTAACCAACCCCAGTGTTCTCATTGTAGTCCAGGCTACCAATTTATCTTGCACAGACAACTTGCCCACCACCCTGCCTGCACAAACTATTTTCCTCACAGCAGCTGGAACATAAATCAAAATCCTCACAGTGGTCTGGAATCTCCTCTGCATGATCTGAAAGCTCACCTTTCCTTCTGCCTTTGTCTGCCACTCCTCTCCCTCTCACTTAGTCTTGGCTAGGTACCACGCCTCCTCACTGTAGCTTGAATGTGTCACTTAAACTTCCTCTCTAGCCCTTTGCACCTGTACTTGCAGACCCTTTGATTTACACACTCTTCCCTCTGATGTGCCCACCCACACCCACTCCCTCAGCTGCCTTCACTTCTGTGCCCACCTAATCAGAGAAGATTTTGCTAACTACTGTCTCCAGTACATTATCATAATACTTTGATTAATTTATGTTCGGAGCATTCATCACTATCTGACAAACTATGTATTGACATGTTCGTTTTTTAGCCTCTGCATATCATACAAAAAAGTGTGAGCTCAATGAGAGCTGGGATTTTTGTTTTTTGTTGTTGTTGTTGTTATTGTTTTCTGCAATTTCCCTCTTTATCTAGAATAGTGTCTGCAAAATGTAGGGCAATAAATAAATATTTGTTAAACGAATTTCTTCTTCAACTTTGCCATTTAGTCAGATCTTTTATTTGTATTGTGTTGTTTCTGCAACTCACACGCAGGAATTTGCCTTTATTCTGATAAACACTATCATTTTAGTTTGGGGTCATTAGGCAAAGTTGGCAAAATCTTTTTGAATCTGGATTTTTGCCATCCTATGTTAATTTATGATGATTATTAATATTAGCCACAGTTACCATGTGGCTAATATTACCATGTACCATTGAACACTTACGTGACTAGTACTCTGACAAGTATTTTACAATATTATTTTACTCGATCCTTACAATGACTCTGAGTCTACAGCTTTGGGCAAGAAGTCTCTACTTACCCTCTTTATGGCAGTGCTGGAGGTGAACTAGATGTTTGGTGTTTCTAAAAAGAAGTAGAGAGGAACAACCTGCCATTTCTGTGAATGCTTCCCATTGCTTGATATCACATGGAAATGATGAAAAGACCAATAGCATTTGCTACCATCTGTCAAGTACTTACTGTATGCCAGGTACTGTGCTTGACACTGTACAAAATCTCATTTAATCTGCATAATAATTTTTTATACTGGATGTTACCTCTGTTTTCTAGAAGAGGAAACTGTGAAGAGTGGGCACTGGTAGGATCCATTGAAACTCCATCCAGTTCTCCTTTCCTGGACTGAAAGTACTATGTCCATTACCAATTTGTTGCCTCAGCTCCCAAAGCACTTTTCAATATATGCTCTGTGTTAACTGAATTCCAGTAGAGGGTGCTACAGAGACACTGCAGGTGTGTGTATTGGGGGGTGGGGTGCTTTTCTGCCCATTTCAGAGGGGTGTTGGAGGTTGGTGATGTGAATGCAGACTTAGCCTAGCCTTGATCTTTCTCTAGCCCTCTTGACAAAAACCAGAGCCTCAGTGAGGCTCCTACCCGACCCCCTGACTCCTGCCAGCATCCAGATTCCCAACACATACACACCCACATTATCAATGCTGGTCATCCACCCCTGGCTTACTCTGCACTCCAGTGGGTGGTGGCCTATGGCTTGCCCAGCAAACCAACCATATTCAGCCTGACCAAACCAGTGTACTTCTCTACTCTCTGGTGGGCTGAACCACATTTTTCTTCCAGTTTGCCCCTCCTAGGATATTCTCTTTCAGTCTTAGAATGTTATACAGTTTAATCATAGTAATTATTTATATTAAAATTTTTCTGTTTAACCTACTGTATAATTTCTATATCTAGATTGGATCCAGACTACTATCAGCCTATCCAACAGCTGCTACCAGCATTGGCTGGTAAACTCACAGCTTCCCCTTTCCTCAAATAATTAATTGCCCTTGTCCAGGAGGTTAACAGACTCTCCCAATCTTTCCCTTCTACCTGTGGGCCAGGGCTACAAAAGCCAGCTCCTTGGACGATAGGCAGGGACAAATCTGTGGTGTATTCACCTTCCAGAGGTCCCCTATTGATCAGGTCAAGGTTACATTATCAGAAACCATGTCATTTCTCCCCTTCTTAATTCTGTTCCCCTTATTCTCTTAAAAGCTTTTCTTGAAAGCACTCCCTCAATAAATTAGGTATATCTTAAACTTTGTTTCAGGCTCTGTATTTAAAGAACTTGACCTCAGACATGTACCAAGCACATAGAGCTAGAAGATAATGAAGTTGGTGATTACACGAGGCTTATCTGACTCCAAATCCTGTATTTTTAACTATTATGTTCTCATGATTGAGATAATCTCCCTCTTCTAGCATGTCCTCCCTAACCCAGCATGTCTTCTATGCCGAGCCATCTTGGCTTTGAGGATGGACTGTCACTGGTTCTGAGCGAAGTTTGTGATTACTGTTCAACAGTATCCAAGGCCTGTGCCCACTGTCATCACGAAAGGTCCATGTGCCCCTTATCTGCTCCATGAAGGCTTAAGCACCTCCTGCTGTTATTGCCTTGGTCCTGTATCTCTCTCCCTTTCTCCACCAAAGAGTGTAAATTAACATCCTGACTGGAGCTCTACCTTTCCAGTCCCTGAAGCGAGTCAGCTTGTTTAAGCAAATCATGCTGCACTTCTCCAGTCATGTTTATTTGGGGTAAACTTGTTCTCTGTGCCTTAGGATTTGTGCTCTGGCATTTGCTGAGGTTCAGAAACTTAGGTGACAGCTTGACAGTTGAATCCCTTTTAGGTAAATGGTAGTTTTTATTGGGGGCCTTAGCAGCTGGTTTATTTATAACTCCTGCTACCACACATTGGCACTTAATGGGGGTTGTTGGGGGAGAAGACAGTTGAAAGGCTGTTTCCGGACCTAGGAGAACTAGGAGGGCCTAGATTTACCAGAGATTGCGTCAATCTTGAGGATAATTGGGCCAACACTGCATGAGAACAACTTGTTTGAGCCCATTCCATTTTCAGATGCTCTAACGTGTAGTGAAATATTCAGCAGACAAGTCAACAAGTCTTGTATTTAATTGTGTCTTTTCCATGATCCCAACATGTATTCTGGTTCTGTGGTTTTTTATGTGACCAACATACGCAGATTCTTTTGAGAATTTCTCAGCCTAGCCAATGCTCCCCAGTTGACCCTAAGGGACTCCTGTTTTCTCATGTGGTAGTAATTACTTGACAGTGACACAACTTCTCTCCCCTCCCCCCCAAACAAACTGATAAATAAAGAACTGGTATTCTTCTCAGTAGGCCCTCCTTTCTTCAGAGAGGCAGTCTATTCCACTGCAGAAGGTGATTCCACTCTTCAGCACTGCCACATTTCCTTTGTGGCTAGATGAAGTACGGCTGTAGCTAATTCAGTCACATCTTTAGTTGTCCCACAGTTAGATGAAATTATTAGCCATCCCTACAGAGTGTCAGAAACTGCAAATAGAATGTGCCTTTGAAGGCAGCCGAATCCAACTGGGAATTGAGAAATTAATAGGAATTTAGAATAATGGGCATGCTTGCAATGAACCATTTATGGGTTCAGGAACCTAGTTCCTCTGATAATTTGAATGAGCAGCTTTGCTAATAAAGTTTGTCTATGTTTAGTGAACCTGCTGGCTCTACCTGTCATTCACAAACAACTTGAATTATCACTTTCCAATCAAATTTTGCCCTTTCTCTTAGCTTGATGGCTCTTGGAGCTGATTTTCTCCATGCCGGCGAGGAATGGAGAGAGAAAAAAATAGGAAGAGGTTTTAGCACCAGCTGGGGCAGGCTGGCTTCCCTCTACATCAGGGTGAAGTGTGTTTATTTTATGCAGGTAATGGATGAAATTCAAATGGTGCCACATTTATTTGAAGATTTATTTATATATTATTTGAGAGAGAGGGAGAGAGGCAGAGAGTGTGAGAGTGCGAGCAGGGGGAGGGGCAGAGGAAGAGGAAGAGAGAGAGAATCTTAAGCAGACTCCCTCCTGAGCCCATCACCGGGCTTATCTCCGGACCCTGAGATCAGGACCTGAGCAGAAATCAAGAGTCAGTTGCTTAACTAACTGAGCCCCCCAGGCGCCCTCGTGCCATGCTTATTTGGAAGGGCAGATATTCTCAACTTGAAATTCCCAATTATGATCAATATCTACCGGTAGCTCCTGACCCTTTTTCTTAGATCTGTACATGTCATGATTCCTACTCTTCTGATTATGGTGGATTTTAACTTCAGGAAAATGAGCAAACGTCACCGGCAGCTTCAAAAGTGTTAATAATTACAGTGATTCCTCATACAGGAAAGCGAGTCAGAGTCGGGGGCCACCTTCGTGTACACGCTCCGAGCGCCTTTGGTAGATCTTCTGTTTTCCCCACTGCACAGAAATGCCTGTCCTCAAGGCAACACAAAGTGCTGCCCACTCCCAAATACATCAGGATCCCCTTCTGTGCTCTCTGCAGCTTCCCCAGCAGCAAGGGAGGCATTCTCCAGGAAACAGCTTTCAACAGGATTGATTTTTCCATTTGGCCGCTGAGATTGCGGCAGCGCGGCGGCGGGCCAGGTCCTGGGTGCTGAGGCTCCCGGGGCAGGGCGAGGAAGGAGCAGGATCCCGAGGGCACTGAGCAGGGCGAAAGCAGGGCTCTGTGCGCACAGGCAGAGTGGCGAAGAGCTCAAACCAGGTTTCCCACCGCCTTGTAGCTGCGTGAGCAGAGAGCAGGCATTTAATATCCCTGAGACTGTTTCTTCATCTTGAAATAGCCAATGATGGCAGGGTGCACTTCCTGAGGTGATTGTGAGCATGAAATGAGGGATTCATGGAAAGCCTTAGCACCCCTTGTAGACGGCTCATATTTTTGCTTGTGTACAGCTACCATCACCGCTAATACGGGGGTCGTTACTTTTGTTGCAGAGCATTCTGTTTTAGCTTATCTAGCACAGATGGCTTAAGAAATTTCACCTTGCATTTCTATAATTTATAAAAATCTGTCATGTTCAAACTTTTAAAGGAGGTGACCATTTGGTGAGTGGATGAGCACTCATACCTATGTATGAGTAGTTTAACACAGACATTGCTTTCTAGAGGCAAAACATTTTAAGAGCTTGAAAAAATTGTCTTTAATATATGTTTTTTCTTTTATAAGCAACTTCATTAGTTTCGTCAAAACTCTTGACCAGGAAAAATACACACTGGTTTATATATTTAACAAATACATAGTTTTTACTGAGTGCTAAGTGAGTTCTATGTTCATACAAATATTAACTCAATCCTTACTATACCAATATGAAGTCACTTCTATTATCTTCTATTACTGTCCCCTCTTTACAAATACATACATTGAGGCACAAGACAATTAAGCAAATTGCTCAAGATCCTGTAGGTAGTGAGCTCTCCAGGCAGGATTCTCATCCAGGCAGGCTAGCTTCAGAGTCTGTTTTGTAGGTGTCAGGCTAGGCTAGTCTAGCCTGTTTGTATCGTGAGGCTTTTAAATGACAGGAGCTGGGATTATTTAAAATGTTCTGTGTCCATCAATATGAGATTTCAGAGTTGACATACAGTCACTTTATTTAGTTGGTTTAGGACCATGGCAATAATCAAGAATTTCCCCTCTGGGCAGCCCCGGTGGCTCAGCGATTTAGCGCCGCCTTCAGCCCAGGGTGTGATCCTGGAGTCCTAGGATCGAGTCCCACGTCGGGCTCCCTGCACGGAGCCTGCTTCTCTCTCTGCTTGTGTCTCTGCCTCTCTCTCTCTCTCTCTCTCATGAATAAATAAATAAAATCTTAAAAAAAAAAAAAAAAGAATTTCCCCTCTGCATAAGGCCATTTAGATGAGGAGTTAGGGATGCAGGAAATGCCATGAAGCGGAGTTACAGACTTCCTCTTAAGATCCTGTGTGACAGATATTAGGACCACTGAAGCTGAGTGAATTCAGCTGTTTTCATTGACCTAAGTGAATCTAAACTAGATTCTGAAACCTTTGGTATTCTGAACCACCTATGAATCTCTGCTTGGTGATTCCAAGTAATTCTGTTCAACACAAATAGAAGAAGCCCTATACAATGAAACCAGATATTATCTCTTACCTTCTTTTTTTCTTTTGATAAGTGATGTCTGAATTTTAAGAAATTAAAAAAAACACCACTAACCATAATGGATTCCATGGACTTAAGAGGGTAGTTTTTTTATTTTATTTTTTTTATGCTTTAACTGGCTCTTTGTATGCTTTTGAAGAAGTTGATGGACTTCTCCCTCTTTCCCCTTCACTGGTGATCCCTGATCCGCTGACAATGGACTGCTCTTACAATACCATCTGGCCATGATCTCAGTTTGAAAAGTACCATGAGCACTCCCTGCTGTACAATCTCCTGATTTTTCTCCTGCATCACTGGTGACTCCTTGTCAACTTCTTTGCCATGTTTTCTCCTTTTCTGAGACTTCATAAAGTTGAAGAACTCAGCCTCCTCTGAGCAGATCATATAACTCCTCTGCTGAAAATGCTGTCATGACTCTTCATCCAAAGTCCGTGTATGAAAACCCTTTATCATCTGATCCTTATTCTCTTTTTGGCCTAATTGCCCATTGTTAGTTTGCTAGGGCTGCCATAACACAGTGACACAAACTTGAGTGTCTTAAAAAACAGAAATGTATTATCTCACAGTTTTGAAGACTGGAAGTCTGAGATCGAGCTGTCAGCAGGGCTGTGTTCCTTTCCTCAGAAGGCTCTAGGGTAGACTCTGTTCCAGGTCTGTCTCCTGGCTTCAGGTGGTTTTTTTGATTTGCAGCTATGTCACTCCAATCTTCACGCTGTGTTCTCCCTGTGTGTGTGTGTGTGTGTGTATGTGTGTGTGTCTGTGTTTGTGTCCAAATTTCCCCCCTTTTAAAGGACATTAGTTCTCCTGGACTTGGGGCCTGCCCTACTCCAGTATGATTCATTTTAATTAATTACCTCTGCATTGATTCTGTTTCCAAAAAGGTCACATTCTGAGATACTGGGAGTTAGGACCTCTGCATATAATTTTGGAGGAGCACAGTTCAACTACTAC
Source organism: Canis aureus (assembly GCF_053574225.1). Classification (NCBI taxonomy): domain Eukaryota; kingdom Metazoa; phylum Chordata; class Mammalia; order Carnivora; family Canidae; genus Canis; species Canis aureus. The sequence goes on from NC_135632.1 coordinate 28,766,987, forward strand.
CACTACTGTGCTTCTTCTTATTCACTGGGAGGTACCATGCTACCTTTGCTGCTCCTTGAATGCTTGGATGTGCTCCTGCCTTAAGGCCTTTGCGTTGTCTGTTCCCTTGCCTGGAGCATCTCCACACCCTGACTGTCCGCATAACTCACAAGGTGCCCCGTTCTCAAGTCTGTCTTCAAATAGGCCCCTCTCAGTAATGCTTCCCCCTCCTGATCATCCTATTTACAATCATATCTCAACTCTGCTCCATGCCCCCCAGTTACCCTTGTCTACTGTTGTTGCTGTTGTTTTCTGGACTGCTTATCATCTTCTAACATACTTGGTAATTTGCTTATTGCTAGTTTTGCTATTTATTGTTTTTCTTCTCCCCACCTTGATATTGGAATATAGGCCCAATGAGGGGCTCTTTGTTTTACTCTCTGATGTATTCCAAACACCTGCATGACAGATATTCGGAGCCACTGGAGTTGAGTGAATTAAGCTGTTTTCATTGACCTAAATGAATCTAAACTAGATTCTGAGACCTTTGGTATTCTGAACCATCTATGAATCTCTGTTTAGTGATTCAAAGTAATTCTATTCAACACAAATATTATGGGCCATAATAGCACAATAGCAGCTCAAAAAAATATGTGCAGCTTACTCATTTTACTTTATGGGTTTAGTTGTAGAGATGCTTATTTTAGTACATCGGTTAAGGCAGGCGGGAGGAGAGTGAAACATATAACTATTTTATTGAGCACTGTGGCACCCACGGCTTTCCTGTAGGACCCTGCATTTGGGACTTTCAGCCGAATGTCACATTCGTGATTACTCTAGATCTGGGCAAGTGCTTGCCATCCCTCCCTTCTGAGAGCTCAAGGCCTTTTGCACATACACTATGAAACCAAAACTCTTCTGATGAGACAGCGAGAGGCCTTTCTTGACCTATTTCTACTGTCATTTAGTATGCAGAGAAGCAATCAGTGAAGCTCCTGGAAGAAACTCTAAGGTTGAGAAGTTGGACATCATGACTTGCTGTGATTTTCCTACTAGTGTCAGAAAGCACAATGCTCCTAGAGTGACCACAGAGTGCTCTGGGATACATTTCTTTGGCTTCACTAGAGTGGAAGGGGTTTAAATGGCCCACAGATGTCACATCCAGTTTTCTTAATAATCTCATCAAGGCTTCTCCTAGGCCCCTGGTAGCCAAATGTCAGGAGTGATTCCCAGCAGAATCACTGAGTTAGGTAGCTCACTGTGCATTTCTTGGTCTTGAACTCCATTATTTTATATGAAAGTTACCTGTGATCATCCTTTGTCCTCATAAATATTGTTTATTTTGTAGGAGCCTCTGTCCTCCTAGAATGTAGACATTAATTATGGCAAACATGTCTTACCCAATGCTGGTTTTCACTCTGGTGCCAGCTTAGATGCTGGCCCAGAGTAGATGGCTCTGAAATACTTTTTAAACTCCATCTGAAGTACAGCTGCAGAGCACAGCTCACATCTCATTCAGGCTGCATCTCCATCTGGTCTTGCTGTGGCCATTTTGGCTGGTTTTTCCTTGAACTCAGGAATGGCTTCCAAAAATAAATGCTAAAATATCACTTAAAGACATTTACCTGTCAGGGAGAAGACTTGGAAGTTTGTAGAAGAGCATGAAAGGGTGTTTCTGACATCATGCAGCCCAGAAGGTGAACCTTCTCAACAAAGGCTTCAAAAACAGGAGATTTCACAGCGGAAGTCCTGGCCACACAGATGTGGGAAACATGCCATTGATTTTTTTTTCCAGCCACACTCATTCATGGATAGCAACATTATCCATGACTGACCATAAAACAGAGGGGTATCAGGAGGTAGAAGTTGACTAAGGCAACACATTTGATCCCTGAATCCACAGGTAATAACCCATCTTATTCCTTTTCAGCCACCTGTCATATGCTTCCTGAACTGTGTCTCTTTTTTTCCCTCTATTCTGTTGGTGCTGTCCACATGAACCATCTAGAAGAAAACATTGTGTGTGTTTGACTCCAGACTTAGCTCTTTTTTTTTATTCTTAAAGATTTTATTTATTCATGAGAGACACAAAGAGAGGTAGAGACATAGGCAGAGGGAGAAGCAGGCCCCCCCACAGGGACCCAATGTGGGACTCAATCCCAGGACTCCAGGATCACACCCTGAGCCAAAGGCAGATGCTCAACTGCTGAGCCACCCAGGTATCCCCAGAGGTAGTTCATTTTGATGGGGATCTTTCTGCAGATGAGGTTTTATCAGAAACTTAATGAAACTTAAGCTTTCAGGGCCTTTCATTTGGCTCGATAGCGGCCCTAGAATATACCATTAATCATTTCTGTTTGTAAAATTTTCAAAAGTAATGTATTTTAACCACAACAGTTTCATTGTACTGTTTCTTTCCATTCTAATTTTCCCTCCACCACACTTGCCTTTGTGTTTGCTGCAGGCAGTTTTGGGATTCAACTAACGTGGAAGTTGAGTTGGGAATATTTATTTAGTTTAGGTTGAGCAGAATATATTTATGTAGTTTTCAGTAATTTCCAAGTATAGCTATTGCTAGTTATCTGGTATAGGAATTAATGGCTCGCAGGAATACTCAGGCCACCCACTCCATGACTCATCAGGTGTCAGGACACATAAAAGCAGGGCTAGAGATTTTGCTGCGGGACAGCAGCTCCTATGATGCCCCGAACCCCACTTACCTGAACAGAGGGGTAAAAAGGGGATTGGAATAGACAGAACCAACATCTTGTCTGTAAAAAGTATCACAGTATCTTTTGTAAGTATCCTTACAAAGGACACCTTTTGTCCTTCTTGTAATTATTCTCATCCTAAATAAGTCTTTTCCTTGACTTCCAATATATTTTCTTTCTTTCTTTTTTTTTTTTTACAAAATTCCCCCTATTTTTTAAAAAAAGCTTTAAGCCCACCTCTGACTTATCGAGTCTTTATAATTCGTTACATTTTAACAAGTCCTCTAGGGTCAAATGTACACTAATTTCGAATAAAGTTTATGTCATTTTAAGTTAATATTAGTAATATCACTGAAAAAAATTAGTAATTTCACTAGCCTCTACATCTTCTAAAAAATATGTATATGTTAAATAATTAGTTTTTATCAAGTCTCTAGGCATGAGAAAAAAATAACATTAGCATCCCATTTTTATAGGACAAACAAGTGGAGTCAGGCAACTTGAGTAGAATTTCATAGCCTTAAAGCTTCTATAAATTACTCAAGAATGCTTATCTATCTGCCTTCCAAAAGGGACCATGTTCCTCTACATAGAAAATTACATTTTTACATTAAAAAATATTTTTTTCTAATTATTTGCAGATATGAGAAAATTGTCAAATGCCAATTTTGCTGAGTGCCTTTACTCTCTGTATATAGTATCTTCTTCAGTTAAAATAAATGTTTTATATAGCCAAAATATCTTCAAAATTTCTGGGAGAAAAGTTAGTGGTGAAATGTTTAATAGTATCTACCTGTGGGGCACCTGGGTGATTGAGTGTCTGCCTTTGGCTCAGGTGGTGATCCTGAGGTCCTGGGATCGAGTCCCGCATCAAGCTCCCCGTGGGGAGACTGTTTCTCCCTCTGCCTATGTCTCTACCTCTCTCTCTGTGTCTCTCATGAATAAATAAAATCTTTAAAAAAATAATAATACTATGTGAACTAGGATTGATTAATTAAAGTAGGTCAAAACCTGTGCACTTGTGTACAGAGGATAATTTTGTTTGGCATTTCCAGTCAGTATAACTGCAGTAAAGGTTTCAGAAAACAGCAGTAATGCCTTATAAAACTGGCTGTGGTGTGACAAATAGTACCAGCCCCCCCCCTTTAAATAAATTGCACTCCAATAAAAATAGTGATGGTAAGCTTTGATAAAAGTAAGTGGTTCAGATGAACTTTCCAACTCAAATGTAAACCTGTTGTAGAGAAGTTAAAACCTTTGAAACTTCTGCTTCAACCACGGAGAAATCTGCAGCAAGATCAGTAGCATCCATTTTGTTCAGGATACTTTTTAGGATGAAGCCCATATGGAAAATAAAAGAAAGCCTCCATATTATGCTTTTCTGATGAAAAAGACCTGTATTTCCTGTCCCTAGAGACGTCCCAAATGACTCCAGTGTGCACTGCCTTGTGCACAGAGAGACCTTGATCAAATCCCTGGACTTTTGGGTTTTAATTTCTCATTTTATAAAACAAAATATAGGGACCCCATCTCCAATTCTCTTTCCATCTCTGTCACAAATATTCTCTGGTCTTTATCTTTTTACCTATGTATTAAATGGGTCAGGTTCCTAAGGGAGAAGAGTAATTAGCACTCTACATGTAATAGATGCTGTGGGAGATGAAGATACCACTGGAGCCCTTAAGATTCCACTGCATTATTATTGTTTGACACTTGAGCAAAGGTTACTGGACAGGATAATTCTGGCCTGAGATCAACAATTCCAAACATAGGGCATTAGAAGAGTGGCACTTTATACAGCATTTCTCTGCTAAGATCTCTATATAGGATTAAATTTGCATGTGATTTAAGTTACCTACCACCGTCCCCTCTGAAGTAAGTCTATTGCGGACTGACATTTTGTCTTTTACTAACACAGATTTTCCCCAGCAATGAACAGGTAACCAATGCTTGACTTGAGCTTCTAATAAAGTAGTTGCCATATGTTTTGGGGCCACATTATAATTTTTTAAAAAAGGCTTATCTTTGAAACTATTCCAACTGAATGGAATAGTTACCTATACTATTTAAATGATTGCTTCTTTTTCCTCTCTTTTAGATTATTTGATTATTTATTTACTTATCTACATATCAATGCTGAACTTGTGTGTTAAGTTTGTGTAAGTTAAATGTGCTTATTTGGGATTGGAGTCCATTGTACTACTTTTCATTTGAAGTCTTAAAATTTACTGCTTATATAGCATGGGTCTGCTTCAACCATTTATTACCAATTCCCATTACCAGAGTTTGTATAGCTCAGCATCTTTGCCTGCTAGTCTTCCATGATCATGTGGGACCATAAAACTGCAAACTCTGGCTCAAGGGCTCACCATTTACTTACCATTTTCTTCTATTTGTTTGGAAAAAAAGTTTTAAATAATTTCTGCCTTTTAAAGGTTGTACTGCTACATCACTTTGTAATTTCATCTCAAATACTTTAATGTCTTTTCTTAGACAAAAAAGATATGCAAAGTTAAGGATTGGGAAGATTTTAAAAAAGTTACTTGAAATCATATTTGGTAATGCAAAGAGGAATTAATAAATGCAGATTAAGACCTATAGTGACACACCAATAAAAAATAAATTTATATAAAAAAAAAAGACCTATACTGACACATCTCTTATTGATTTGTGCTTCCCTGTAGGAGAATATGTGCATATCGTAAAAGAGAGAGTGAAGATTTTTGTTAAGATTAACAAGGCAATCTGTGATTATTCTCTTAGTAGAGTTCTTTTTTACATGGGGAATAGAGTAACCTAACTCAACAGGAGTTTTTTTTTTTTTTTTAAACTTTGAATAAAGGCAAATCCTGACACTTTTCAATGGCGAGTATATTATATGTTCCAAAATAGAAAATACTAAATTTTATCCAGCCATTAGGATTTTAAAGCACTTGACAATGAAGTTCATTAAGAGTTGCTGTGAAGCCTATGAGAAATTAGACTAGTAATGTTGTTCTTGTTTCCTGAACTATGCTTGCTTTGAAAATTATGAAACCTAGCCATTCTAGTTTAAAGATAAATAAATAAACCTTTTACAATAATCTGAAATGTTTAATTTTCTCCTTTTCAAAGGCATTCATTCCCATAAGGATGAGAAGAATTGACGTTTGTTAAGGCTCACCTTGATTTTTTAAAATTTAAAAAATTTTCTTAATTTTTTAATTTTTAATTTAAAGGATTTTTAAAATATAGTTGACACACGATGATACATCAGTGTCAGATATACAACATAGTGATTAAACTTCTGTGTATGTTATCCTGTGCTCACCACAGGTGTAGCCAATGTCTGTCACCATACAACACTATAATGATATCACTGATTATGTTTTCTATGCTGTGCCTTTTATTCTCATGACTGATTCACTCCGTAACTGGAAGCCTCTATCTCCCTCTGGCAACCACCAGTTTGTTCTCTGTATTTATAGGTCTGATTTTGCTTTTTGTTTGTTTACTCATTTGTTTTATTTTTTATATTCCATATATGAATGAAATCATATGGTATTTGTCTTTCTCAGTTTGACTAACTTAATTTAGTATAATATCCTCTAGGTCCATCCATGTTGTTGCAGATGGCAAGATCTCATCCTTTTTAATGGCTGCATAATATTCTATTGTATGTACATGTGTGTGTATCACATCTTCTTTATTTATCTGTTGATAAACACAGGTTACTTCTATATCTTGGCTGTTGTAAATAATGCTACAATAATCAATCACATGGGTGCATATATCTTTCTGAATTAGTGTTTTTGTTTTCTCTGGGTAAATGCCCAGCAGTGGAATTATTAGATCATAAGGTATTTCTAATATCAACTTTTGAGGGAACTTCCATATTGTTTTCTACAGTTACTGCACCAATTTGTGTTCCCACCAACAGTGCATGAGGTTCCTTTTTCTCCACATCCTTGCTAACGCTTGTCATTTCTTGTCTTTTTTTATTTTAGGGATCACTGGTTTTGATTTTTAACAAAAGTATAAATAGGCTTTTGGTTCTTTGCCCAAGATTAGAATCAATCACCAGTCATTCTCAAGGATATATTTTGGACAGGGTGTTGCTGGGTATTGTACTAATGGGTGCAACCAATGCATAAGGCCCACCCTGTGACATTGAGGAGCATATAGCTTATAGTGGTGACGGATACATAGAACTCTAACAAAGAGATGGTTTTGGGAAGTGATAGAATGGAGTAAAAGTTCAGTTGAAGAAAAAGGAAGAAAAACAGAGGTAATCATGATGAAGAGCAAGAGAAAAAGAGAATCTGAGTCAAACATTGGTGTAGTTTCAGTAATAAAACAAGAACAAAGGTGGAGGCAAAAGCTGTCATCACTATATGGAAAATTGAATGCAAACCTGGGAGGTTTGGACTTTATTCCTAGTCCCTGAAATTAAATACTAATGTGAAGGAAGATTTGAAGAGACATAATAGAACAGGACAGGTCTATAAAAATCCAATCCATTGTTTTATAGATAAGGAAACTGAGGACAGAGAGGTTGCATAGAATATTAGTAACATAGTAATATCAAAAACCTCTTTGCTGACTCACATCCTAGAAATCTTTTCATCACATCCTGCCATACTAGGCTACTCAAGGTCAAAAACTTCAGCAGTTACTGCTTCTTGTATATGTAGTAGATTAACCTAATAGTCATTGTTTTTAATATCTGTTTTTTACCTGAAGACTTCAAAGAATGAGCTGACTGACTTTTCCCTGACTCCTGAATGCGGCATGTATATTCACTGTAATAACTTGCCCTTCGTGTGTAAAACTCCTAATTTTCCTTCTTACAAAATGGTTGGCTTACTTCATGGCTTGTGAAAGGTGGCATGTTTTATTGATGTGGACTTGACAATTCTTTATAAGCCTTATACTGTAGCGCATGCTTTTTCATCTATTCTGGGAATCCTTGTATTTTTGTGGTCCTACACTTATAGATAATTGATTTGGACAATATTTACCTCCATGATATGTGACTAAAGTTAGGACAAAACTTAGATGGTTAAAATACTTGTTATTTTCTTCCATGAAGTATTTTGGTTGTTGTGGTAGGTCAGGTGTACATATAATCCAGTGATTTTAAGTGAATATACTGTTTGTTTATTCACAGATGTCTATTATGACTTTCCTGCCTATGAAAAGTGATACCATGAGTAAACCACATTGTAAGGAACTGAAATATAAATTCTGAAATAATCTTTTGATTTGAAATTCCTTTTGACCATATGGAACTTCCTGTAGTCTTGGATATTCCAATAATATAAATATCAAATGCCTATCTTGCAAGCATAACTTGTAAAATTCTTCCAGCCTTCATACTGGGAATACTTATTTTATTTACCAATGCTTCAACTACCAGCAGTATTGGTGGGATAGTTTTAGGAAAGGCAATGCCTACCACATTTATTTTTATAAAAAGTTTGCATATGTTTGGTATAATTATATATATTTGCGTGTGTGGTATGCCTGTATGTGTGCGTGTCTATGTGTGAAATTTCCATCCTGGGTCCTACAGAAGGTAGTTTTGATCAATCATGTTTGGAATACCCAAAGATTTTTTGCCTCAGACTTTGGAAATGGTATTAGGTGTTTGGTATTTTTGTGGAAAACAAGACAAGAAAGTATAGTTTCTATCATCTTTGTTTTGGCACTAAGAGACCAAGTTACACTTGGAGGCATCATGTGTTGTTCAGCATTAAGGTTTGTGCTCCAGCACTGCATGCAAACACACATACACATGCACACACACAAGGGAAAATTCATTCTGCAGGGAAAGCAGCTGTCTACTAATGCTTGGGCTACGCAGGCTGTGCTCTGCAGAACTCCAGCAGGTGCCATTTACACGAGACTACTATAGTCTGAATAGTGCCCCCTGGAGCTCTACAGTATTCTTCCAGAGGACTACTCATCTTAAAATGTTGCCAGATTTCCAATAACAGGAAACAGCACCAGTGCACATAGGTCTGCAGCTTAGGCACAGTTCTGAAGATCCACAGTGTCCCATTTTCATATCCTTGACTTTTCCACAAGACCATATGATTTAGGGTCTGTTTTCAGAGCCATACTCACAGGTCTCTACCTGGATTCTTCACTGGGCTTCTTTTACCTAGATTCATCCAGTGACTCCTGCAAATCACTGCCTGAAATTTATTGTTTGTACTCACTCAGCTATAATATAGGAAGCGTCATGGTTCTCCCCTAGAGCCAGCATCCCTCTTTGGATGCCTCAATCTGGTTTTCCCACTAACTTTGAAGACTAGACAAAACATTTCCCTCCATCCATGCCTTTTCTTCTTTAGCCTGTCTTGTCCTTGACCCTCTCCTTTTACTCATTTCTTCTCAGCCCAGGCAAAGTTGCCAATCCATAGTGTTAGTGTTCTCTATTTCTGGTAAGCCAGTATTTTATTCTCTTCAGATACCTCAGAGAAGTGGGGAGGATCTGAGGGAGTAAGATGGTTATACTTGACACTTTTCCCTTCTTGAGAACTTTTGCTCCTAGAGATGACCCAGTGTCTAGATTGGAAACTAGCATATACATGAGAACTCAAGAATTCCTAACAATCACCATGGGTTATATTTGAATGTGAGTGCTTTGTTCCCAATACAGAGCTTAACCAGAGTTACACACACACACACACACACACACACACACACATCTGTTATAAGTGGTACAACGATATAAAGCATGTCAGCTACTTACGTCCTTGGAAAAAAGAGTTTAGCATAAAACAGCAATAACCAAAATTTTAAAAACATCTTGTTCATGCCAGGAACTCAATGAAACAGTCAGTATATACTATACACCAGACTCTCACAGGAATCCTGCTTATAGGCTCAGTGTTACATCTCAGTAATGTGGGTAAAAATTAGTGGTTAGGATTTGGGTGCAGGTCTGTCTGGATTCTAAGATCTTATGTTTCCACTATACAGGATGCCCATAAAAATAAAAACACTTAGATGGGAAGGGGCCTACCATTTGTAGCTACCCTCCATGCATAATACAATTCACTTTTGTATATTCCTCATTCAGATCACATAACACTCACATGAATGAGGTACAGGTTATTGTTCCAGTTTAGACTCAAGTGGACAGAGGAGACTACTTCACTCAGGTGGCACAGCCAGCAAGGGATAAAGCCAGAATTTGAGTTCAGACAGTATGACTCTGGAGCAGGGATCTGGAAACTGCTGTCTGCAGGCCCTATCTGGCTCCCCTCCTGTTTGTGAACAACATGTGAGCTAAAAATAGGGGTTGTGTTTTTAAATAGTTGAAAAGAATAAAAGAGTATCTCATAATACTACTTGTTTTTGTATTTTCTATGGCTTCTTTTGTGCTATGACAAGGTTGAGTATTTGTTACTGAAATGAGATGGTCCTCAATGCCTAAAATATTTAGTCTCTTGCCTTTTACAGAAAAAAGTTTGCTCATCTCTGAGAGCAGTATTTTTAACCTTTAAGCTATACTTTTTTCATTAAACCATGTTATGCTTATATCAAGTACTATTAGAACTTCTAGATTATTTTGCATCATGTGAGACTTTCAAAATGAAAATGATAGTCATCTGGGACCCATTGGATGAGAGTGGCACAGATGTGAAATTTTAGAAGCAGCTCAATCAAACCATAAAATAGATTCTATATTGTATTATAGGAAATATAATAAATGTTCTATTCACACCATTGCTAGCTCTATGACTCATTAGAAAAAATTTATCCCCAGTGACAAATAAAATGGTGGTTTATTCATGTGCTACATCACCAGTATATTTAGCTAATTGGTATTCATTTGTATTCATCAGGTTATTTTCCAAAATAGATAAAAAGTAGAACATTAGCTGGAAAGTCATGAATAATCCACATACTTAGTGGTTTGGCTAAAAAGGTCTATGAGAGAAGCTACAGAAACTGTCCTAGCTATGAAAAAGATTGTTATCCAAGATACCTACTGTATGCCATGCACTCTTATGAGTGGTAACTCATTTTATTCCCACAACACCATCTCATAGATAAGGGCACCAACACTTTAAAGTACAATAATTGCTGTGGGTCAGTCAACTAGTAAATGGTAAAGCTAAACGAAGTCCTAAACCAGATCCCTGAACTTCAAACTTGGCATCTTTTTATAGAACAAATTCTAAGACATTTATCATTTCAAGTTGTGAATTAATCTAGAATTGCTCTTCCAGTGGGGCAATTGATTCTCATTCTAAATGTCCATTATTAGGTCCTGTTACTTCTCTTTGTAGTTTAAAAGGTAGGAAAGTAGTTGAGGAAGTAAATAATATTGCCATCAATTTGTGTCTGTCACACACAGAATACTAGAAGATGTTGACCAAAAATAATGTGTTTTAATAATTTGAGTTTCAATGAATTTTATTCCCAGTTTTTATAGAAGTTGTAGAGATAATTTTCTTGATTTCCATGTATGTGAATACTTTTTACTTGTTATTGGTGGTTAACTCAATTTTATAGTTGCAAAGAGTAAACATAAAAGTTTAATGAAGCCTAAATAATCAGTAGATGATTTTATGCTACTTGAAACCAGATACCTACTAGGTACAGGTGCCTACTGAAGAGAGGTGAAGACAAGTCAGTTGCCATGCCATCTTGATACATCATGGCTTTAGATGGTTGTGATAAAAGATTACAGCAAAGTGCATAATGTGTCATTGATTACATGATACCAAAAATTGTATTTTCTTTGCTTTTTAAATTTTGAAACAGGTTACTTTTTACAATCAGATGAAACCAATCAAATCTGGATCTTTATGTAATATAAACACATATATTTTAAAAATATTTTATTTATTTATTCAAGAGAGACACAGAAAGAGAGGCAGAGCCATAGACAGAGGGAAAAGTAGGCTCTATGCAGGGACCCAGATGCAGGACTTGATCCTGGGACTCCAGGATCACGTCCTGAACTGAAGGCAGATGCTCAACCGCTGAGCCACCCAGGTGTCCCTATAAACACCTATTTACTTGTGACTATGAACAAACAGATTGTTTACACTTAGATAATTTTGAAACCTTGAAGAAATCAAGGACAGTGTAAATATTTAATAATGTGTACTTGTGTGTGTATCTTTTAAAATGCTCAATTCTAGGTGGACATGTAAATTGGCACAATGCTTTTCTTTGGAAAGCAATTTTGCAATGTGTGCCAGATGTTTTAGAAATGTTCTTACCCTTTGAACTTCTAGGAATTTGCCTAGGGACAAATGTGAAAGATCCACCATCACGTTAGTTAAAGAGTGAAAAGGTTTACATGCTCAGAACATACAAGCATTACAAAATGATCAACAAATTGTAGTATATCCAAAGCATGAACTACTTTGTAATCTGTAACATGATAAACATATGTATCTACTGTCGAGGGCTCAGTCAGTTAAGTGTCTGACTCTTGGTTTTGGCTCAGGTCACCATCATCACATGGGTTTTGAGATCAAGCTTGGAGTCAGGCTCCATGCCCAGTGGGGAGTATGCCTGAGATTTTCTTCCTCTGCCCATCCTCTCACTTGTGCCTGCACACATGCTCTCTCTCTCTCTCTAAAATAAATACATCTCTAAATATATACGTATATGTCCACTGTCATAGAGAAAATTTACATTAACTGAAAATGAAGGATGCAGTTTCACAAATTTCATTGTATCTCAATATAAAATATGCATCTGTACCTCAATGATAACACTGATTTTTTAAAAGATTTTTATTTATTCATGGGAGACAGAGAGAGAGAGGAAGAGACACAGGCAGAGGGAGAAGCAGGTTCCCTGTGGGGACCCCAATGTGAGACTCGATCCCTGGGCCCCGGATCACACCCTGAGCCAAAAGCAGATGCTCAACCACTGAACCACCCAGGCGTCCCTATAACAGTGATTTTTAAATTTTCCCGTGTATTTATACATGTTCCTTATTAGATGACACATAATTTGAGGGCAGAAATTGTCTTATTCAGTGTATTCCTTTTATTATGAATATCCTTGGTATGTTGTAGACAATCTATAGCTTCTTTTGAATGAATGAATGATAAAGGTGAAAAAAATGATCTGATGATCTTTAATAGAATCATGATTTTTTCTATATTTTACATTTTATTTGGTACCTTATTACTTGTAGGATCAGAACAGATCTATTTTAAAATCAGAAAAATTGGGATCCCTGGGTGGCGCAGCGGTTTGGCGCCTGCCTTTGGCCCAGGGCGCGATCCTGGAGACCCGGGATCGAAGCCCACATCAGGCTCCTGGTGCATGGAGCCTGCTTCTCCCTCTGCCTATGTCTCTGCCTCTCTCTCTCTCTCTCTCTCTGTGACTATGATAAATAAATAAAAATTTAAAAAAAATTAAAAAAAAATCAGAAAAAATTTTTAAAATAACAGTAAGATTATATATTAGAGAAGAGAGGGGGCTTCTTTTCTGTGGAATTGCTGACATCTATCGTGGAAATGGTTCATTGTAATTTGGCTCTAGTTTAAATAACCCTCTCTTAATGCGCCAGCCTACAAGAGCAAATCTGTTGCTTGGCTTCCTTTCTACCCCAAGGTATTCTTTTACAGAATGAAAATACCCAACAATGCAAAACTAAATCATTATTAGCTTTAATTTGGGGGATTGAGCCTTGAAGTAATGAGTGTTTGGGGTCTGATTCTGTGAGTGCTACTCACTGTCAGCTTTCCTTTCATCAGAGGATCTCATCTTCATTTGCAAACATTCCTTTTCTCCTAGAAGCATCTTCCACAGTGCTCTAGCCAGGTAAATACATCTCTGCCTGAGATATTAAATCAATACAATAGATTAATTGTAATGAGTTGAGACTTGACACCACAAGTGAATACACAATACCTAGCTAAAGTCAGAGGTCCCTTTGCTAAAATGCTTTAAAATTTTTCAAATCACACATTTGAGATATTTGCTCCTGTATCTCAGTTGGAATTTATTTTTAGCAAGAAAATAAGAGGAATTAGTACCACAGATTTTTATTTTGTTTTGTTTAGTTTAGTTTTAAAGAAAAATACGTGGTCAAATGGAAGCCTCCTGTGTGATTGGCAAACAAAACACACCTTACAGGTTTATTAAATTCAATCAATAGATTGCAAATATCCTAATGTCACTGGAATACGTCATCTCTGCTTGGTTGCCAAGAAGATAATCTTACTCTTGCTTTTATTTCCCCAGCCATATCCTTCACTTAGAATCCAGAACTGAAAAAAACCTCTCAACAACTTCAGCAGAGGGATTTTTGTTGTAGAAAGATTTGAACTACAAGAAAACCAAGGGTCCCTTCTAATAGAGGAGAGTCACCATTTGCATGTGCTATGAAGGTCCAGCTCACCATTCCCCTCCATACACGGCTCATTTTATACTTCAGTTCTCCAGGCTTGTATAGAATTTAAGAGACGGTCAATAGTAGCCTACAGAGTGCTTTTGTGAAAAGTTAAAAAATGCACATCTGGTGGACAGATCCATTAGAAAAAGAGACCTCCTTGGGTGGTGTAAGTAGCACCCTGTGGCATGAGGTTGATCACCAACCCTGAGCCTTCCCTTTGGCTGAGAGCCTTTGTGAAGTCACCAATGAACAACTCTGGCTGGCAGCCCTTGATAAAGGGTGGATTTCCACCCATTAACGTGAGAATGGTCTGAAGCATCTAAGAGGTATGATAGGAAAGGAACACTTCCAAATTTTGATTGGTATGGGTCACACATGCTTTGGGCCCTTCAGGTATCTTAGAAATAGTTCTTGACTATTTCAGAAAATACCAATCCTGTTAATGTCAAATCCAGAAAGTATGAGTAACAGCCTATTTTTATGTATTATCAGTTTTGACTTACAAAATGGTGATTTTCTATATTTTATCCTAAATAGCTCCCCCCATCATCTGGAAATTTTTTGATGTTCTGAGTATAAATGCTACTTGCCTCTTATCCTTATACCTCATGTTATCATATTCTTTCTCTGTATGTGAACCAAGCTGGTATCTTAAGTGGCTTCCATCTCTGCCTGGCCCAACAAATATTAACTCTTGCTACTGTTGAAAACAGCTTTGATTTGGTATTATTGTTATTGTCAATACACTGAGTGGATGCCAATTTCAAGATACCATAGTAGGTGAAGAACTTTTGTAAGTGGAAAATTTGTATCAGAGGGGTCACCAGCATCCTTTGTTAATTATACTTAGAAAAATGAAAGTAAGTGGATTAATTGTGGGATAGTTTGCAAAATACATATGGTGCTTTTATAGGTTATAATGCTTGTCTCCTAATAAGAAAGGTTCTTCAATTTGCTATTAAAAATGTAAGGTAACAGTGAACTTCTAGAAACTCTGACACTTATTCTCATGCACTTTGCTACTTTATTACAGGAAGAGAGAGGAAGGAAAGAAGGAAATTAAATATCCATCTATAGAGGAATAGGTAAATTAACTGTGATATATCCCTACAGTAGTTAAAATGAAACAATTAGATGTATAGTTATCAATGTGAATTGATATGAAACACAAAATTTACTGGTGTTGGGGGAATAGACTTCAGTATGATCCATAAAGAATAATATAATTTTGTAAATTTTACAAACACATAAAACATTTCTATATGTTGTTTATATATACAAAAAATGATGAAAATATAAAAACAAAGGTGAATTCGGTATATGCCCATTCCAGAATTTTGTGTGCTTCTAGGGGAGGATGAGAAGGCCTACCATTGACAAAGGCATGTCATGACACTGCATCTATAGTATTGCAAAATTAGAAATATGGAAATACTTTAATATTCATTAATTTTGTATGATTAGGATCTAGGTTTTGACACATTACTCTTTAATTTTATATTTGAATATTTTATAGTAAAAGCCATGTAACAGCGAGCATCTGTGTAAACCTGTTATAACTGAAAAAGATAAATATTATCAAATAAATAGATTTTTCCTAAAACTGTGGGGGCTGAATGCAAATCTTTTTAATGCCCCTAAATGTCTCAGCTACTTTGAATTCACAGAATTACAGTAACCTAAGGTGCTGAGTGAAAAGTATGCTAGTTGGAGTGACCTGATCTTTGAAAATAATTATTTCAGGGAAATGGCTAAATTAAAGCTAGCAACAACAACTTTTGGCAAGGATGCAGTTGTGCACTCTTTGGGAAGCAGACATTGCAAATTTGTTTGATAAAGTAGATTCCAACATGTGGACTTGTATGTAGAGATAAGTTAAAAGAAAAGTCATTGAATAAGTGATATTTGTGTCCAGATGGGGAACTGTGGTGGTGAAAGGCAGGGAAAAGCCTGGTGAAACAGCCCTGGACCTCCTGGTATAACTAAAATAAGCATCTTATGGGGACTCTAGGGGGCTCAGTGGTTGAGTGTCTGCCTTTAGCACAAGTCATGATCCTGCAGTCCTGGGATCAAATTCTGCATCAAGCTGTCTACAGGGAGCCTGCTTCTCCCTCTGCCTATGTCTCTGCCCCTCTGTCTGTGTCTCTCATGAATAAATAAATAAAATCTTTTAAAAAGTAAAAAAATAAAATGAGCATCTTTTACTAGTATGTGAAGGACTCCATAGATTTCCCAGAGGAATTTAAATTGTTGGTGTCTCTTTGAATCATTTGAAGCCTTTCTTTGTATGGGGTTTGGTTAACAACCACAACCACAACAATAACAAATGTGTGGTTAGTCATACCTTGATAAATCACATATTATCTATTCTCTTCTCCCTTCATCCTGTCCTCACTACCCTTTCCACCTGTTAATGTATTTGAGATGAATTAATCTACTGTCTTTTGTGGGGGAGGGAAGTAAAGAGGAAAACTCTGATATGTCCACCTGTGAGTGTTGCATGTGTTGAGGTAGAGTAAGAAGGCACTGGTTAAAGTTTGGTATATAAAAGAGACAGGAACACGAAGATTGGAGAAAATGATGTAATTTGTGAATTTTGGTGTTTTGGAAAAACAGTCCTGAGTTTCTTTTTTGCTCTCATCCTACACTTTGCTCTGACACCACATGTATGGGTTTTTCTGCACATGAAGCAATTCTGCGCCACCAGCGCAGCATGTCCTACAATTTAACATCATGTCCTACAGGTTAAGGGCTCAGTCCAAAGATGCAAGTCCCAAGTTCCAGTTGTTACCTGTTCTTCTGACTCACTGGCTGTGAATCCGAGGTTCCCATGACCTATTCCTTGGGTTCAATTAATTTGCTAGAGCAGGTCATAGAACTTAGGAAAACATTTAACTTATTACATTACTGGTTTACTAAAAAGACATAACTCAGAAACAGCCAAAGGAACAGACGCCTAAGGCAAGGTGTGAGGAAAGGATGTGAAGCTTCTGGGCCAGCCTGGTGCTCCATTCTTCCAGCATTTCTATGCATTTGCCAACCCTAAAGTTCTTTGAAACCCATCTTCATGGGATTTTTATAGAAGCATCATTATATAGGCATGGTCATTAAATCATTGGTCATTAATGATTGGTTCAACCTCTAGCTCCTCTATCCTCTCTGCAAGTGAGGGTGAGGCTGAAAGTTCCAAACCTCCAATCACATGATTAGCTCCACTGGCAATCAATGCCCATTCTTAGGGGCTTTCCAAAAGTCACTTCATTAGCATAAACTCGGGTATGGTTGAAAGGGACTGGTTCAAAAAGACAGTTTTTTCTGCTTAATTCTTTCATCTTTATTATCCTGGAGCTATTTCACTCTACGGGTATTTGAGGACACAAGATCAACTATTATGACAAAAGGTTCCCATTGATCTTACTGCTTAGGAACATTGCAAGAATTTTAGGAGCTCTGTGCCAGGGAGACCATATATATTTCTTATTATAAATCACAATATCCCATATAGAATTAGATAAAACTATTACAATGTAATCATGTTATATGCCCGTTTCACAGAACCAGGAAAGGGGCATATGGTGTAAGTTTGAGCAGTGCATTAAATTATTCATCCAAATTGTAGACTTAGGATGACACGGTCTCCATTAATAGGTGTCTATATAGAACATGACTAAATGGAGAGAACTAAGACAAGAAAGAGGAACATAAAAATGTAACTTTAAATATAGAAATTATTCATACTTTTTTGTAATACAGTAGATTTCAATATCCTGTGTGCCATATATATATATATTATGCTAAAAATATTTTAATACAATTGTTTAAAAAAATCAGTTGGTTTAAAAATCCAGTTGAACTTGATGTTATTACTCTCTTTTGACTAATTGTAATTCCTCTGGAAATCACTTAACTTATTTATATTACAGTATCTTTATCTGTATTACAGAAGAGTATGAGATTATAGGGTATGAATGTGTTTTCCAAAGTCAAGTTAAACTATGCTGCATTAGCATATAAAGAGTAGTATAGGCTTTTTTCATTTGTTTTATTTCTATAATTGTTATTTGTAAATCTTCTGGGACTAGTCATTTGATGAAAGATATATGTCTAGTGAACATGACCCAATATTAGGGCTCATGGCTTGGTGAGCTGAGTGCAGGCTGCATTTCAGTCCCCATATAACTGACAGTTGAGCACACTCACTTGGGACATGACCTATTCAATTGTGTGTGGCATCCTGGTTCTCTCCAAAAGCCATGATGGTTTATAAAACCCTGCCCTTGACATTAGCACAAGGACCAGACACTTGAGTATTAGAGGGCAGCCATAGTTGGCATACCCACTGGATAGCAATGCATTTATTGATTTCATTGATCTACATGAATCTGTTCAGAAGCAAATATCAGTAAATAATAAGGGCCATATAAATGCAGGCAATGAAGATCTTGTACTTCATGTAGTGAACTTGAAACAAATGCAAACAACAACACTGAGAAATCTGTGTAATTAGTATATCCTTTGATCCTACTTTGAGTCCCACAATGTAGATCCAGAATCTGTGTTTGTCTGTGTGTGTGTGTGTGTGTGTGTGTGTGTGTTTATACCTTTCATTTCAAAACAATTTAAATCTAAATTGTATCCCATTGCATAAGAAAAATGTGATGAAAAGGTCCATTTTGAAACTATTGGTTATGGGATAAATATATACATAATACCCTATAAATTTTATAATGAGAAAAAAAATTTTATAATGAGAAATTTAGCATTTAGGTTTGGAATACTTTATTTCTATATCTAGATATAAAGACCAGAATCCAAGGCTTGGTAGGAGGAAAATCTTCAACAAAGTGGCAAGATTATCTCTTAGAGTTTTTCAAATGATCTTAAAAGCCATCTAGGCCAAGTTTCTGCCACTCATTGTAGTCCCTTTCTGCTAAATCTGTGTCGGTCATCCGCTTCAGTGAATGCTCTTAGGAAGCTCAGTGTACTTGAGGTAGCTTGTGACCTTTTGGGTAGTGTTAGATATTGGATACAATTATATCTGTGCTAAGATGAAATCTTTTCCCTTGTGGTGTCAATCCATGGACATTGCTTTTACTTCCTAGGCAAATATAGAACAAGACCACTCTTCTATGTGGCAATGGTCCCAATATATCAAATAGTATAATTTTCACGTCAGTGGACTGAGAAAATAGTAGACTAGACAATCCTAAAACAAACTGAGAAAGGAACAAAATCCAGGAAGTAAAGATTATTCCAAGCCTTTGTTTTTGCAACACTTGTACCCCTCTCTGAGAATTCTTATTGTATAGAATAATAACTGTTTTTTGGTTTTATCACTACATGCTGAGCAAATACATCTTGCTTTCCTAATATGGATGAATAGCAATGCCAGAAGAGCCTTTACAAGGGCAAGAGAACCAATTACCTAGCATCCCTATCTCTTAAATTGTATTCTAACATAGAACAGAGAAAAACAACAACAGGATTTAGGATGATACTATTTCATACCATATGTTTATATCATGAGTTACACATCTTAATTTTTTCCCTCATTGGACTTTTGTTGGAAATTACAGAATTTGTTAGAGATCTTCAAGATCAATTGTTATCAATAAATGTCTAGTAGTAGATGACTGAGAAGGGTATTTTTAAAGTCTTCTTTAATTCTAGAAGATATATCCAAAATACTAACTTTAATTTATGTTAACATCAAAATCTAAAACGCTTCTAGAAAATATATACATTTAAGAAGTGATTAGCTTAGTAACTTTGGTATATTTATATATCATCTTTCAAATTATGTTGATAAAAACAGGAATACTGGGATGCCTGGGTGGCTCAGTGGTTGAGCATCTGCCTTCAGCTCTGGGTGTGCTGGGGTCCCGAAATTGAGTCCTGCATCAGGCTCCCTGTATGGAGCCTGCTTCGCTCTCTGTGTCTCTGCCTCTCTCTCTCTCTCTCTCTCTCTCTCTCTGTGTGTGTCTCTCACGAATAGATAAATAAATAAATCTTTTTTAAAAAACCCCACAGGAATACATGGGGAAATATTCATGATACTGTGTATTTCAGTTAGGAATGTTTCCATTTTCAAGTACCAGGAAATTCAAATATTAGTGGTTTAAATACATAGGAATTTATTTTTCATAATAAAATGTGGATATAGGTTTTGCTGGATGAAACTCTCCGATCAAAAGATGTAGAGTGGTATACTTACCTGGTAGGGAACATACCATGATCATAAAAGACACAGAGAGGCTAAATGAATAAAGAACAAACAAACAAGCAAATCAAGACACATCTATATGGTGCCTACGAGAGACTCACTTCAAATATAAGAAAACACACTCACTGAAAGTGAAGGGATATAAAAGATATTTTATACAAATGGAAACCAAAAGAACTGGAGTAGCTACATTTATACCAGACAAAATGACTTTGAAACAAAAACTATAAAGAGACAAAGATAAATGTTACAAAATAATAAAGGGGCCAATCCAACATTTGTAAATATTCATGCACCCAATTTAGAAGCACCTCAGTAAATAAAGCAAATATTAACAAGACCTAAAGGAAGAAAAATATAGCAACATGATAATAGTGGGGTCCTTAACACCCCATCTACATCAGTGGATAGATCATCCAGAGAGAAAATCAGTGAGAAAGTATTGGCTTTAAAAGACACATTAGATCAAATGGATATAACAGACATATATAGAACATTCCTTCCAAAAGCAACAGAATACACAGTTTTCTCAAGTGCGCATGGAACTTTTTACAGGATAGATCATGAGTTAGGCCAAAAAACAAACCTTAGTAAACTTAAGAGGACTGAAGCATATCAAGCATCTTTTCTGAACACAATGATATGAAACTAGAGATTAATTTCTAAGGAAACTGTAAAAGTCATAAACATGTGGAAATTAAACAACATGCCACTGAACAACCAATAGGTCAATGAAGAAACCAAAGAAGAAATAAAAAAAAAAATACCTTGATACAAATGGAAATACAACATGGGATGCAGCAAAAGCAGTTCTAAGAGGGAAGTTCATAGTGATAAATGCCTACATTGAAAAGTAAGAAAAGTCTCAAATAATTTAACTATATACCCAGAAGAACTAGAAAAAGAACAAAACAAGACCAAAGTTAGTATAAGGGAGAAAATAACAGAATAGAGCAGAAATTCAAGGTAGACTAAAAAGACAATAGAGATGGTCAGTGAAAATAAGAGCTGGTTCTTTGAAAAGATGAACTGAATTGACAAGCATTTAGTTAGACTCAAAAAGAATGAGAGGGCTCAAGTAAAATCAGAAATGAAAGAGGAGATGATACAACTGATGCCACAGAAATACAAAAGGTCTTAAGAGACTATTATGAATGATTATATACCAACAAATTGGAGAACATAGAAAAAAATGGATAAATTCCTAGAAACATATAACCTACCAAGACTGAATCATGATGAAATAGAAAATTTAAATAGACCAATTATTGGGAAAGAGATTAAATCACTAATCAAAAGCGTTCCATCAGACAACATCCAGGACCAGAGAGCTTCCCTGGTGAATTCTACCAAACATTTAAAGAAGAATTAATACCAATTCTTTTCAGATTTTTCCAAAAAAATAGAAGAGGAGGGAACTCTTCTAAACTTACCTTTTGGGGCTAGCATTACCCTGATTACCAAAAGCAGACAAGGATGTCACAAATAAAATTACAGGCCAATATCCCTAATGGATATAGATGTAAAAATCCTCAACAAAAATGTCAGCAAATTGAATTCAGCAATACATTAAAAGGATCATAGACCATGATCAGGTGGGATTTATTCGGGGATGTCAGGATGGCTTAACTGCATATCAATCAATGTGATGACACTTCATTAACAAAGTAAATGATAAAAATTATATTATCACCTCAATAGAGATGAAAGAACATTTCACAAGTTCAACATCCACTTAAGATAAAAACTCTCAACAAAGCAAGTAGTGAGGGAATGGACCTTAGTGTGATAAAGGCTATGATAGCCCTCAGCAAACATACTCTGCAGTGAAAAGCTGAAAGCTTTCTGGAACAAGACGAGGATGCCTACCCTTACCTCTTTAATTCACAGCAATTAGGCAAGAAACAGAAATAAAAGGCATCCAATTTGGGAAGGAATAAATAAAACTGTCACTATTTGCAGATTACATATTATATAATAGAAAATCCTAAAGACTCCACAAAAAAACTTTTAAACTAATAAATTCAGTAAAGTTGCAGGATACAAAATCAATACACAAAATAAATTATGTTTCTATACACTGATAGCAGACTATCAGAAAGAAATTAAGAAAATAATCTCACTTATGATAGCATCAAAAAGAATAAAATGCTTAGATATAAAGCTAACCAAGGAGGTGAAAGATCTGTATGTTGAAAACTAAAAAATATTAATGAAAGAAATTGAAGAAGACACAAATAAATGGAAAGATATTTATGCCCATGGATTGGAAGAATATTGTTAAAATGACCATAAGACTCAGGAATTTACAGTTTCAATGCAATCCCTATCAAATTTCAAATTGCATTTTTCACAGAAATTGAGAAAATAATCCTAAAATTTGTATGGAACCACAAAAGATCCTGAATAACCTAAGCAATCTTGAGAGAGAATAACAAAGCTAGAAGCATCAGGATCCTTGATTTCAAACTATATTACAAACTAGAGTGATTAAAACTATGGTATTGACATATAAAAAAAACACATACAGATCAAGGGAGCAGAATAGAGAGTGCAGAAATAAACGTACACATACAAATTTATGACAAAGGAGCTAAGAAAGTTCAAAGGGGAAAGAACAGAACAGTCTCCAATAAATGGTGTTGGGAAAACTGGATGACCACATGCAAAAGAATGAAATTTGACCACTTACACCATACACAAAAACTTACTCAAAATGGATTAAATACTTGAACATAAGACCTGAAACCATCAAACTTACAAGAAGAAAACATAGCTTCTTGACATAGGTGTTGGTGATGATTTTCAATCTGACTGACATCAAAAGCTAGGGCAACAAAAGCAAAAATAATAAAGACTTCTGAAGATTTTATTTATTTATTCATGAGAGACACACAGAGAGAGGCAGAGATATAGTCAGAGGGAGAAGCAGGCTCCCTGTGAGAAGCCTGATGCTGGACTCTATCCCATGACCCCAGGATTATGACCTTAGCCAAAGGCAGATGCTCAACCACTGAAACACCCAAGCATCCCAGCAAGTAAGACTATATATTAAACAACAAAGGAAACTGCCAACAAAGTGAAAAGACAACATACTGAATGGGACAAAATATTTGCAACTCATTTATCTAATAGGGGGCTAATATCCAAATATATAAAGGCTTCATACAACTCAACAGCAAAACAAACACAGAAACAAACAAAAAACAAGTAATCTGATTAAACTGCAGGCAGAAGATCTGAAGAGACATTTTTCCAAAGAAGACATACAGATGGCCAACAGCTATAAGAAGAAATGTTCAGCACTAATCATCAGGGAAATGCAAATCAAAGCCACAATGAGCTATCACCTCACATCTGTCAGATGGCTAGTATTAAAAAGACAAGAAATAAAGAGTGTTGGCAAAGATGTAGAGAAAAGGGAACCTTCCTGCACTGTTGGTGGGAATATAAATTGGTGCAGCCACTATGAAAAACTGCATGGAGGTTTCTCAAAAAATTAAAGGGAGAACTACTGTATGATCCAGCAATTCCACTTCTCGGTATTAATCTGAGGTATACAAAAATGCTAACTCAAAAGTATTTGTGCATCTTTATGTTCATTTCAGCATTATTTACAATAGCCAAGATAGGAAAATCACCTGAATGTCCATTAATGGATGAATGAGTAAAGAAGTTGTGATATAATTTTTTAGCTATAAAAAAGGATAGGGGACGCCTGAGTGGCTCAGTGGTTGAGTGCCTGCCTTCCGCCCAGGGTGTGATTCTGGAGTCCCAGGATCAAGCCCCACATCGGGCTCCCTGCATGGAGCCTGCTTCTCTCTCTGCCTCTGTCTGCCTCTGTGTGTATGTGTGTGTCTCATGAATAAATGTGTGTATGTGTGTGTCTCATGAATAAATAGATAAAATCTTTTTAAAAAAAGGGTGAAATCTTTTCATTTGCAGCAACATGGATGGATCTCAAAGGACACTATGCTAAATGAAATATATCAGACAGAGAAAGACAAATACCATATGATCTCTCTTACACTTGGAATATAAAGCACCCCTCCCCTGAAAAAACACAACAACAAAAAATCAAGTTCATAGATACAGAGAGAAGAGATTAGTGGTTGCCAGAGTGGGGGTAAAGGGTGGAAATATTTTTTAAAAAAGAATGTGGGGCTCATGGGTGGCTCAGTTGGTTGAGCATCGGACTCTTGATTTTAAGTCAGGTCATGATTTCAAGGTTGAGAGATCCAGCCCTTGTGTTGGACTCTGCACTCTTGGGGGAGTCTACTTCTCTCCTCTTTCTCCCTCTGCTTCTGCCTCTCCCCCAACTCAAGTGCATGCATTCTCTTTCTCTCAAATAAATAAGTATTTAAATCTTAAAAAAAAAAAGATTATTACCACAGACAATTGGTGAGCCTCATGGTAACTACAAAGCAAAAACCTTAGTAAAGACACAAAACAGAAAGAGAAAGAATATAAGCGTACCATTAAAGAAAGTCATCAAACCACACACACACAAAAAGAGCATAAGACAAGAAACAAAACCTATAAAAATAGCCAGAAAACATATAACAAAATGACAATAAGTACTTTATCCATCCCACATACACACTTACTTTATTCATAATTACTTTAAATATAAATGCTAGCATTAGTTTCGCTATTCAAAGATATAAAAAATCCAGACTCGTTCCATCCTTTAGTTCTGCCATTTGCAGAAAAGCTGTCTTGAGGCCTCAAAATGACATAGCTCTAGATATCACAAATAAGTTCCAAAGCAGGAGCGAGGGGTAAGAGAAGGTAAATGGGCATAATGCCCTGGATGGTAAAAGCATTTCTCTTGTCATATTGCTTTTTAATGGAAATGAAAATATCTTACTAGATATCTTCAAACTGACTTATCCAAATGCCTCATTGGACAGAACATATTAATTAACCTGGCCATGTAATGACAAGTGAATAAAACCAGGTTTACCATTATGATTATTCATGATTGTTTAATATGTGAATGGCAAAAAATTTTAGAAATGAGTTGAAAATTATTACCTTAACTGAGAAGGGTCAGATGATGGGTAATATTTTTATTTCTTCTCTGATTTCCTAATGCTTTGTAATATGGCTAAATTAATTTGATGATGAAAGGATGCCTTTATAGTAAAAATAAATTCACTTGAACTAAACGTAATTAGACTTTTGCTGAAAAATTCATTGATTTAGCACCTCATCTCACTTCCCATCTTACATATCTGCACTGAGCCAGGGCAGGGAAAGGGGTGGGGAAGTCACACTGCTATCTTTAAGGTCATTCTTTTAAGTAGAGTGTGTACAATGTCACAGTGAACATCTTCTCTAGAGCCTCCTGACTCAGAACATGATTCTATTGATTCATTTAAAAATCTATACTGCAAATCATATTTAAAACATAAAATATACTTAACATTGACCTGGAAATGTGTGATTAGTTTGCCTGCTTTCATGACCTCCTTGGTTCTCCTCCTATCTTACTGGTCATTCTTTCTCACTCTTTTTGGATAACTTCTGATTTTTCCAACCTTTAAATGTTGACATCTCCTGTATTTAGTACTCAGACTTCATCTTTGCTCTACTTATATTCATTTCCTGAATGATCTAATTTCTGCCAAGTCCACATTTATATCTTCGGCATAGATAACATCTTTAAATTTCAGATTCATTTATTCAGCTGCCTACTTCACATCTTCTCTGGGATGCTTAATGGGCTTCTTAAATTTAGCATATGTAAGGCCACACTCTTGAAGTCTCTCAAATCTGCGGGGTTCCTTTTTTTCCCATCTCATAAAATGCACCTCTACCCTTCTAGTTTTTAACCCAAAATCACTGGCATTATTTCTTGATTCTTTTTTTGCTCTCCCATTGAAGTTGAATCCTTTGGCAAATGTTTTCAGCTATTCCTAAAGATTCCTCAGGTTTGGCCACTTCTCACTACAGCCATTGCTAACCACCCTAGTCCAAATCACCTCTTTCAAAATGGACTCTTGGGATAACCTCTGACTGGTTTTGTCAGTCTTGCCAATGTTCTCCTACAGTATATTCTATACAAAATAGCCAGAGTGGGCTTTTCATTATAGAAGTAAGACATGAACCCAGGCCATCCTCCCTCCTTCTCTCCTTTCTCCCCTCAATACTTAGCAGTATGCCTGGCACATAATATTTGTTGAATAAATGATGCATGTATCCCTAGAATTAGAATAATACAAATTAGTTTCCTGAATCAAAGACCTTTGTTCAGTTTTTAACTGATCTAAGGGTCATGTTCTAGAAAGGGAAATATTTGAAAATAATTAAGGAAATAATAAAATTATGATTTACTGAGCAATGTCTTTACATGCTAGGCATTACGTTAGCTATTTTATGTGAATGAACAATCACCTCCTCTTTACAAAAGGAAGACACTAAAATTCAGATAAGTTAGCTTATCTTCTTCTCAAAGGTAAAGAGTGGCAGAATTTGTCTCTGACTCTTAAGTGGTCACTAGTATATCATGCAAATCTTTTACTGAAATTGCAGAAGAATTCTGGTTTGAAATATTCCATGTCGTTTTAAGATGCTTCTTTTGCTCAATTCTAATATTCAAGCTCTTTTTCCTTTTGTCTGTCTTTCATTTTTTTCTCTCCCTCTCTCCTTCCCTCCCTCCCTTCCTTCCTATCTTTGGTTCATAAGATTAAAATTATATACAGTATTTTAAGTCACTTATTACAGTCACTATGTTCCAGTCACTGTTGACACATATTTTGGTGCCCATAATTCATTGAACTGCATGTGTCTGAGCTGGAAAGGATCTTGGATATGAATTTCCTCACTTTCCATATGAAATAAGTAAGGCCCAGAAAGAGGAAGTGACTTGGGCACAATCATACAGCTTATTACTGAGACAGTGGGAATCCGATTTTAAGATATCTGATATAGTAGACCAGTGTTCATCCAAAATGTAAAATTCCACTAGATATGTTATACTTCATATTTATATCTCCTCATGACTTAGGTCTAAAAGGTGCTTCACCTAAAATCTAAACATTAGCATAAATGAGTTTTCTTATGAAAAGACAGTTTTCTATACTGCAAGTTAGGTGGCTACTATAGTGTCAGGACTACAGAACCCAGATGTACTGATACCATTCATAGAGGGAAAAGATGTGAGTGTGTGTGTGTGCACGTGTGTGTGTACATGCATGCATATCTTAGATAATATTCACTTAGAAAAAATACACACCCACATAACATGTTTGATGATAGGATACACAAGACAGATCATTTCCTTATAGAGTTTACAGTTTAGTGTATGTTTATAGTTTTGTGCATAGTGGGCTGGAGTGTGACTAACTAATAAATCATAAATAAACAACCCTATGTGTTGAAATATCAGTAAAAATGGTAATAGTCATAAGGAAAGAAAGGGCTACAATGATAGAGAAAAATGAAGGGTGACCTGTTTAGATAAGATGGTCAGGAAAGAATCTTCTGAAAAGTGAATATTTAATCTGAGACCTAAGATGAATCACAGGGAGAAGAAATGCATAAGCAAAAGCCTGAAGGCTGGAAAGAGCTGGGAAGAACTTTCTTTTTCTTTCTTTTTTTTTAAGATTTATTTATTTAAGAGAGAGAGAGAATGTGAACAGGGGAAGGGACAGAGGAAGAGAATCTCAAGCAGACTCAAAGAGCTTGGGGCCCCATGCAGATCCTGATCCCCAGACCTGAGACCATGACCGGAACTGAAACCAAGAGTCAGATGTTCAACCAACTAAGCCACCCAGGCGCTCCTGGAAGAGCCCAGAAGAACATTCTTAAATGTCAGATACCAGAAAAAAGTAAGTGAAATCTTAGGTAGCACATTACAGACCATGGTAGAGAGCATTTAAGTTTCATTCCAATTGCAATGGAAATCCTTTAAAGAGTTTAAAATGGTAGAGTGGCCGGACACTGGGTGGTTCAGTTAGTTAAGCTTCTGACTCTTGATTTCAGGACAGGTCACAATCTCAGGAGTGTGATATCGTGCCCTTCGTCAGGCTCCACACTGAGCATGGAGCCTGAGTAAGATTCTGTCTCTCCCTCTGCCCCTCACCCTCGCTCTTAAAAAAATAAAATAAAATGGGAGAGTGTTAGGCATAATTTTCTTTACAAAGAGTATTCTAGGTAATAAGACCAAAAGCATGTTTTAAATCTGTATGTGAGGTAGGTCAGTACCTTTCATAGTCACAGCAAAACATCATCAGTTTGTGAAACAGTGGGGTTCCCATCCCTAGGCACTGGTGCAACCAAAAAATACAATGTTGTAGAGGACGATTAAAGGACTATAGATTGGGCCATACACTGACCTTCACTATTCTCTGCAAACTTTGAACTTCAATACTTCTGTGCACTGAGCTAATTATTGAAAGTGTCTCTAGGAATTTTAGAAAACCATAAAATCAAAAGGGTTATTATATAGAAGGGAATCCTCCCACACCTTAGAAACTGAGTATGTATTCATCTACAAAGGAGATACGTCTTTCTCAAATTGGGGTTTGGGTATATAATCAGAACCTCCTTCCATTAGGGCAGAAGGTCTCAATTTTTGTATAATAAACCAAACCTAGTGATTTGATTTAAAATGGAGATCCTGGGCTCCCATACTTTGGAGGTTCTAAGTTAATAGACCCGAGGTGACGTCTGCAAAACTGCAACCTTAATAAGTGAACCCAGGAGATTCCAATGGACAAGCTAGGCCAACGCTGCACTTGGAGAAACTCTGCACTCGGTGACGAGGAACGCCTACTCGTATCCCAGCTCTATTCACCGCTGCCTGTCCTCTACTGAAATCGAGAATATTGCAGCCCTAAGGATATTTTAATTTACTGTGGAGCATTGTTAGGTTAGTCAGCCTTTCTGAGCTGAAGTCCCTACATCTGTAATGACACTTACAGTAAGATGCTGTTGTGAGGGTCAAAAATTTAAAATGCTGAACACTGACCTGAGCGCCTGGCATATCACAGCAGTTTAATAAACAGCAACTCTAATCTGCTTTATTTCTGCCTGTCTAATTTATTTGCCTGCCTCCTTTCTGCTCATCTGTTTCCTAATGCAGAGGCAACATTCACCTGTGTTGGTTTGTTTCTCAGTTTTTGCCATCTTCCTCTGGCCACCACCTCCTCTACAAATTCTCAGAGATCTGTCTCTGGAAGGTATCACCTTAATTAAAGTTTTGCACTCTCTCTGCCTTACTACAGAAGACACTAGAATAAAAGCACTAATATTACAGCCATGGAATATCTGTAACTATCAAATTAGTTTACTCTTGTGTTTCCTGCTATTTAACTTACAATTATCTCTTGCAAAACCACTCGTCTTTCCTGTTTAATCTAACATGAGTACTGTGAAGCAGAGAAGATTATGCCGTGGACAGATGAGGTTCTGGAAAACGCTACCAAATTATGAAAAACATTTGAATTGCATTAGCTTCCACAGAGTATAAACAATGCTTGAGTGGGAAAGGAGAAATCAGTCCACCCTGTGGCAATGAACACACTATATAGTTTGTCTTCAGAAATTCAAATGTAAAAGTCCTTTAAGTGTAAAAAATAATGAAATGTGGCTAAATTAATCACTTTCTTTTAAACCTTTATGTATATCTCAAGTAAAGATCCTGTTCCAGTCTCTTTGAAATTAAAAGGAAATATTCTTTGAATTAAACATAATTGCAAGCAAACTCTAGGTTGTGCTGGAGGATAACCAGGGGACAAGTTAAATTAAATATTTTGGGAATCTGGGTATTCATAGAACGTGGCTAGTTTCGTTTGCTAGGTTCCATGTAGTCTGCCTTTCAATAGGACAAATACGATGACAAAATAAATTACTCGGTTTGTCAGAACAAAAGTATTGTCATGTGGTCTTACTTTGTCTTTAAATAAACTAAGAAAGCTTTTGCAAAGGTATAAAATTTAAACCACGATTAGCTACATATTTGGTAATTTACATTTATTTAAGGGAATAAAATTGAACTAAATGAGAATTGGGCCAGAAAATTCAGGCCCCACTACTGGCAAGACACAAAACCTTCCTGATCTTTTATTGTCTAACTACCTTACCCTCTGGGGGAGTTAGCATTGTTAGATTATCCAGTCGTGTATATTGAAAAGAGGGAAAGAGTGTAGTGAACATGGTGCTTTCTCTTCCTCTGCTCTTTGCAAAAGCAGGAAAAAACCCTTGTCCTTTCCAGAAGGCTCCCCCAAGGTTCATATTTGATTTTGGGGAGGGAGGTAGGGTCGGTCGGACAGGAGTTATATGCAAATACAGGGATAATATATATGCAAATACAGAGATATTTACATTATACTTAGTTCTTTTCCCTAGGCCTGTTTGGAACTGACTAGTCTCCCTCCCTACACTAGGGTAGTGGCCAAAATTTAGCATCCTGGATTAGGAAATCACAAAGTACCTTTGAATGATCCTAAAGAGTCCCTGATGATTCCAAAATGCTGATTTACGTTGTTGTAAAACATGGTAGTTTTCTTTACTAAGTAAAAGTGCCTTATAATTTCTTCATTTTATATTTTGGAGAAAGGGCTTAACATTATTTAACCCACTGTTTTTGCTTAATTGATTTTCTAATAGAAAACGAAGTTGTTTATTTCTGCTTACCAAAGACTTTGCTAAAAGTAGCATGTCAGGATGAAAAAATAAAGGTTTATCTGGTTGACCTGGTTTTATCTTTAAAACAAAGATGCTAGAGGGGAGCCTAGGTGGCTGAGTTGGTTGAACAACTGCCTTAGGCTCAGTCATGATCCCAGGGTCCTGGGATGGAGCCCTGCTTAGGGCTGCATGCTCAGCGAGGAATCTGCTTCTCTCTCTCCCTCTGCCTTTCCCTCCTCTGCTCATGCTCTCTCTCTCTCTCTCTCTCTCTCTCTCTCTCTCAAATAAATAAATAAAACCCCCCAAAAAATATTTAAACAAAGATGCTATTGCTACATGATAAAACAATAGATTGAGCTAAACATTGACTTCATTTGGTATACTGTAATAAAAGCTTATAGGTTATGTGTTTATTTCACTTATTTGTTTAAGAATTGTTGAGCATCTACTATATGTCAGGCACAATAGAGGTTGTAACTACATTAATGAACAAATAAACCAATCCCCTATCCCTTGCTGTGTGCCTCCTAATGGCAGAGTATAGATAGTTATACTCATTTTCTAAAAAGTAAACAAATGATGTGAAAAGATCATTTTGTCTAAAAGATTAACTCTGTAAGACAAGACCTAGAGAAAATAGGGCACATTTTAATATTATTTCAAATGTGTTTGTAGGGAATCAAGTGCAGATAAAATACTAAGTACATTTTATTATTGTCTTTGAGATTTTATAAAGTTTCTCCTTCATTCATTTTGTTTTTGGTAAGTACTGTCACCCTGTCATAAATAAAAATCATTCTTTTTCAAAATTCAACGCATTTCTTCAACTCTTATAGACCATACACCTAAAATTTAGTATAGCTCAACATTGAAGCTCACACCACTGAAAAAGTGGAATTTGCAAAACTTAGTGATTTTGCAGTTACCAAATTATGATAAAGAGTGAACTAAATTTGCTTAACATGTATTTGCCTTAATGAGCTTTTGGAAATTTCAAAATCTGTTTATCTAGATTTTTTAACTTCATCAAGTTTACTACTTATTTTTATCCAAGTTATTTTTATTCAACCATTTAGGAAAATGGTGAAATAAACTTTAAGAAGATATTTTTGAATAGGTGTTACATGTATATACTACAAAATTCACAATTTAAAGAGGTATACCATGAAAACTAAGTCTTTTTTTCCTGTTTTTGTCCTGAGCCACTTGGGTGCCCTCTCTGTCATTAACTATCACTAGGATCTCATATACCTCTCCAATGATATTTTAAAGGAGCTTCTCAACTATTAATGTGCATGTGAATCTTGTTAAAATACAGATTGTGATTTAAGGGGCCTGGGATGAGGCTTGAAAGTCTGCATTTCCAAGAAGTTCCCAGCTGAGGCTGATGTTGCTGGCCTAGACCACATTCCCAGGGACAAGATGGAGCAGTGCATTTGTTTATATTTGTCTGTGTGTTTGCTTACTGGACTGAAAAGACCTAGATAGTCTCATTCACAGATAGAGCTTACTGCTCTCTACTACAGCTTCAGCACTAGAATCCCAGCTTTGAGCTTTGCTTTATGATAGTGTTCTTCTCATTTTTGTCTGTTTGCAGTGATAATTTATACAGTTTTTAGGAAATCAAACCATAAATAAAGGATGAAAGCTACCAATGTAACCATCTGAAGCATGCTACTAGGTGATGCATAAATTGCAAGGACCATGAGATTCCCTCTTTGCAAATTTTCCAACTACTTTTTTTATAAGGTTAGGAAAGTCCTCGATCCAAGCAACCTCCTAAATTTGGGTACAAAGCACACTGAGGATTTTAGCTTGCAGCCAGTACCACCAATCTAATAAAGATGCCATCATACTTGGAAATGATACAATTAAGTTCCCTGAAATCGATATAAAGTGCAAAGATGACTTAAATATTTTAAAGTCAGGGATATTCATAATCTATTTGCTTGAATAAAGTATTCTCTTGAGATGACAGTGATCAATAACACAAGGGAGACAGATGTTGTCTGTCTTGGATCTGTATGTAAATGTTACTCAGAAAGCATGGGGCAACTCCTAAAAGAACTTAAAAGTTAATGTTTGTTTCTTGTTCTCTGCGAGAATGTGAGTGCTGGAGGACTCAAATTTGCCCATCTACTTTGTCTGCAGAGTATGTTCATAGAGTACTGGCTAGCATGACACAAGATTTGGTTTTAAAAGAGAACCAGTACCAGAAGCACATTTCAGAAAGATTTGGACCATCAAAGTCTCTATTTCTGTGCCATTGTCAGAAAGAGCCAAAGGAATACAGAATCCTCCTTGATGCCAAGTACCACTAACTCCTTAGGTTCAAATGATTCCAGGGGTCTGCCATAATGCAGAATTTTTAGACCGGATACAGAGATGGTTGTCTTGAAGTATTTGAGGCCTCTGGAATGGGTTGCTTTGGATCTAATTTTTTGGAGCATGCCCTAGTCTATGATGTAGAAATCCTGGAGTTCGGAACAGTCAAGAAAGAATTCTCGGGACATCTTCAGGCAAAAGATTGTTTTATTAAAGCACAGAGACAGGACCTATGGGCAGAAAGAGCTGCATTCAGATTGTGATGGATGACTGACTATACACTTTCAAGTTGGGAGGGGGTTAGGGATAGCATAAACCTCCAAGGTCTTTTGAAAACAAGGTTTCCAGGACCCTGAGGGGGCAGGCCATTGTTAGGAAAAGGTCATTTATTACTGAAAACTTAGCCATGAGACCTTTCGGATATAAATCAGATATGTATATATTTATTAGCTTGGAGAATGACTGTTAACATATCTTGGGGGGTAGGGATAAGGAAGTTTCCAAAGGAAATTCTGTATGTTAAAGAAGACTTACAGGATTCTGGAGGTCGGGGTAATGTTAAACCAAGATTTCTTTCTGCCCTTAGCAAAGTAATAATATTGAGGCAGCTGAGCTCCCAGAGGGAAGGTCACTCTACCCTTTTCAAGTACTTGTCGGGCGGGCCCCTGAGTGGTTCAGCAGTGGTTCAGCGGCTGAGTGTCTACCTTCTGCCCAGGGCATGGTCTTGGAGTCCTGGGATCGAGTCCCACATTGAGCTCCCTATATGGAGCCTGCTTCTCCCTCTGCCTGTGTCTCTGTGTGTGTGTGTCTCTCATGAAAAAATAAATAAAACCTTAAAAAAAAACAAAAACAAAGGACTTGTCAATAGGCAGTAAGGAAATTGAATTTGTTTCTTTTGCCTTTGTTTCCCACATCAGTCTACCTTCCATCATGATTCTCAAGCATAGGTTATGTTGAGGTGTGCTAAATGGTATCCCCAGAGTCATAGAAAACAAATAGCACACCGTCCTGAAGTTTCAACAGTTAAAAAGTTGGCAGACTCATATTAAAACAAGTCAAAACTCCTCAAACATGAATATACAACACAGTAGAATATGCAGTTTTGATAGGTTTTTATTCATCATGGGGTTTCAAAAACAGTATTGAACTTAGATCTATGCCCCAAGATCCCTTAGAATACAAATTAATGGCTTCAGCCAATGGAGGGATATTTTAATGGAATAATTTTGTAAGAATTCTGATCTACACTGGCATGAGGTCAGAAACCTGATCTGTTGAATCGCAGCTACATTTCTTTGCCTCCTGGGAGGAGGCCTGTGCAAAATATTTTGGAACCAAGAAAGTCGCTGTCATAAAATACTGATTTTCTGGAGAAAATGAGGAAGTGACATGGAGGTTGCTAAGAGACTCAAACTGGCTTGGGAGATGTCATCAATGAACTTTGTTTTAAAGCTGAACTTGGTATTTTATTTATGTATTTGTGTATTTTATTTATGAGTTGATATATGTCAATGATTGGTTAATAAATGATCTCTGTAGAGAAAAAACTATCAATTTGGGCTGTTGGCAGAACAGAAGAGGTAAACATTTTCTAGAATAACCCATTTTCTAGAATTAGCTTTAGACTATTTTCTAGAGTCATTTTTTCCAGAATTAACCCATTCCTGCTTGAAAACAGAGGACAAGTCACTTCTTTGCAGAAAGAATGCAGGATAGAGTAAACACAGAACCAGTTTTAATCCCCTTGGACCAGAATCTAAAGTTCTCCAGGCCTCAATGTTCTCATTAAAAAAATAATAATAAATAAATAAATTTAAAAAAACCCCACAAAGATGAAAGGAGTTAGTTGTGGTTTGACTTTTGCCCTCTCTCCTTCTTTTCTTCTCTAGCTTTCCATTTCTTCCACCATTCCCAGAGAGCCTGGGGAGCTGACAAGGAATAGTACAACTCCATTTGAACGGGAAAGTGGTGCCTGTGTATTAGGAAGTCAGAACAAAGGACCTGGGTCTCCCCCAACCCTGAGATTCCCTCTGATGATCTACACAGGCTTTTTGCTAAGGAAGCATTTAGAGAAAGAATCAACTGCCTAAACTGTAAACACATTTAGATCCTACTGTTTACTCCCGGTTCAAAAATGAATTTGCACAAAAGGATGACCTAGAAATAAGCAGGGAAAAGCAGTGTGGCATTTAGATGCATATCACATATACATAATTGATTCCTTAAAAGGTTAAATACGCTTAGCATATGTATGGATAGTGATATACCCATGATGGGTTCATAATCATTATGGCAATGGCTTTGTTTTACATAATTCTAAAGTAAATGTCGTGTTTCTTTGGAGATTCCAGGACTGGTATTCAGAAAAGCATATGTTTCCAAGTAGATAGCAGGGTAAGAGGAGGTACTCTTTCCCAAACAGAAGGACTATTCTTGTAACAAGTACACTAAGCTTTATGAGGCACGGAGACTGCCACTAAATTCTCTTCGGAATTAAAATGCAATTACATATCGAGGACAAATGCTAAATATAAACAGAAAGGCCAAATACATGATTTTTTTTTGCTTTGTTTTTGCAGTATATTTGCAGGAAGAATTAAATACCCCAAACAGAGTATAATCCTTTTTTTTGTTTGTTTATTTTTTTATTGGAGTTCTATTTGCCAACACATAGCATAACACCCAGTGCTCATCCCATCAAGTGCCCCCCTCAGTGCCAGTCCCCCAGTCACCCCATCCCCCAGCCCACCTCCCCTTCCATTACCCCTAGTTCGTTTCCCCGAGTTAGGAGTCTTTTTCTTCTCCCTTCCCTTATATTCCCTTTCACTGTTATTTATATTCCCCAAATGAATGAGAACATACACTGTTTGTCCTTCTCCAATTGACTTACTTCACTCAGCATAATACCCTCCAGTTCCATCCACGTTGAAGCAAATGGTGGGTATTTGTCATTTCTAATGGCTGAGTAATATTCCATTGTGTACATCAACCACATCTTCTTTATCCATTCATCTTTCGATGGACACCGAGGCTCCTTCCACAGTTTGGCTATTGTGGACATTGCTGCTAGAAACATCGGGGTGCAGGTGTCCCGGCGTTTCATTGCATCTGAATCTTTGGGGTAAATCCCCAACAGTGCAATTGCTGGGTCGTAGGGCAGGTCTATTTTTAACTGTTTGAGGAACCTCCACACAGTTTTCCAGAGTGGCTGTATCAGTTCACATTCCCACCAACAGTGTAAGAGGGTTCCCCTTTCTCCACATCCTCTCCAACATTTGTGGTTTCCTGCCTTGTTAATTTTCACCATTCTCATTGGTGTGAGGTGGTATCTCATTGTGGTTTTGATTTGTATTTCCCTGATGGCAAGTGATGTGGACCATTTCCTCATGTGCTTGTTGGCCATGTCTATGTCTTCCTCTGTGAGATTTCTGTTCATGTCTTTTGCCCATTTCATGATTGGATTGTTTATTTCTTTGGTGTTGAGTTTAATAAGTTCTTTATAGATCTTCGATACTAGCCCTTTATCTGATATGTCATTTGCAAATATCTTTTCCCATTCTGTAGGTTGTCTTTTAGTTTTATTGACTTTCTTTTGCTGTGCAGAAGCTTTTTATCTGGAAGTCTCAATAGTTCATTTTTGCTTTTGTTTCTTTTGCCTTCGTGGATGTATCTTGCAAGAAGTTACTGTGGCCGAGTTCAAAAAGGGTGTTGCCTGTGTTCTCCTCTAGGATTTCGATGGAACCTTGTCTCACATTTAGATCTTTCATCCATTTTGAGTTTATCTTTGTGTATGGTGTAAGAGAATGGTCTAGTTTCATTCTTCTGGATGTGGCTGTCCAATTTTCCCAGCACCATTTATTGAAGAGACTGTCCTTTGTCCAGTGGATAGTCTTTCCTGCTTTGTCAAATACTAGTGGACCATAGAGTTGAAGGCCCATTTCTGGGTTCTCTATTCTGTTTCATTGATCTATGTGTCTGTTTTTGTGCCAGTACCACACTGTCTTAATGATCACAGCTTTGTAGTACAACCTGAAATCTGGCATTGTGATGCCCCAGCTCTGGTTTTCTTTTTCAATATTCCCCTGGCTATTCGGGGTCTTTTCTGATTCCACACAAATCTTTTTTTTTAATATTTTATTTATTTATTCATGAGATACAGAGAGAGAGAGAGGCAGGGACACAGATAGAGGGAGAAGGAGGCTTCACACAGGGAGCCTGATGTGGGACTTGATCCTGGGACTCCAGGATCATGACCTGGGCTGAAGGCAGCACTAAACTGCTAAGCCATCCAGGGATCCCCAATTCCATTACAAATCTTAACATGATTTATTCCAACTCTCTGAAGAAAGTCCATGGTATTTTGATAGGGATTGCACTGAATGTATAAATTGCCCTGGGTAACATTGACATTTTCACAATATTAATTCTGCCAATCCATGAGCATGGAATATTTTTCCATCTCTTTGTGTCTTCCTCAATTTCTTTCAGAAGTGTTCTGTAGTTTTTAGGGTATAGATCCTTTACCTCTTTGGTTAGGTTTATTCCTAGGTATCTTATGCTTTTGGGTGCAATTGTAAATGGGATTGACTCCTTAATTTCTCTTTCCACAGTATCATAGTTAGTGTATAGAAATGCCACTGATTTCTGGGCATTGATTTTGTATCGTGCCACACTGCCAAATTGCTGTAAGAGTTCTAGCAATCTTGGGGTGGAGTCTTTTGGGTTTTCTATATATAGTATCATGTCATCTGTGAAGAGGAAGAGTTTGACTTCTTCTTTGCCTATTTGAATGCCTTTTATTTTTGTTGTCTGTCTCAACAAGAGGCTAGGACTTATAGTACTATGTTGAATAGCAGTGATGAGAGTGGACATCCCTGTTGTGCTCCTGATCTTAGGGGAAAGGCTCCCAGTATTTCCCCATTGAGAATGATATTTACTGTGTGCTTTGCATAGATGGCTTTTAAGATGCTGAGGAATGTTCCTTCCATCTCTACATTTTGAAGAGTTTTGATCAGGAATGGATGCTGTATTTTGTCAAATGCTTTCTCTGCATCTGTTGAGAGGATCATATGGTTCTTATTTTTTCTCTTCTTGATATGATCTATCACGTTGATTATTTTACAAGTGTTGAGCCAGCCTTGCATCCCAGGGATAAATCCCACTTGGTCATGATGAATAATCTTCTGAATATACCATCGGATCCTATTGGCTAGTATCTTGTTGAGAATTTTTGCATCTGTGTTCATCAGGGATATTGGTCTATAATTCTCCTTTTTGGTGGGGTCTTTGTCTGGTTTTGGAATTAAGGTGATGCTGGTCTCATAAAATGAGTTGGGAAGTATTCCATCCCTTTCTATCTTTCAGAACAGCTTTAGTAGAATAGGTATTATTTCTTCTTTAAATGTTTGGTAGGATTCCCCTGGGAAGCCATCTGGCCTTGGACTTTTGTGTCTTGGGAGGTTTTTGATGACTGCTTCAATTTTCTCCCTGGTTATAGGCCTGTTCAGGTTGTCTGCTTCTTCCTGTTCCAGTTTTGGTAGTTTGTGGTTTTCCAGATATGTGTCCATTTCTTCTAGATTGCCTAATTTATTGACGTATAGCTGCTCATAATATGTTTTTAAAATCGTTTGTATTTCCTTGGTATTGGTTGTGATCTCTCCTTTTTCATTAATGATTTTATTAATTAAAGTCTTTTCTCTTTCGTTTTTAATAAGGCTGGCTAATGGTTTATCTATCTTATTAATTCTTTCAAAGAACCAACTCCTGATTTTGTTGATCTGTTCTCCAGTTCTTCTGGTTTCTATTTCTTTGAGTTCTGCTCGAATCTTTATTAACTCTCTTCTTCTGCTTGGTGTAGGTTTTACTTGCTGTTCTTTCTCCAGTTCCTTTAGGTGCAAGGTTAGCTTGTGTATTTGAGTTTTTTCCAATGTTTTGAGGGATGCTTGTATTGCAATGTATTTCCCTCTTAGGACGCTTTTGCTGTATCCCAAAGATTTTGGACAATTGTATCTTCATTCTCATTAGTTTCCATTAATCTTTTTGATTCTTCTCTAGTATCCTGGTTGACCCTTTCATCTTTTAGCAGGATGCTCTCTAACCTCCACGTGTTTGAGTTTCTTCCAAATTTCTTCTTGTGATTGTGTTCAAGTTTCAAAGCATTTATCATCTGAAAATATGCAGGACAATCCCAATCTTTTGGTATCCGTTGAGACCTGATTTGTGACCCAGTATGTGGTCTATTCTGGAGAAAGTCCATGTGCACTTGAGAAGAATGTGTATTCAGTTGCGTTTGGATGTAAAGTTTTGTAAATATCTGTGAAATCCATCTGGTCCAGTGTATCATTTAAAGCTCTTATTTCTTTGGAGATGTTGTGCTTAAATCTGTCATTTGCAGAAAGTTCAGTGTTGAGGTCTCCCAGTATTAGTGTATTATTATCTAAGTGTGTCTTTACTTTGGTTGTTAATTGATTGATATACTTGGCAGCTCCCATATTAGGGGCATAAACATTCATGATTGTTAGGTCCTCTTGTTGGATAGATCCTTTAAGTTTGATATAGTGTCCCTCTTCATCTATTACTACAGTCTTTGGGGTAAACTTTAATTTATATGATATGAGGATTGTTACCCCTGCTTTCTTTTGAGGACCATTTGAATGGTAAATGGTTCTCCAACCTTTCATTTTCAGACTGGAGGTGTCCTTAGGTCTAAAATGAGTCTCTTGTAGACAGCAAATAGATGGGTCTTGCCTTTATCCAGTCTGAAACCCTGCATCTTTTGATGGGATCAAGCCCATTCACGTTCAGAGTTACTATTGAAAGATATGAATTTAGTATCATCATAATACCTACTCAGGCCCTGTTTTTGTGGATTATTTCTTTGGGCTTCCTCTTTCTTTTACAGAGTCCCCCTTAATATTTCTTGCAGAGCTGGTTTGGTGGTCACATATTCTTTCAGTTTCTGCCTATCTTGGAAGCTCTTTATCTCTCCTTCTATTCTGAATGAGAGCCTTACTGGATAAAGTGTTCTTGGCTGTATGTTCTTCTCATTTAAGATCCTGAATATATTCTGCCAGCCCTTTCTGGCCTGCCAGGTCTCTGTGGAGAAGTCTGCTGTTAATCTAATATTTCTCCCCATATAAGTTAGGGATTTCTTGTCTCTTGCTGCTTTAAGGATCTTCTCTTTATCTTTGGAATTTGCAAGTTTCACTATTAAATGTCAAGGTGTTGAATGGTTTTTATTGATTTTAGAGGGGGATCTCTTTATATCCTGGATCTGAATGTCTGTTTCCCTCCCCAAATTAAGGAAGTTCTCAGGTATGATTTGTTCAAATATGCTTTCTGGTCTTCTGTCCTTCTCGGCACCCTCTGGAACCCCAATTATATGTAGATTTTTTCCTTCTGAGGCTGTCATTTATTTCCTTTAACCTTTCCTCATGGTCTTTTAATTGTTTTTCTCTTTTTTCCTCAGCTTCCTTCCTTGCCATCAACTTGTCTTCTATGTTACTCACTCTTTCTTCTACCTCATTAACCCTCATCGTTAGGACCTCCATTTTGGATTGCATCTCATTTGATTTTTAATTTCTGCCTGATTACATCTCAATTCTGCAGTCATGAAGTTTCTTGAATCCTTTATGCTTTTTTCCAGCGCCACCAGTAGCTTTATAATTGTGCTTCTGAATTAGCTTTCTGACATCGAATTATAATCCAAATTCTATAACTCTGTGGCAGAGAGTACTGTTTCTGATTCTTTATTTTGTGGTGAATTCTTCTTTCTAGTCATTTTGCTCAGTGCAGGGTGGCTGTATGAGCAGGCTGCATCAAGAATATCAATCAAGACCTAAGTAAATTTCACCCTAGATGATTCTGCCGAGGTCAGAGACCAGAAATTGAAAACAAAGATCAGAACAAAATAAAACAAAAGGACCACTAAAGAGAAAAACAAATTGTAAAACAAAGTAATAAAAAATAAAAGGCCAGGAATCCTAAGGAAGAAAAAAAAGAAAGAAAAAAGAAAAGAAAAGAAAAGAAAAGAAAAGAAAAGAAAAGAAAAAAGAAAAAAAAGGAGAAGGAAAAAAGGGGGGACTGGGAGATGGTGGTGGTGAAGAAGTTGTAGTGGAGGGAAAATGTAGTCTACCTGAGGGGTTCTAGAGGGTAATCCTCTTGTTTCTGAGTATATTAAGTTCTGTAACTTAGAAGATGCTTAGTTCCAAATTTATATATACCAGAAACACTTGTAGAGGGCTCCAACATTGACCACCAAAACATAAATGAGATAAAAGAGGGGGGCAGAATGGGAATGAGGAATCTCACGGAATGGCATACCACTTGGTTCTGGGTGCATACTGGTCATGTTTTAGAAGGTATTAACTTATGCCATTGTAGAAATAAATGAGACAGAAAAAACAAAAAACACAAAACAACAACAAAAAACATATCTTGTATATCTCCCCAAATTAAGTTGAGTATGTTGAAGGGAATCTAGAAGTGGAAAATATATCTAGGACCTGTAATTGTAGAACTATCAAAGTCAAAAAGGAAGAATCTTTTAGGAATCTTAAAAATGAAGAGGTGGTAAAATTTTATAGTTAAGGTGGGAAAAGAGAAAAAAAATGGAAATTTACAGCCTGGTATAAAAATGAGTTGTACTGGAAAAAAGAAGGGAAAAAAAAGGAGGGGTACCCTCTGGTTCTATATACCGTAAATCCCTCTGACTTCCCCTGGAGCTTTCCAGCTCTGCTCTGTCAAGCACATGCTCTCCGCTGCCCTTCCAGCTGGTCTTCTGGGGGAGGGG
The DNA here is from genome assembly GCF_053574225.1 of Canis aureus. NCBI lineage: Eukaryota > Metazoa > Chordata > Mammalia > Carnivora > Canidae > Canis > Canis aureus. The sequence continues at coordinate 28,809,016 of NC_135632.1, forward strand.
CTGCTGTGCTGATTCTCAGGTGTGTGCACCTGGGGGAGCTGCCCGCCCCCTGCCAGGTGCTAGACTCAGGTGAGCTGTTTATCCTGTGAGGCCCCTGATCCCTGATAGTCCTGTCATTCCCAGGCACAGGGTGACACCAGGAGGAACAACCCCACAGGTGGTGGCCACCTCTCTAGCCCTGGAGTCGGCTCCCGCAGTAACTGCCGCAGCTCCCAGTGGGCACTGGCCTAGATGCTCCCAGGGCGGGGGGCGCTGACCTGCACGGCTCGGGGGCGCCCTGTGGCAGGACCGTCCTCGTTGTCCTGTGCCCTCCCTGCCTCCGCCCATTCTGGGGACCACAGGATCCTGGGCTGTGTCCCCCTGCGCCCTGGGATCCGGGGCCTGCGCCGCTGGAATTGCACCCCCCGGGGCCGGGCTCCCGAAGGCATCAGGGCGCAGCCCCCTCCGCCCGGAGCCCCCGCCTGACCCACTGGCTTCTCCCGAGGCCCCGCCGGGCGCTCCAGCCCTTTACCGAGATCCCCGGGTGTGTGGGGCGCTCCCCCCGGGGCCCTCCTCTGCCAGTGACCCCGGGATCCTGGAGGCCCCGCTGCCCTCCTGCGGCTCTGCCCGGGTTCCCTGCTGAGCGCCTCTCCCTCCGGAAGGGTCCGGTGCGGATTCTCAAAGTACCTGCTTCTCCCGGGGGCTCTCCTGTCCCGAGGCTCTTGCCACCTCCTCGTAGGGGCCCCTCCCCCACTTGATTCTTTTTTTATATTTTTCCTGCCTTCCCACTTTGTTAGAAGTGAAAATCCTTCTCTCTGTAGCGTTCCAGCTGTTCTCTCTTTAAATCTCAGGTCGAATTCGTAGGTTTTCAGGTTGATTTGAAAGTTATCTACCTAAGTTGGTGGGGCCAGGTGCCTTGGGGACCCTACTCCTCCACCATCTGTCCCCGCCCCACAACACAGTATAATCCTTAATTGAACACACAGTTTAGGCAATTTGGTGAGTCCTTTAGCAGCTTTTTTCAAAAGCTTATTGTAGCTCCAGAAGGGCTGGTCTCTTCTTATGTAAACAATTATAAGGACGCTAAGGAAATTGATGAAAGAACCAAGTCACTAAGAACTATGTAGAAGGATATACTGTAATGTATGCCATAAAATCGGGGGGAAATAGGCAATTTGTTGTGTAAAGATACATATGTAAGTGGTAAAATATGAATGGGAATGGTTATTACAAAAATTCAAGCTTTGGGTTTCTTCTCTGGGGAAGGAGGGAAATACAATCTGTGTGGTGCACAGAGGGAGTTTTGCTGGATGTATGATCTATGGTGGATATTTATTGTTGATGTTAAATATTGTTATACAGTTTTTTAGGTAAGTTATATTTCTTCAGTTTTGAGAATGGAAAAGGCAAAATAATGGTGAAGAAAAGCACAAATTAAGTTAGTTGGAAAACAATTTAAGATAGTAATAATGATAAGGGTAAACGTATTGATCTTAGGTTGATCGAAGTATCTTCATATTGTAGTTTTGAGGGGGGAGGGCAAAGGGAGAGAGAGAACCCCAAGCAGGCTCCACTCCCTGTGCAAAGCCCCCCTGCTCTCAGGATCCTGAGCCCAAATCAAGAGTCTGATGCTCAACTGACTGAACCACTTAGACCTAACCCGTTCATACGGTATTTTTTAAAAATTTAAATACGTGCTATGTACAAGACACAACTAAAATAGATCCCCAGAAGGAAGGGTTGAAAGTAGTAAGATAAGAAATATACCAGATAAATACTAACAAAAGAAAACTATTGTAGTCCTTTAAATAATGGGAAAACTGGACCTTAGGACCAAATGTGGTGTCGTTTATTTCCTGTCTCCAATGGCTGCTCTCTATCCTGAGCCTATTCCATCCTGGCATCTGCTTCTGACCTTCCAGGACTTTTGGTTGATCATCTCCACCTATTTCTGTCTTACTCCACATTAACCATTTTCAAAGCTCAGAATCTTTAATCTCTCAACTCTAGTAGTGCATATCATCTGTGTACCATTCATTTGGTACCTATCATAAGCTGTGTTTTAGTGTTATTGATATTCATGCATTTCTTTAATTAAATTGTAGTAATCTAGAGCTAGAGACTATACCTTCTTCATCTTTTATCACCCACCATCATCTCCCCGTAGGTCCTGCCATATGGTAGAATCAAGTCACCTGACATATAGTAGAAAGTCAATAAACATGTCAATAGTCGACTAAAAAATGGCTTCTGAAAATGCATTAAAAGCTCTTTCAGGATGCTTGAGTACTTTGCCAATGCTATGTATTTACATTTTCTAAGCAATCTCTCAGCCAAAGTTTTAGAATGGGAAGAGGAAAAGACACTGTGGTTAGAGAGTGATCCATAGTTGTGCGGAGCTATGGGTGAAGACCATTAGCCAGTAGGAGGGTGCCCACCTCTGGACCTAGCTGGAAACTCGGGCAGGCTCATTACTGATTCTCAAGCGCAGAGACTGCATCCAGTAAACTTTTTGTCTCTACACCTGGAACAAAGTCCGACATGTAGTACACAGTTAATAAATGCTTCTGCAAAGTGTGGCAGAATTAAATATTAGTCTCAGATAATTTAATTCTTCCTGTGGCTTCAAAACAACATGCTGTCAAAGGCTTCCCAGTGTAGGACTTTAGCTCTGGCTTTTTTCCCCAGGGAGGGTAGACAAGCCAACCCAGCTGAGGCAGGATGCAGATGTTAGCACTAGAATTGGTGCTCTGGGCTAAGGGCTGATTGGAGCAAAGTGGGTAGAATGGATTTGGTTCTCATAGCGGATAGTGGGCTGTGGAAACATGAAACAGATGTTTAAAAATATGATGAGGAAGCCCATGGAAGAGCTCTTCACTGTTTGTGCTATTGACCAATGAGAAATAGCTGGAATTCCTTCTTGCTCAAGATAGGCTGTCTGCTGGAAACATTTTTAAAACATTCTGGTTTTTGAATATGCAATATATAAAGCATGTAGTATAACTTTAAAAGTGTATGGTAGGTGTATGGTAAAAATAAGTGTGCCTACCACCTTTGCCCAATGTTGTTCTCTCTAAAGATATCTACAGTTGCCAAGGTATTCCACTTATTTTTGGGTACACACAAGCATTTCATATTTGGATATACATATATATGTTTATATGTGTTTATATATTTTCAGACAAATAGTTCATCTAATAACATATTATATTGAATCTTGATTTTTTCATCTAACAACCACTGTGGTTCTTTGTATTTTTACTTGTGTTATTTTAAAAAATACTAGCCTCTAATATTGTCTAATATATTGTCCAACATTTGCTTTGTGAAAGAATGAATGAATGATATAATAATAATCTCTAATTCATTCTGAACCTAAAAGTCACCTACCAGCAGATTTTGTAAATGCCTTCTCTTACAGCCCATTCCCAATATGTGTCTTTTTGCTTATAAATATATTCAAACCTCAAAATTAATCTCAAAAAGATTCATCCTATAGGAACCTTCCCTAAATATTGCCTTTCACACTGTCTTGTAGAGGTTATCTCCAAGCACTTAATACTCTGCTATTTTTGATTGTCCTCTGATTCTTATTTGTTAACATAATGACCATAAAGATGTGAATAATACTCAACAATTTTTGGTGAATACTTATTTGTGCCACAGACTTCACAAAGCACATTATGTACATTTCTCATTAATTCCTATGACACACCTTTCTCTCCCCTTAGTGAGAAAATTCCATGTTGTGGTCTTTGGTCAATTCTAGGGTCCCTGTATAACCTCCCACCTGCCATAGCACTAAAACCCTTTCTCCTACTTTTTATTACCGTTCCTGCCTTCCCTTTCTCAATTTCCTACTGTCTTACTTCCTGAAATCACTTGCCAAGTAAATGTCTTACACTCGAATCCTCATTTGGGGTCTGCTTTTAGAGAAATCAAACCTGAGGAAACTGAAGTATAGTGTGTGAATAACTTGTTCAAGTTTATGTATATACATCAAGCAGCAGATTCAGGGCTTGAGCCCAAAATTATGCCCAATAGTGCCTACCTGACTGCCAACTAGATAGTTAAGTGCTTTGAAGCAGGCCAATGAAAACTGTATTCCCTCTGTAGTGTGTTTCAAAATGCAAGCCAGAATCAGAGCTTAATACATAATTCTGCTGGTCAGTGTTTTAGACTGTCTTTTTCTCACCCCAGCACATCAGGACATGCGTTTTAGGCACTGTTAGCTAAACACATGTGCTCATAATTTCTCCTGAAACTATGATTTTAAAAAAGAGTTCCTCATGCTCATGTAGTGCCTGAGTGTCTTCTTGTTGTTCTACAGATAGCAACTTCATCCTTGCGAATGCCCAGGTGGCTAAGGGGTTCCCCATAGTCTACTGTTCTGATGGCTTCTGTGAGCTCGCTGGATTCGCCCGGACTGAAGTCATGCAGAAGAGTTGCAGCTGCAAATTCTTATTTGGAGTTGAAACCAATGAGCAGCTGATGCTTCAAATAGAAAAGTCATTGGAGGAGAAAACAGAATTCAAAGGAGAAATTATGTTCTACAAGAAGAACGGTGAGTGGCTTTCCTAGATTGGTGCTCATTGGGCAGTTGGGAAGGGTCACCTGCTTTCAACTCAGTAATTACTCCATAACTCACATTCAAGCTTACTGGCATTTCCCATAAATATACACTGTTATTGAAGTTCCACAAACGACTCGGGCAATAGTCATGTTTTAGCCATTAGCAGCATAAACTGCTTGAAAATTTAGCATTAGAATTATAACTGTTCAATGTTATATATTAACTAAATGACTATATGTTAAAGTGAAGTGTCTTATAATTTCACTAGGTCATTCTTAAAATACATATTAGATATGATAGTTGTTAATATATTATTAATAGATGATCTTATCCAGGGATATTCTCCAAATTACGTGCCTTTAAGAACCACATCTGAACCACAGTCATTAAGACAGAAATCCGAGTGTTCACTGGCAGAAGAGGAAGTTAATGTAAAGGACAGCATAGGCATTTTCTCTTCCAGTTCCTTGGCCACGGAGCCTTTCTCACTACTTTTTAAAAGACAAAATAAGAGGCACGTGGTGTACCTCAGAGTAGGAATAAATTTGCCTAGACTCAAAATTGCTGCTGAGGAAAGTGTTTTCCTGTGGCTGGTTTTGTGTCTCTTTTCTAAATAAAAGAAGATATAGGGACCGGTATGGTATCTGCAGTGCTTGGGTCTGAAGTAGGAATTGGTTTCTTTACCTCATGGGTCCTGGTAGTTTGGATGAATCCAAGAGGCATGATCCTGGGGAAATGCCAACTCAAAATTAGAACAGATTGGGGCACCTGGGTGACTCAGTGGTTGAGCATCTGCCTTTGGCTCAGGTCGTGATCCCTCTTCCTATGTCTCTGCCTCTCTCTCTGTGTCTCTCATGAATAAATAAATTAAATCTTTTTTAAAAAAAGAGAACAGATTGTCATTTTCCAATTTCTAAAATTCTTTTTCTTTAATAGTTTTCCCTGAAATAACATCGCTGTCGAGATTTATTTCCATGCAGGGCTACCAAGCTAGAGAATAGACTTCCTCACCTCTTTTGAAGTTGGGCTGGGTGTGACAAAATTTTGGGCCAGTGATATGCAAAAGAATGATTTATGTAACTTTTAGGAAAAATGCCTAAAAAATACAATTGTTTGTCATCTAATTTTTCTTCTCCCTTCCCATAATATTATGGACTGTATTGTGTGTCCTCAAAATTCATATGTTGAAGCTCTAACCCCACTGTGACTGCATTTGGAGAGAGGGCCTTTAGAGAGGTGATTAGAGTTAAATGAGATCATAAGGGTGGGGCCCACATCCAAATGACTAGTGTCCTTATAAGAAGAAGAGATACCAACGATACAGGCACATGGATGAAAGGTTATGTAAGTACAGGATGAGAGAGGCCTCAAGATAAAACAGCCCTGTCAGCACCCTGATCTTCATTTGCAGCCTCCAGAACGATGAGAAAATAAATTTCTCTTACTGGAATCATTTCATTTTGGGGTCTTTTTGTTACAAAATCTAAATTGCATTCTAACTCTGGGTTTCTCAGCTTTGGCACTGTTGATTTTTTGGGTTGGTAAATTTGTTGTGGGAGGCTATCCTGTACATTGCTGATGATTAGCAGCATTTCAAGCCTCTATATTTTGCTCTCAGCACTTAGTATTGGGGTCACTATCAGGAAGAGGTATAGCGTCCTGAACATGGGAACCTCATCTTCTTTTATAACTTATTTGTCTTTGGAGGACAGTCTTTGATCATGTGAATTTTGGATACATGGTAGTCATGAATTATTGGAAAGTACCATTCTAGGAGGAACAGAATATCCAGTGCTTTGGTATTAGGAACATAGTTCAGACCTTTGTGTCCTTCCCAGTGTCAATAGATAAGGCCTGTGTAGCAAATATGATAAAATAAAAGGACTCCAGCTCTGTGTAATTATACCGCAATCACCGAAGAGAGCCTGAGATAGAAGAAAATAGGAGATGCCATGGAGAATGCAGACTGGTCAGGAGTGATAAAACCACCATCTGGTGGAACAAAGAGAAAAGGGATATTCTTTGTCTAAATTATCCGCTGACTGCAGATTTGTCCTTCTCAAGATAGGTGCCTTGTATAGGTAACTCCAGATCCATCTGAACGTCTTCCTTTTTAAGCCAGCTCAAAATATCTAAATGTGGCAGCACTGAGAAAGGTTTAGGCCAAGGGGCAGAATCTAGATGGGAAGCCCAAAGGATGGAAACTTTAGAGGCCAGAAAGGTAGAAAATACGGAGTACGGTGTGGGAGTCAACACCCAAAAGAATTTCCTGAGCCCAGGATTTTATAAGATGTCTATAGCCTTGGACCTCCTTGGGTGGAAATGATTAAAGGCACCAGTCTGCTGTAACCCAATCAATATGGAGAATTGTCTGACATTTTGAGCCAATAAATTGATCCAATTATAAGTGATTGAAAATTGCTCTCTTCCTTCTGATAATCATGCTGTATGTTAGCTAGTTTTGTAAATATCTCTCTCCACATACAATGGTGAACCTTTGAAGCACAACCAATACATGAGTTGTTTCAGCATGTCCAGCAGGTAGAGCTTGAGTTTAGAGCAGGGTCCGTCAGACAGTTATTAGTTCGCAGGAAATGTTTGCTGAATGGAATTGAAAGTAATCATTAGAGGGACTTATGGATACTTCAGAGGATGTCTGGATTTCTGATTTTTAAAACAAAGCTTATGCCCTCAACAGTCCTCCTTCTCGCCTTCATTTGGCTATTATTGATAATGCTGCTATAAATATCAAAGTCCATATACCCCTTCAATCTGTATTTTTGTATCTTTTGGGTAAATACCTAGTAATGTAATGCCTGGATCATAAGATAGTTCTATTTTTAACTTTTTGAGGAAATTCCACACTGTTTTCCAGAATGGCTGCACCAGTTTGCATTACACCAACAGTGCAAGAGGGTTCCCCTTTCTCTGCATCCTCACTAATACCTGTTGTTTCTTGTGTTGTTAATATTGTTAATTTTAGCCATCCTGAGAGGTGTGAGGTGGTAGGTATCTCATTGTGGTTTTGATTTCTATTTCCTGATGATGAATGATATTGAGCATATTTTCATGTGTCTGTTAACCATTTGGATGTCTTTTTTGGAAAAGTGTCTATTGATGTCTTCTGTCTATCCTAAAACAATTTTAAAAGAGAGATACTCTTACATTGTCATATTACAGATGAAAAGGCCAATATAAAGAAAGAATAAGAATTTTAAAAATTAAGTAATAATTAGGAAGACAGTTTCACAGATAAACATAATATAAATCTACATTTGGTATGCTATGGTGAGCATAGCAAAATGTGTATAATTGTCAAATCAGTATATATTTGATACTAATATAACATTTTATTTCAATTATACTTCAATAAGATCATCTATTTTCAAAAAATAAAGCAATTGCATAATTACCATAAAAAAGTAATCACTGATTTATAGAATTTGTTCAGTATTGTGTTGTCACATTGTGTATGATTGTATTAAGAATCCCATTTATTTCAAGTAAAGCACCTACATACAATTCACACATAAAAAAATACAATGCAGACTTTTGTCTAAAATGGAGATATTTTACACTTTCATGTTTAGTAGTTAACATTTCTCATTACTTATCCTCCCTCTAGATAGTCAAGGGTCTACCTATATCAGAAATGAGTACCATTAAGATGCCTTTTCAAAAAGCAGTCTCCTCCACTTCTATTGATATCAAAAGGCATTAACTAGGGCTATTCTAGGCAAACAGATGTATGGCTATCAGCCAAGGCTAACCATTTTATTAATTTGTGTTCATTCTGTCATTGTTTCTTTTAATATGTGCAATACTAAAATCTTTGTGGTTTTCTCCTTTTCTTATACAGAGCATACTTTGCACACTATTCTGCACTTCAGCAGAACAGTATATATTCTCTAGGACTGTGTATACCTTGTAGAACAATGTATGCTAAAAGTCATTCATTCTCTTTTATAGCTGCATAGTATGATATCATCTGAATCTATCATCATCTATTCAATCATTCGTCTGTTGATGGACTTCTGCGTTCCTACTGGAATGTGGTCTGTTTTCTTTGCCTTTTCTGCCCCTCTCTCTTTTAAATACTTTTATTACTTAGAAAGTTTGTGTCTTTTTCTAAAAGTTATCCTTAACATGAGGCATTTATTTACCTTTAGGGTACTTACAGTCCACTTTCTCAAGATTTTGTCTTCATTTCCTACAATAAACAATGTTGTGACTAGCCGGGAGCCAATTCTTCCTTCTTATCCTTTCCCCTGATTATTTAAAGTAATTTTTTTTGTACCAGTTATCATCTGTAAGACAGCATGTTCATTCTGCTCTCCTCGTAGTCTCCCTTCTTCCTCTCTGACCTCTTTCATAGTTATATTTACATTGTCAGCAAATAGCAATTGCATATATTTTGTCATTCTTATACTCTGTCATTTAATCTTACTGCTATTGTTAAATATGCCTAATGATAACCGTATATCCTTAGCCCAAAGCTTCTCCAATCTCTTCTTGATTTCCTGAAGCCTGATCTCTGAGCCATCTCAGAAAGAGCTCATGGGAACTGTTTTCTCTGAATTCTTGCTTGTTAATAACTGTGTAACTGTGGCCTTTAGACTGGTAGATCAGTTTGGCTGAAAATTAAGCTTTTGGTTCATATTTTCTTCATTTAAATATCTCAATTATGTTATTCCCTTATGTACTGGTATAGAGTATTATTTTACCTTAGAAGTGTTGCTATTTAAGTATCTTGATGTTTTGTCCTGGATGTTCAATGAATTTATTTTATTTTATTTTTATTTATTTTTTATTTTAATCCAATATTTTTACTGGTGTATATTTTGGCATAGGCCATGGGTCAGCACACCTGTTTGTAAAGGGCCAGATAGTAAATACTATATGTATTGCAGGCAATCTGTCTCAAGTACTCCTTTCTGTCACTGTAGTGTGAAGCAGCCCTGGAAAATATGTAAATGACTAGGTGGGCTGTCTCACAATGTGTCTATGTTGACAAAAACAGAAAGTAGGTTAGATTTGGCCTTCAGGCCACAGTTTACGGATAGTTGATACAGAATGTTTAGAGTCAGATTTTACTTCTGATATGTTATATGTCCTTTCTTATTTATTTAAGTCTCTTTTATTGTAGGAAATTTTTCTTGAATTGTAATTGTCATTATTATTTTTCCTATTGCTTTGACTCTCCTCTTTAATAACATCCAATTATATCTCTATTGGGTCCTCTTTGCGTGTTCTTTATCACTTTGTCTTTTTCATTTCTTTTTTTTCCCTTTTTTTTTTTTAACCATGTGTAGTTTATTTCCTTTCCCTTATTCTTGTGGTATGCATTCACAATGTATTTCTTCTCTTTAAAAATCTTCAATCCTTTGTCTTCTGTTTATGTGCCCTCCTGAGCTCAGTTTGCTCATATTATTCATATCATTCTTTGCCTAGTACATTAGTTGCTAGGGCTGCCATAACAAAGCACCACACACTGTGTGGCTTAAACAACAAGAATGTTATTTTCTCAGTACTCTGGAGGCTGGAAGTCCAAACTCAAGATGTTGGCAGAATTGCTTCCTTTTGAGGTCTCTCTCTCTGGCTTGTAGATGACTGCCTTTTCCTCTCGGTGTCTTCATATGATCTTGTCTCTCTATGTTTTGTCCTAATGTCTTCTTTTTATAAGGAAACCAGTCAATATGACTCAGGTACATCCATATGACTTCATCTTAATTAATTCTTCCAAGATTCTGTCTGCAAATACAGTCACATTGTGAGGTCGTGGGGATTAGAATTTCAATATACAAATTTTGAGGGAATACATTCATTCTGTAATACTTATTCATGTTACTTCTGAGTCTTTAAGTTACTGTGTGTTGTTGTTTCAAATTTGGTAAGGTTTTCTTGATTACCTTTGCTTTATTTTGAAATGTTTTGGTTTTGTGTACTCCATGGAATATTTTGGGTGTGTTTTTACTTTATGTAGGTTTTTTGGTCAGATAATTTTTTAAAAGATTTTATTTATTTATTTGTTTGTTTGTTTATTTATTTATTTATGAGAGATAGACAGAGGCACAGGCAAAGGGAGAAGCAGGCTCCATGCAGGGAGCCCGATGTGGGACTCAATCCTGGGTCTCCAGGATCAGGCCCTGGGCCGAAGGCAGCGCCAAACTGCTGAGCCATCCAGGCTGCCCTGGTCAGATAATTTTTGTCTTTATTCTTCTCTTTTATCCTTGTCTGTTGTTTGTTTGAAAAATATGTTTTCTTTGACTTTTAGAAGAATATTGGAAATAGAGGTATGCTTGGAAAACTTTCCTAATCTATGGCTCTAAGTCCCTTCTGCCATCACCAGAAAGTTTTTTTCTTTTTTATTTTTTTTAAAGATTTCATTTATTTATTCATGAGAGACACACACATAGAGAGGCAGAGATATGGGCAGAAAGAGAAGCAGGCTCCATGCAGGGAACCTGATGTGGGTCTCGATCCTGGAACTCGAGGATCATACCCTGAGCTGAAGGCAGACGTTTAACCACTGAGCCACCCAGGCATCCCAGAAAGTATTTTTTCTTAATCACTTTTTAGCACAGATACATTTTTGCTACTTCCTGAGATTGGTTTCCTCTCCTAGCATGGCCTCTCCCACACTAGTATTTGAAATATTTTCTTTCTTTACCCTGATCTTCATGCTCTGACCAAGTAGAGTTCTGGTTCCAACAATTTCCAAGAAAGATTTTCTCAGAGTGTTGAAGGGTCAGGCAACCCCAACACCATCCTATCTTTGTGTAGCCCACTTGTAATCACTGTAAATTGAAGAATGTAAAGCTCCTTTGTATTTTGTTTTTTAAGATTTTATTTTTAAGTAATGACAGCCAACATGGGGCTTGAACTCACAGCCCCAAGATCAAGAGCCCACCCTCTAAGCCAGCCAGGTGCCTCTCCTTTCTAGTTTTAATTGTTTTCAGATCTGTCTATGAAGTCCTCTACTTTCAGAGCATTTCTTCTTTTGGGAATAGAGATACCTTTTGACAATTTATGAGACCCCCCCAATCTCCTAGGCCTATTGGGAATTTTCCTTTTCCTATCCTGTTTTTTCCTATGCAGCTGTTGTTCCTACAGAATCTAGCTTCTTAGTCAACTAATCCTTCACAATAGAGCTAAAAATACACAATGAAGAAAGATAATCTCTTCAATAAATGATGTTGGAAGAACTGGATATCCACATGCAAAAGAATGAAATTGGACCATAATCTTATGTCATATGTAAAAGTCAACTCAAAATGGAGTAAAAACTTAAGTACTAGGGGTATTGCCCTATCACTCTGTATTCTGAGGTCCCAAGGGGACCATTGTCATACAGTTTGATGTTTTTCATGGATTTCTGATTTTGCTACCTTAGTTACTTTTACTTTAATTTTGTGAAAGGATTGGGGATATCTCAAAAACCAAGTCCTTACCACCATGGCTCTTTCATGTAATACTTTAAACAATTTCTTTAGACATTGTACAGTTGCTTTGCTGATATAAGCCCAGTCTGTGAGAGTTTCATTCTCCTTCTTTTTTTTCTTCCTAAATGGTGATTTGCATGAGGCTTAATGTAGAAAGGGTCCCTTCACCTCTTGTTGACCACTGAGTCATGCATGGCTCATCTGTCTGATGTTCCCCTTATAGCATTACAGCTGAGTTTTGTAGCTGGTGGTACTCCCTAAATCACTTTACCTCCCCTTAGCTCTTAAAAGGTGAGCACACTCATCCTTCATACAAAGAAGCAAAGAGAGTCTCTGAGAAAATAAACTGGAACATCCTTTGTGCTCTCACATTTCCTCAAAAGTAGGCAGCCACCTCCATGTTGATAAAGAGGTATCTTGACAAGCAGTTTTTCTCAAGTCCCAAATACAGAAATAAAAGGTCTCTAATGTCTTCAGTGTTTCCAAAAAACTATCCAACACAGCTTCTTCCTGCTTCAAAGCTGTGAAGCCTCAGAGTGAAGAGATTATCTCTAGTCTCCCATATTCCTTTTCACAATCTCACAAACTGAAGGGATACCGTAGTATATCATGTCATATTGCCATCTTCCAGACTCTAGCTTCTTCCTAAGGTTTTAAATGGTAGAAAGTTATATCCTCCACCATGGTAGATCATCATGATTGGCTGTATGGGCCCCAACCTTTACATGTTAATCTTAGCATATCCTCTACAGAAATCTTACCTTTCAAGTCTATTTTGTTTTTCTTTTAATTTATTTTTTATTTTAAAAAAATTTAATTAAAAAAAATTAATTCTAGTATACTTAACATAATGTTATTAGTTTTGGGTGTAAAATATAATGATTCAACAATTCCATACATCATCCTGTGCTCATCTTGACAAGTACACTACTTAATCCTCATTATGTATTTCATCCACCTCTCTATCCACCTACCCCCTGATAACCAGTAGTTTGTTCTCTAATAGTTAAGAGTCTGTGTCTTGGCTTATCTCATTCTCTTTCTTTTTCTTTTTAAATCCTTTGTATTGTTTCTTAAATTCCGCATATGAGTGAAATTATATAGTATTTGTCTCTGACTGACTTATATTGCTTAGCATTATACTTTCTAGATCCATCCATGTTGTTGCAAATGGCAAGATTTCATTCTTTTTGATGGTGAAATAATATTCCATTCTATCAAGCCCAATTTCATATTAGCTAGATCCCAGGAAGAAAAAGGCTGGAAGAGAATAAAAATGTCAAAAGAAAATTAAAATGGCACCATTAATTTTGCAAATATCGTGTCCCGATGTATCAGTTTGTTAGAGATATCACAACAAAATACCACACAAACCAGTGGCTTAGGCAACAGAAATTTATTGTCTCACCCTTCTGGAAATCTACCATCAAGGGGTCAGTTGAGTTGGTTTCTTTGAGGGCGGTGAGGAAGATTTTGCTCCATGCCTCTGCCCTAGCTTCTGGTGGTTTGCTGGCAATCTTCAGTGTTCCTTAGCTTGTAGAAGCATCTTCTTGATCTCTACTTTCACCTTCACATAGTATTTTCCCTATGTGAGTGGCTGTGTTGAGATTTCCACATTTTTATCAGGACACCTGTCATATTTCATTAGTGCTTACCTTAATGTCCTCACTTTAACCTGATTACTTCTGTAAAGACTCTATCTCCTAATAAGGTCACATTCTGAAGTACTTAGGTGTTAGGATTCTATCATTTCTTTTTGGGATGAAAGTAAACCTAAAACACCTGGTTACATTCACATTAAATGTATTACAATTTGCCCCAAATTGTCAACTAGTAAACAAAGAAACCAAGATACATAAACATCCTCTGACTTCAAGGTCCTTGCTCTTAAGCCACTGAATCTGTGGAAAGGGGATTGGTACCACCTCCCAGGGACTTCTCTAGGGATGTTTGACTCAATAATTGGGGGGGGGGGGGTGCTGCTTTTACCATCTAATGGACAGGAGTCAGGGATGCTAAATGTTCTATAATGTATGGGTTGGTCTTGCAATTGAAGAATTGTCCAGTGTCTAACATAGCTTTCTTTCTTTTTAAATTTCTAAAAATTTTATCGAGGTATAATTAGTATGCCAAAATTACACATATTTAATGTATATGATTTGATTAGTTTGGACATATATATATACCTGTGATACCAGAGCACAATCAAGATACTAAACATATCCATCACCTCCAAAAATTTCCTTGTGTTCTTGTGGCTTGTTTATTTGTGGTAAGAACCCTTAACATGAGATCTATCCTCTTAACTTTATAGAAAGTGAAATAAGCCATTCACAGAAGGACAAATACTACATGATTCTACTTACATGAGGTATCTAAAATAGTCAAACTCATAGAAGCAGAGAATTAAAATTTTTTTTTCTAATGGTTGAGGGGAGGAGAAAAAAGGTAGTAGCTGTTAGCTGGATATAAAGTTTCAGTTTTTAAGGGATCCCTGGGTGGCACAGTGGTTTGGCGCCTGCCTTTGGCCCAGGGCACGATCCTGGAGACCCGGGATCGAATCCCACATCGGGCTCCCGGTGCATGGAGCCTGCTTCTCCCTCTGCCTGTGTCTCTGCCTCTCTCTCTCTCACTGTGTGCCTATCATAAAAAAAAATAAAAATAAAAAAATAAAAAAAAAATAAAGTTTCAGTTTTGCAAGATGAGTAAGTTGGAGAGAACTGCTGTATGACATAGTACCAAAAGTTAACAATATAGTATTTTGCACTGTATGACTTTCTAATGCCCCATCAGGTTTTCCAGGAAGTGAACACTGGCTTCTAATTATCTGAACAGTATTTTGAGGAAGGCTTTAATTTCCCATTGAATTTCCAAGAAGAAAACCTTAGTGTAATGAGGAATGGTTAAACTTTTATCTTGTTTCAAATTTCACCCATTTCAGAAAAATATTGTCACTGACTCATAGTACTTGTCATGGATGTAGCACATTCACATGGACTCTGCATTCCGAGCTCTTGCATTCCCTGGAATTCTGCATATCGATCCAGTTATCCAGCTGCCAATGCACATCTTTTGCTGCAGGCAGGCACACCTGAACACTTCATGTTGAGATGCATATTAGTTTCTCAGAGATGACCTCACTTTAATTTTCTGTTAGATTACAGTTAATAATACTTAGTGCTTTTTTCTGAAAACAAGCTATATAATCATATTAATTATGATTTTTCAGTTCTAAATAGAGAAGAGGGAAGTACAAATATTTGTTACAAAAGGGAATCTTGAGTCTGGTAGAGTTTTAGATAACTCTTTTCACTCACAAATTCACTCATTCCTGGGTTACCTTCAAGAGTTGCCGTTTATTTCCATGTACCTTCTGAACTATTGCTTACTGTTTTTCAGTTGACTTACTTTATTTTTTAAGATTTTATGTATTTATTTGAGAGAGAGAGAGCACAAGCAGGAGAGCGGCAGACAGAAGGAGTGGGAAAAGCAGATTCCATGCTGAGCGCTGAGCAGGAAGCCTGATGCGGGGCTCAATCCCCCAAACCTTGGGATCATGACCTGAGCTGAACGCAGACACTTAACTGACCGAGCCACCCAGGTGCCCCTAGTTGATTCACTTTATAAAAATTCAAATTGCAGGATCCCTGGTGGCTCAGCGGTTTAGCATCTGCCTTTGGCTCGGGGTGTGATCCTGGAGTCCTGGGATCGAGTCCCACATCAGGCTCCCTGCATGGAGCCTGCTTCTCCCTCTGCCTCTCTCTCACTCTCTCTCTCTCATTAATAAATAAAATCTTTTTAAAATAATTCAAATTGCAAGCAAAAGAAAACTAAATCACTACTCTAAATGGAAAACTGAGATCTCTAGCCTCAAAAAGAAGGTAACCATAAATAAATATGCAATGAGGGGCACGTGGGTGGTTCCCTCAGTTAAGTGTCCAACTCTTGGTTCTGGTTCAGGTTGTGATCTCAGGATCCTGAGACCGAGCCCTGTGTAAGGCTCTGCGCTCAGTGGGGAATCTGCTTGAGTTACTCTCTCCCTCTTCCTCTGTACCAGCACACATCCCTTCTCGTGTGCACATGCATGCACGATCTCTCTCTAATAAATAAATCTTTTAAAAAATAAATATGCAGCAAAACATTGTAATTTCGTTTCTTGAAATTAATATATATATATATATATATACCACGAAATCTAAGTAACAATAAATCTAATTGATTATAGTGTACCAACCAGCACACTTTTCTTTTCCCAATAAAAATTCAGGTAAAAATGAATTGTCTCACATTTACAGATAAGGAAACTGTTGCACAAAAATAATTTGAACACAGAAGTGTGTGTTATGTGATAGTCCTCAGCTTGTCAAGACATGGAAAAATGCCTAGAAATATCAACGCTTTTTAAAATATATATACAGTTAGCTTTTCAACATTCTGTGATAATGGACTTTAAATATTTGTGACAATAAAAACAATTTATTTACAATTTACTATTTGTAAATATTTGTTTAAGGAGGATTCCTGGGGGGTGAGGAATCCTTTGTTTATTTGGCTGCTAGATGTATATTCAAATGCAAATCAGAAGCTGAAAAACTAAATTGTTCAGTAAATAAAAAGTCGCATTGGAGTTAGGGGAAAGCTGGAACCTTGAAACTGAGGAGCCTTCTCTTGGGTGACCAGGGGTGGAAGAAGAGAGGTAGGGGAAGATTGGAAGAGAAGATGAGAGAAGGAGAGTGAGAGAAATGAGGAGACATTGAATGTTGTCTTGCTCATTTCCCTCAAAATGTTTAAATATAGGTTGGATGTACTAGCTGCATAGTTCTGTTTCAATGCACATTAAAACTAACAGATATTGGGATCCCTGGGTGGCGCAGCGGTTTGGCGCCTGCCTTTGGCCCAGGGCGCGATCCTGGAGACCCGGGATCGAATCCCACATCAGGCTCCCGGTGCATGGAGCCTGCTTCTCCCTCTGCCTGTGTCTCTGCCTCTCTCTCTCTCTCTCTCTCTGTGACTATCATAAATAAAAAAAAAAAAAAAAAAAAAAAAAAAAAAAAAACTAACAGATATTAAAATGTAAGGTATTTATATGAACTACCTAAAATACGAAGAGTATGCCTACCACTAGCTGGGCAACACACTGTCTTTACTCTGGCACACATATAAACTGTCAGAATCAGGCATATGCTTATTCAGTCTTATGAGGTCAGTTCATAATCAAGGGCAAAAGGAAGCAGATTTCCTCATGAACTTTCTTTTTCTTTTTTTTTTTTTACAATGAGCTGCTCATAGCAGATAATTATAGTAAGGAACACCACTTTCCTTCTAACACTAAGTTTATATGTAAGATATTCTTAGTGAGTTCTGTTACACTCAGTTTTTCAAATGACTTTGCATATGATTTTTAGAATATTTGATTATGCCCTCCAGGTACTTTAGAATTGGAGCTCAATATAGGAAAAGAGACAAAGCCTTGGGGTTGTAAAATGTCAAATGATTCTCAAAATTAACATTTTAAATGCACTGGCATTCCCATTCCTGTTAAGAGATGGGCATTGCAAATAGAATGGTTTCCACATAAGATCCAAATTTCAGAGCAAGGGGTGTCATGCCCATCCATGTAATAAGAAAATGCACTTTAATGGAAACTGTAGTGTCTTCTGTGGCTGTGGGGGTTCCCAGCATGGGCATCACTCACAGTCGCTTTACATTTCTACCACATCCAAAGAACAATGAGGCAAGCAGTGGGCCAGGAACCTATTGCAACAAGAGTTCGAGAACCAGCCTTGAGATTACAGAAAAGAAAAGAAACTTTATTTTAAGGTGGAGCAAGCCCTGGGGTGGAGGGAAAGGTAATTCTGAGTGAAGCAAGATCATTTTCCTTCTTAGCCCTCCCATAGACGCAGACCAGAGTTCCCAAGAAAGGCAGCACAAAGGCAAGTGTTATCCTTTGATAGACTCTCCTCAGGCCGTTGAGATTGTCAAAGCCATGAGCATTAGCCTTGCTTGGGATGGTCCTTAGGCAGCAACTGAAAGCTTCGGAGTGAGCCTGGAGGACAGTGAAGAGCTTAGAGTCTTAAATTCTTGGAAACCAAGAGGACTAGATTGTAGAGACACTTCTGGATTTTGGAAGTATCTGTGAAGAGCCCTGTTGGGTTCACATTTCCTGAAAAGCTAGTGAAGGTCAGAGCTTGGAAACTTTTTTCCTGTGAAATGGATAGAAGCAAATTCTTACCTGCAGGCATGTGGCATCAAGGAGGCACAGTACAGTTTATATAATGTCCCAGTTAACTATTGCTGTGCAACAGCTACTTCAGAATCGAGTTGCTTACAACAGTGGCTGTTAGCAGCTTATAGGATTGTGGGTCAGGAATCCAAGCTGGGCTTGGTAGAATGATTCTTCTTTCTTTTGGGGTTGGCAGAGGTTGGTTGTTAGGTGGTGTTCAGAGGGACGATGCTTCCATGTTCAGATTGGAGGACCTTGAATGACTTCACTCACATGTCTGGCATCTTAGAAGTCTAGGATCTATTGGGACAGAAAACTGAAGTGTTTACACAGAGCCTCTCGTGGAGGCTTCCAGATAATCTACTGGTCCATGAACCAGGCAGAGGCTGTGAGACCTTTTGTGACCCAGTTTACGATGTCACCTGCATAGCTTCTTCCGTGCTATATTGGGATTGTGTTTGGAGCAGCTGCAAGGCTACCCACATTCATGAGGGGGGGAACCTAGATCCCAATGCTTAATAGAAGGAGTGACCAAAAATGTGCAGCCATGTTTTACAAACTCCACATCTAGATTTGTTGAAACACATTTATTGAGGAAGAGAGAGAGTAGCAAGAGGCAAGAGGATATTTAATTCTGATGCTTATAAAATGTATGGCTTTTCTAATGTCTAAAGGGACGCAAATAGGGACCATGCTTCCCACAACTAAGTGTATTCAAGAGCTGTGGGTCAGCTTGTTGCTGCTTGCTCTCAGTTACTTTCCAGTCTGATTCCGCTGAGGTTCTACTTTAGACTTTGCATGCCCCAAAATAGAAAGCCTTTTATGATGCTTTTATGATTTCATGATGATTCTCCAATATGTCTGTGCAGTCTTTTTAATATTTTGTGTGTGTGTCGTTCAGTCTTGATAGAAGATTGGAATTTTATATTTCCCTCCTGTGTCTTTTGCATTCAAGATGTGGGGCTCAGTAATGCAGCCAAAAACCATAGGGTGATGTAGCCAGAAGGTGAAGGGCTCTGGGACAGCACAGCGCACACCAGAGCGGCAGGGCCCAGGTGGCCTGAACTGGGAGGCTGCCTGGCAGTTCATATTTTCACTTACGTGTATTCAGGCTTGGCTTCGTCCTTGTAAACATAGGCAGCTCTCCTGGGCTAGGTCTCATGCATCTGAACAAGCTACTCTAAGAGAAAGCGTGCTGCTCTCTTTCTGTGCCCACAGTGAAAGTTGCTTTGTTGAGTCACTGAGCAGGAGTTTTATGCCAGTCCTTTTATTGACGTGCTCACTCAGGCTCTCCAGCCAGGGTGATCAGAACAAAGTGAGGCAGGGGTGCCTGGCTGGCTCCGTTGTGTTAAGCATCTGCCTTTGGTCATGATCTCAGGGTTCTGGGATTGAGCCCCACATTGGGCTCCCTGCTTAGTGGGGAACCTGCTTCTCCCTCTCTTCCCTGCTGTGCTTGCTCTCACTTTCTCTCTCTCTCAAATAAAGAAAATCTTAAAAAACAAACAAACAAACAAACAAAAAAACACAATAACAACAAAGTGAGACAGCCCTGCAGATCAGGCCTCTGTGCATTCGGGAACCACGTAGTTCTCTGGGTTCTGTGGAGACTGAGTGGTCACCGTTGCCACCTAGCCAGTCCTGCATGCCTTCCCTTCTTCACAGTCAGTCTTGTTGACTAAACAAAGTCACTAAACGACTTTGGTGATAACAGCTCATATTTCCTGTGTGTTTGCTGAGGGCCAAGCTCTGTGCTCTACACTTTGCCTGTGTTGTTATTCCATTTACTCCTGGCACCAGTCCTTTGAGGCAAATCCTATTAATACCCCATTTCATAGTTAAACTCATTCACAGAGAAGTTAAGTGGACTCCGGATGCATGTGCTCTCAGACACTAGGTCATGCTCGTGGGCACGGCAAACCTCAGCTTCCGGCTGTGGACCCTGTGACTCCCCCTCACCGGCCCCTGGGTTATGGGAGAGAGCAGCTTCCTAGATGCTGTACTTAACTCTCTGGGAAGAACTGGCGAACTGACAAAGAAAGAACCCTATTAAGTGACTCATTTTTGTACCTGTGGCTATTCATTATTTCATCTTTATGAGCCGGAAATGAAATGTAACCACAAACAATGTTTGAGATTCTTTGGAGTGAAACAAGTTCCCTTTGCTGTATACTAAGTATGTACGCTAGTTAAGTGACTTGGTTTGTCTGAGCCTCAGCTTGACCTTCTCTGACACAGGTAGTGGTGCCACCCTCACTGAAGTCTGATGGAGGGCCAAATGAGATAACCATTGCTCAGCACCCATTATTAGGAAAGGTACATGATTTGTAGGATCCATCGCGAAGTGAAAATACAGACCTTCCCCCAACACCTCATCTTTAAAAAGTTCTACCAAAAATTTTAAGATAGTAATAGTGGACCATTTCATCAAGACCTGGGGCCCTCCTGAGTGCACAACCTGTGCAATTGCACTGGTTGCATGCCCATGAGGCTGGTCCTCAATGTTATAACCCTTCAACAAATACCCCTTCCTCCCCTGGCATGTTTCCCTCTCCAGAAGAGCCTGTCTGCTCCCATTTCCTGGAGCGCCAGACCTTCAGAACCTCCCACTTAGATGTCTGAATCCAGGGTCAGAACCCTGGCCTGTTGCCTGGTTTCTAGTCCCTCCTCACCTCACTAGAAAAGCCATAGACATGTAACCATCTTCAAAGGGATCCCATAAAGATTCTATGATGTCTTAGCTGAGAGGCTGTATGGCATCTGAGTTGTAGGAGAATTATAAGGCTAACACGAAAACTTACACCATTTTCGACCTGCTGTACTTTTACCATGAGTAATTATATAATATTGACTGGTTACAACTGTTTAAAATAGACCTGTGCTTTATTTCTCAATGATGAGCCTTTACTCTGTGATACTCACCAAATTTAAACACTACCTGGTTATCAGAACTTCAGATCTATAGGGCACTCGCATGGATCCTTTTGCCCTGATGAAGAAAGTCATTCTTCCAGCTGCTGCCTTAGTTGAGACTGCGATGAGTTGGGGCCTGAGTTTCAGTGGTATTTATTTATTTATTTACTTATTTATTTTTAAAAGATTTTATTTATTTATTCATGAGACACACACACACAGAGGCAAAGACATAGGCAGAGGGAGAAGCAGACTCCTTTTGGGGAGCCTGATGCGGTTCTCCATCTTAGGACCCCAGGATCATGATCTGAGCCAAAGGCAGACATTCAACCACTGAGCCACCCAGGTGCCCCTCGATAGTTTTATTTAATCAGGTGTCCGATCTACAATCTGTTCTCTTCCCTGCCTCCAAGTTGTCCCCCTCAGCATTCCTCTGACCCTTCTTCACTCCTAAGACAAAGCCTTCAGTGATTCCTCCTTGTCCTTGAGAGTAAATGGAAACTCCTTCGCCTGAGGTGTAAAGCTACCTAGCTACCTAGCAGGAGCTAGCTCTGCTCTACAGTCTACCTCTTCAGACTCAGCCTTTCTCTTTTCTGCCCACCTTTCTCTCCTCATTTCTCATCATCCCTACTCCACACAGCCTCGCTTCAGGCTGACTCATCATTTTATAATATTTAAAAAATCCCCCATGTCCTGACTTGCCTTGTGCCTTTTTACTTGGCCCTCGCCTGCTGGGAACAGCACCCCCACCCTGCCCACACACTCACATTAGACCAGTAAAATCATCATAGTTCAGTTCAAGCCTGTCTCATCTGTGAGGCCTTCACCAACTGAAACCTTCTGTTTCACATCATGCTTCCTTTCTTCATAGTAGGCACCTGCAATGAGCTGAATGTGTTTGCTCAAAATGTAGATGTTGGAAGTCGAATCCCGATGTGACGGTGTCAGGAGGTGAGGCCTTTGGGGGTGATTAGGTCATGAGGGCGGAGGCCTTGGGAATGAGATTGGTGCCTTTATAGGAAGAGGCCAGAGAGTCTTTCCACTGTGTGCGGACACAACGTGAAGTTGACCATCTGTAACCCAGAAGAGGACTGTCACCATAACCAGACCGTGCTGCCTCCCTCATCTCAGACTTCAGCCTCCCAAGCTGTGAGAAATAAATTCCTGTAGTTCTGAAGCCTGGTCTACGATACTTTGTTAGAGCAGGCCAAACTGCCTAATAGACCCTTTGTTACAACTTTCCCTTTATACATGTATCTCTCCCAGGAGATTGTGGGTGGTTACGGGTGGCTTTTTTTTTCTGGTGCTATATTAATTAATCATGGTATCTGCTGTGCCTAGAACAGTCGTTGGCACATAAGAAATGCTGAAATACTTGCTGACTGAGTAAAAATGTTTGTTTTACTGTTTCAAATAAAGCCCTGTCTTGCTCCCTACTCAAACAGCCTTGAGACATTGTATGAGTCTATCTGTACACCCTCCTGTAAACTCATTTAGTTCTTCTGTTTCAGCCTTCTGGTACCTCTCCTTCCAAATCTCTCCAGATCTCTGACCTCAACCTCCCCTTTTCTTTCTGTTTCTACACATTGGTTCTGTTGCTAGGATATTTTTCTTTTTTTTTTTCTATTTGGGGAACCTCTTCTCATTCTCTGTCTTGCAGTGATAAAGGGAATGGCATTTTGGAGTTTTCTGCAGGATTGATAAAGCAACATCTATTTGCATGGGAAGTAACAGGGTTGTCCTGAGGCATCTTAATCCAAGAATGCAGGATTGGAGGACTGGATTATTCATTGCATCCTTCTGCTTTTAGCCCTTTCTATGCCAGTTTCCTCTGAGAGGTTGAGCCAATGCAGACACATTTATTTATTTTGAGATAAATAAGGCAGCTAAGAGGTGAGTGTCTCTGGAGCAGCTAGCAAGAAAAAGCAAGGGGAAAGCAGCTGGAGAGACAGCCACCAGAGAATGCAGAAAAGACCAGCAACTTGCACACAACTCAGGGATTGTGTTGTGCATCGTGTTGGAGACAGTGGAACCCCTCTGAATGTGAAAGGAAGTATTTGCTCTCCCTATAGGCTCTGGCATGTGAATATCTCTCAAAGCTGAAAGAACTGTCTGAGAAGTACTCCAATTGTTGGCCGCTAGGAACTTGGCAAGATGGTCACATTAATTCACATTTTCAGATGCTTTTTTGAGAATAGAAATGTAGTAAAAATTATCTTATTGTAGAGAGCACTTTTGCCCATTTCCAGCATGTCTTAATGGAAGGAATCATGAATTGTGTATGTGAAGACTTGAGTTCAAGTTCTGACTCAGGACATGCTGAACACCACCTTAGCCAAGTCATTCTACTCTCCAATCTCTAAATTTGCCTGTAAGAGGCAAAGATAATATTTTATATCTTAAAGCTGTTAAGGGGATCAGAAAAAGAAAACAAGGGATAGAAAATATAAAGAACCACATAAATTCTAGCAATAATGATTTTCAGAGTCCAGATTTATATCCACCAGGCAAAAAAGCTGCCATTACTTATGAATTATGTGATTTAGAGCAGTTTACTTCAACTTCCTGAGCCTCAGTTTCCTCACCTGTAAGATGGCAATAGCAGTTAGAGCATCTACTTTTTAGGTTTAAGTGAAATATTGCTTGTAAAGTGCTTTGCATGGTGCCTGGCATATGGACACTCAGTAAAAGTTAGCCATCAGTTTCTCAACCAATAGTATTATTATTATTGTAAAGTTGGAGTTCATCTTATAAAAATTAACTTTGTTCTTTGAACACCAATTGTAGAGCTCCTACAATGTTCAGGCCAGGCAATCTGCTTTGTACCTGGGGGAGTACAAGAGAAAGGAAGTCATAATAGTCATAATCCTTGCTCTCCTATACCTTAGAGTCTACTGAGAAAGAAAGACTCATCACATAATCATGGACCTTTAAGTAGTTTGCAAGCTGCTATGGGATAGAATAATAGGGGTATCTGATCAGATCTGGGAACAAAGAAGAATTTATCAAGAAATTGAGTTTTGAGTTGAACTTTGGAGGGTGAGTATAAGTTGACTACATGGAGGAAAGAATAAAGGCATTCTAAACAAAGACCCCTGTGCCTGTGTGCAAAGGTTCTGAGAAAGACTACCCCATCTGAGAAAGAGAGAGAAAGCCAGTGGCACTGGAGAACAGGCAGTAAGGTATCACATCCTATAGGAGTGGAATAAGGATGGAATCACAGGCTTTATAGACCATACTCAGGTTATGGCCAGTTAACTGAAGGCAGTCAGAGTTGTGAGCAGGGAAGTCACATAATGAATATTTAATCTTACAAAGATCATTTTTTTTTTCTGCCATGTGAGGCAGGTAATCCACATAAGCTTAAGTGTTATTGAAGTATGACCAGTAATGAGGATGTCACCTGGGACTTGTGAGAAATGCAAATTATCAGGCCCCACCCAGACCTACTGAATCAAATCAGGAGGTGGGGCCCTGCAACCCGTGCTTTCACAAGCCCTCCAGGGGATTCTGTTGCATACTAAAGTTTTTGAAGCCCTAGTTTAGTCTAGGATGTGGTCAATAGAGATGCAAACATGAATGGATTTAAAACTCATTTCAAGGGTTTAGCTACTGGATTGACAGGATTTAGTGATCTCTTTGGTTTGGGGGTAGGAGGATGAGAAAAAAGGAAGTGTCAAGAATGACTCCAAAATGTGCATCTGCAATGGAATCCCCTAACCTGGCCTTTTATACTTTGTTGGGTTTGTATGTTTTGAAATGAGAGGGGAGGGAAAGCTGGAGCATAGCTTGTTGTTTTAGCATGTCTATTTTTTAATATTTACTAATCCACAGAGCACTGATGACCAGATCCAAAAACTATCATTATTAAAAATGACATCAAGTGAAAAAAAAGTTATGGCTTAGAGCATCTCTAGCAATGGGTAATGTAGCCAAGCTCTAACTGGAGAACTGATTTCATCTATGATAAGGACAGCTATTTTTCTTGAGGTCTTTACTTCCCCAGAATTTTTCAATGCTGAGTCCACTAAATTATCTTTTGAAACATCATCATGTTCCACTATTAAAAAAAAAAAAAAAAAAGAGTACTGTGTTTCAGAAATTACACTAGGAGTCAAACAGCAAAAGAAATCTTGTTAACAATGCTACTAAGATACTATTAAAAGGGAAAACATTAAACTTGGAATGTGCTTGATTTAAAAAAAAAATCCCCTTTTGCTTGAACTTGTTTCATTGTGTATAGTATCTATAATATATCTATCTATAATAATTTAGAAAACTACTGGTTGTTTTATTTTTAAGATTTTATTTATTTATTGAGAGAGAGGAAGCACAAACATGGGGAGCAACAGGCAGAGGGAGAAGCAGACCCCTACTGAGCAGGGAGCCCAGTGTGGGACTTGCTTCCTGGGATCGTGACCTGAGCGAAAGGTGAATGCTAAAGGCTTAACCAACTGAGCCACCAGGCGCCCCAAACACTACCTGTTTTCCTCCAAGCATAAAAAGAGATTGCCAGAGTAAAAGCTTCTCGTGCATTTGATCTTTTAGTTGCTTTGGCCTGAGTCTGCACAGACTCCTTGACCAGTCTCCATTTGACTCCTTTCTCCTTTGATTTGCATGTATCTTGCTTTTGGGATGCAGCTCACAAAGTTTGTACTCAATGTCATAATCCCCACATAGCTTCTGTTAATGGAATTGAAAGACATGCCTTGTCAGAGATCCCTCTAAGGTTGTTAAGCTTTTTTATAGGTGAAGGATAATTAAGTATATTTTCATTATCAAAAGTGAAAGGAAATGACGACCCTCTATTTAGTAAAATAGGATCATCTGGATAATCTTTTTTAGAATGCACCCCTATGACATTCACAGTCTAGGTTCTACTTGGTTCTTGCACTAACAAATAGAGCTTCTTAAACAGTCTGGTAGTATAGAGTAATCAAAACTCCCAAAGAATGAAGAATTAACTCTTAGAACACAGTAATTTATAGACTTCTTCCTAAGGCGTTGGCAAAGTATGGGTTGTGGGTCATATCTGTCAGGATGCCAGTTTTATAAAGGACATTTTATTGGAAAATGGCCATGCTCATTTGCTTATGTGTTGTTTATTACTATTTTGTCACTACAATAGCAGAGTTGAATAGTTGAGTCTGTGTGACTCTATGAACGGCAAAGCCAAAAATATTTACTATCTGGCCCTCTACGGAAGACGTCTACTGACCTCTGAAGATAAATGTACCAAATCTATTAGTTAATATCAAATTGGAGGCCCACATGGTTTAGGAGAATTCTGAATTGTCATGTTTTAATTATATGCATAGGATCAAAATGTGCTTTTGTTGGTGTTGGAGGAAAATGCCTATAATCATATGGAAGCTAGTGAGAAAATGTTATGCATGAATTCAGATTTCACAAAACAGTGTCTGTCTTGGGGCAGGCTTGCCAGTGCTAATAGCTCATCTGAGCACAAAGGGTAGGGCAGTCTTCACCTGGAATAGGGTTTGAACTCAAGTTCTGATGAGATATCAGCTCCGTTTTAGGGGAGGAGCAAGCAGTAAGTTAAGGAAGCATCTAACTGCTTTGCTTCAATATGCCTGCCAAGTTGTGACTCAGGGCAATCTGGCACTGTGTTCATGAGTCTTTGCTAAGAGTCGAGTTTGCACAATGGAAGAAATGTTCAGTATGTTTGTTGTCTGCATGTTCTTGGAAAGTGCTAAAATGACACCTAAAACTGCCACCATGTATTTATACACTGGAGAATTGTCATGAGATTCTTAACTACTTCTTTTCAATTTCTATTTCCTCGTTTCCAAATTCTCATCTCAAAATTTCTGCTTTTTCCCATAGAACATATTTGTTATCATTTTTATCTCACTCAACAGATTCTAATCCCAAATCTACTTAAAACAAAAACTTGATTGGGGTGCCTGAGTGGCCCAGCCAGTTAAGAGTCTGGCTCTTGATTTCAGCTCAGGTCATGAGATCCAGCACAATGTTGGGCTCGATGCTCAGCTCAGCTCCAAGTCCACTTCTCTTCTCTCTCTCCCTCTCTCTCGGCCCTTCCCTCTGCTTATCACTAATATCAATAATTTATGCAAGTATAATTTTTTCCTTTTCAGATATCAAAATAATATTATTCACTCATGTGATAATTATTCCTTAGAGATTTCTTTTAATGTTTGTAGAAATGCACTGTGTTTTAGCACAAAGCCAATGAAACTGAAAGTCATATGACTTTTGAGGTATAGTCTCACCTCTTCCAACAATTAACATTAATCATTCTGAATGGTTTACTCAACCACTCTGAACTCAAGATTTTCATCTTTCCAGTAAAGAGTTTCATCTCATCATCTCAAAGATCTTTCTAACCCCAGCAATCTGAGCTGACTTTATGTTACAACTTAACACTAGCTTAGATGTTCAAGTAAATACTGAATAATTCTCCATTTTCCAAAGTAATATGTTTCCTTAATTAAAAATAAAATCATGAAATGTTTCATATGTATGCAGATTTTTATAACCAATACCCACCTTATGCCATCACTTAGCTTTAACAAATATTAATACTGAACCATAGTTGTGCCTGATTTTTTTAAAAAAGATTTTGTGTATTTATTTGAGAGGGAGAGAGAGCATGCACACAAGGAGGGGGAGGGGCAGAGGGATAGGGAGAAGCAGAACAGGGAGCCCAACAGAGCTTGATGCCAGGACCCTGGGATCATGACTGGAGCTGAAGGCAGATCCTTAACCGACTGAGCCACTCAGGCACCTCCCTTAATGTTTTTTAATAGTTAAAGGATGGGAAAAAAAATAAAAATAAAAATAAAAAAAAATAAAAAATAAAAAAAATAAAAATAAAAAAAATAGTTAAAGGATGGAAGCATTACATGTATAGGTAAAGTCCTTATTTTATATAATTAGTCAAAAAGTGTAAAATACTTTTGTACATATTAGCCTCTTCAAAGCCCTTAACCATGAGAAGTAGCTGTATATTCAGTATGCAGACGTGGTTCAGACAGGTATAAAAATTATATTTGAGCATACTCAGTGAGTAAAATGTAGAATCCAAGACTCAACTACATGCAAGGTCATCTAAGCCCTGATTTTTCCCATTATACCTTGACTCTCCTTTTCTAAACATAGTATTTTTGTAATTAGAATTCCTCATAAACACCACAAATTGATTATGATTATCTTAACTAAAAATACTAGTTTATTAAAAACATATGTTGCAACTTACAGACCCAAAGAAAGCAATGAGCAACCAGCTCTTGAAAAAGATAGGAAGCAGTAATTTTCTGTAAGGTCTAGGTGGCAGGAATAACTGGAAGGATTTTTCTGGCCTCCATTGTTAAATGAATATGCTTCCTCCATTTTTGATCTTGGGTCCCTCTGTTCAAGACCAAAATTACTGGAAAAGAAACTGATTGGCTCGGTGTAGACTATTTGTGTATCCTTCCAGTGAGGTGCTAGTCAGAGTACTGGGCTTGATGGTTCTATTAGGGCTATGTGCAGAGGAGTGTTTTGGGTTCTGATGGAATATGGTGGTTCAGTGACAAGAGGAAAGGCACGGATGCTATTCTGCCAAAAAAGTGAGATAATCTACTCTGCTAATTGTGGCAACCATGAGAACATGCATCTTGTGTCTCTGATTACAGGATAGTAATTGGCTAATGGCCCCAGCTGCTATGCTCTGAAACCATTTCACTGTGTTGGCACAGAGGCCAAACTTTCTACAGGCTGCTTCCAGCCAATGACTGAATGAAACAGAGGTGCTAAATAGTTCTGTTCCAGGGAGATACAGAAATACCCTGATGGTCACCTTGGCTGGGTGACTCCTTGATGACCTTGGTGAACTTCCATTACAACCGCACTGCAGGCTAACACACTGTTGTCAAATTTTTTTTCCTTCCCTTTCTCCTTAGCTTGACCTGAGACCTGCTTTATGTTCTTCTCATCATTAGCTTCTAAGAAGATCTGCAATGGCACACATCTAGTCATTAATATTCAAAAGCAATACTAAGTAGCACTTTCATGAATAATTCCCTAAGAATATTATTCTTCCTTTCCCACATTCTTTAACCCCCTTTTTGTTGTTGTTGTTCTTAAAACATTTAAAACCTTCTAACAAACTCTACGATTATTGGTAGTTTATTGTTTTTCTTTCCAAAGTAGAATATAAGGTCTCTTGGGGGTATAGGACAGAGATCTATTCTGTTTTGTTTACTGAGGTAACCAAACACATAAAACAGTTCCCAGCCATAGAGGGCACTCAATAAATATTTGTGTTTTTTTTTCTATGTGTATCAATAAATATTTGTTGAATGAATAACTTTATTTCTAATTGCTTGCAATGTAATCTCCAAATATTTTCTTTTGGGTCCTAAACTAAGTAATCCTAGAGTCCCAGACTCCCTTACCCATGCTGGATTTATGTGGGCATTATGATTATTATTGATACCAACAATTATTCCCATTGCCCTACAAAGACCATAGATTCCTCCAACTAAAACCTTGTGCAATTAGAGTTAACTTGATCCTCGAATTCTCATTTAAAGCAAGTTCTTTTTCACTGAAAAACAGCAAGTTTGAAGAAATCTTAAATTGCTTTTCTTAAAGTCAAGTATCGTGGGGGCAAGTTTGCTTCAGTGTCTTGTTCCCAAAAGGAAGTAGCGATCACAAAGCAAAGCCCTTTGGATCAGACATTTTTCTGCTCACTAACAGTTGTCTGTCACATTTGGCCGCCTTTCATCCAGAGGATCGTTGAAATAGAGAACCACAGCTCAGAGTTGATTGGGGCTCAGGGCTCTTTGTTTTTTCCAGTCTTAGAAGAAGAAATGAATCAGGGGGATATCACTGTGTGTACTACTAGAGCTGCCACAATACAGAGATGACCATTTCTTAAGGTTCCTAAGAAAGCAAGAGAAAAAAACATATCGGGAGGATGTGTCAGACAAATGCTTTCTGAATGAGGTCAGAATATGGTGCTACACACATCAACGACTTAGGTTACTACCCTTAAAAACTGTTACCAGGAAACTTTTCTGAGTACATTCTCTTTATCTCAACATGGGGACTGAAAGTAGTACAGTAGTTGGTTTTCAGATCCCAGTGTCTCACTGGCTACTGAAGGAACTTTAAGAGTTAGAGCCATGTGTATCTTAATAAAGAATGTATTCCAATCTGAAACTAAAATAGCTAAATCTTGTCTCAAAGAGAAGTCTGGGCACCTGGCTGGCTCAGTTGGTGGAGTGTGCAACTCTTGTGATCTCCAGGTTGTAAGTTCAAGCCCATGCTGGGTATAGAGAGTACTGAAAAAAATAAGATCTTAAAAAGAGAGAGAGAGAGAGAGGTTCTACTCTTATTCTTGGTTGAGAGAAATTTGTGGGTTATCCTAAGCCTTTATTTCATTTTTTTTCTCTTATACTATGGTATTTAAGAAACCATTTGTATCATTATGTCCTAGAGCATGTGGAGAAAACTTAAATGACAGTGAAACTCCATTCCTGAACATTGTTTATAGAATAAGAATATGCCCAGAATATTATAATAAAGCAAAATTTGAAACACAACTGAGGCTTGTGTTTAAATTCTGCTCTTTGGCATTTAAATGCTGTGTGAACTAAAGAACATACTGCATATCTCAGGTTCCACATTTGTAAAATGTGGTTCAGTGCGGTAAAGTATTGGTCATGTTGCTTAATGAGAAGTTCAGATATAATGCATGTAAAGCATATGGCATAGTGTCTAGCACATAATGGAAACTTAAATTCTCACACTAAGTTCTTGCTGCATGCATTATATTGTTTATATTATCAGGACTCCTTTTATCTCTATGTCTCATTGGACTATACTCAGTTGTTCTGGCTCCTCCTCTAAACCCATCCCAGCTGAATTTGTGTTTAACCATATGTGGAAAATCTATTCAATTTCAGGTAATAATTATCTCTGTTTACCGTCAGAGCAGTTTGGTTTTCTTAAAGCAAGTAATAGCTCTACTGGTCAATAACATAATCAATGATTTGTTGAGCAAGGATGGTGCAACTATTGATAAAATCACATCTTGGGGATAATTTTTTTGGCTCTCAAGTTCCCGAGCTCCCCTTTTTCCTAATGATTAGAGATTTCTTAAAAAGGGCTATACATACTCCTGGGAGAGGAATACGGTTTTTATTTAAGGAGAAAAGGAACTTGGAACAAAATGGAAAGAAGAAAAAAAAAAACTTGGCACATTCAAATCAGTTAAGCGTTGCATGATTTGATATCTATTCTTCTTTCTTCTCTCTCTCTTTCTCTCTTTTCCTCTCTATCTTTGGGATATCTGTTAAAATTTAGATCATTGGAATGTGCAAAAAGTGATCTCCCCAGAGATATGACCTCATCACCCTTATTGCCCTGTCTTGAATATTCAATTTCTTACCTCAAATCTCTAGAGTTGCCAGAACCCCACTATATGTTCCTTTATCCTTATTCTATAAAAACTGAAAATAAAGTTCCTGAGAAGAAAGGAGAAAAGAAAAAACAATAATTCCACAAGCCACCGCTATTAATATTTTGTGTGCATTCTTACAGGCTTTTTTTTTTCCTACAAAGAAACAAATGTAAAACACATTGTTTTTATTTTTTATTATTTTATTTATTTATTTATGACAGTCACAGAGAGAGAGAGAGGCAGAGACACAGGCAGAGGGAGAAGCAGGCTCCATGCACCAGGAGCCAGATGTGGGATTCGATCCCGGGTCTCCAGGATCGCGCCCTGGGCCAAAGGCAGGCGCCAAACCGCTGCGCCACCCAGGGATCCCAACACATTGTTTTTATGAGATCCTTCTTTTCATTGAATATTGAAATGAAAGGTATCTTTAGCCACTGCCCAGCTCAGGGGTGTCTCTAGCTGGTTCTGTTCATCGCCCCCCAACTCCACTTTACCCTCTGCTGTTACACAGGTGTCAGTGTCCTAGTGCCCTTTAACTTTGGGTCACTAAGATCCTGGGGCATATGGAGGAAGGGTTCACTCCAGGAAAATCCAGTGGGGACAGGGCAAAGACCTGAAACATATATATGCTGCACTGTAGATGGATGACCCTTGGAAGGGTTTCCTGCAGGTAAGGTACAGCCTTTACCTGATATTTCACAAAAGAGTCTTTGCTTTTATCCCTTAGTATAGTACAAATGCCAAGAATGGTGAGATTGATATGGAGCTTGTTCCCCATACAGTTCTGGGTACTCCAGGGGACTTCTCTTTCCTTTTTAATATGACTCTTCTTTTAAGTCACCTTTTCACAGTACCCATTCTATTCCTGTTTTTTTTTTTTTTCCTCAGTCCCTTGAAAATAGTCCTTCCATATTGATAAAGAATCTGGAATGTTATGCTAATACTTTAAGCAAGCAGTGAAAAGCCATTGGGTGTTTTTATTCAATACTCTGTATTTTCACAGCTTATAGGAAGCAGCATGAGAGGAAACCTAAAGGCAGGAAGAACACTTTTGAAGAGTGGATGAGAGATGATAAAGGCTGGACAAAGCAATAGTAGCAAATGTAAAGAGGAAGGATAGCTAAGAGTTCGATGATAGAATCAGTTGGTATTCGCATTACTGCTGCAGCCTTTCTGCTACAGCTCTGAGTGTCCCATCATCCATTACTATCAGGAATAGCTTTGTTTACTTGTCCGCAGTCTCTTTCCAACCCCTGCCTCAATATGTACTCCCTAGACTAATTTCTAAAAACTGTCAAACTTGTCACCACATCACTAAAAAAGTAGCACTAAGACAACAGTTTTTGGGACCAAAACTCATCAGATTCAGTGTGAAATATGAAGAGCACCTGAAAATGTTTAGGTCACATGATATTAATGCTGTTAACAGTTGGGGTATTGTATTACCGTAGTAATAGTTTCAAAAACTCAATGTCACACATATTTATTGTGAAAAATCCAATTAAAATCCTGCTTGATGATAAGAAACATGAGGATATGCAAAGTGTCCATATCCTCCTTTCTGCTACTGAGTTACACTGGGAAATGCAACTTGTATCTCTCATCACAACAGCAGAGTCATTAAAGAAAAGAGAACAACTCACAACTCAATTTGCTTTTATATCTGTACCTTCTTATATTAAGTTATCAAACTTTGAACTCCTACTGGAAACTATCTTTTTTCTTTTTCTTTTTTTTTGCTTATTGCCAAATATAACCTGTTGGGGGTTTGTAGAAAGCATATAAGTCTTCTTACAATTGTGAATAGTAGCAAGTCAGATTCTCCAATACCCTTGTTTCCCAGTGGAGAAAAAGGAAGTACCAAAGTGGAGACATGGGACATTCCACCGCATTTAAGCTCTGTGTAATTATTTATGCAATTCCAAAAATACATTTTACCATATAGGGTATAGACTCTGTTTTCTCCCTGTGAGTTGTATTCATCCATGGAAGTCTAAGGTGTTATTAACTTAAATCCTGGCAGAGCCTCATCTGTTTTAGCACTCAACAGCCCACATGGTAATTACTGCTGCTATCACAGAAGGACTTAAAATTGACACAGGATTTCTGCCCTCTAACCTGTTTTAAGAATCCTTCATCTCTGGATTTGAGGCTGAGGAATGTGCTGCCTCCCATCTTAACCTTCTGAGAGATTTATCACAGCAGGCTTGAATTACCATTGACTGGAAGATGTTGATGATCTTTATTGTGCCCATGGGTAAGAATGGAAGAGGCCAACCTTGGGGAATAGCTTTGAATGATTATAGTCCTCCAAGCTTGGAGATTTTGTCAGAGAGCCAGGGCAGAGGGCCTAGTAGAGAAATTCAGGAAAGCCAGGGAAGGGATGCATAAATGAGCAAATTAAGTGTGAAGGGTCTTGCCTACCTGCTTGGTAAGTGTTGGCATCTTTCCTCTTTTTTGGGAAGAAGCAAGTGGCATATGCATTGCCTTCTAACTCTAGAGATAGCCAGAACCATATTTGTAGGGCAGTTGATATGGATAAATCTGAAGGAGCAGTTGAAAGAAGAAAGGAAGAAGGAAAGGGAGGGAGAAAAGAAATAAGCCTATAATTCCCTTATACTGTTTCTCTTATACAGGTATACCTCCTTGTATTGTACTTTATTGTACTTCACAGATAATTGTATTTTTTTTTTTTTACCAATCAAAGATTTATAGCAACCCTGCATGGAGCCACTTGATTGTGCCATTTTTCTAACATTTTCTCGCTTTGTGTGTTCACATTTTGGCAATTCTCTCAATATTTCATACTTTTTCGTTATTATAATTGTTATAGTGATCTCATAGATATTAGTGAGCTTTTATATTACTATTGTAATTGTTTTGGGGCACCACCAATGCTGCTCATATAAGACAGCAAACTTAAATGTATGTGTTCTGACCCCTCCACCAACTGGCCATTCCCATTCTCTTTCTCATTCCTTGGGCCCCTTTATTCCCTGAGATACAACAATATTGTAATTGGGTTGATTAACAACCCTACAGTGGCCTCTAAGTATTCACATGAAAGGTAGAGTTGCATGTCTCTCACTTTAAGTCAAAAGCCTAGAAATGGTTAAGCTTAGTGAGGAAGGATGTTGAAAGTCAAAATAGGCCAAAACTAGCTCTCTTATTCCAAACAGCCAAGCTGTGCATGCAAAGAAGTTCTTGAAGAAAATTAAAAGTGGTACTCCAGTGAACACACAAAGCGAACACACTAAGAAAGTGAACACACTAAGAAAGTGAAACAGCCTTATTCTGGTGTAGAGAAAGTTTGAAGGGTCTGGAGAGAAGATCAAACCAGCCAAACATCCCTTAAGCCAAAGTCTAATCCAGAGGAAGGTCCTAACTCTCTTCAATACTATAAAGGCTGGGAGAGGTGAGGAAGCTGCAGAAGAAAACTTTGAAGCCAGCAGAGATTGGTCTATAAGGTTTTTTTTTTTTTTAATAATCTTTGCAGGTGTAGTTTTTTCATTTTTTTTAAGATTTTATTTATTCATGAAAGACACAGAGAGAGAGAGAGGGAGAGAGGAACAGATACAGGCAGAGGGAGAAGCAGGCTCCAAGCAAGGAGCCTGATGTGGGACTCCATCCCGGGTCTCCAGGATCACGCCCTGGGCTGAAGGCAGTGCTAAAGCGCTGAGCCACCGGGGCTGCCCTGGTTTATGAGGTTTAAGGGAAGAAGCTGTCTCCATAACATCAAAGTGCAAGGTGAAGCAGCAAGTGCTGACGTAGAAGCTGCATAAGTGATCCAGAAGATCGAGCTCAGATAATTCGTAAAACTGGGTATGCTAAACCACAGATTTTCAATATAGATGACACGGCCTCCTATTGGAAGCAGATATGATCTAGGATTTTGATAGCTGGAGAGAAGTTAATGGCTGGCTTCAGAGCTTCAAATGATAGTTGACTCTTCTGTTAGGGGTTAATGCAGCTGGTGACTTTAAGTTGAAGCTCATACCCATTGAACATTCCAAACAAATCCTAGGACCCTTAAGAATTATGCTGGATCTATTCTATGCTCTATACATAGAACAAAACCTGGATGACAGCACATCGGTTTATAACATTGTTCTCTGAATATCTTAATTTTAAACCCACTGTTGAGACTTACAGAAAAAAAATTCCTTTCAAAATATTACTACTCATTAATAATGTAGCTGGTCATCCAAGAGATGTACAATGAGACCAATGTTGTTTTCATGTCTATTAGCACAACATCCATTTTGCAGCCCATGGATCAAGGAGGAATTTTGACTTTCAAGTCTTATTAATTAAGAAACACATTTGGGGGTGCCTGGGTGCCTCAGGCGGTTAAGTGTCTGACTCTTGATTTTTGCTCAGGTCATGACCTCAGGATCCTGAGAGGGAGCCCTGTGTCACCTCCGTGCTCAGCAGGGAGCCTGCTGGAGATTCTCTCCCTCTCCCTGCTCACACATTCTTCCTCTCTAAAATAAACAATATTTTTTAAAAAAACAAAACATATTTTGTAAGGCTATAGCTGCCATAGATTCCTCTTTTGCATCTGGGAAAAGTAAATCGAAAACCTTCTAGAAAGAATTCACCATTCCAAATGCCATTAAGAGGGAAGAGGTCATGGAAAGAGGTCAAAATATCAACATTAACAGGAATTTGGAAGAGATTGATTCCAGCATTCATGGATGCCTTGGTGCCTTGGACGGGTTCAAGACTTCAGTGGAGGAAGTAATTGCAGATGTGGTAGAAACAGCAAAAGAACCAGAATTAGAAGTAGAGCCTGTAGCTGTGACTAAATTGGTGTGATCTCCTGATCAAACTTTAATGGATTAAGAGTTGATGAGCAAGGAAAGTGACTCTTGAGATGGAAACTTCTCCTGGTGAAGATGCTTTGAAGGTTGTTGAAATAACAAAGGATTTAGAGTATTACATAAACTTAGTTGATAAAGCAGCAGGGGGGTTTGAGAGAAGTGACTCCCAATTTTAAAAGAAGCTCTCCTGTGGGTAAAAGGCTATCAAATAGCACCACATCCCACAGAGAAATCACTCACGAAAGTAAGAGTCGATTAATGTGGCAAATCTCATTGTTGTCTTATTTTAAGAAATTGCCAAAGCCACCTCAACTTTCAGCGACCACCTTCCCTTTATCAGTCAGCAGCCATCAGCAAAGGTAAGACCTTCCACCAGCAAAAAAGATTACGTGATGCTTAGCATTTTTTTAAGAAATAAAGTATTTTTAACTAAGGCATGCACATTATATTATTAGACATAATGCTATTGTACACTCAATAGACTACTGTATAGGATTGTTTATCCTAATATGTTATGTTATGTTAGGTTAGGTTAGGTTAGGTTAGGTTTTAACCTAATTTCATTTAACCCAGGCTCAGTTGGTTGGGAGGCCAACTCTTGGTTTCAGCTCAGGTCATGATCTCAGGGTCCTGGGAATGAGCCCACATTAGGCTCCATGCTCCGTGGGGGAGTCTGCTTCAGGATTCTTCTCTCTCTCTCTCTCTCTCTCTCTCTCTCTCTGT
Organism: Canis aureus; assembly: GCF_053574225.1. NCBI lineage: Eukaryota > Metazoa > Chordata > Mammalia > Carnivora > Canidae > Canis > Canis aureus. The sequence continues at coordinate 28,846,118 of NC_135632.1, forward strand.
TCCTCCCCCTGCCATCTCCCCCCTCTTTCTTTTTAAAGTAAATAAATAAACCTTTTTTTAAAAAGTCATTTATCCCTCTTCATTGCAGTGTTTACTTCATTGGCGTGGTCTGGAACCAAGCACACAGTATCTCTGAGGTGTGCCTCTACACATTTTTTTTGTCATATATGCAATGGGAAGGCAGACATCAGGCTAGTGCATGCCAAATCATTACAAAATTTGAATTTAAAGGAACCCATGTTGAGAACTTTTGCTGAATTTATAAAATGTCAAAGGTTATATCTCATTGTAACTTAAGAGACAAATCTCAAAGTGATCTTTCAACTGCTCCAGAACATGATGTGAAATGACTGCTGTGTGATTAGAGATACTGTCAGGTGGGCAGCTCTTCCCTTGGCTCTCTCTCACCTGATATGCTTTTGCCTCTCTCTAAGATGCTTTGGTTCACCTGTTCAAAGTCTCTGTGGAGACAATAATGATGCCTATCTGAGTGCATAGATAAAATGGATTTTCAGGAAAATTAATAGCCTCTGTTCTTATTTAGATGATGTTTTTCTAAGATAGCTAACAGAGAGATGCTTTAAGGTGTGATCCAAATATCAGATTCATACTGTTTTGCCATGTCCCTGCTATTACTATGTCCAGGGTCTGATTGATAGCTTGCCATGATGGTTCTTTTTGTTCCTACCATAGCTACAGCATTAGTGAAAAGAGCTCCCAACTTGAAATGATGGCCATAGGAAAAGTTAGAATTAAGAGCCATTCTGGGATGATGAGGATAGTAGTGTTTGGCCAGGAATATGGCTTATTTATGAGTTTTCCCCATTAGTCATAGATGATAGAGTTGATTTATTGTCTCATGGTTTTTGAGTTGCTCTATCTACCACTGGACTGATGAATGTGAGGATATTAGAATTGAGGGACCAAGTTAATTGGAGAAGAGTAGTTAATTGATACCCCCCATGGTCCAAGGTTAGTTACTGTAGGAGCTATGTTTGGATCCCAGGTCTCCTGGAGCCTGGTGATGGGATATTGAAATAGGATTGCTGTTACATAGCTATTTGGGAAGATGAATGAAAGGAAATCATAGATCTGAATCAAAAGATCAAAGGAATTCATGATGCTGAAGCTATTAGGAAGATGTGGTGGAACAGGGACACAGTCTATGCATACTTTATATAGTAGAAGCACATTATACACACTTTTTTGTATATTCAACTACACTTTTCAAAAAGTACAAAGCAGATAAAATAAAATGTGATTTTTTTTTTTATGTCAGATGGCCCCTATATCAACTCCTTCATCTGGTGCTTAACTAAAGAAAAAAAATTTGTTAGATTCTAAGGTTGGATAGATATCTCAGCCTGTTTTGGAAATTATGAAATGTAATGCAATATATACAAAGCAACTTAAAATATCAGAATATCAGTATTCTGACTGTTATTTTTGTCTTATACCCAACTTAGAAATCAACTCCCAAATAAGGTGTATATTCACAATAGTAATGTTTTTTCCCCCATCAAAAGAAAAATGAAGGAAAAATCTATGTGAGTAGATGAATAGTTTTGTTTTTAAGCAGTAACTTTTTTGCCATTTTCAATTTTCTCTTTTGCCCAGGAATGCTTTTTAGTAGGAAATCTAGTATAAGAATTTTAATATACTCTGAAAATGTATATCTTAATATACATAAAAACATTTTAAAATATGAGCCTTGGGTTTGAACCTAAAGCTACTAATGATATTTCTCAGGGTTCTTTTGTGCAAAAAATAGAATTGTACTTGATTACCTCTTTTTAAAATATGTTCATTTTTTTAAAAGATTTTATTTATTTATTTGACAGAGAGCATAAGCAGGGGGAACAGCAGGCAGAGGCAGAGGGAGAAGCAGGAACCTAAGCAGGGAGCCTGATGTGGGGCTCTATCCCAGCACCCTGGGAACATGACCCATGAAAGCATATGCTTAACTGACTGAGTTACCCAGGCGCCCCTAAAATATGTTCTTAAAGTAGAAAAATAGACATGCATAAGTGTAGAGTTTGATAGGTTTTCAAAAACTGAACATTCCTATGTAAATAACATAAAAATCATAAAGCAAAACTTGACCAGCATCCTAGAACTCCCCCAACCTGTTTCCCCTTCAAATCACAATCTCCTAAACTACCAACCTGACTTTTAACACTGTAGGTGAGTTTTGACTGTTTTGTACTTAATGTAAATGTATTCTACTCGTTTGTGACTGGCTACTTTTGCTCAATATTATGTTAGTGATATTCATCCGATTGTTGATTATTGCATAATGTTCATTCACAGTGCTGCCTAATGTTGTATTGTGGGAATGTATCTTAATACTGCCATACAGTTTTTAAAGTATATGTACTAATTTGCAACCAGCTGGCATGTAGGAGAGTTCAAGTGACTGCATTTCCCCCAAAACTTGGTATTTTCCATCTTTTTTACTTTAGCCATTCTGGTGGGCAATCATTGATTTTTAAATCGACTAAATAAACCTCCAGCAAACTCCTACCAAACAAAGGTCTTTATTTAGCAACCCATTCGTGCTGGGGGTGGAAAGGGGCAATGTTTCATAAAGTGGAATGCTTCAACATCAACAAGTTCAAAAAAGAAATACAGTTTGAATTACATAAGCAGAAATATCTCAGCACAGACAAGTGTTTTTGTTTAAAATACAGCCTTATTTTCAAAGAAAGCATTTCATTTGGGATTGAAGAGATATGCATATGGGCTAGTCATTTATGGAATCTGAAAACTGACATTTTTAAGATTTTGGAGGGGAGGTGTGGGATAGAAGAAAACAGTAAGGACTTTATTAACTGCACCAGTAATGATTGAGGTTTTCATAAGAAAAACACGAGGCAGTGGTTGATTTGTATTTTTATTACTGTTGCAGGGTCTCCATTTTGGTGCCTATTGGATATTGTTCCTATAAAGAATGAGAAAGGAGATGTGGTACTTTTTCTGGCCTCATTCAAAGATATAACAGATACAAAAGTGAAGATTACTCCAGAAGATAAAAAAGAAGGTTGGTACTGTTTTCAGAAAACATTGACAGATGGAGCAACATTTTGAAATTGTTTACTCAAAAACTCTGGGAGGAAAAAAAAATTGCCTTTTTAATAACAGCAACTGATAAATATTCAGAACTGTTAGCAGTCAGTATTTGGTGCCTATTCCAAAATCACAGAGACATTACATGAATTTACATTCTTGTCTGAGTAATAAAGACTCATTTGACAGGAACCAGAAGTTCATATTCCTATGCAAATAGAATGAGAATGGAAAATAGTTTACTAGAATATAAAGCATCACACCAACTTGTTTTATTAGGGAAGAAAATGAATCAAGAGCAATAAGTGAACTTAAAATGATGTGATTAAAAGTATATCTGTCAGTTTCATCTAAAGTGAAGTAGCTCAAAACCTAGAAGTGAAAATTTCACGTGCAAAATTAAGAATCAAGTTTAATGGTTGCTAGAGTGGACTGTCGGAAACAAATGTGTATCTGTATCTCATCATACAGAACAGTATAATGATTTGTTTTAAGGTATAAATAAGCTTTTAATGATCTTTAAAGGAGTCTAAGGCTCTATGTTGCTTTCCTTTTAGTTATACTTTTCCTTCTGTTTATACTTATTATGAAATTTCTTGCAATTCATGCAAACTGACAAAAATTGATGCTGAAAAAATGTCAGTTTTGTTTCACTTAAACAGGAGTAGGATTAGATACTTTGGGGTGACCAGAGAAAAAGCAATCGTCATTTCAGGGATGTCCTATGTAGTAAATTCTTTATGAGAACAAGCTATTTGGCATTCAACAACTATGTCTTTTTAAGAATGAACTCTTACTCCGGTTCTTTTAAAACATATATGTTAGTGTTTTAAATATAGAATGTCTCTTGAAATGACAACCCAAAAGAGAGAACTATCATGGTACTCCCACCCCCACTTCCATCATTTAAAATGTTTGCAAATACACAACCCTTTTCCTGTGTGTTTGCATGACTAAATGGTTAGGCATATTTTACATACAAAAGGAAAGAACAGTCTTACAATGAAAGTTACGTGGATATTACAGCAAGTGTAACACCTGTCCAGTGAGAGAAAAGAAAATGTGGGAGTCAATGTGCAGTTTTGTTTTTAGTTTTGTTTGTTTGTTTTTGTTTTTGGTATTATAGGAATATGGAAGGTGAGTATGAATTGTATTTGCTCACAGCACTTGTTGACACTAAATGTGTGGATTTTCTCCATACCAAGAACCAGTTCTCCAACTTTATGGACACCAGCTGGGGGTCCTATCATGTAATTCAGCTCTGACACTACTCAGAGTTAGTGTCAGACTCCACAGGTTTATGGGTTCATTCCCACAAGACTGCCCTCAATTCAGATGCTAGTCACAAATATTGGGAGCCCAGGGTACCTGTACACTTCTGTCCTACTTGGCTTTAAAGTTGGAGGCTCTGCTACCCCACATTCCCCTCTGCAAATACGGTAATTTGTTAGAATAGCTCCCAGCACTCAGGGTAACACTTTTCTTATATTATTACAAAGGATACAACTCAGAAATAGCAAAATGGAAAAAATGCATAGGGCAAGGCATGGAGAGGGGGAATCTGAAGCTGCCATGGTCCCTGTGGGTGAGCCACACTCCCAGGACCTCAGTGTGTTCACCAGTTCAGAAGCCCTCAAGCCTGCTGCAGGAATTCTTACAGAAGTTTTATTATGTAAGCATAATTGATTACATCATTGGCCATTGGTGATTAACTCAGTCTCCAGCCCCTCTCCTCTTCCAGAAGGTTAGGCATGGGGTGAAAGTTCCAACTCCCTAATCTTGCCAGGGACCCCCAGCTACTAATCATTCATCACTGAAGCTATCTAGGGAACCCCAGCCACTAATCATTCATCAGTGTATAAAAGACACTCCTCATCTCAGAGATTCCAAAAAATTAATAGAGTTGTTTGCCAGGAACAGGAGAGAAAGACATTTATATACATGTTTATATATACACACATTTATATATATGTATATATGTTTATATATATATTTATATTTATTATGCCACAGTAAAGAATATTTAAATAAAATCATTATTCATATATTGAATATGTGTGTATATTATGTACACCCATATATGTGTAGATAGAAATATAAAACTAAAAAATATATGACTACTACTTTTTTTTTTTTTTTTTTTTTTTTTGCTTCAAAGGGAGCAATTTAATTAATCTGACTTGCTTTAAACATGAGGATCATGTGTCATGGTTTTATAAAATTTAACTCATCACCTTTGTCTTAGGTCTGTCATGTCTGCTCTGCAGATAGGGAGAAATTCCTGTCCTGGAAGACTGAAATTGATAAAAGGAGCAAACTATACTTACTCACTTGGGGTTTGAAAGAGCTCAATGAAAACGCTCCTTTTCTCCACCCAAGCGCTGGACCAACTCACAAGGGAATAAGAATAAAGCAGATGGGAGACCAGCATATCACCTTTCTTTCTGATAATACTGATAACAGAGCATCTGACATGTATCATCTACAGCAAGTGAGCTTCCCCTTTCTCAGCTCTGGATTTAGGCAGAGTTACCCTTGGTCAAGCTGTAATGAGGCAAGGCAGATCTCCCCAAATTATAAATTCAAGCTCAAGGACCAGAGCAGATCAGGTGTTCCCCAAGGCAGCTGTGCCTTAATACCGTCCTTCCAAATGTGATCCAATTAAGTTCCTCTTCTTTCCCTGGGAAGAATTGAGTAAAGTAGCAGAGAGAGGCCACATGTTTCACACTAACAGAACTGCTTGCGCATGAAAGACCGCACTTGCCATTTGGGGGTGGAGGGCATAAATTTGGATACTCTGGAACCAGTGACAATTTTACTAATTCAAAGTTCTTTTTTTTGTAATATTTTATTTATTTATTCCTGAGAGATAGAATGAGGCAGAGAGAGAGACACAGGCAGAGGGAGAAGCAAGTTCCATGCAAGGAGCCTGATGTGGGACTTGATCTCGGGTCTCCAGGATCAGGCCCTGGACTGAAGGCGGTGCTAAACCGCTGCCCCTAATTCAAAGTTCTATCTTAAAAATGAGTTTTACGTTTATATTTAAATAAATATGTTCAACTATGCTCAGTAATAGTCCAGTTTGTTTAGGGAACGTGTACGATCATGTTCTATCACTTGCAAAGTTTAAAGCAAAAAATATCAACAAAACATTTTTAACATTAACTATATAATGCAAAGTATGACTTAGGAATTTTGAAATATTTGACAACAGTCCCTAAATTTTTATAGTTTTATAACTTTTTCCTCAAATGATTATTACTTTATATGAGATTATGTATTATTTCCAACATGTACTGCGCACTTAAGAACATTTTCTTCTGTTACTACCTTATTATAAATGTCCCACCAATATTATAAAGCCAATATGGTTATAAAATGATCTTAAATAATAGATATATATTTCTTTTCTTTATTTTTAACCTGCCATTAATAGAGAAAAATACATTAAAATTCACCAATTGATGGCATGTCTTGCAGGAAAGGCACATCTTAGCGTATGATATTTTTAGAACTTCAGGATAAGTGTTTGAAAATCATTAAAATGTCACTGTGTAACTGGAGCAATATTGTTTCATAGCACTAGAAAACTCTAAGTGAGCCTGATTGACCTGGTATTGCACCTCATACAAATGTATCACTGAAGTTCATTGGGTTGTAGAAATAAGATTTGTGTTAATTAAATTAATTTTTACCAAGGCTCAATTATGGACTTTAAGAGGTATAACTTGTGCACTTCTATTTTTAAAAAATACTTTCATCATTAATATCTATACTGCTTGAGGTTTTCTTAAAGATTTTATTTGTTTATTCATGAGAGACCTAGAGAGAGAGAGAGAGGCAGAGACACAGGTAGAGGGAGAAGCAGGCTCCATGCAAGGGAACCTGATGTGGGATCTGATCCCAGGACTCCAGGATCATGCCCTGGACCAAAGGCAGGCACTAAACCACTGAGCTACCCAGGGATCCCCCTTGGGGTTTTATTTGAAATGAAGAAAAACATATTTTATAGAAAAGGCTTGCAAGGTATGAGATACAAGGAACAGCATCAATCAGAGATTAGCATAAAATACAAAGTACTGTAGGTGTACCCGGTAGCTCTCTGAGATGTGTGTTGGGTAGGTGATGTGTGTGTGTGTTTTTGGTGGGGGAGAAGTAGAAGAGAGGGACGGAGAAGGGAGGGAGGGTATGGAGGACTTCAGCAGAAATCTGGTGATTTTTACTACCTAATACCCTCCTTATTTTGGACATGTATTTTACTTCCATTCTAAAAATAGTGTGTAAACCACTAACTTCTATATCCATTTCCAGCATTACAATAAGGTGAGACTCTGTTCACCTCTTTTACTATCAGTAAGAAATGTTTTAATACAACTTAAAAGTGGATTAATAGTGGAGTAAGTAATTCAACAAATACTTATTGAGTATCCACTCTGCCTTCAGATTTGTATTGTTAGGGGATGTCAAAATGAAGATGCTTTGGATCATCTATACTTACCTGAAATCCTGGTTCCACCACATGTTGGGTATTAGATCTTAGACTAGCTGCTTATCATCTCAGAGACTGAATTTTCTCATCTATAAAATGGGGTAATTGTACGTGTCTACATTTGTTTTAGATTGTCAAATGACAAAAATCATGGAATTTAGAAATGGATTTGGTGCCCTTTATTCAAGGGAAAACACTCCATGGATTGGGAGTATACAGTGTGTCACGAGCAGTGGGTCACTCGGATTTTGGACAAGAATGAGTTTTCTAGGGACGTAGTAGGGGCAACATGGAAACAATGTGATTGGCTAGGAGATAGGGGATTTCTTTATGAGGCTAGCAAGGTCCTATATTTTAGGATAAGGTAAGCTAGCTAAAGCTGATTTGGAGGATAGTGCTTGGTGTATATTAGGATTCCTTGACAGGTATTTCCCCTAAGTGCAGCCTAGCATAGGTTTAGATGTCAGGGCACTGGGTCCCATTTTGTGAGTCCCAATATATGAATCAATTTTATTGAGGTTTATAAGAAATAATATATGCAAATCATATAGGACAGAAAATATGGAATACGCTCAGTAAAAGATAGCTGTGGTCATTGTTATATTCTCTCTGTATTATTTTAATAGCTAGCTGTTATTGAGTCTCTGCCTCATACTAACAGAAACTTCATTTATTTCTCATTATAACTGTGTGAATTAGGTATTATTCTTATTTCCATTTACCAATGAATTTAAGTGCAATAATAGTTGATAAAGTTGACAGAGTAAAAAAAAAAATCTTAATATAACTAAGATTTACATTTGTATAACCAAATCAAAGTCCAGAGTGTACATTATTTTCTTGGGATTCTTTTTTTCTCTCCTAAGAGCTTGTGATCTTATGAAGGACACCGATCCAGTATTTGTGATACAGTGTAGTCAATGATAGTAGAGAGGCAGAACTGGTAAATCCTTTCCAGAAAAGGGAAAAAGATAGGGTGGGGCCAACAAGAATTGGAGCAGAGCCAAGAACTTCATAGGGAAAATAATATTTAAGCAAATCTTGAAAGACGAGTGGAGTTTGATGCACCCAACAGAGGGATGTTATTTTCAGGAGCTGAACTAGCAAATAGTTGACATTTTTTGGAAGCAGATTATGAAAGTCAGGAAGCTGAAGTTTATCTCTATCTAAGTAGGCAGAGCTTAAGTCTTAAATATTGTATTACATCATTCTTTATTTTTTCTTCAAGTTTTTATTTAAATTCCAGTTAATATTTTAGATATAGATGGTGTGGAGTGTAGAAGATGTGGAGCTAGAGTTCACAGTTAGAAGTAGGACTTGACAGGAGATGAAGGCAGAAGACTGACTCCAAGTTTCTGGCCTGGGGACAATTAGGGGCTGAATTGTGTGCTTCCCAAATCCTATGTTGAACAGCCTTAAATTCACTACCTCCGCATGTGACGGCATTTGGAGATAGGGCCTTTAAAGAGGTAATTAAGATGAAATGAAGCCATATGGTGGGCCCTAATCCTGTCTGACTGGTGTCCTCATAAGAAGAGTAGATTTAGACATAGGGAGACATGAGGGGTGTGCACGCACAGATGAAAGGCTGTGTGACCAGGAAGCAAGGGGGCAGCACCTCCCCTTTTGACTCTCAACAGATGTGCTTTTATGAAAGCAGGTCTTACATTCTCATCACCCCTGCAACCCACTTTCTAACAACCATTCATGTTAACCTTCTTTTTTTCTTTTAAAGATTTTATTTATTTATTTGTGAGAGACACAGAGAGGCAGAGACATAGGCAGAGGGAAAGGTAGGCTTCCCTGTGGGGAGCCCCGCCCCTGCCATGCAAGACCAGATCCCAGGTCCTCCTCATGTTGACCTTCTTGAAGTCTCTGGACAAACCAAGCTGGTTTATTCACACTTAACGAATACAATTCATCCTCATTTTTCTACACACCCATTTCTCAGATTTGCCCTGAATCTAACCACGTTTGTCACTCCTAGTCACCAGGGGAATCCTACTTCTTTTCGTTGTTGTCAGTTTGCCTGAACCACCTGAGCTCAGGGTGGGGGTCCTTCCCTTGGACAGCTCTGTGTTTTCTGCTGGCTTCATTCATCTGGCTTGTCTTTCTCAAACTGTGAAGAGGACCTTAAACTTGGCATACTCCTCCATTGTCTTTGAATTTCTGAAGTGCCTGCACATAATAGATAAAGAGGACATACTTGCTGATTAATTCATTTTAAATTTTTTTTTTTTTAAAGATTTTTTATTTATTTATTCATAGAGACACAGCTAGAGAGAGAGAGGCAGAGACACAGGCAGAGGGAGAAGCAGGCACTATGCAGGGAGCCTGATGTGGGACTCGATCCCGGGTCTCCAGGATCACACCCCGGGCTGCAGGCGGCGCTAAACCGCTGCGCCACTGGGGCTGCCCTGATTAATTCATTTTATTAAAGGACTTTCCCCTACAAGACAATGTTCAGTTTTTTTTTAAAGTTCCTTTCCTCAGGACGCCTGGGTGGCTCAGTGGTTGACTGTCTGCCTTTGGCTCAGAGCCTGATCCCAGTATCCGGGGTCGAGTCCCACATCGGGCTCCCTGCGAGGAGCCTGCTTCCCCTCTGCCTATGTCTCTGCCTCTCTGTCTGTGTCTCTCTCATTAATAAATAAATAAAATATTTAAAAAATAAAAAAGAAGAAAGAAGAAAAGAAGAAAGAAAGAAAGAAAGAAAGAAAGAAAGAAAGAAAGAAAGAAAGAAAAGAAAGAGAAAGAAAGATCTTTTCCTCTATAGTCAGTTCTATTTGTCTGTTTTCCAAACTTCATTTCACAGTAGTTCATTCATTATAACTGATCTGGTTTTCCATTCAAACCAGTTGCGCACATAATTTGTGCCTTATTGTTTCAGGCACAGGGCCCGAGGCAATTATTTTTGTTTATTTCTTGTAGGACGCCCCAGTTTTGGTTTGAAATGCTGGTTGACACCAAGCTATGCATTATGTAACAACGACATCACCAGTTAACCCAGACCTGGAGACTTTTAGTTATAATTTCTAAAAAAATGAGCACTTCAGAATTGTCTTGAGAATTTAGGGGTTGATGTGTGAGGCGCCTCATATTATCTTCAGCAGTGATACAAACCAGTATTCAAATGCAATGGCTTTCCTGGTAGCCTCACTTTTGGCAGATAGCAGCAGGTTGTCAGTATTAACTACACTGATGAAAGTTTAACATTGCACCCACCTTTTCCTCTTACTAAGTGACTTCAGAAGAAATAAAAATGAATAGCTGCACTATACAATTAGATATCAATAGCAGTTGCAAGAACCTGAAAACCTAACAGCATAAGCTTAACCAGTATGGGCTTTATTTTCTCATATTGCAAAGTGTCTGGAGCTGAGCAGCCCATGTTTAGAATGGTTACAGCAATACTGGTAGGCACTCAGGTTCTTTTTTGCCTTTCTGCTCTGCTGTCTTCATGTGTGCTGCTTGTCATTCTCATTCTTTTCATTTTTAAGTTTTTTTTTTTTTTTAAAGTAACCTACACCCAGCATGGGGCTTAAACTCACCACCCTGAGATCAAGAGTTGCGTGCTCTTCCTACTGAGCCAGCTTGCACCTCATTCTCATTCTTGTCATTTCATGGTTCTAAGATGCCTGTTGCACCTTTAGAACTCATTTCTGTTGAGACAGAAAGGATAGTGAAAGACAGAGGGCAAAGGCTTCTCCTTTTGAGGCTTTGCTTTTGTGGGCGGAAGGAGTGTCCGGGAATTTCCATCAAGTTGTCAATGACCATAACTCTTTCACATGGCCTTCTCTAGCTGGAAGAAAGGTAGGAAATCAAAGTTTTCCAGTCTATTTATAAGGTTTTCACACATTTAGAGTAGAAATAGCCAAGAGAAGAAGGACTTGGAAGTCAGGTTAGGTCAGCCAATCTAGAGTGTCTATCATTTACTGATGATTTTCTATAAGTCAGACAGATTATCCACAGATTCTGCTAGAATGGAGAAGAGTGAAACTTAAAAAAACAAAGTGAAAGCAAGTGAACTGTCCAAAACCTCGGTACCATGAGAAGATGGAGACAGGACTCAAGCCCCAGGACTGCCTGGTCTCAGAGCAGCTCTCTTTCCATCATGCCCTAGGGCCTCCTATGAAACAAATTATAGAAATTTGGAAATGAGGTGGACAGAAGTCTGGGCTTGTTGCAGTCCCTTCTCCAAACCCCACGTGTGATTGTCATCAAAACAGAAAGCTCCTGCCCCAATTCTTTTTACCATTCTTATTTCTTATTTAGAGTCCTTACTGTTCAATGTGAGATCCAAGGACCTGACACACGAGGCAGGCCCTTATCACCCTCTGAATAAGAATCTGCATTTTAGGGCAGCCCTGGTGGCACAGCGGTTTAGCGCCGTCTGCAGCCTGGGGCCTGATCCTGGAGACACGGGATCGAGTCCCACGTCGGGCTCCCTGTGTGGAGCCTGCTTCTCCCTCTGCCTGTGTCTCTGCCTCCTCTCTCTCTCTCTCTGTCTCTATGAATGAATAAATAAAATCTTTAAAAAAAAAAAGAATCTGCATTTTAGTAAGATCCTCAGATGATTTACCTGTGCCTCCGAATTTGCGAAGACTTTGGCCATACACATTTCTTAGAAGGGGCTTCTGTGACCACCCTGTCTGAAGGAGCCCACCTCCAGCCATCCCTTACATCAGCATGTTCATTGTCCTCATAGCATTTACTGCCATCTGAAACGAACTTCATCAAAACTAATTTCTACTGTAATAATTCTATCCTCCATTAAAATTTAGGTTACATCAGGGAACACTGTGGGTATCACTTACACTCAGTAAGTTCTCAAGAAATACTAAGGGATGGATGGATGGATGAATACATAAATGTATAAATGACGTCCAATTTAGCAAGTTTTATTATTCAGGGAGAGAAAACAACATAGCATTCTTGCTTCTTCAAAATCAGATCATAACTATCAAAACTGCATGTCTCAGGTGTACATTCTTTTTTTTTTTTTTTTTTTCAGGTGTACATTCTGATGAATATATTGTTTGGCTCTTTTGTGCCTGATTTAAATCAAAGACCATTTGACATGTATTTACCTGAGTCCGTTCCCTCTCAAAACGTGTTCTTACTGCTGGTGTTGAATGGCTATTTCACTTAAAATAGAATCTTTGCTATTGGTCAATTTCCTGTTCTTGTTGATTTTTCTGATTATCTTTCAGTTTCTGGGAATTTCAATTTGGTCAATATTTTTAAGGTAACTGAAGTCATTATATATTCTGCCTGTATATATATATACACACACACACACACACACACACACACACACACAAATATTCTCCAAATCATTAAGCCACTGATCAGATATTAATTACATTTGAGATGATTTTTTTGTATACATGGAATATTTTAATTTTCAGTATGGAACATTCTAATACTGTTCCCATCACTTTCTTTTGTTTACAAAGTGGAAGAAACATATGCAGATATCTTAATAGAGAGCAGTTGTCTAATGGGAGAACTATTGTAAAAATTGATACTTTTTTGTGAGGACATCTATTTCTGCCTCCAGGAAATCCATACCAACTCTTTGTCAAATATGTGATGAAATATGAAATGAACAGCCCAGGCAGATGCTTAAGGTGATTGAAGAATCTTCATCTCATCTATATTATCTATATTAAAAGAAAAAATCCTTTGGGTTTTCTGTACATTTTCACTATCTTCATTTTTAAAATAGTCTTCCAAAGACAAATAGTGAAAGCCAAAATTTATAAACTAAGTTGCCTTTAGGGACCATGGGATAATAAGATGAGTGAAATCCTGTGATAAACTGTGGTGGAAACTGAGGCATAATGTACATGTTTTGCTTCACAGTCTTTCCATTTTAAAGAAAAACTTAAAAAAATGAAAAATAAATAAAATAAAATAAGGAAAAACTTAAAATATTCTGCAACCAATTTAAACATATCTGTGGACTGAATTTTTTCTTGGAACTTGTCATCCTTGGACAAATCTTTATGAACCTAATACCTTATTATTCTAATTTTTATAAAAGGTATTTATAGTTTTATTACTTCATGAATGGAGACATGATTTTGACCATTTTGCGGGGTGAATGTAACATTTAAAACATTTTGTAATTAAATGCCCAACTAATTGAAACACTAGACAAATGAGTATTAAGAAGATTAATAAATTCAGGCTGAGGGTTTAGCACTGCCTTCAGCCCAGGGCCTGATCCTGGAGACCCGGGATCAAGTCCCGCGTCGGGCTCCCTGCATGGAGCCCACTTCTCCCTCTGCCTGTGTCTCTGCCTCTCTCTCTCTCTATCTCTATCTCTCTCATGAATAAATAAATAAAATTAAAAAAAATTCAGGCTGAGAATTTTAAAAAGCCATATAACTGGACCTCTGGTTGGTTATATGCATTCTTAGTGATATTCTCTGTATCCAACAGAATTCACCTGGAGGTTGGTATTAGAGAGTGTTCCTAATTCAGGGATTATAGCTGTTATGCAACTGTCATGAATGATATGGTACAGTCTGGAACCATGGACAGATCTATGAGGTCCTGTGTCTCTGGGATCAGCATCCTATGGAGAAGCATACCTAGGTCTGGCAGGACATGGGTTTGTGCTGCAGAGGGTGGTGGTGTAGGAGTGGTTACCCTTTTTGCATTTCTTTTTATATGGGTTAGTGTGGTGATGGCTTTGCCAGTGTGAGAAAAACAGACTGTTAAGTGCCAAGAGCTTAGGTGTCAGCCTTTCAGGTAAGTGCTGGGAAACACTGAAGGGAGGGCCTGGGTCCCCAGTTAAAGGGGGTTTGAGTTTAGTTTCTGCCTCTCACATCAATAAAAGTCAACTGTCCATCACTGCTAGCTTGTTTGCAGACAGGAAGATCTGAGAGCCCCACTGAGCAATCCTGTTCGTCTCTACAAACAGGCTTCCCCCAAATTCCATGAGGCTTTGAATGTGTTTATTTGACACATTTTGTGGGGAATGATGTGGCTCGGAGAGAACATAGAAGTTTCACTAGATAAATGTCTACTGAAATGTTCATCTAATTGCTTCAATTTCTTGAAATTATATGGTAACTCAATTTTATTTAATCTACTTTAAAAATACATCTTTCAGTTCTTGAGAAAAATATGTACAGACTCAATGTGGAGAATCAAATTTTTTGCCTAAGTATTAGCATTTCATAGCAAACATTCATATTAATGTTGATGCAAGATGGGAGGTGAGATGAATATTTATTAGCTAGAAAGCTGCTAAAATGACTGATTATATTGAGAAGAAACTTTGGAAGTTATAAATGGTGCTTATGAGCTCATTGGTGTGTGCGTTTGTTTCTTTATTGTGTTCCTTTTCCCCTTCTAGACTCTGAGCTGTGTGAAGGCGGAGCTACATCTGATTCACTTTTGAGTGAATTTAACCAGAATGGAGATTAGGGGTGGGCACATGAAAGACTGAACTGAGTGCCATTAAGAGATGAAGAGTCTTGTGGCGATTTAGAATCAGTTTAGAATGATTTTTTTTAATTTATTTATTAAAGGGAGTTTTTGAGCTAGGGAAACTCCAGCAATAAGCTGAGACTTAGGGGGTAAATGGGGGATTTTTAAGCATATGGGAAGTCTTACGTAGCAAGGTAAAATAAAGTAGCAGAACAGGCAGAGATAGTAAAACTATTGAAAAGGAAAATAACAACTTCTAATGACTAATGAAGAAAATCAATGATCCTTGTATGAAAAGGAGAAATGGGATATTCCAGATATATCTGATACAAAATTTTTAGTTTATTTATACAACCTTAGTGAAAAGATGGGTAAAATATGCCTACTAGATGGAATATGAAAGCCCACACATTATAGCACAATATGAGAGACACATCTGTGAGGGCTCATCTCTCAAGAAAGTGGTTTAGGGTAATGTGATCACTAAGAAATGTACTCAGGAACATCTGAAGGAAGCTGTAAAACCCAACAGAGAAGGAGGGAATATGATAGAGCCCTGAGTCCCATTGAAGCACAGTGTTAAGAAGTAACCATCAGAGTGGCTAAGTATCATGATTTGGGTTGATTTCTCCAGTATTTACTCTCTTACATGTTTAAGGTGCCATAGTATGAGCTGAGAGCAGTCATTAAATGATGGAGCCCAAATGGGACTCCAGCTGTATTTCACCTTCAATAGAATTTCAGCAAAACCTGAATGATAGATTAATGAAATTACAAGTTAACAAATTATTTAACAACTTATTTATATACATTACAACCTAAGGACAGAAAACCAAACCATACCATTGGATCATGACTTTTTGAGTAAGTAGTCTAGCTTTGTGTTAAAAGGGAGGTTGGCTAAATTAAAGTTAAAATGAAATTATTCCTAATAATATTCTGTCATTACCTTCTGTGCACGAATAGAACTTCAGATAAGCCCAAATATCTGCTGAGGGTATTGTACCCTGGAAAACTGATTTTCAATGATTCTAGTCTAACTGCAAAGTTCCTGGGAAAATGCTGGCTACCAGTGAGTAGGAAAGGACTAGAGGGTATCCAAAAATTCTCACATAACCAGAGAACAGGAACATGGTGAATGAAAGGAGTTTCTCAAAGGCTTGACAAAATATTCTGCTCAATTACATGAGCTCATTGGCAGCCTTGGGATAACAGGAGAACCTGAAAGCCAAGAATGCTAATCAATATCTGCAGAAGTACTGCTGGCTGGCCATTTTACTCTGTGCAGTCATTGCTAGATTTGTGGATTGGAGTTATATCCATTATGTACACTAAGAAATGCATTTTTGCTGGTGTCTTTTCATAGTGACTATCACCCTTGTGCAATCACACATCATTGTTAGAATCAAAAGAGAAGCTATTAATTTGTGAGTATAACAAACGACAGTGGTGAGAAAAAAAAATCTAATGAATCAGATGATCTAGACAAAGTTGGCAAATAAGAGTTACTGTATAATCTAATGTCTTTTGGCTGGAAATAACTACCTAGATTTTATGTTGAAAAGCCTGTTGAGGTGGCATCTTGTCTCACAGGGGAAGGCTGCTATAATCAATTACTGAACTCTGTCTACCAAGGCCATAGTGAATAGGAGAATAAAAGAAGGTGGTAGTCACAAGCAAGCCAGATATTTTTCACACCTGCTGTTGAGGAAGGAGTTATCATTTTTATAACAAGTAGAAAATTGGACACTTCAACTTTCTCGTGGGGTTAAATCAGATACAAAACAGTGTATCTTTCACATATTGAAACATTGAAGTGTCATCTATGGTGGGGGTGGTGGTGAGAGGCCCCAAAGAAGAAGACTTCTTTATCTAAACCTTGGATCTGCATAAAGCATGAAAAAAGAAAAAGAACATTTTTCATAAGAATTCCTTATCACAAGATCACACTTATTTAGATTTGGGGCTGAATTTGTAACATCTGTTCGAAATTGAGTAAACCTAGCTGAAAATTTTATTTAAAGTGATTCCAGTCTGTGAGATTACCAGGCACACAAGTCTTCTCTGATAGGGTTTTTTTTTGTTTTTTTTTTTTTTTTTTTTACTGGAAAAGTGGGTTTTATTTCAGAAATATTGTATTGAACATATTTAATTTTTTCAACATCTTTTTTTTAATTTAAATTAAATTAACCAACATATAGTGCATTATTAGTTTCAGATGTAGAGTTAAATTAGTCATCAGTTGGATATAACACCCAGTATTCATTACATCACATGCCCTCCTTAATCCTCATGCACCCAGTTATTCCATCCCCCTACCCACCACCCCTCCAGCATCCCTCAGTTTGTTTCCTATAGTTAAGAGTCTCTAATGGTTTGTCTCTCTCTTTGATTTCTTTCCATTTTGTTTTCTCTCACTTCCCCTATCCTCTGTGCTATTTCTTATATAACCCCACGTGACTGAAACCATGTTAATTGTCTTTTTCTGATTAACTTATTTTGCTCGGCATAATACCTCCTTTTCCAACATGTTGATGTAAATGGTAAGTATTCATCCTTTCTGATGGTTGAGTAATATTCGATTGTGTATGTATGTATTTGTGTGTATATATATATATATATATATATATATATATATCACATCTTTTTTTTTAATTTTATTTATTTTTGAGACACACACACACAGAGGCAGAGACACAGGCAGAGGGAGAAGCAGGTTCCCTGTGGAGAGCCTGATGTAGGATTCGATCCCAGGACCCCGGGATCATGCCCTGAGCCAAAGGCAGATGCTCAACCACTGAGCCACACAGGCATCCCTACCACATCTTCTTTATCCATTCATCTGTCAAGGGACATTTGAGCTTTTTCCACAGTTTGGCTACTGTGGACACTGCTGCTATAAACATTGGGGTGCAGATGTCCCTTCAGATCACTACAGTTGTATCTTTGGGGTAAAAACCAAGTAGTGCAATTTCTGGGTCATTGGGTAGCTCTATTTTTAACTTCTTACTGTTTCCAGAGTGGCTGTACCAGTTTGCAGTCCACCATTGGGTATTTCTAATTGCAATTCTAAAAGAATCCTGAGACAAAGTTCCAAGGAACATGAGCTTACAATGAAAGTCATCAATGCTATGAGATAAATTATCATGAGCAAGAGTCACCAGAAAAAAAAAGAAATCACAAAATTGAATCTTCAAGCCTGTAGATATTAAAATTATCAGATAAGAATATAAGTATGCTTTATTTAATGAAAATTCAAGAGGGCTGTAAAATATGATAGAGGGACAAAGACTATCAAAATAGCATGTATATTTGAAGAACCGAACAGAACTTTTATAAATGAGAAAGATAATAATTAAAAATAAACTCAATGAAAAAGATGGATAGCAGGTTAGTCATAGAAAAAGAAAAAGTAAGTGAATTAGAAAAGAAGCAATCCAATTATTGCAATGTATTACACATGAAAAAAATCAAGAGAAATAGTGGTTAGAGTAAAAAGATTTTAAAAAGTGGACTTTTAGAAAAAGAATAGAATGATGGGTAATGGGGCAGCCCTGGTGGACCAGTGGTTTAGCGCCACCTTCAGCCCGGGGTGTGATCCTGGAGACCTGGGATTGAGTCCGGCGTCGGGCTCCCTGCATGGAGCCTGCTTCTCCCTCTGCCTGTGGCTCTGCCTCTCTCTCTCTGTCATGAAAGAATGATGGGTAATAAACTATTAAGGATTTTTCAAAATTAATGCAACTCAATGTTCAAATTTAGGAAGCCCAACCAATCTGAACAGAAGAAATGTAAAGAAACCAAATCTAGAAATGTCATTGTAAAACTAAAGAATACTATGTACAAAGAGAAGATCTTAAAAGCAGGCTTAGAGAAATGACTTTATCTGCAAATGGAAGCCAATTTGACTAGCATCTCTCCTCTCAACACAATAAAAGCCTGAAGAGAGTGGAACACTATCTTCCAAGTGTTGATGAGAATCAGTGCCAACCTAGAATGTTTTATCCACTTGAACTCTTGAATAATGGAGATAAGATACAGAAACTTCCACCTAAAATATAGATCATTCACTTACATCAAAACTTTCCTTTTGGACAGTTTAATATTAGAAATGAACAAGAGGAAATGACAGGAGATACAGCAGAGATTAAAGAGATAATATAATCAAAAACTTTATGCCAATAGTTTTTCAAAATTAGGTGAAATGGAAAGTTCGTAGAAAAATTTTTAAAAGTTGACTCAAGAAGAGAAAGGAAATTTGAATTATCCTGTAATAATTAAACCTATCGAATCACTTGCTTAAATATTTTCCTCACAAATATTAAACTCAAATGATTTCATGAATGAGTATTCCCAAACATTTAATAAACATATAAACTCAGTCTTAAACATATTCTTTCAGAGGATAGAAAAATTACAATCTTGGCACTAAACCCAGCTAAGGACAACTTGCAAAGCATGGCAAAGAAAATGACAAGCTAATCTCACCATAAATGTAAATGCAAAGATTCTAAACAAAAAATAGAAACAGACTGAATCCAACAATGAATAAAAGCAACAATGCATTCTGAGCAAATTGAATTTATTACAGTGAAGAAAGATTTAACATTAGAAAGTGTATTAATAAATCTACCATATTAGCTGATTAATTTAGGAGACAATCTGATCATCTCAGTAAGTTCAGGAGTTCCACCACAGGACATATTAAAAATATTTTTATATAGAGCTCCTGGCAAAAATACAAATAAGGGAATCTTCTGCTTTTTGATCAAGGTTATGTCTACCAAAAAAATTGTAAAAAATGACCAATATAATAATCAATTGAAACAACACACTGCTGTTGCCATTTCTGTTTCGCCTAAGTTAGCAGCTCTGACTAGTGCCATGAGAAGGGAAAAATAAAAGATTGTTATGAAAGTAACAAAACTGTCATATTTTCAAATGATATAATTGCTTACACAAAAAGCTCAAAAGAATCTACAGATAAATACCGTGCTTGGTACAGTTGATTAGAAGTCTGATTAGAACCTGATTCTTGGGCAGCCAGGGTGGCTCAGTGGTTTAGTGCTGCTTTCAGCCCAGAGCCTGATCTTGGAGACCCGGGATCGAGTCCCACGTCGGGCTCCCTGCATGGAGCCTGCTTCTCCCTCTGCCTGTGTCTCTGCCTCTCTCTCTCTCTCTCTCTCTCTCGCTCTCTCTGTGTGTGTCATAAATAAATAAATAAATAAATAAATAAATAAATAAATAAATAAATACAAAGAGACAAAGAGACAGACTTTCAAACTTGCCATATTGGCAAAAATAAGCACAGGACACAACTGGCTGTTTTACTTATTAGACTCTCGTTAAGCCATAAAAAAGAAAAGAAAAGAGAAGAAAAGAAAAGAAAGAAAAGAAAAGAAAAAAAAAGAAAAAAGAAAAGAAAGAAATCTTGCCATTTGCAAGAAATGGATGGAGTGTTTTGTGCTAACTGAAATAAATCAGTCAGAGAAAGACAAATACCATGTGATTTCATTCATATGTAGAATTTAAGAAACAAAACAAATAAGCAAAGAGGGGAAAAAAGAGGAGAGAGGAAAACCAAGACATAGCCTCTTCACTCTAAAGAACAGACTGATAGTTACCAGAGGGGAGGAGATTGAAGGATGGGGTGGGGGAAATAGAGGATATGGATTAAGGTTGGCATTTGTGATGAACACTGGGTTTTGTATGGAAGTGTTGAATCACTATTTCGTTCCCTTGAAACTAATATTACATGTATGATAACTAACTGTAATTTAAATAAAAACTTAAAAACTCATTGAAAGACATCTATAGTGATGCTTAGTAAACAGTTTTTTAAAAAATAGAGGGAACTCATTTAGTTTATTACCTTAGATAATTTTGCTGTGTTAACAGCAGTGGCTGAAAATTTGTGGATAAATACAGCATTATCCTAGTAAAGAAGCAGGAAAGGCATTCACCTGAGTAAGCATGCCTTGATTTCAGTGGTTAATGTAGCCCTCAAAATTTCCCTTCTTTTTTTTCATTTAACAAAGGAATATAGTTTTCACTTCTATGTTAGATATTATTAACTTCACATTTAAAAATGAGCTTTAATGTGAATATGTATGTCAAAGTTTATTATTTTAATCTAATGTTTCCCAAAGAGTAGTAGAAGTCTCGAGTATTGTTGGTAGTGCACAGTGATTTTAAAGGACACCCAAAACACTTCTTAAAAAATATATATTATACTATACTAGCACATAGATTAGAAAGCATAATCAAAGTGCAGGCATTATTAAAATGGCCTAAATACAAATAAGTGAGTTCTTTGGAAGTAAATGTTTTAAATGTGTACAAATGTTATATGACAAAGTAAGAAAAACAATATTTAAATGAGTGTAATTTGGGATACATTCTCAATTATAGGAAGACTCACCACAGGGTAGGTAAGGTGATAAATACAGAAAATAGAAATGCAGAGTTAATCTCAGAAGCATTACAGCTTTCTAGCTATTGATTTGTTTACCTATAACTAAGGGGGGAAATGTATGTCCCTGCATTGGGGCATTTTTGTCATGAAGCTAAGCTGTGTTTGATTTCTGTAGTTTAGAAAACAAAAAGCATATTTGCTTACCATAAGGAAGTCTGGACCCTTGGGTATTCATTAATATTTACAAATTTAGTCTTAAGGGTATTTAAGAGTGGAGATTATATAACTTCTTTACATTTTGTGATTTAAAAAAAGTTAAATAATCTAGTGACTCCTTTATGAGAATCCTGGGACGATTTCTTTTAGGTCAGGATATGAGTTTTAAAAATTTATTTATAGCTACTCTAATTATTATATTCAACCATGTTTTCCTCTTTTTAATTGAGCTAGAAATTTAATAATATTTAATAATATGACTAAATAATATCAAATTTTTAGCTCTTTCTGAGTTTCATTTTGTTCTTTTCTACCCTTTGCCTAAATCCTTTTTACTTTTAAAATCTTCCTAATCTATAATTTTGTAAATGCCTTAATTGTTGCTTGGAATAGAAATGATATCCAACATTATTGAATGCTTTCCATAAGCCAGTTGTTCTTCTAAATGCTTTTCATATATTTATAAACTTAATCCTGTCAACTACCCTGTAGTGTAGGGGATATTATCATCAATGAGTTTAAAAGTTAAGTACAGTGCCCACGGGTCACAAATCTGGTAAGTAGTGAGGCCAGGACTCGAACCCAAGCCTTGGTTGGCTTCAGAGTTTGATCTGCTATAATCGCTACATTAGAGAGTTTCTACACCACGGTATAAAGGAATATATAACCATGGTAATCCCTTATAAAAATGCCGCATAGTCATTCATGAAAAAAAATGAGGAAAATACAGAAAAAAACTGAAGAAATACATGATTCCTAGGTTCATTATACAAAGAAAATCCTCTTGCATACATTCATGGATATAATCCATCCATTCCTTTTTCAATGTAAATTTCAGTACACGTTTTTAAAACAATAAGTCCATTCTCTAAAAATACTCACTTCTAGGGAATTCTTATGTAAAAACTTCATTCCTGGGACGCCTGGGTGGCTCAGCGGTTGAGCCCCTCCCTTCAGCCCAAGGCAGGATCCTGGAGTCCTGGATCAGGCTTCCTGCAGGAAACCTGCTTCTCCCTCTGCCTATGTCTCTGCCTTTCTCTGTGTCTCCCATGAATAAATACAATCTTTAAAAACAAAAACAAAAAACTTCATTCCTTCTTGCTGAAGTTTAAGACCATTTTATCGTGCTTGGGTCCTTTAAAAAGGAAGAAAACTAACATTGAAAGGCCTCCTATCAATAAGGTACTTTTACCCACCTATTATCCCATTAAATTTTCTCAGAAAAAGCACTTAAAAATGTGAAAACAAATGAGTATTGCTTTATTTGCTTTAGGGCCATTAGAAAATCATGTAATTCTTCTCTTCTGAATAAACTGTGTGTTTTTCTGCTTACTACTTAGGTTCTCCCTGTCCCCAACCCTATAATTATATTTGCCATTTTCCTTTAAGCCCTCTTGAAGTTCATTCTACTCCTTTTGAGTCTAGAACAGTACATACTAATGCATATTATATCTCATCAATACTGAGTTTAATAAAAAGATAGCTTTTAAATGCCTGCATTTTATGCATTCTATTCCATCAGGATGGCTGTTAAAGATAGTTATGACTGTCATTCAATTTGTGAACCACCATGATCCTTGAGATAATGTCTAGTTTTTAATCTATACTTAGTCATATCTTATAATTGCAAAATCTGTAATAACTCCTTCCATGCTGAACTTCAATCTGATAGTTCCCCATCACTTAAGAATATATCAACTTTCAAGATATATATTATCTCTTACCTGTTCACTCTCCTTACTGGGATTAGGGCAACCAGAGAGCTTTAACGATTAATATTTCCGTTTACTCCACTATGGCCTGCAAATAAAAACGTCAGAAGTTCCAAAGGCAGAGTGAAGTCTACATCAAGAAACTGGCTTATTACATGTACATATTTCCCAAATGTCACTAAAATGACAGTGAAAAGATTTTTTTTTTTAAAGACGTAAGCTTATAGGTCAAAAATAATAGCAACAAAATTTTAGAAACTGAAAAGCAAATTGATGTGTGCAAACTGAATGGATCTGGGAAACCTAAATCCTAACCAGTAATGCAAAAAGCTCAGAAGAAATGTGATTTTTACTGTAGCACTTTCCAAGACTCAAGAAGAGTTCCTTTTCAAAGTGACGATCATGGTAAAGCTAAAACACAAAAGTCATTTGAAAGTATTTTTTAAAAAGCAGCTGAATCCACAGATTTCTTCCCTTACTCTGTGCAACCAGACAACTGCCCTCCCCAAACTATTAAGTTCCCTGGGAAGCAAGTATTAGTAGGATCAAGATCTGGGTGAGTGGCAGCCCTGGTGGCGCAGCAGTTTAGTGCCACCTGCAGCCTGGGGTGTGATCCTGGAGACCCGGGATCGAGTCCCATGTCGGGCTCCCTGCATGGAGCCTGCTTATCCCTCTGTCTGTGTCTCTGCCTCTCTCTCTCTGTGTCTCTATGAATAAATAAATAGAATCTTAAAAAAAAAAAAAAGATCTGGGTGAAAAGGAAAGAAAGTAGGATGAAGCAGAAGACTTCAGGTTCTGGTATGGTAACAGGATGACTTTTCAGAACTGTCCTGAGTTGGGTGAAGGGCCTGGACACTCAGTGCAACCAATCGCTATACACATGCTGTCCCCAAATAGTATGTGATCATTGGCAAGTGACTCTCCTCAATCATGGCATTCCTAACCACTGGAATATAAATCTTTTGGTCATGAATGCACAGCACACTCTAATAGGTGTCTGATACACTTCCCTGCCCTTGCTGAAAAATGTGAGACGTCTCCTTTTGTGAGGGTGAGACTGAAGATCTCTGGACTGAAGAAAATCAGGCACATTTGGGGATACAGGTGCTGCACTAAAAGAGGAGGAGATAAAAATATGTACATCCCAAGTACTCTGACCCTGGTCTGATTTCTCAAGTTTGCTCCTAGAACCCTAGCAGCCAAGTGTATACTCTGTTGATAAGAGTTTGGAAGAATCTTTTCAAAATAATCTGAACAGCACAGGAGGAAAGTTCTGAATATGTTGATAGTAGGATTTGCTTATGCAAATAGCTTAGCCATATCACCCTATGACAAAGAACAAATTTGACACATCTTATCCATGTGCTTAGATCTTCCATTCAGATTTATCATGTTCCATTCTTTTTTTTTTAATTTTTTTTTATTGGAGTTCAATTTGCCAACATATAGCATAATACCCAGTCCTCATCCCACCAAGTGCCCCCCTCAGTGCCCATCACCCAATCACCCCAACCCCCTGCCCACCTACCCCTTATTTGTTTCCCAGAGTTAGGTGTCTCTCATGTTTTGTCATCCTCACTGATATTTTCACTCATTTTCTCTCCTTTCCCCTTTATTCCCTTTCACTAATTTTTATATTCCCCAAATGAATGAGACCATATAATGTTTGTCCTTCTCCGATTGACTTATTTCACTCAGCATAATACCCTCCAATTCCACCCACGTTGAAGTAAATGGTGGGTATTTGTCATTTCTAATGGCTGAGTAATATCTTAAATGTGAAGCAGATATCTAAAACTGCCTGGACTTCTACTGAAATCTTTTAATATAAAGGATATAAACCAATATAAACACAGATGAATAGTCTACCTTGAGTAAGAAGAAACTCTTTAGGAATAACAAAGCTTAATATTCAATATCTCTAGACACATTAGAATAGATATTAAATACTAGATATTAAATCCATGAGATATAAATATAGGGTGATACAGGAAAAGAAAATAAATTTTTAAAGAAAAGTTAAATTCCAAAGTTTAAGAAAAATTTGGAAATTTAAAAATAATGATTTTTCTCAAATTTTAATAGAAATATTGGAAGATTAAGTTGAGCAATCTTTCAGAAATTTGAGCAGACTGACAAAGATGTGGAAATAGAAGAAAAGAGATAAGATTAGAGGACCATCTAGGACTGCACTGTCCTAGAATTTTCTGTGATGATGAAAATGTTCTATATTTGTGCTAATAGGGTACATACTAGTTACATATGGCTATTGAACACTTCAAGTGGGGCTAGTGGGACTGAAGTACTGAATTTTAAAAATCTATTTAATTTCAATTAATTTAAATGCAAATGTGAGAAGCCACAGGTGTCTAGCAGCTGTGATACTGAACAGCACAGATCTAGGAGGTTAAGGAACTAGATTAAAAACAGTATCAAAGAAAGAGAGAGAGAAATAGGAATAAAAAGAAACTAGAGTGAAGGACTCTATTAATCAACTACTACAAGTTTCTGGAACTGAAGGATGTGAGTTTCTGCACTGAAATTTCATAATACTGCAAACAAAAAGATGATTCTTTTGGCTTCTAGGAAAAAAAGAAAAAAGTAACATACAAGGGATCAGAAACCAGAATGACTTTGGACTTCTCAAAAGAATACCGGAAGCTAAAAAGCAGTACAGCATTGCCTTAAAAATTGGAACCCTCATGCACTGTTGGTAGAAATGCAAAATAGTATAGCCTGGGAACTAGGTGTGGAGGTCCCTCAAAAAATTAAAAATTAAAACTACCATATGATCCAACATTTCTACTTCTGGATATTTATCCAAAAGAACTAGAATCAGAATCTCAAATATTAGCACTCCAGTGTTCACTCTTGCCCTATTCATAAGAGCCAAGATGTAGAAACAACTTAAATGTCCATTGATGCATGAATGCGTTAAAAAAAGTGTGTCATATACATACAATGGAATATTATTGAGCCTTTAAAAAGAAGGAATTCCAGCCTTATGCTGAGTGGATTAAGGCAGTCCCAGAAGGACAAAGATGATATGATCCCACTTACATGAGATATCTAGGTAGGTAAACTTAGGAAAGCAAAGAATAGAATGATAGTTGTCAGGGGCTAGGGTGTTGCTGCTAATCAACCAATGTGGAATTTATATCCAGCTGATATTTTTCTCTGACATGAAAGGTCTAAAAATCTACTTCCCTTCCATGCACCTTTTCTGAGGAATCTACTAGAGGCTGTGATATGCCAAAATGAGGCAGTAAACCAGAAAAATGAAGACATGAGATTTGGCAAGTGAAGAGGTAATTTGAAAGAGTGTATATTATCTTAAGATGACAGCTCAGGATAAGAGCTCTGCCCTGGGTTGAGCAAGCCATCCTGCCCAGATCAGAGCAGACAGAGGCTCTGAGGGAAGGCTTCAAGATTGGTTAATATTCCACCTGCTGCGTCAAACTTTACTGAGGGAAAATTCACATAATTAGTGAAGAGATTGGATTTTTATTAGTGATAAATATATAGAAAACAAAGCAAAAAAAATCAGATAATTATTAACTCCAAAGAAAGAAAAAAACTTGTGTGGAGAAGAAAAAATATCATACACCAAATGGCTCAACTGTCAAAATATTGTGAATGCTGAAGACTGATCTAACCAAAGTAACTCTGTAACCATATTGGGAGGAAGGGGAGATGGAAAGAGGATGCGTGTGCTTGTGGGATGGGATATACAAGAATTAAACTCTCATCTTTTATAGTGAGAAACAAGTCAGTAGCACCTAGAACTGGAAAGTTGAGAAAGTGAAAATATAGGCATTAGAAGTGATTACTTAAAAAAATAGCCAAAAGACATGAAAAGTTTTGTTTCTGATACAGGAAAAAATGGGATGAGAAGATCTAGAAAATTCTGGTTTTCTAAAAACTTTTGGACTATTGACAGACATGTGCATGTGTAACTTTGATTATTTTTTAAGGAAAAAATTACTGTTTAATTAACTGCACCAGGTGCACTCAAAAATTGTTAATCAACCTTCTGCTCCATCAGCACTCATCCAAACCTGCCCTAATTTATTGGTAAGTGATGAGAAATTTCCTGAAATCTTTGGAAAAACCTAAACAAAACAAAGTAAAACAAAAATCACTTGCTTTTTCACCCTGTTAGGTATTTAACTTGATGAGATGATGTTTAATAATAGAAAAAAAAGAAGGTCCTGTCTTACTCAGAAGGAAGGAATAACACTCGAAAGTCATCCTTATAAGAAGGGTCCATGTCTGAATCTGTACTGGGTGCCAGCAGGCGTATGAGTGGTCCATGTCTGAATCTGTACTGGGTGCCAGCAGGCGTATGAGTGGGTGATTTCAGCCTTTGCTAAGGCATCCAACCTAGGTCTAACTCCAAAGCCAGAAGGGGACACTTCATTCTAAAACCAAGCAAAATCAGGGTTGCACAAAGGCAAATCGTTAGTGGAGAGCACTAAAGGAGGAGCCCCAAGCCCCAGGACTAGAATTGTCCCATCTTCCTTATCAGTAAAGTGAAACAATATGAGGATGTGAATAGGTGGCTCCTTTGATTCATTTTGCCTATCAGGAGGTGTAATATTTCAGTATTAGATATTATAGATCATTTATGTCCTTCAATTTTCAGCAAAAGTGCCATTTTTCAAGTGTTTCTTGGATCCACCAGGGGGAAAAGTGCTTCTATAGTATCAGAAGGTCTATCCTGTAAAGATTATAGACTTTCTAAGACATAAAAACAGGAAATTTTCCCTCAATTTTTCTCAAAGGATAATTAGAACTTATACGGTCTCATATTTGCAGGCCCCCAACTGATCTCCATGTAACAGCTTCAAAAGAAAATCTCTCCTATCTGACCTAAGGCCTGAGTGATCCCATTGCCTGATTTGAATCTGATCAGTCACCTCTCGGGAGAAGGATATTTCACAGTCTGTCAACTCAACAAAATAAAACTTGCTGATTCAATCATGTTTATATATGGGTAAAATCTAGGATATCACATTCAAATTCAATTCCTCTAATTGCAAAAACTTCCAAATGATCAAAGAATCCAAATATTTTCAGAAATTCCTATTAGCCCTGTTTCCATCTGTTCTAACAAATACCAGCTTTCTGGCTGCTCTAACAAAATACCATAGACTGGGTGGTTTATTTTATTTATTTATTTATTTATTTATTTATTTATTTATTTATTTATTTATTTATTTTAGACTGGTGGTTTAAACAATAGACATTTAATTCTCACAGTTCTAGAGGCTGGAAAATTTGATATCCAGGTGCCAACATGATCAGGTTCTGGTAACAGCCCTCTTGAGGGCTTGCACAACTGTTGCTTCTCACCATGACTTCAAATGGCAGGTGCAAAGATGAGAGAGCTCTGGTCTCTTCCTCTTCTCATAAAGCACAAGCCCCATCATGGGAGCTACCCCCTCTTGACCCCTTCTTGACCTCCTCTAAACCTTATTACCTACCAAAGGCCTCATCTCATACCATCATACTGGGAATTAGGGCTTCAACATATGAACTTCTGGTGGGAGGACACAACCATTCAGTCCATAACAAGCCCACACATCATGAGACCCTATGAGTGCTGCCTCTGTTTCTACAAGAAGCTCAAGATTTGAATCATGATGGGTTTTCAGCCACACTTGTGATACATGATGGTGACTCCTGAAGCTTTCTGTTTACATTTCAGCAGGGAGTGTGGTCTTGCTCTGGCCTTTGGGTGATTGAGTGTGTCATCTCAGGGGGATCCTGCAGGAGCAAATTATTGGCAAACCTCAAGGCATTATGCTAACTGCTAAAATCACGCAACTTCCCTCCTCAAATCTCTATCACTTTAGGTAGAAATTAGCCACACTATCTCAGAGAAGGGGTTTTACATCTAAGTATTTGTTGAGAAAGGTATAAATGATCACTTTTATTTTTAATTCTTTGATAAGTGAAACAGAAAAGTGATTTCAGAAGAAATGACACTAACAAATTTTGTCCCACCTCTTCATGTGAAAAATATGAGTCTTTAACTTCATAAATAGGCAGTGAAAGAAATTTTTGTCTTCAAAGGACTAGTTATAGTTGATGAAAACAAAGCCAAATCAAACAATAAAAGGAAAGAAAACAACTTTATCTCTATATAGAGTAAATCAAGTCTGTTTTATAGATGAGAAAAAAATGGAAGATTTAAGTTACTGATTTGCTGGTTCTCAGTGATCTTTTCTACTGACATCTCCCAAACACAAGATTTGGACAGAAAAATACTTATTTAAAATGAAACATTTTTTTTTTTTTATGCTGAATTGTCATGGACACTGTGCTATGACACCAGATGCCCTATTGCAGGACTGAAGGGTTTGTAGCTTTCAGAAGCTTTGCTGGCAGACAGCCCTGAGCTGTTAGCTCCCTACAGGGGTTACCTAAGCTGAAAGGAGGACCTGTCCACGGTGGCAGCTCTTCCCAGGCAACCTTTATCTGATGACTAGTCAGTGGTGTGGGGAGAGTCAGTTTGAAGGCCTAGTTCTTTCCTCTTACTTGGGATAATTCTGAAGGATCCTCCCAGCTCCAGAACTCCCTAGTCCTTGATCTGCCTAAAAGCAATTCTCTGCTTCTCTGCTTCAGTCAGCTTCCTTACCCACTCTCGCTCCTTCTCCCTTCCTCTCTCTCTCTCTCTGTCTCTCTGTCTCATACTCATACATACACAAACACACATGCACACATAGCAAATTTGCCTTCCATTACCATAAAACCAAGGATTAAATTAAATGGGTTTTCAAGGGAACAAGGCAGACTGCCTTAATGTAAACTCTAAGGATGCTAACAAGCAAACATTAGTAATATAGTTAACAGTGTCAAACCTGGAAATAACACCAAATAACAACTCTTTAGGGTTCAAGTGGAATCGGAATGTGACAAGATTAAAACTTCATACTAGCCAAATGCTTATTTTCTCCTCTCTTTCTTAGATTTAGCAAGCTTGGTTGTCCTTGGATTCTATATAACTTGAGCTCAGTGGTTTCCAAACTTTTTCATTCTGTTAGTGTTGTTCTGTTTTCTCTCTCAGAGGGCCCAACTGCAAGGACCCCTGTCGTATGAGACACTAGGGTTTCCCCTTAGCTAAGAGATAAATGCTTACTCAAAATGAGAGTGAACCTCTACTTTTATACAAATTACTGAAGGAGTGGGAAAAGCTGTCTGAAAGGCTTTATCAAACTTGACTCTTTGTGGAAAAATTATTTGGAGGTTAAATAGTGTTTCATAAAGTCAGAAAGCACAGTGTCTTATGTGTACTATTTCAAAGCTTAAGATTCAGCCAAAATGCTACCCTTAGATTCATTGTCTTACGTATCAATTCAGCAAAGAATCATCTAACATCTAGGGATCCCTGGGTGGCGCAGCGGTTTGGCGCCTGCCTTTGGCCCGGGGCACGATCCTGGAGACCCGGGATCGAATCCCACGTCGGGCTCCCGGTGCATGGAGCCTGCTTCTCCCTCTGCCTGTGTCTCTGCCTCTCTCTCTCTCTCTCTCTCTGTGACTATCATAAATAAATAAAAGTTAAAAAAAAAAATTTAAAAAAAAAAAAAAAAAGAATCATCTAACATCTAGAGACACATGGGTGGAAAAGAAAAATTCTTGCCTTTGCCTATTTCTTGCACTGTCTATTGGGGAGTGACACCAGTAACTAAAATACATTGTTCTATATAGTAAAGCAGAGATCTAGAAAAAGTTCTCTATTATTTCTGAGTAGGAATGGAAGAAGAAGGGAGGCATGAGGGGAAGGCTTCTCAAAGGTTGAGAGGTTCAGAAGAAAAATATTTGCATAAGATGGTGGAACATAAACCAAAACCCAGATTTTTGCGACAAGCAGCCGCAGCCTTATTGAAAGCACCAAGTTCAATAGTTGAGCTAGAAACTACACGGAAATCTGGTACCCATAGCCACAACAGAGATGCAATATGGCAATTTGTTTTGACATGGGGCTCAGTTTTCGGTGGATTAAGTGTCTGCCCTTACCCATAGTCTCTGTGTTTTCTTAGGGCTTGCTTTCTGCTATAAGTAGCTTTTGGATTTTCTATGTGTAAGAACCTCTTGGAAGGAAAGAGGACTTTGGATGGGAACTTTGTATCTCAGAAATGTTAAAATATGTGTGAGACAGGAGACTTTGTTTTCTGGCTTCTGGTATAGTGCCTGCCACACAGTAGGCATGGCTTTGACAAGCCACAACAACCACCACGCCAACATTACTTTGGAATGCACAGGTACACAAACCATCAGTGTACGGACTTTTAAGGCAAAATGGGATGAGAGAATTTTCTTATGTTTTCTTTACCCAAGTAAAATTCCAGTGTTACTCTACATAAATGACTGCTATAAAGCTAGTTAATTGTACCACTTTGATTGGCTAGGAGATTTTGACTACTTATTTAAAAATAACGCCTTCTTTAACAAAAAGCAACTCACGAAAATAATTATCTGCATAGGTGCTGAATTCTTACCTTCCAGAAAATGTTGCCAAATCTTATCCAGAGATGGACGGAAAATATCATGAAATGTCAATATAAAGAATGTCATTTTTGTGTTGTTTATGGATTCTTGTAACTTAGGAATCATAACAGCATTGCTCTTATGAAGTCTCCAAAGAGAAACTATGAGAAAAGGGTTAGCAGGTCTGGAGGAGATGAAAGCCATCAAGAGGGTAAGAGTGTTTTGAAGTGAGAATAATAACCTGCAGATCAACACATCCATATTGGCAAGATAGATTGCTGTTCTTGAGTTCAAAGGGGTCAGTTGTTACAATCTGTTTCTTAATGGAGTAATTTTACAAATATTTCATAAACTTCACATGGTGATATCTTCATGTAAAATTGTTTTTAGTAAATGGCTTAAATAAAAGGGGATTTATCATTGTTTCACAATAAAGGACCTATAAATCCAATATGAAAAATAGATTTTTTAAAATTACATTTGAGGAGGAAAACAACCTGGCAGATATACCCGTGCCCAGCATTTCTGAAAAACTCCTGGCAGCTAAGACCTTGTCAAAAGTTTCCTCTTCACTCTAGACAGATTGATTAGACTACTGAGCCTTTTGCTCTTTTTGACCATTACACTTTGCATCATCCAGAATGCCATCTTCCCCCAACACCCGCCCTTAACACAAAGACCCATCCCATGCTATTGAGCACAGGTACACAATTTATCCCACTCTTGATTCCTTTGTAAGTGTTCTCTCCTTTCTCTGATCTTTTAAATACTTACCATTTTTGCCTCTCATACTCAATAATAATAATAATCATGAGAGTTAATGTCGATTGAGTGGTTACCGTGTGTCAGAGACTATTCTAAGCACTTACATGGGTGTCATCTCATTTAATTATCACAAAATGCCAGTGAGTAGGTACTATTTCTATCTCTGTTTTTAGAGATGAATACATGAAAGCCCAATCAGGTTAAGTAACTTGCCTAAGCTCACACAGCTAAAAAGCAGTAGAGTGATGATTTGAGTCTAGACAATCTGGTTCCAGAGCCAAATTATTAGCTTCTCCACAGATTTGCTTTCATCTGAACTTTTTGCATATGAAGTAATATTTTTAATCATTTTTATTGTGTGCATGTCATGGACATCTTTTGGTCTCTTGGCCATCTTGTGTTCATTTGCCCTGTTCCCCATAGTGTATTTACAAGGAGGGGACACACTGCTTTTCTAGTCTTAGACCATAACTCTGGTGGAGCTTGCCCCATTCCTCATAGATTCTAGGAGTAAAGTCTGACTCAGGCTTGGCAACTACAGCTGTATACTCCTCTGACTCAGAAATTGGTGAGACACACAACCACACCAGAGCCAAGGAATCATGAATTTCAGGCATATGTACTTTCTGCTAGATTTGAAACAGAGATAACACAAATTCTTAGAGCTTTTCTGAGAATTAAATCAACCCAGAGCATGGACCAAAATTCATTTTTTCTGCTCTTTATCTGAATTGATTAGGATTTTCTGGATTTTTTTTTTTTTGGGTCAATTGCTGCAAAAAGTATCCTAACTGGTATAAGATCAACAGCTTCTTCCAGATTAAATGGTCATTTTCTTCAAGGTAAAGATTGACTTTCCCAAACTCCCTTCTGCATAGTGTTTTGCACTTAGATATCTTGTATAATATTAATTGATCCCATTTTGGAAATCAGCTGAATCAATATGATAAACTGAAATTCATTCTAAGTATACTGCAAATTACATAGACTTAGGTTGAACTTTGTCGTGAGTTAAACTTTCACCTATTTATTTGAAATCACACATTCTAAAAATGCAAATGTTTATAGATAAATTTATGGCATTGAAAAAAGCTAAATTCTATTTCTATCCCTCCTATTTTTCCATTATAAGGAAAACAGGGCTATGTGACTGGTTTACTCTAGAAGATTCCATGGCATATTCTGTTGGAAGGAACACTGACTCAGAAATGGGAAACTTGGCAAACTGTAAGCTCGAGCTGGCCTTTAATACCCTGTCAGGTTTGGGCTTGAGTTTCCTCATCCATACTTTGAATATACTAGATTATATCTCTTCTTGGCACTTACCTTGTTAAAAGGAATGTGAACTATCACTATATGACGTGTTTCTGCCCTCTGTCCTTTCAAGGAAATCCTTCTGCTGTTGTCGGTAGCCAATCAGAGCTTCTGGTCATGTGATATTGGTAAATGTCGTTCTAGCTAAAGTGTAGATTAGTAAAGTATGCTATAATTATGGCTCTTATGGGTATTGTGATGATAAAAAATTATTTTTCCTAGGTTTTATGCAATATTAAAGTTAGCTCAAGGACCTTGCTCTAACTTCCCAGGTTTATGGGCCATAAAATTGGAACTGTGGAATAACTGCGTGAGATGTTCCACAAGGTCCCTTGCAGCCCCTGCTTCCTGTGAAAAGATACAAGGTGACTGACTGCCTAGAATAAGCTTTGTGTAGTATCTAGTGTAGTCAACATGGGGCCTCTTTCCCCTTGTTCTGTATCCTACTCTTTTGTATTGGATTAGTTCTGGTGTCCAGGTTTTCCTGAAGACACTGCCTCCAGAACTGCCCTTAGCACTTGGGGCTTCTTGAAGACATGCTGGTCTGTGAGCTGTTCTAGAGCCCCAGGAATATGAGTAGTGGCCTTGAATGGAGAACATATATGTAGTTCAGACTTCCAACTATAGGTCATGCTAAGGAGTTTGGTCTTCATTCATTAGTGGATGAATCTTCCTTTCAAGTCATGCAATCAGAAAGGAGTTTGAGGTTTATGGTTGTCTGAGAACAGCTTTCCTCTACTTCATAATTTTATCTAGTGCAGGTCACCTTGCTAACTCTAGGATATAGTAAAGAGATCCCAGGAGTTATAGGTTCAAGTTGTATCTCTGCCACTAGCTAGCGGTGTGACCTTGGACAGGGCATTTTGCTTTTCCTAATTTCAGTTTCTCCAGCTACAGTATAAAATAATTAGAGGATAATTTCTTGGGCATCTTTTATTGCAAGGATCTGTAATTCCACAGCCATATTACATGACAGGAAATCTTGTAAGATACTGGGTCACAGAGCCTGCTTGTAGACTGTGAACTGAAGACCCTATATTCCAAATCTTCCATCTGAGCTCACCAGAGCAAGAGGACACTCTGTATGTTTGCCACATTCAGTATTACCAGCCAGAATAGCTCTTATTCTGATCTAAGTTCTTGAAATTGAAGTGTATGTGTACACTTTCTTTTTCTGATGCTCCCACTGATTCAATTGGAAAAACCCAGTAAATAGCTTTGTGGCTAAGTGAAGAAACACTTACTATGAAGTGTCATGTATAAGTCACTAGATGGTCATATGAAGTTTCCAGTGGTCCCTGGTCTTATTCAGGGAGAAGAAAGACAAAAATAGACTTTAGTATTCGTACTGAATTTAATGGAATTTGCATTTCAATGTCAGTCTTTAAATGGTTTGATTCTCATAAACCCTACATTTTATGGAGTGTTTGATGTTACATAATGGTGAAATGAATAGAATTGGGAAATATTTGAACTTCAAATGTACTTGCTGGTGTGCTTTTTTTTTTTTTTCTTTAAACCACCTACATACACAAACCTAGGATCAATTATGCAAAGTTTAATTTTTAAAAGTTTTGATAAAGCTGGGCCATTATGCTTGCTCCTTCTCTAGTGAGTTAGCTCTCACGTGGGAATATATTTGAGAAAATGGTTAGTTCACATTTTCATTCTCATTTGCTCTTTCTCATTTGATCTAGATCAAAGATCAGCAAACTTTTTCTGTAAAAGGCTTGGTAATAAATATTTTAGGCATTGTGAGCCATACCATATATGGTCTCTACCAAAACTACTTAATTCTTCCACTATAGCAGAAAAGCAGCCATAGACCATATATAAATAAATGAGTGTGGCTGTGTTCCAATAAAACATTATTTACAAAAAAAGATGACTGGTTGGTGGGCCAGAGTTTGCAGATTCCTGGTCTAGATAATTAATTAACAAGTGACTCCTCCCTCACCCTGTACCTAAACTAGATCATTTTATACTAGAGAAAGCATTGGAAGATGGGACCTGAATGCCTTCTTTTTTTTTTTTTTTTTTTTTTTTCTGAATGCCTTCTAATTATGGGATTTCTAATTACAAGACATGATTCCCTGGAAAGTCTCATTGGTGGGGGTCTGATTTCAGTCATTACATTCAGCACTTAATGTGTGTTAGCTAAGTGCTAAGTGTTGTGCCTTATATCTTGTGTAATGCTTTAACTATCAAATCACAGGAACTTCTATAGCTTTAAGAAGTATATAGGTTGAGGTTCCTGGAAGACCCATAGGTTAAGCATCAGTTCTTAGTTTTGGGTCGTTATCTTGGGGTCATGAGATTGAGCTCAGTGTGGAGTCTGCTTGGGATTCTCTCTCCATCTTCGTCAGCTCCTCATGTCTGTGTTCTGTCTCAAATAAATAAATAAATCTTTAAAAAAAAGGAAAAGAAAAGCATAGGTCACTTTAGTACTCAGGTCAATAGGACCATGCTTCTGGTCTGGAGAAGAGGGAGGAAGGAAGGAAAAGAGTCTCTCCAAATGGTCTAAGAAGCAGTCACGTTCTAGAATCATTAAAAACATGCCACAGAATTGCACAGTCTTAAAATGGGTAGTGAGATATTAGTACCAAAAATGCTAAGGAAAATAATATTTCAATTTCTGATTCAAGGTAGAAGGGAGAGGCAAGTCTATGTAAGGAAGTTTAAAGAGACCCTAGAGTCAAACTGACTAAGTATTAGAAGCCCAGGAGAGTGATAGATATAACCAAGATAATGAGAAATGGAAATCTGTGAGCTCTACAAACTCTGGTCAGCTTCTTTCTTATCCAAGAGTTTCTTTTATTGAACTTTTATTTTTGCCAACTCTTGTTTCATAAGGCTTACAGGTGCATTTCCTGGCATCTAACACATGGTTAATAGATGCACAATCATAAAATGTTGACATAGAGAGATCATTTGGGGGTCTATTTGATGACTAAAAAAGTTATAGTTTGCTACTATGTTGACCCATCTGGAATGCTTCATCATGCCTCAAAAATTCTTGTTTTGTGCACTTAAAGTATGTTCCCTGACCTATATGAATTAACTTTATGATCTTAATTTAATTCATGGATCACAGAATCAAGACTAGAGATTCAGGGTCTTTTATCTTAGATTTTACTGAGACTGTTATAGATTCAAATTCTGAATTCAAGTGAGTAAGACACTATCATTTTTCTTTTAAGGAAAAACCAGGAGATTATCATAGTTTGCCACCATGTTTGTGAGAATTACTTCAAAAGAAAATCTCTGAAATTATCAGTCTTAGATCATTATTTGGTGAATTGATGGGCATAACTCGAGAAATATGGACCAATTGAGAATTGACTATCTCTGAATTGAATACTTAAGGTCACACTGATTATTAAGGCATGACCCAAAGCTTTAAAAAAAATTAAGTCATTTATTGATTTCAAGTCATTTGATGCCTATGTAACCTTATTTCCTTATTTTTGAAAAAAATAAATAAACCTGAAAATTTCTTTAGGAATAGTTCATCTTGTGTGTGTGGAAGGTTGCATCATTTTGTAACTGAATATTATGAAAAGAATTTAAAGTTTATGTAAAATGGACATATAGATAGGTGATTTTTTTCAATTCTGGCACTATTGACATTTCTGTGTCAAATAATTGTTTGCTGTGGAAGGCTGTCCTGTGTACTGCAGTATGTTTAACAATAGCCCTGATTTCTACCAAAGATGCCAGTAGCATCCACACCCATTTTGGCAACACAAACTGTCTCCAGACATTGTCAAAAATCTCCCCTGGTTGAGAAGTATTGGTATAGAGCAACCAAACCATCACCCTATAACATATAGCATTAAGAAGATGAGGGATAGTATTAATACCATAAGTCTCTTTAATAGTTAAATTTCAGTGTTGATGAAAACTAATTTGTTATTCAGTATTTTTGAGTGGTGCATTATTATGCAAGACTTCTAAGGAAGCCATTCATTTAGAAATAAAGGGCTCTCTCCGTATTCCTCCAACTCTTGCATATCATATTATCAATTTGATGGCTGTGGTTTTAATACAAGGATTGTATTTTTGACTCTGTTCTTCACCTGAAGATTGCATGTCCAGTAGCAATGATGGAGTTACATCTCAGAATGGAAAGTAAATGGAGCCTTATCTTGGGACCTCTGTGAATTAGCTGGATCACATTCAAACCTCCTAGCATACTATTTGTCTGGATAAATCAGTTTGCTTACTTTTCCTTAAGGTCAAGAATTGTGAATTATTTATCTTCGTCTTCCCAGCTTAGTGGCTGGCACAAAATAAATAGATGCTTTAAAATGGAATGAATAGATTAGATCTATTTGTTGGTCTTATAGACAAGGAGTTGGCATATTTTTTCAACATCTACTGTTCTTCTTTTCTCCTCCTTTGTCCTTACATTTTCATTCCTGGCTATTTCTTGCTGGCCTGAATTCTTCATGGATATTCTATTTTATTCCTTCAACTGACTCAAAGGATGGCCAAGATTCTTTTGCTTTGCCTCCTATAAACTGCGAAGAACCAGAACAAAAAAAGCACTAAGGAATTTTAATGTAGGACACTGGGGAATACCAGTGAGAAAAATATTGGATCATTTCACCACCCACTGTCATTATGATAATGCTACTGCTACAAATTTTAAAGGCAAACCTTTTTAAGTTATTATTTTTTTTACTTTTAATTGATTTCTATATTAGAATTCCTATAAATTTGTTTCTCATCTTAAGTAATTTTTAATGTTTTTAATAACTCTAAAATATGGGCCAATTTCCTATAGAACTTTATTATTTTTCAAAATCAATTACCAACATTAAAAAAAAAAACTGGGGGGTTGACAGTCCTTAAGAAAAAAGTGCCTGCAAATTATGTGAAACTGATAAAGGCAAATGGCAAAGTCTGAAATTGGACAGAACTAGGTATTAATTGTCATGCTGCCTTTTGTAAGTTACAAAGATATGGGTAAGTTATTTAAACCTATTGCACTTAAGTGCTATTAGCTTTAAAATGGACCAATGTCTACCTCAGAATGTCACTGTGAGAATTAGAGAAGTATAAATTAAATTTGCTCTAGGATGATATTTACATAAAGTAGGTCTTTTTAAGTCAATCATAGTCACAATAGATGATCATGACGGGTGGTGATTTTGGAGATGATGGTACTGGTATTAGCTAGACATGGACCGGGCCAAGCCCTTGCAAAATCATGAATTCTCTATGGAACCTTTCTTATTCCTTATTCTAGATCAGGCTTAAATAGAATCTTTCCCTCTTATCCTGTTCCATATGTTGTGCTCTATTGGCTGTCAATGAAGCCTTGCTAGGCAGCTGAGTGTCTTTCCAGGGAATATTTATATTTTAATAGAGGTATTTTGAAATGTCTTCTATAGGCTCAAGGATATGAATGAAGACAGAGACTAAAGTGACATTACCCTATTGCTCTATCTTTTCCTGATGATTTGTTTTCTCCACTCTGGGATCTCAAAACTGATAATTAGCCTTTGCTGTATAACAGATCCCCCCCCCCCCCAAAGTGAAAACAATAATAGTTTATCATTTCTCATGATTCTTTGAATAAGCTGTGTGGTTCTTCTGTTCCAAATGGATTTTGCTAAAGTCACTCATGTAGCTACTATCATGGTCTTGGAACTTGGCTGGGACTGAAATATCCTAAATAACTTAATATATCCAATACCTTAACTGAGGAGGAGAGAATGACAGGGTTGTCTAGGTTTCTATTTCTCTTTTCCTCTATCCCTCTCCCTCTACTCCTCTATCTCTATCGCTCTATCTCTCTATCTCATTATTCAGGAGTTCAGCCCTTGCTGTGTTGCATAGAGGCTGGATGTGAAGAGGGCAAATATAGAAGTTACAGAAGTCCAGAAGTCATACACCATCTCTTTTGCCATATTCTGTTGGTCACAGGACCAACCCAAATTCAAGGGGGGAGGAAGTAAACTCTGTATTTTGATAAGAAGAGAGGCATGTATGAATAAGAATGTGAGGATTTGTTAGGTGCCTATATTTATCGATAATCTACCGCTCTCTGGGAAGCTAATTCCATTTTACCCCACTTTCTACCTTTTGCTCCTCCTGAGTCCCTCTCCATATTTTTTTCTGGCAGGATCAGGGGAACTAATGGTTTCTCAGTTTATAAGGAGTGAGTGGTTATCATCATTCTCTTTAATGCAGTAGGTTTAGTGGAAGGTTCATGGGTTTTAGAGACATACAGACCTGCAAATGCATGCCAGGTCCACCTATTCCTATTGTATGATGCTGAGTAAAGTACATCAGCTCTCTCACATCAGTCTTCTCATCTGCTAACTAAGTAGAGGAGATAAAACCCACCTTAATGGTTAACATGAGATTTATATTAATATAGTCTTCCCACAATGATTAACTGAAACTTAATAGATGTTCAGTAAATGTTAATTCTCTTCCTTTCTGTTTTTACCTCTCCCTCCCAGTTTTCCTGTTATCTTTTTGTGGAAGAAAAATTTTTTTTGAAAATTTCTAAACACTACTAATAATAATCTAACGCATTTGTCTAAGCTTTCTGATGTTTCTGAAAAATGCTTCAAAATTTATAGAGAATTTTGACTATTCTATTACTATTCTCTTATCCTGATGGCTCTATTCTATCCTGAATTTGCCATGTTATTGCTACCCTAAACCTTGGCTCACATATTCATCTTGCCTAATAATCCACCTTCATTGCCTGCTCCTAAATCCACATGAAATCCTTTCTTTTCTAGAAGCATTATCTAATGTTTCTGGTGCCTAATATTTACAACTTTGTGTTTCAATCTATTTTATGTTCCTAAATCCTTTTCCCATCAGTTTTATGCCCCATAATGATTTTAGGGGTCTTTTAAAGCACTTATCTCCCCAGCTAGCTACTCCAAATTCCCCATGCTATAACCAGAACTCGCCCATTGGCAATTTTTCAATAACAACATGTTGACTTGAATTCTTTTACAGAATATCCAAGGAAGGATTTTTTTTTTTTCCAAACTCAAGGCTACAGGGTTTTTATTAACATAATCAAACTTATATCTGTACTTCCTTCACTCCCTCTGGAAATCCCTGTCCTTTTTTTTTTTAATAAATTTATTTTTTATTGGTGTTCAATTTACCAACATACAGAATAACACCCAGTGCTCATCCCGTCAAGTGCCCCCCTCGGTGCCCATCACCCATTCACCCCCACCCCCCGCCCTCCTCCCCTTCCACCACCCCTAGTTCGTTTCCCAGAGTTAGGAGTCTTTATGTTCTGTCTCCCTTTCTGATATTTCCCACACATTTCTTCTCCCTTCCCTTCTATTCCCTTTCACTATTATTTATATTCCCCAAATGAATGAGAACATACACTGTTTGTCCTTCTCCGATTGACTTACTTCACTCAGCATAATACCCTCCAGTTCCATCCACGTTGAAGCAAATGGTGGCTATTTGTCGTTTCTAATGGCTGAGTAATATTCCATTGTATACATAAACCACATCTTCTTTATCCACTCATCTTTCGATGGACACCGAGGCTCCTTCCACAGTTTGGCTATTGTGGACATTGCTGCTATAGACATCGGGGTGCAGGTGTCCCGGTGTTTCATTGCATCTGAATCTTTGGGGTAAATCCCCAGCAGAGCAATTGCTGGGTCGTAGGGCAGGTCTATTTTTAACTCTTTGAGGAACCTCCACACAGTTTCCCAGAGTGGCTGCACCAGTTCACATTCCCACCAACAGTGCAAGAGGGTTCCCCTTTCTCCACATCCTCTCCAACATTTGTGGTTTCCTGCCTTGTTAATTTTCCCCATTCTCACTGGTGTGAGGTGGTATCTCATTGTGGTTTTGATTTGTATTTCCCTGATGGCAAGTGATGCAGAGCATTTTCTCATGTGCATGTTGGCCATGTCTATGTCTTCGTCTGTGAGATTTCTGTTCATGTCTTTTGCCCATTTCATGATTGGATTGTTTGTTTCTTTGGTGTTGAGTTTAAGAAGTTCTTTATAGATCTTGGAAACTAGCCCTTTATCTGATACGTCATTTGCAAATATCTTCTCCCATTCTGTAGGTTGTCTTTTAGTTTTGTTGACTGTATCCTTTGCTGTGCAAAAGCTTCTTATCTTGATGAAGTCCCAATAGTTCATTTTTGCTTTTGTTTCTTTTGCCTTTGTGGATGTTTCTTTTGCCTTCGTGGATCAAAGAAGGATTAAAGACTTATTTCCAGGGCTACTCCATCCATGAAAGATTCCAAAAACTGCATTACTCAATGTCTTGATAAATCTGCATATGTATATATATATATATATATACACACACACATATATATATGAGATTATGAGATAATATGTATATATAATAGCAATGATTAGGAATAATTGAAAATTGCAATTTTTGAGAGGACAAAAGAAGAAAACACATAACTTGCTTCATCAAAATTTCCATAAAAGAAATTCCTAACTAACAGGTGACTAAGGATTAAAAAAAACATCAATGGGAGAATTCTGCTTATACCACATTTTAATACTTGTCATATTTAGATATGCAAGGACTCCTTTCTTTAGTGTGTATTGCTAATTTCTTTATTTATTTCCTTTGTAAATACTGTTAGAACTATATCCTAAACGAGTAAATAATTAGAGGATGTTCCTACCAATCCATTACAGTTTTTATGGCTAGATACCATCTGTTTGCTCTTTCTGCATCTAAAATCTTCCTTCAGTGCATACTTCACTGTAAATCCAAAAGCAAAAGTCAAGTCACATCTTCCTCTTTTAAGAGTTAAAATTAAGTTGTTGAGCGTGAACCCCAATAAACTGAGCCAAAAGTTTTCTGTGTCTGTTTTCTACTAAGCTGGCAAGAGTCAAAACTGAAAGAAGTAGAGTAGGAAGCAGATTGGTATGTTTATTATTTGTTATTTCTGATTTATGTACATACAACTCTTTCAGTGAAATTGTTAGTGCTCCTTAAGAGATAATTACCTCAGCCTTGGTTCAGTTATTTAAATTTATCACTGAAAGACACTTCCATGAATTTGAAGAATCACCTATCAAGGCATTTTCCATTTCATTCTTTTTTGAATATTTATTTATTTATTTGAGAGACAGAGAGAGTGCCATGCAATTGTAAGTGGGGTTGGGCATAAGGAGAGGGAGAGATTCTCAAGCACACTCCCTGCTGAACATATAGCCCTATGCGGGCTTGATCTCATGACCCTGAGCTCATGACCTGACCTGAAATCAAGAGTCAAGGCTTAAGGAAACTTAACTCACTGAGCCACCCAGGGACCCCAAAGCATTTTCAGTTTCTATATTTTCTGAAAATGTGTTTCCATCACTATTGTTAAGAAGCATGGATTTTTTTAAAAATAGAAATGCTTACTCTTCTGTTTGCCTCTCCTCAGTCAACTGTTTGATGGATATCTTTTCTGATTTTAAAGTTTACATATTTTAATTTTCAAATGTAGGGATCCTTATGATTCAAAATGGCTAGTGGTTTGGTACCTACATAGATCAATAACCAAAAACTTGGATGTTTTTTTAAAAAATATATTATTAAGAAAAATTTTAATCCAACAAAAGGTAGAAAGGAAATTATAATAAACCCTCAACAGCAATTATTTAGCTGGAGAATATTAGCATTTAAAAGTCAATAAATATAAATTTACTCTAACGTATGTCAAAATGAGTAATTCTCTAGTCATTTTGAAATTTGGTATGTTATATAAATGAGTTTTATTGCTTTTTATGGCTATTTAAACTAACCTCGATCCTCACACCTCATATCTATCATAATTGTTAGCACTTTAAATTTTTCTGAATTCTTGGCTGGCTCAGTTGGTAGAACATGTGACTCTTGTTCTCAGGGTCATGAGTTTAAGTCCCATGTTGGGCATAGAGATTACTTAAATTTTTTTTCTGAATTCTTAATATTAGTTTATCTTAATCCCTCACTTTATTTCCTATGTTTTGCTGCTTGGACTTCTCGGACTTTTAAAAATTTATTTTAGTTATTTCAGCTTTTCACTCTCAAGGGAAAACTACTTGTTCCTGTAATAATCCTCTGGCATTATTCTGATTTCTTCTAACTCAATCAGAGGTCTTTTCAAAGGAAATCAAGTTCTGCCATTGAATTCTAAAACAATTCTCCTTTGTCTTTTTAGCCAATTCTTGTATAAAGTCTCCTCCCAAACTTCCCACAATTAGTGACTTAAATTCCTCACACAGAACAATGAAGTGAATATATCAACTACATGAATAAAGAATCTGGTAAAGTAACTAGCAACATTAGTAACTTACTTCCCTCTATCCCTATACTAAGTAATGAGTAGAAAGATAAATAACATAATACATCTTCCAGATTAGAAATTGTGCAAAGCCAAAGCACCTACTGCATTATCCAATACACTTTTCTACTAAGTGTACATTTTTTTTCTAGTTTGAGAAAGCAGAAAGAATAGTACTCTTTTGTTTTGACCCAAGATTACCTATTTAGTAATTTCCATTTTCTCTAAATGATAGAGTTCTTTCATTGACTAAAATCTCATTCCAAAGCTCATTTTTTATAAAACAGACAAAAAGAAATGGGGCTTCCTGACCTAGTGCATTGCCTGGTGACTTTCTTCTATCCCACACTCACCTATTTCTATCCCTATCACACTTCCTCTAAAACCTAAGAATCTAAAAATCCCAATTAAAAGCCATATTTCCTTAGGATGCCTGGGTGGCTCAGTGATTGGGCATCTGCCTTTGGCTCAGGGCATGATCCCAGAGTTCTGGGATCTGCTCCCACATCTGGCTCCCCACAGGGAGCCTGCTTCTCCCTCTGCCTTTGTCTCTGCCTCTCTCTCTGTGTCTCTCATGAAAAAATAAATAAAATCTTAAAAAATAAAATAAAAGC
The DNA here is from genome assembly GCF_053574225.1 of Canis aureus. Taxonomy (NCBI): domain Eukaryota; kingdom Metazoa; phylum Chordata; class Mammalia; order Carnivora; family Canidae; genus Canis; species Canis aureus. The sequence continues at coordinate 28,890,936 of NC_135632.1, forward strand.
CAGAGTTCCTCAATGACTGGTTATTTGATAATATTAAAGAATGTGGTTATATATTTATGTGATATATATTGTGATTTGTTTTAGAAACTTTTTATTATATATCTATGTATGCATATGTATATATAGGGTAGGTAGATATAGATAGATAGATAGGATGCCTCGAATTTGCCTTAAGAGAAAGTGGAGCAGTGGAGTGGGTGACAATACATAAGACCATATGTTTATTCATATTGTTGAAGCTAGGTGATGAGTAAACCAGAGATAGGGTTCTATGGAGAAAGAGAAGGCATAGGATATAGGTATAATTCACACACATATATTTCTTTTTTCTGATTTAGATATTCAAGATCAATACTAACCAGAAATCTAACTGCACACTTTTGATTTGTCTTTTCTTTTTTATGTATGTTGTAGCTAATAAAATCTTTACTTCCAGATGTATATAAAATAAACTGAAGATAATTACATCAGAAGTGGGATAAAACATACATGACTTTATAAAATACAGAATCAAGTTTTATGCACAGCAATCTTTTGAGGATTTCTGTGGAAAATAGACTAAAAAAGACGAGGGATGAAAACAGTGATGCTTATCTGATAAGCGTAGCATCTAACCACATTCCCACCAATCAATAGATACTCAAATACATGTCATACAATTATATAATGGGGAAATATTTTTCTTATTTTGTTCATTAAAAAAATTAATTACCTATCACATACCAGGCTCTATTTTAAATATTAATGATACAACAGTAAGTCATGAATGTATAAGATCTAAAAATATACACATTTGCTTTGTAGATGTGTAAGTTTATATCCTGTTAATGATAAAAAATTTCTTGCATATGACAGTAAAGTGTCGTATTCTAACAAGGTGGGTTCAGTGTAACAATTTTATAATAGATGGAAGTAATATGTGTTGAGGAAGGAGTCCTTTTCCAAATTGACAAACTGTTGGGATGAGCCAGCATCACTGAGTATGAAAAACCAGCTCCAGGCTTTGATGTAGTTTAGATTCTCAAATATTAAAAAAAAAAAAAAAAAAAAGATTCTCAAATACTGAAAACAATTAGAAGGCCTCAATGTGCTGTGCTCAAAATAAGTAAAAAAAAAAAAAAAAAAAGACCAATACCGAGACACAGTCTGAAAAATACTTTTCTATTGTTTTGAAATAATTATAGATTTACAGGAATTAGCAAGGATAGTAGAAAGAAAAAAGAGGGGTCCCAATTGTTCACAATTGCTACATCTTATAATATCAAAACCAGGGAATTGACATTGGCACAATATGTGTGTATAGATTTATGCCATTTTATCACATGGGTAGTTTTGTGTGACTACCACCATAATCAAGATATATAACTACTTTATCTCCACAAATATCTCTCCCTTGCTACCCTTATATAGTCATAGTCACCCCCTACCCTTCACCATCTGTAACCCCTGACTACTGCTAATCTGTCCTTCATCTCTGGCATTTAGAGAATGTTACATAAATAGAACTATAGAAACATCTATTTGTAACCTTTTGAGATTAGCTTTTTTCACTGAATATAATGCCCAGGAGATCCATCCAAGTTGCTGCATATATCAATAGTTTGCTGTTTATTGCTCAGAGGTATTCCATGATACAGATACACTACGATTTATTTAGACATTCACCGATTGAGGGATATGGCTGGTTCTTGCTTTCAGTTCTTAGCTATTACGAATAAAATTGCTATGAACAATTGTGCATAGGTCTTTGTGGGACATACACTTTCACTTCTCTGGGATAATTGCCCAGGAATGCAATTGCCAGTTTGTATGGTTAAGTATATATTTAGTCGTTATTTTTGTTTTTCAAGAAACTGCCAAACTTTCAGAGCAACTGTACCATGTTACATTTCCATAAGCAATGTGTGAAACATCCAGTCTCTCTACATCTGCACCAGCAATTGGTATTGTCACTGCTTTTCACTTTAGCTGTTCTAGTAGGTAGATAATGATATATCATTTTATTCTCCATTAGCTTTTCCTTAATGGCTAGTGATGTTGAACATCTTTTCACATGATTATTTGACATTCTTACATCCTCTTTAGTGAAATGTCTTTCTATGTGTTTACTCATTCTCTAATCAGATTATTTAAATTTCATGATGTCAAATTTTGAGAGTTCTTTACATATTCTCGATATGTAGTCAGTTTTTTGTCAGTGATTTGAAAATATTTTCTCCCAGCCCATAATTTCTACCATAAATGTGCTAATTTGGAAGCTTACGTGTACTATTAAAATTCAACAATAACCACAGCAATTGTTTTGAACCAAGCCCAGTAAAAGATTTTTGGAGGAAGGAGAGTTTTTGTCACTAAAATTACTTAAAATGCCTGCACATGGTGATGAAAAGCTGACCAAAGGTAGTTGATTTATCGTTGTTTTCAAATTGTCCATAGACAGCACTTCTTCATGCTTACCCTTGGTTTACTCTGCTCCTACTACCCTGTCCTGGTATTCTATGGCTCCAATAGCCTGAGAGATTATCAGGCTTTGTGATACTCTCAGGGTAAGAAAATTCACTGTAGAGGATTGTACAGTACGTCATATGGAAAATCATAAAGTATATAATCCTTAGATGTCTCTTGAAAAAAAATACTTGAAGATGCATTCCAGCCAATAGAAAGGATTCAAAATTATAAATTTAAAAATGTGGAAGTTACAAATTTGTGTCCTTCCTTAACCAGTGTGGACCAGTTATATATTAGTTCAGAAGAATTCTTCAGTTCAAGGAGTAAACCAGGTCCCAGAACAATTCACTATGTTTTTCTTCTTTCACTTCTAGTCATTTCTATGTATCAGTAAATATTTTGTTCTGATGCACATCCTTGCCTCACAGTTCAGATGTTAATTCTCACTGTGTCAGATTACCATTGAAACACCAACCTGTTGTATTTATTCTGACCCAGTGATCAGTAGTTAAGCTGCAACACTGCTGATGTAGGTCAGGATCTCTAGCAAGCAGCCCTGAGATGGAGATTGCAGAACATTTATTAGGAAATTCTCTTAGGAACAAAGCTAGAATAAAGGATGAGAAGAGAGGACAGAGCAGAAAGGGCAGTTGAGCAGCAGTGCTGCTGCCATAAGATGTTTTGCTGACTCCCAGGTTCACCATTAGCTAAAACCGGTGCCCTTTGAGTTGGGCAGGAGGACCTCCCATTCCATTCCCATATTGACTGGTTATTGAACCCAAGCTGCTCTGGGAAAGGAAATCACTTTGGTCCAGGTCACTCTCCATAGCTGGGAGCATTTCCAGAGTGGTCTGAGGACTGAGGTAAGGGTTCTGGGCAGACACACTCCCAACAACTACAGACTTAGACCTTTCCATTTTGATTAGGCAACTGGGCAATATAGTGCAGCATGCGCTACAACTCTGCTCCAGAATCACTGACTTTTTTCATTTCCCATCACAGAAGCAAGACTTAATTAGTGGCCAAAGACCATTGCAAACTTTTAAAAAATGGTTATATATATATTTAAAATTTATATTTTCCATTTTTTTCCCTTAAGTTTTTATTTTAATTTCAGTTTGTTAACATTCAGTATTGTATTTGTTTCAGAAGTACAATATAGTAATTTAACAGTTCTGTACATTACTCAGTGCTCATCACCCCAAGTGCCCTTCTTAATCCCCATCACCTATTTAACCCATCTCCCCACCCACCTCCCCTCTGGTAACTATCAAATCGTAAAATTCATATTTAATTAACTGAGTTAAAAACTTTTTCTTAATTAGGTAAAGTCCCAGTACCACATCCATTGACAGTCCCACATCCATTGACAGATATTTTCCCCTTTGGGCCTCTTTATTTCTAGGATCTGTGATTATTCCTGTGTTAATTATGTTTAAGATTAGTTTACAAAATATGAGGTCAGTAGTATTTAAAAAAAAAAAGTCTAAGGGATCCCTGGGTGGCACAGCGGTTTGGCGCCTGCCTTTGGCCCAGGGCGCGATCCTGGAGACCCGGAATCGAATCCCACGTCGGGCTCCCGGTGCATGGAGTCTGCTTCTCCCTCTGCCTGTGTCTCTGCCTCTCTCTCTCTCTCTCTCTCTATCTGTGTGACTATCATAAATAAATAAAAATTTTAAAAAAAAGTGTAGAACAAAATCAAAGAATAAAATCATCAAAATTTATGGGACACCTGGGTGGCTCAATGTTTGAACGTCTTACCTTTGGCTCAGGGCGTGATCCTGGAGTCCCAGGATCGAGTCCCACATCGGGCTCCCTGCATGGAGCCTGCTTCTCCCTCTGCCTATATCTCTGCCTCTCTCTCTGTGTCTCTCATGAATAAATAAATAAAATCTTTAAAACAAAAAAAAATCATCAGAATTTAAATTATTTCTGGGAGACGGTGTTATGAAAAATATTCACTTCCTGCATTATGCTATTTTACATTTCTAAATTTTGTAAAATGTACATATATTAGTTTCTGATACTCAAGGAACAAATGTTATTACTATATAATTGCAATTGAGTTTATAAAAAAATAAATGAAATAAAAATTTGGAAGAAAATGCAGAAAACCCTTAATAATGAAAACAACCAGGCATTTTTTTGTTTTTTAAATTTTCTCTGTATTTTCCAAGTGAAACTTCTAATGTCACTTCATTAAAAATGAGTTTTCCCTGTGTTACTGATAAATTCTCTATCAAGTTAAAGATTCCTCCTATTGCATGAATATTACAAAATTTTCTTTAAAACATACGAATATTTGTTGTTATATTTTTAAAAATTCGTATTTATTGAGGGACACCCAGGTGGCTCAATTGGTTAAACATCCACTCCTAATATCAGCTCAGGTCTTAATCCCATGGTCATGAGTTCAGGCCCTAGGTTAAGTTGGACAATGGGTGTGGAGCTTCCTTTTTTTTTAATTTTTAAAGATTTTTAAAAGATTTTATGTATTTATCTGAGAGAGTAAGAGGGAGAGAGAGAGAGCACAAACAGAGGAGAGGCAGAGGAAGAGGTAGAAGCAGACTCTCCACTGAGCAGGGAGCCCTACAAGGGGCTCAATCATAGGACCCTGGGATCATGACCTGAGCCAACTGAGCCACCTAAGCACCCCAACATTGTTTATTTTTTAAAACAATATATTTTCATTTCCAAAAGTCTGTAAGTTCATTTACTAATTTCTTTTAAAATCAAGAATTATAAAGGACTTGAAAAAAAGATCCACATGATGAAAGTTTGAAATAGATGGAAGGCTTTTTTATGCACATGACTTCTACATTTTGGAATATTTTTGAAAATGTTTTTGCAGAACAAAATCAATTATGAATGTTCCACAAGCATATGAAAAGAATGGGCATTCTAAGTTGAATGGTACCATAGGTATATGTTCAGTAATTATAGATAATAAACACAGATAAATAAATAAATAAATTATAGAAATAAATATAGAAAATAAATAATAAATGACTAAATTTTTCTATAATTTTATTTATTGCCACCATGACCTACCAATTTTTAAGACAGTTAATTATTTCTCTGCAATTTTGATTTGTAAGATTTCTTTGTGGTTTTTAACAATTTTCTGTTTTCAGCAGTATATAATTCAGAGCATAAAATTTCATGATTTTTTATGGCTTATAATTTTTTAAACAAGAAGGAGCTTTTGTTTTGTTTTGTTTTTAAGCCATCTTAACCCAGAAGTCTCTGCCTTATTATCTAAATGGAAACACATACATACTCTAATATAAACCAGTATATTATAAAAATATTTTACAGTATAAAAGAGGGGATGTGAGGGGCAGTGGAAAGGAAATGGAACCTAAAAGTGGCAACTGGGGAGGTGGATGTTCCAATGTGTATCTCTGGTGATGCAAAGGAAAGAGCAAAATGAGAGAAAAAAAAAAAAACAGCACAGGAAATGATGCCTATCTAGGATATAGATCCATTCTGATTCAACAGCATAACACAGATAAGTGAAAACATCTCATAAGAAGCTACTGCTAGTTGTCCATAATCTATGGTGACGTGGAAAGAATGGAAGATCATTAAGGATTCAAGGATTAAGGATTACCTATTAAGGATTCAGGGAAGATCGTTAAGGATTCAAATATGAATCAGTCCACTCATTTTGAATTTGGGCATGTTACAGGATTTCTATGACCTTTCATTTGCTTTGCAATGAATGGAAAAAGTGATGCTTTAAAAGGGGGGATGAAATGAGAACCAAGACAGTGTTCCTAGCCTGATGCCTAGAACATGAGAGGAGCTAAGGGAATATTGCTAATACATAATGTTTTGTTGAGAAGTCCTAACTCACTGGAGTGTAAATGTAAGTTTTAATTTTTTTTCCTGAAAATTATCATTACTTGGTATTGCTCAATAGCTGAAATTGCTTCTTTCATCATATTGATTATGAACATAGTACCTCCTCTCCTGTGTTGATCATGTGTAGTTTTATAGCACATACATTCTCCTAAACATAAGTCATTTACCTTTTGTGATCTGATGGTGACTTCCAGTTATTTTCTTCCTTTTGTTAGTTCACTACTGTTTTCATTTTTTTTCTGCTTTAGAACTTATGGTTTATCATTTTAATGTCTCTTGTACATAGACCCCAAATTCTCTTGCATCTCTGTATTTTCTCTATATCTATCTGACAAAGCTGCAAACCCAAAAGGACCAACAATATTTTTATTTTGGCCCAGACACAAGTGGCTGTGAACTGCTGGTATAATACCTAAGTTAGGGAGGATGGGAATCCTCTAAATCCTCTGAATCACTCAAATTTATTTTTAGCAGCCTCAAGTGGGGCAAATTCTCCAACAAATCTATCCCTTTCCTTACTGAGCTTGACAGCCCATCCTCTACAACAAATATTTCAAGCATTCCATCTTGTCTTCAAACTACCAGCCCGTGCTAATTACCCCTCACCCTTAGCATTTGGCTGCACCTCCAAAGTCAACAAGAAAGAAAGAAACACAGAAAGGGAAAGGAAAAGAAAGTCCAGGGGAGGAGAGAGAAAGGGAGAAGACAAAAGGGAGGGAAGAAAAAGGAAGAAAGAATTTCCCAGACAGGAGCTATTTCATCTTCCTGCCATCAAACCTGTATGTCCACCTTCATGTATATGCCACCAATGTCCTCCTTCCTATAAAAGAAAGTGATGGGATGTCTCTTCCACCTAAGGAGAATCACTCAAAGTGAGGTGTGAAGACACTATGGCCTCTCTTTCTTGAACCATTCTTCTCCCTCAGATTCTCTGACACCACAACTATCCTTTCCCTCCTCTTTGTATTTGTCTTTTTCAAAGTTTTTTTAGCCTCATAGTTGTCCTATTATGTTTTGAAGGGCCTAGATTTTTTCCTGTCACTGTCTTGCAAGATAATTTCATAATCTATTAAGTGACAAAGCCATGCAACTTTTCTTTCTAAATATATTTTGAATGTGTCAGCTTTGTTCCACTTCTACCGCTGGAGCCTGTATTCAACTGACTTAAAATGGCCACCTGAGTGATTCCTAACGACCTCTATTGACTCTTTCTAATCAGTTTCTACACTGTAGTTTAATGTGCAATTTTGAAAATTCAAATTTTCTCATGTCATTTGAACACTTAAAACCTTGCTATGGTTTCATGTGCCAGAACTGTTAATTATCCCCCAGAACTCATCCATTATTAATAGGACCCTCTCCAGCTTACAACAGAGATTCAACAGGGAACAAGGCTGCCCAGCTAGTGACTCTGTCTCCTCACCTCTTTGTAGCCGAGTGTGGCTAATGTGGGATGAGTAAAAGTGATGGGAGTGACCTCTGGCTCCTATAGGAAGCTTCATGCCCTCTACTTATTTCCTCTTCCTCCTCCCCCACAGGAGCTGCCTTGGACTCCGAGATGGGGGCCACTTGTGAAGGATGGCAGAGCTGCTCCACCACTTTAGATTGCTAAACTCTGCTTGTTATAGGAAAGGGAAAGACCCACAATACAGAGAGAGAGAGAGTCATTTTTCTTATTCAAAGAGTTATTCAACCCTAAGCGGTTCCCCAATTAATACTCTTACCATTGCACTTAGAGTCAAAGGCAAAATTCTTAATGGGGCCTGAGAAGCCCTGGGTGATGGGTGATGGGTGATCTTTCTGTTCTGCCTACCTCCTCGTTTCCCCTTTTACTTTTTTTCTTCCCATTCTCTATATGCCAACTCTCCTGGACTTCTTTCAGTTTTTCAGAGATGCTGAACTCTTATGCCCAAGGCCCTCACACCTTTCATTTGCTGTCAGCAATGTTCCTCCCTCTGCTACCCCTTGTATTGTCTTATTAACAACTAATTCTTTTTAGAATTTAGTTTTATGTTTCCCTTTGAAGGGCCCCTTTTTAAGACTATAAAATTGCTGTTGTTTTCTTTGGAAGATTCTTAGCTCTTAATTTGATTTCTCCAGTGAGAAAGGAATGGGTTTATTATCTGTCATAAATCTCTAATCTGGTTCCTTTGGTAGTTAGCATTGTAATTCCACCTGGCATTTTGATACCAATTGATTTAGTATAAGCAGCCTGCTGGTCTTTGCTACCATATTCCTAAAGACATCTGTCTGTTTTCATATTTAAATGTATTTAAATTTACTCCCTGATGGATTAATGGTTACATTTTCAAATACAGTGTTCAAAAGTTCTGTGTAGACCAAAATCTTGAACACAAAAAAACATGATCTTAACCTTCAACAATACAATGAAATGTGATTGTTCAGCCATGAGTTTCCAAAAAAATGCCCCTTTTGGTGTTGTTCTTTGTTTTTAAATTTGTTTTTAGTGATCCAAGCTTATGATGATGTATCATATTTTATCTTAAACATTCTTTCAAAATAAGAAGCAAAATGTGAACAATTAAAAAAAAAACCCATAGAACATCAGATTACATTTTTGTAGGGAATAAAACACCCCATTTTCTGGTCATTAAAAGCATGCCAGAGTGAAGTGGGAATTGGGGATGTTAAAATCTTTGAAAGACTTGGAGTTCAAGCTTAGATGGGCAGGGACAATGATATGCATTAGTCAAAATTACACTCAAGACCAAACAGTATTCCTGCTAGGTGCTGCGCGTGGGAGGAGTAGGGACTCCAACCAGTTTGGCTTCACATATTGCCTCTATTGCTTACTAGCTCTGTGATAGTATTAGACCTTTCAGTTTTCTCGTCTGCAAATGGAGGATAATAATACTAATCTCACTGGATATTTATGAGGATTAATTGAAATAATAAATAGAACAAGGCCTGGTGCACAATAGCTACCAATAATAGTTATATGGCTTCCCCACTCTTGCAACCAAACCACATCATTTTTATGAAACAGAGAAATCAAAGAGGCTTTGTAATACTATAGAGATTGGATGATGAAGCTTAGATAAATAATAGTTTTTAATTTTTATATTTCACAGTCACTGTAATATAGATACAATTTGTTTAGGATGATATTGTATGTTGACTGACTGACCAAATAAAGACTAAATGTTTCTTAATGTTGAATAATATTTTTTTTCTCGTGGACAATAGCCCTTTGGGAAGAAAATAAAATAGCTGGAAATCTACCTAATTTTACTGAAATAGGGTTCCATTTGATTAAAGATTTAAATGTCAAAAATAAAAAAGACATAAAGATGTTGGAAGAGAGCAGGCATAAATTTTTTAAAATAATTTTTTAGTGAAGGCAATTTGGCTCTGTAGCACATAATGTCTAGACACCACAATGGGTAAAACATTAAATCTGACAAAATAAAAATTTAAAATTTGTATACTGGATAAATAAAATTCAAAGTGAAGTAACAAAAGGAGAGCATATATCCTATTGGCAGGATATATGACAAGAAAATGGCAATTAGTACACAAACAGCTCCTACAAATAAATTTTAAAAAAGCAATGTAACTTTAATATTGGCCAAAATAATATGAATTGACTTTATAAACATAAATACAAATATTGTGTATATTTAGAATGATTTATAAGTTACTTTGATATGAGAAAATATGTAAAGAGTTTTTATGGCAAACTTCCATTTATGCAAAGAAAAAATATATAAATGTTAATATAGTATATATATATTAGATTGTTAATATAGTATATATATTAGATATATTTCTAGAAAATAGCAAGAAAAAACATTGGGAGCTGAATTAGGGATATGCATATGGAATAGCAGGAAAATGGGAGTAAGTTTTTTGACTTTTGATTCAATGTTTTTCTGAACTTATACTCCTGTATGTTTTACTGTAATTTAAAAAATTAATGCAGTTAAGATGATGACAAAATATATAAGTTGTAAGGACTAAAATTAAATATATGTCATTAGGAGGCAGCAGATAATTTTAAGTGTGGAAAAACGTGTCCTATGTGCATTGAAAAGGAACTGTCAAAACTTGACTTTCTTGGGATGAAATGACGCATTCATTGATGCTTAATGAGTTTTATTTTCCCCCAGACAAAGCCAAAGGAAGATCAAGAGCAGGCACCCACTTTGACTCAGCCCGGAAACGGAGTCGAGCTGTCCTTTATCACATCTCTGGGCACCTGCAAAGAAGAGAAAAGAACAAATTGAAAATAAATAACGTAGGTGGTATGTGTGCACACTGTGAATGCGAGAACTTCCCCTGGTGCCAATATTTGATTCACTAAAGAAAAGCTCCAATTACTCATTTATTGGCTTTCCTAGATTTTTTTGCACTTTGGATTGTGCTTTCCTATAAAGAATAAACTAGGAAAGGTCAGCCATCATGAGGCAATGCTTAATAGAAGTGCTTAATCATTGTGCTATCACAGCACAGAGATCAAAGTATTGCCATAGTCAGTACACTATGGTACAAGGGACACTGTGAATGGGGACATATTGGTTACATTTTATGAACAAGATGAGGCACTAAGTCAAATTACACGTTTGTACATCTTCGAAAAAGGTACTTAATTTCTGCTTTCTTGATTTGTTACTCTATCAAGGACAATGTGATGATGCAAGTGTCTCTAATGCAAGGAAATGTAAAGATCATAAGAGCCTTGGGGCTTCAAAGGAGAGTGCTCTAAATGCCAATATTACCAGCTGCATACTAGTGTGGTCCTGGAAGGCAAGGTGAACAAGCAAAGGCTTTCCTGGGACTTGGTGCAGTGATTATAGAAACATCCTCCCATCTCTTTGCTCATTGGAAAGTTAGTTTCAAAGAAAAGTTACAAAACTGGTTTAGGAAACAGTTACCTTAGTAGGCTTTGGCTTTAATTTATAATTCATAGAGGTTACAGAGTTAAAACACTATTGGTACTAAAGAATATGCTTTGAAGTTAATAAATAATATATAACTAAAATTGAGAATAGTTGGTTACATTTTTCCTTAGGCAAACCCCATGTTTCAGGGTTATAAATAATCTTTTTCCCCAACTTGCTAAAAGCATACTTTCCAATTATAAGAAATTTTTTTCCATTCAAAAGATTTTTGATAAAACTTTACAAATCTAGTTGTAGGAGAAGAGAAGCATCCATTTTTTTACTCAGTTGAATGTGTCACAATGTGCAGGATTTGAGATGAAAATCCCTTCACAATTTAAGCCTAATCTGAGGTATAATGAATTCTTAGTATCTTTTAAAATAATTTTAAGGAATATGTTTTAAGTACCCTATAAAAATGAAGTAGTATGATTTATTTTCTGACCTATGGAGATAAATAATATATTGCTGACTTTTTGCTTCAGCATCACTAATGCTTCATGTAATCAGCATAATCCAAAGAAAATACTTCCTGAGTTTTCCCAATCCTCATTCCTAGAGCTGGCATCTCCCTCAAACAAGGTGAAGTTTTAATCTCTTTAAAATGATAGGAAACAACTTACTCAGAGAGAAATTGAGGTATTCCCCCATTCTCTGTTAATGTCTTATATTTGAAAAAAAAATATATGAGAATCCATCATGTCCTTCTTTAAACAGAAGTACTTATCAACCCTCAGGTGATTAATACCAACCCTAACTCTCTCTTCTCCTATGTACCTGCCTAAACTTTAAATGAGAAGCCCAACAGGTAAACTTTGTTCTCCTCTTCCCAGTTTTATGCCAAAACCCACCCTTTAAACTTGTTTCTGGAAACCAGAGAATGAGGTAAAAGAGGCAGGTCAGGTATCAAGGAATTGAATGAAACTTAGATGCAATGGAAGATGGGTATCAAAGAACCATCTGGAAGTAGTAAAACAGTCCCTCACCATGAAATCCTGGCATTATGAGGCGCCTGTGTGGGTTGAGTGGGAATATTAACAGGAAGTAGAAATGTGTTGGAAATGCCTACCAAGGAGAAATGTAAGATAAAGGGTGCATTACTATTAAGGTAGCAAAAATATTTGGTCATTAACAGTTACCACTAAAAAGTTAGGTATTACTGACCTTTCTTGAGTCCTCAAATAGCTTAGGAATCCCTGAACATTCCACATCAATTTGCCCTTTCCTTAATGTCTGAAACAAGAAAACATACTGTGACCTGCAAGTAACACATATTCCAAAACTTTTAACTGTTCACTTCATTCAACTTAACTTTCGAATTTAGGATTCCATTACTGATCTTGTATTTCTCATTAATTGAGGTCAATGCAAGGTCTGCAAGTATCTGGTCATAGGCTTGTCAAATTTCCACACATGTTATTGTTGGGCCTTCCTTTGCCTTATAGCAATAAGAATTGTTCATCAATTTGGACTGCTTTCAAAGTGAAGTGCTTTTGCAGCTATGAAATTCCAGCTATTCTTCTGCATTTCATTGGCTGCAGTGAACACTGCCTTTCTCATCCTATGACTTGAATAATTGTTAAGCAACCATTTCTTACTTTGCTATCTTAACAAGGGCTAGCTAGTGTCAGGATGAATCCATGCCAATCAAGGGTATGAGATATGGGTTCCCAACTTGAAACTTCACCAACAATTACAACGCAAAATGCAAGTAGTTAGCACAACCTGGTTATATTTTGGAAGAAATGTAAATTGCTGTTAACCATAGAATATTGATCATATATCTCTATCCTTTCTGGGAAAAAAAATGGTAACTTGATTATTATTAGAAGAATTTCAGTCATTTATACGCTTTAGGTAGTGTCATCTCAAAACTACAAGTATAAGGAATGTCCCCGTGACAATAGGAATATAAATGTATCTTTGTGTTTCCAGTGTGTATAGGATTATACTTGTAACTGTGGATGTTCATAGGCAACATTTTAGGAAATGATCTTTTTGTTCTTAATGAACAAAGTCTAGATTATTCACCTAACATTCATGAATAATCCTGTGTATTTCTGTTATTTATAACAAAGCTCTCTGCTCAATTTTAGTATATACATCTCTACTTTTTGCATCACCAACTTCTAAAAGTCACTTGTAAATACATTGGCCTTGTGTGGATGAATGATCCTCCTCACAGAAGTGTGTTTACGGCTGTGTGATCCTTGCTTCTAATGTTGTGTCTCCCTTCTCTCCTTTTTGTCTTTATCCACAGAATGTTTTTGTAGATAAACCAGCATTTCCGGAGTATAAAGTTTCTGATGCAAAAAAGTCCAAATTCATACTTTTGCATTTTAGCACTTTTAAAGCTGGCTGGGACTGGCTTATTCTGTTGGCGACGTTTTATGTTGCCGTGACCGTACCTTACAACGTTTGCTTTATTGGCAACGATGACCTGTCCACGACTCGGAGCACAACAGTCAGTGACATTGCAGTGGAGATTCTTTTTATTATAGGTAAGAACCAACGGCTGCTTTCCTAGAAGATTTGCATAAAGGAAGTAAGTGTGTTCCAGATTCTTCTGACATGAATTTGAACTAAGATCCATTTGCATGGGCATGACTAAACCTCTGATGCAAATTTTGGAGAAGCACATATTTGGATTTCTGAAAATTGCCTCTTCCAGCTTTCTCACTGTTCCTTTAGTCAAACAGATCTAAGCCCATGTTTTGTGTTTCTATCCTTGTTTTGTCAAAAATAGACTAAAAAAGACTATCTTGTTGGTACTCTCACATCCATCATGATCTTAATTGCACAGGGTCAGAGATGGGGTTTGACAAGAACCCATCAGTGGTCTGATAATGGGCCAGTCTTGGGCATGATTCTCCATATCCTTCCATGCCTTTTTGGCATGTTGGTGGTTGTTGCCATAGATGGCCTGGTTGCAGAATCAAAGGATTACATAAGCCTTACGGTCAATCAGGAGAAGAGGGAGTATCTGATTTTAACTTAAAAAGAGGCCCCATGGGATGCTTGCTAAGAATGTTTATCTCTAGAATATTGGGAACCTCAGCTGAAGCCATCTGTGCTCCACTCTTATAAGCCTCTTCCTATCTCCCTGTCCCTTAAATCTTCATATGTTTAGACCAAATCCTAGCTCTTTCTTGTTTGTTCTAAGACAAATCCTAAAAAAAAAAAAAAAAAAAAAGACAAATCCTTTATCTCCATTAAGGCTTAGATTGACTCCTGTAGAGGGGATGTTCGTGGGTGTGTGTGTATGTGTGTGTGTGTGGTTTTGTTTTGTTTCGTTTCATTTTAATTCACAGGAAATTGGGAAGATAGTACAGAAATGTCCCTTGTCCCTTTCACTCATCCCTGTGGCGTTCTTGACTATCACTGGTAACCTGATACCTGCTTCTTTACATGGTTGGTCATGGTTATATAGGGCAACATCCTCATTGTAAAAATGAAAAAATGTTTGGAAAATGTTTCCAAGCAGGTAGGCGAACACAGGAATGAGAAATGGATCTTAAAGTTCAACAGAAGAAAATAAATGAGCCAGATCAAACCCTTATTTCAGTAGTGGTGGTACTTTTTTCTCTGTGGAGCTGGTAAAGCTTTGGGGCCAGAGTGGATTCTCTAAATGAATGTTAGCACATTTTCTCTGGATGAGTTTGTATGCTCTTGGTGTGGCTTTGGCACCACTATTACCATTGCATTTACTGAGAACCCCCTCAAAGCTATGTTAGGACCCCTGCTCCCACCCCAAAAGTGGTGGCTGTAGTATGAATAGACCACTAGATGGCAATGTTGTCTACCTGGGTAGCTTGGCAAAACTATAAAGTCAAGGAAATATATTTTAATTTTTTTTTAACTTAAACCATTCTTCACTGGGAAGATGTAACCATAATAAAGAGATATAAAATCACTGTTAAAAGGCAAATAACAATATTCCAGCCTGTGAACAAATTGAGTGTATCCATATGCCAATCCATTGTTTTATATCCTTTTACTTTGTTAACCTTCCATGTCTTCTCCTACCTGCCCAAGATGCATGCATAAGTTAGCACTCTAAAAAGACTCCCTATGACATGTTCATAGTTTCCAAGAATTTGAGCAGGCAATCTACATGTCTATTATGCCTGAGTATCTGCTTAACAAATATTTCATATCATTACTATTATTATTATTATTATTATTATTATCAACTCTGTCATAGGGATATGGTTATATCTTGAACTTTCCACCCTTCCTTGTCCTTAGATATTTGAAATTCTAAGTGGTTACCACCACTTCTGTACTACATGCTCACTGGCAGATGATAATGTGTTTACACCAGAACTGACACTTATGAGAAAGATATTTTATACAATTTTGGAGCATTGACTTGGTTGGTTGGCTGCTTTCTTTAAGGCTGCTTTCTTCTACTAAACCAAATAAAGGGGCAACTGGCTTGCCCCCTGCCAGTTGCCCCTATATTTTCTGTATTCTTTGTGACTGACATTTCTGCTATGCTCAGGGCAGTAAGATATTCCTCTAAGTAGGCAATACCCACTCTTTAACTAGCAGCATGACAAGGAAATGGAAATTCACCCCTGTTTTTAATGCAGTTTGCCTTCTACAAAGATTAGTTTAGAATTTGAGATTTTGGCCTGCCAACAGTTTTAGAGTTATCCCAGCCTGGAATCCCCTTGAATGACTAATTTTCATAAGGAGTAAAAACTTTACCACTCTTTGCTATTGTTATCTTCTTGCTCTATAAGTGAGTATCTACAATTTATTATAACAGATTTGGAAAAATAGTTGAAAACTTCTCAAAGTATGTTTCCCAGAACCTTTATTCTGTGACATATTTCACAAAGGTAACCTAAAAATGATCACTGAGAAATAATTCAAAATAGTAGGAATAAAAGAGTGCATAGCCTATAATACTGTGTTTTTACAATACTAATAAGGCAGTGCTTGTACCATTTAATAGTTATTTAAGTTGGTAAATGTGGCCAAATCTCTGTGTATTTAACATGTTTATTTTCTATTTAAAGATAGTGTTATTAAATTGACATCTTAAAATCAATTGGATCAGAACTGTTAAGAAGTAGTTTAAAGAGATTTGGGAAGGAAAGGCTTTTGTATAGCAAAACATGGTACTTTCAAAACATTTTCTTATTTGAACCACTCTATACAAATGTAAGATGATGTGATTTTTTTTCTAAATGAGGAAAATTAAGTATTCCATAAAAAAATATATATATAGTCAAAATGAAACTTGGAAGATAATATATCTCTTTTGGTGATTCAAAATGCACATTAGCTTTATAAATTCTCTGAGAAATTCAATGTTAAAGAAATATTTAAATGTGATTAATTCAGCACCTCCTAAAGATATTTTTACTTCTGAACTCTCTTCTCTGGGCTGTTTAGTAATACTCTTTTGGGAAGACTGACTTAAAAATATTCTTCCCTGATAAATTCACAATAAAGTATCTGAATGTTATTATTCTAGTAAAATTATAAATGTGAATGGTGAGCTTGAATCTCTCCCAACTACTCTCTTCATTTTAAAATAAATTTCTTTGTAAATTACATTAATACTTTAGGATCAATAGGGCACAATGTTTGTCTGTAAGTTACAAAGTGGTTATAAAATTACTTTTAGTTTGAAAACCATCATGTATAATTTATCTGCTGTCTCAAAGCCTTACAGAAACTTACAATGAGAACTGACCTACTACTAATTTATCTAATCCAATCTTTCTTACTTTATGAGTGGGAAACTGAGCCTTCGTGATATGCCTAAGGCCCTGTAACGAATTGGTGACACACTCAGGTCTCCTGGTTGTTGTATCAGGTTTCTTAAGAATAGATAACCAGGGCAGCCCCGGTGGCTCAGTGGTTTAGCGCTGCCTTTGGCCCAGGTCATAGTCCTGGAGACCTGGGATTGAGTCCCACGTCAGGCACCCTGCATGGAGCCTTCGTCTCCCTCTGCCTGTGTCTCTACCTCTCTCTCTCTCTCTCTCTCTCTCTGTGTGTGTCTCATGAATAAATAAATGAAACTTCTTTTAAATGCTTTAAAAAAATAGATAACCAATATGATTCCATTTTCTGAAAAATTCTACTCAGCTTGCTTTCTTTTATTCATAGCAATGAGGCAGAAAATGAGAGAAAGAAGTGCTAACTTCCTTTTCTTTCTTCCATGAATGCAGAAATTAATAGTTTTAATCTCTGAAATCTTGGTGGCAAAAATTGTGGTATACCCATAGGTCCAATAATCACTTATCCCATTTCCTTCTCAAAACCCAAAAGGGGGATGCCTGGGTGGCTCAGTGATTGAACATCTGCCTTCGGCTCAGGTTGTGATCCCAGAGTTCCTCAATCGCGTCCCACATCTGGCTCCCTGAAAGGAGCCTGCTTCTCCCTCTGCCTGTGTCTCTGCCTCTCTCTGTGTCTCTTATGAATAAATAAATAAAATCTTAAAACAAAACAAAACCCCAAAAGAACTCAATTTTGTGCAAACAGCAGTATCCCAGACCCAGGGAATGAATTATGAGAATTCCAAGCCAGTGATATTTCCTATCCCCTTAAAATATGTGACCAATTCTATCCAATAGGATATATAGAGATGGTTTCTATGGGGCCTTTTGGAAATTATGTTTTTACCCTGAAAAAAGCAGAGAGACATACAGGGGAAAATATTTGTGTCCTTATTCCTTTCTTTCCCATAGGATGTGTGGATAGAAGGGTATGATACATTGTAATTACTGCAGCCGTCTTTAATCATGAGGAGTGACATAGGGAAGAAGATGTGGACTCCTTGATGAGTCATATAATAGTGTTTCTGTTATTGGGACCACTGTTAATTGGATATTTTGTTATTGATAGCTATATCATCCTAAATTTTTTTTCAAAACCACTCTCTTGTCATCTTGATTCCTTACACTAGGCCATTTCAGAGGTTCAATGATAAATCCCTCCCAGAGGAACAGAATGCTCTTTTTTCTGTCCTGTCATTCCACTGTGAGCCTATCTAGGTTGTGGTTTGCACATACTTCTTATCAGCTGTTATAATCACAATGGCTTAGAATCATAGGCTATGCCATAAAGCTGTAACTCTGTTGGTTTCTCTGGGAATCCTCAGAAAGCTAAAGGTCAAAGGAAACATGGTATGCAATTGTATTTTCTATTTGCCTCATATTCCCCTTAGTCATAAAAAGACAGTTGAAAGTCACGGGGATAAATGGCAATCATACCTTGTGTAGACCATACTGGCCAGGACTGAACATCTAGCATCCTTACTACTCACTACAGACCACCAATGCTCCCCAGTTATTATGACAACCGAAACACCTCATACATATTCAAAAGGTATTTTTTCCTTGATGTTATATTTTTTAAGGTTATACTTTGTGCTGACTTAGGTAGTTCTGCTTCACTGGTTCTCAGTGGGCACAGAATCACACATAGGAACTATTTTAGAAATATGTAGGTTTGACTTTATTTCACTAATCAGCACTACCCATCATTTGGTGTTTAATGCTTTTAGATCACAATTTACTTATCTACAAATTATTTCACCCAAACTAATGAATAGAATTCCCCTACATGTAGTATATCTTCTGAGCATATATTTATATTTTCATTTCTGGTTATTTTATTTTTTCTCCTTTGTGATGCTTTATTAATTAATGCTTCTATTCACTCACATGTCACCAAATTTTGCTATCTCAGAATCTTTACTTCTTCCTATCATTCAATTATTATTATAACCTTGTGACATAATTGAAGCAGGTGTATCTGTTTATAAATAGGAAGGAAAAGAGGGAAAACAGAAAGCAGTTTATCCAAGAACTAGCTGATTATTGACCAAGCTAGGACTAAAACCCTAAAACCAACTTGTAAAATGGGTAGTAGCATTATTATGAGCAAATACTCACTGTTTAATCAGTACTGATAAGAATTGTCAATAATGTCACCAAGCTTCTATCTCTTCAGTTTGTTTTACTATCCACTCTTTTTCAGAAAACAAGCACCTTTTAATACAAACTGAAAGTTCAGCTAATCATGGGAATAAGGTAGACCAGAACATTCCATATCCCTTAACTTTCAAGAACACAAGTGTCTGGGGACTCATTTACCACTTAAAGGATCTAAGGCTTTTATCAGCTACTTCTACAAGTTTGCCTCAGCATCCTTTTAGAAAGGCTGAGAGAAGGTCTCTTACATCTACTTAAGTCAGGCATTCTTTATCAGCATTGATGTGACCACAAATAATCATCCCAGGTGTGTCTCCAATCTTCCATCAGAAATGTAGGAACAGGAAGATAGCTGATCTTCATTTCAGCTCCTCCTCCTTTTTCCTGCCCTGCTCTGATGAGACTGAAAGGTACTAGCTGGGCTTCCAGTAACAGTTTAGAAGAAAGTCATTAGCTAAAGGCTTACTCACTAGCTTTAGAGTAATGGAGACTTCTCTCTGTTCAACAAACTCATACTTTTACTGGATCTGCATTCAATTTCTTTTTTAAAAGATTTATTTATTTGAGAGTGATAGAACAGGGAGAAGTCCAGAGGAAGAGAGAGTCTTTTGAGCAGACTCCACACCTGAGCATGTAGTCCAAATTCAGGACTCAATCTCATGACCCTGAGATCACAACCTGGCCAAAGCCAAAAATTGGATGCACAACTGACGGCACCACTCAGAGGCCCCTGTGTTCAATTCCCAACAATATTTAGATATGTGTTTGTTTTATAGAACTTCTTCCCAAATCCATCTTTGTTGTGCATAATCTTTATCAATATGCCTTTTCCCATGTGGAACTAAAGAATAATGTTCTTATACCATTCAACTGCAGTTTGTTACTGTGATAGAAATTCAAGCCTCAAATGAAATACTTTAATTCTTGGAGCGCCTGGGTGGCAGTCGGTTAAGCAACTGCCTTTGGCTCAGGTCATGATCCTGGGGTCCTGGGAGCTCAATTGCTGAGCTTCTCCTTCTCACTCTGCATCTCTCCTTGGCTTGTGCTCTCTCTCTCTCAAATAAATAAATAAAATCTTTTTTTTTTAAAGAAATATGTTAATTCTTTCAGCATTCTTGCATGTCTTTTTCTGTTAGGATAAAATTTATAAATCTCAGTGGAACCTGAAAGACCATAGACATTTTATTGCTATTTCATTGCACAAGCTAAGCCCAGCTTAGAGTCATTTTCCTGAAAATTTCAAATAAAGATATGTCATTTTCCAATTTAATCAGATGACTGATATCAAAGCTACAGACTTGGATACTGAAGGGAAAGTTTTCTAATAATAAATAAAGTCGAAATTTTGTGGTGATGAGGGAATTCAAATAAATTTTACCATTAAATGCTTTGGGTAACCTGGTATTCCCAGACTACATATTTAAAAGGCTTGAGTAGGCATTCATTTGTCTCTTAATATGTGAGTCCCTCCCTCCTCTCTTCTCTCCCTCCATCTGCCTCATTTTCCTCTCCTGCCCTTCATGTATGTTCTTTCTCCTGTTCTCTCTCCTTTCAAATGGAAACCTACACAGCCATGTACCCCTATATCTGCACCCCCACATCTCTATCCTTCACATTGATCTTGGATTGAGTAAGAGAGTCTCTTAATAAGGAGAACTCAAGGGCAGCCCTGGTGGCGCAGCGGTTTGGCGCCGCCTGCAGCCTGGGGTGTGATCTTGGAGACCCAGGATCAAGTCCCACATCGGGCTTCCTGCATGGAGCCTGCTTCTCCCTCTGCTTGTGTCTCTGCCTCTCTCTCTCTGTGTCTATGAATAAATAAAATCTTAAAATAAATAAATAAATAAATAAATAAATAAATAAATAAATAAATAAGGAGAACTCAAGATGGCATTCATAGCCATGGGTCAGATTTGTCCTTAGCCTCATGTGGGCATTTTTAACCTGACGACAAGAATATCCCAGTCTCTACATTCCCAGATAATACATTTGGAGAATTGAATAAATGGAATGTGTTGTATCGAGCATTAACCATTGACTGGACATGAATTAATCAGTACCCACCTGACTACTGACCAGCTATTTTCTGGTGAATAAATTTAAGACTGAGGATACAGCAATAATTAAACAGTTAAAACAACCAAAAAAAAAAAAAAAAAGATTATTTGCCACTTTAAAATCCCACAAAAGTGTAACATACCAAGTGTCTTATCTCAAAAGTGGAGAGATTTTGTTTGTCAGAATGCCTTGGGGGGAAAAAGAGTGCATTGAAAAGTAAAATACTATTGTCATTATTGTTATTGAGAGCTCCCAAATAAGTTGTCTTAAAAGTACTTACTACAGCACCTGGGTGGCTCAGTCAGTTAAGTGTCTGCCTTTGGCTCAGGTCATGATCCCAGGATCCTGGGATCAAGCTTCACATCAGGCTCTCTGCTCAGCAGGGAGTCTGCTTCTCCTTCTCCCTCTGCCCCTCCCCTGCTCCTGCTCACTCTTCTCTCTCTCTCTCTGTCTCTCAAATAAATAAATAAATAAATAAAATCTTTAAAAAAAATAAATGAAAGTACCTACTCAAGCACTTAAGCAAAGACTAAAATTGCATTTATTTTTGCAAATAAACTGTGAGTTTCATTGTTGCTTCTTTAGGCTTTTTAGAATAAATAAACCTAAAAATTTCTTTAGGGGTAGTTCACTCTTTTTTGTATGGATGGTTGCACCATTTTATGATTGAATTATATGAAAAGATTTTAAAGTTCATGTAAAATGGGCATATAGTAGTTTTTTGACCCTGGTACTACTGACATAAATTTTAAGATAGGAACAGTGGAGAAACAAATGGTTCTCATTCATACCCATCCCAGCATAACTACTGCTTCCACATTCAATCTTTCTGGCTGCTCTTTTCCCTGTTTATTTTCATGTGGTTTTGATCATAGTCTACACAAATTTTGGTGACTTTTTTTTCACATAAGATTTTAGTGTAAGTATTTCTCTGTGTTTTGTAAGTATTTATAAACATTTAATAGTTGCATAATATTCCATTATATAAATGAACTATTATGTTTACTTAACCATGTCTTAATTGTTACACATTTAAGATTTTTTTTGCTACTTAAAAAATTATAATTAACATCTCTGTGAAAAATATATCTATTTTTAATCTATTTTTAGATTTATTTATTTATTAATGAGAGATACAGAGAGAGAGAGAGAGAAAGGCAGAGACACAAGCAGAGGGAGAAGCAGGCTCCATGCAGGGAGCCCGACGTGGGACTCGATCCCAGGTCTCCAGGATCATACCCAGGCTGTAGGCGGTGCTAAACCACTAAGCCACTGGGGCTGCCCCAAACTATATCTATTCACTAACTAAACAAACATATGTCAAATGCCTGTTGTTTGCTATTCAGTGTTTTAGTTGGTACAGATAGAATAGCAGAACAAATAGAGATCTTTGCTTTTATAGGATTTATATCCCAATAGAGACCAATAGGAATCAAAACAAGTAAAATGTATAACATGTCAGAGAGTATAGTGAGTTGCATAGAGAATAGTGAAGCAGAGAAGGGGAAAGAAATGAGCTACAATCCTAAGTAAAGTAGTCAGGGGTGTGAATGAATAACATGACATTTAAATAAAGACATAAAGGAAGCAAGGAAACAGTCAACTGAATTTCTTGATAAAGAATATTCCAAGGAAAGAGAACATCAAATGCATTTAGTGTTATTTTAAGGGGTGGAGTTAATGGGCTAAAGAATATTAACATATACAGCTTATAACATGTTTTCAAAATTTCATTTTTTTAAATCACATTATCTTCAGAGCATTTATTGGTCAGTAAAGCTCTAGTTGAAATACAATTTGTTCATGCTAATATTTTTTATAGTTATAGCGATTGTGAAAAGTTATAGATGCATGTCGCTTTCTGAATTTGTTTTACTACTAAACAGTCATTTCATTTAATGGAGTAATTCAGATAAAAGAGTGTTATTAATATTGCATCATTGTTATTTCTTTCTTTCTATTTTTTCCTTAGGAGATTAGATATATATATATGGAAAATAGAATTGTATTTGCTTGGCAAATACAAAATTTATTACATGATGTGCCTGAATCCATTATGTTTATATCTGAAATGTTTGTGAGTTGGTAGTTTTGAAGGAAAATTATCTCAGCGCAGGTCTGAGAATGATGCTGCCCTCTGACTTACATATTACTGTAAATAGACTATGAGAAGGAGCATGTGCTCATAAAAAATGAAACAATAGTGCTTGTTTTGAACAAGGCAAGGAAATTAAAAATGGAATATTACTAAATTTAGAAACCCAGAGGAAAATTGTGAGTTCTTGATTTAGAATCTTATTGCAGACTAATGAGGGTTTTTTTTTTCATTTGCCTCTTACCAAACATGAACTCTGCTATGTCATTCTTTTCTTTTCCCATTTGTTCAAGTATGTTTTCTTGCAGTTTAAAAAATCATATTGTCTAAATAAAAATAACACTACTTATGTGGTTTATATTTCCCACTTTCAACTCATGCATTTTGTGTTTGCCATTGGAATAATCTCCTCCCTAATTACACCAATAGTTTTAAGATAACTACATAAATAATTTTTAGAGCAAATATTCATTGAATGTATTGAGAAGTTATTTAAACATTTTTTTAAGATTTATTTATAGAGTTGGGGGGGCAGAGGGAGAGGGAGAGAGAGAGAATCTCAAGCTGACTCCATACTGAGGGTGGAGCCTGACACAGGGCTTGATCCCACAACCCTGAGATCATGACCTGAGCCAAAATCAAGAGTTGGATGTGTAACTGATTGAGCCACCAAAGTACCCCTTTAAATATTTTAGATAACTGAATACATTATGGGCACCTGGACCTAGATGCAACTCATTATGTATTGTTCAATTCATTAATATTTGTTGAGGACCAATATTATGTCACTCAAATGATTGCTCATGGCATACTCAACATAGTTTTGCAAACCTCCCACGGTCTAGACTCTTAACAAGATTTTTTTTTTAAGATTTTACTTATTTATTCATGACAAACACAGAGAGAGAGACAGGCAGAGACACAGGCAGAGGGAGAAGCAGGCTCCTTGCAGGGAGCCCGACGTGAGACTCGATCCTGGGTCTCTGGGATCAGACCCTGGGCTGAAGGCGGCGCTAAACTGCTGAACCACCCAGGCTGCCCTAAGATTTTATTTATCATCACTTTCTTCTTTTACCTGTGGCTCCAGACATATTGGACCATCAGCAGTTCTTTGTACCATTCCTTACATATTTTGTATTTTCATATCTTTCATAGTTCCTACTCTCAGGGAAAAAGAGGGGGCAAGACATCTCCTTAACTCTCTTTGTCCCATAAAATTCTCCTTATCCTTGAAGTGTCATCTTTGGTCTCTTCTTGAAGGTCATCTTTTCAACTCTCCTTACCTCTATCACCATGAATCTGAGTTAGTTTTCCTTCATCCATTATTTAAATACTTTCCCTCTCTGACTTTTCATCCCTATATCATAGTAGTCTATTTCTCCCCCACTCCACACACATAGCATAAATAAACTATGAGCTCCCAGAGGATGTGGACTGGATAATATATTTATTTCCCTGGTTTGTCCAGCTAATATATATCTGACTCATAGTAAGCAGGTGACTAATGTTTACTTACTACCATAGTGCAGATAAACAAAATAGGAAGTATGGCTCATGGAGTTGAACAACAGCTTTCTTTCTAAAGGCAAGCCTCCATGGCTTTTTCATGTGGTTCCACGGGTGGCCATTCTTTACTTTTAAACAGTATAGCTCACTTTAGAGTAACTAATCTTTAACAAGTCCGTGCCATCAAGCAAACAGCAGGTAGCTTGAGAAATCCCATAGGTTGTGTGCCCTGCATACCTCTTGCAAACTTTCCAAGAACTCCTCAAGGCCCTCCAAATGGTGCACTAGGGTGAGTGTGAAATGAACTCAGAAATTCAAAGAGCTAGGTTTTAGGATGCCACATCTATGTCTGGGTGATAATCCTAGAAAAGTGTTCTATGGATGTGCAGAGAAGCATGGAGATGCTACAGTCTCAACTTGGCTGGATATCCTGCCTACCAGAAAATTAGAAATCTTTCTTAGCAATTAACTACTAAGAATTATTTAAAGGTAACCCTGACAAAACTTAATATCATACTTTGGGTGATGAAAAGTGTACTGAAGAAATTGAAGGCATTCTTCCTATATTTGAGAATCTTATACAATGAATGAGAAAATTTGCCTAAGTATGAAAAACTTTCAGTAGACAGTGAAAGAGCAGCAGTAACCTTGCTCCAGGCTGTATAGACGATGTCATGATTCCAGGAAAGACATAGCTGGTGTATTTTGAAATAGATGTAAAGCTGGTAAGTATTAGTCATGGAATGTGAAGGTGTGATCAGAGAGGAGAAGTTGATAGGAAAGTGGAATGAGAAACCATGAGGACTGAGCATCTGGAATGAGGCTTAATTTACTGAGGTGGCAACAAGAACTAAACTGTGCTTGTAGTTGTTCATCTATTTGTAATTCTAATGAAATAAAAATGAAATTCACTATTGGAATGGAACATTTCAAAAAACCAACACAAATAGGGCTATTGTATAAAGACCATACTCTCGGGGCACCTGAGTGGCTTACTGATTGTGTGTCTGCCTTTGGCTCAGATCGTGATCCCGGGGTCCTGGGATCTAGTCCCACATCAGGTTCCCCATAGGGAGCCTGCTTCTCCCTCTGCTTGTGTCTCTGCCTCTCTCTGTGTCTCTCATGAATAAATAAATAAAATCTTAAAAAAAAAAAAAAAAAAAAAAAAGGACCGTAACTCTCAAAACCTGGATTCCAGGTGTTAGTATACAGTAACTGTGCACTAAATCGATATTGAAGGTTTGAAAGTGAGCATGACTGGGAATTTACTACATAGTAAATAAGACAATGATTCACTTGGATTGAATCAGATAATGGCCTGAATAAAACATAAGGGCCAAGAAAAATGCAAGATATTAAGTCTGATTTTTAAAATTACTAGTGCCTCATTTTTATTGAGAATATTAGAATATTTAAAGAGTATTAATTTACATTTTATCATTTGACATTTAACCCTTTGAGAAGACTGAAGTTGCAAAGAGTTACT
The DNA here is from genome assembly GCF_053574225.1 of Canis aureus. Classification (NCBI taxonomy): domain Eukaryota; kingdom Metazoa; phylum Chordata; class Mammalia; order Carnivora; family Canidae; genus Canis; species Canis aureus. The sequence continues at coordinate 28,917,249 of NC_135632.1, forward strand.
TCTTATTTTTCCTATCTTACAATACTGTTGTGGTTGACCTTACACAGTGTAGTATAATTAAGAACTTAATTTGTTGGTATTATTCATCCCAGTTTGTAGATAAAGAAACTGAAGCTCAAAGACGGTAAATAACTTTATAAAGAAAGGAAATATAAAGGGTAACAAGTAAACTTCTATCTGGACAGCAGACTCAAGATAAATATTTTCCCAGGCACCAGGATGGGTCAGTTGGTTAAGTAGACACTTGACCTTCAGCTCAGGTCATGATCTCAGGGTCCTGGGATCGAGCCCTACATCTGGTTCCCTGCTCAGCAGGGAGCCTGCTTCTCTCTCTGCCCCTACTTCTCCTCCTGCTTGTGCTCTCTGTCAAGTAAATAAATAAAAATTTAAAAAAAGATAAATATTTTTCTATTTATTATTTCATTTAATGGTTATAACAAAGCAAGAGAAGAGTCTTCCAATCACCTGTCACCTCTTTGTCAAATGGTGCTTGATAGTCTTTTTCTAACTACATTTCTTTCCATATTTGATACTAGTGATCCCTTCTCTCACATTGGCGTCCATGGCATACTATGTTCTAGTTTTCCTTCTCCTTCCTCAACATTTCTACTCAATCTCCTCCATGAGCTCTTCTCACTTTGCCTGTATTTTAGTTCCCTGGATTTTATCCTTGGCTTTCTCCTCTCTCCCTTACATCGCTCTCCCACCATGAGTGTTTGCATCACCTCCTATTAGTTCAGTGTTGGTGGTTTCCAGATCAATATCTTGAACCTGATTGCTTCCAAAACTTCATGCATGTGTATTCAACTGTGTGCTATCTTTCCAGCAAGCACTGCTTCTTCAAATACCACACATCAGAAATTGAATTCATCACCTTCTTTTCCTAAACGACTCACCTTTTCCCTTCCTGCATTTTCCCATACCTGTGGGATCCCTGGGTGGCGCAGCGGTTTGGCGCCTGCCTTTGGCCCAGGGCGCGATCCTGGAGACCCGGGATCGAATCCCACGTCAGGCTCCCGGTGCATGGAGCCTGCCTCTCCCTCTGCCTGTGTCTCTGCCTCTCTCTCTCTCTCTCTGTGACTATCATAAATGAATAAAATTAAAAAAAAAAAAAGTTTCCCATATCTGTGATTATGACCCCATGAGCCATGAACATAGGGCTTTTCACAGATATCCCCTTCTCCCTTAATCCCCCAGTAAAATCAAGCTCAGACTACTGTGTGGTCCACTCCTAACCATCAGATGGTACACTGTCTCTTCTTATTCTTTATTGTGACTACTTCAGTTCCAGTCACCATCAGTTTTGACTAGATAACCATATCCCTTGACTAACTTTCTTCCTTGCCTATACTTTTAGGATCTATTCATTATGCTAGAGGCAGGTTTTTGTTTTTGTTGTTGTTGTTTTAATATAATGCATATCTTATCATGTCATCTGACTGCTTAAAACCCTTCAATCAGGGGATCCTGGGTGGCTCAGCGGTTTAGCACCTGCCTTTGGTCCAGGGCGTGATCCTGGAGTCCTGGAATCGAGTCCCACATCGGGCTCCCTCCATGGAACCTGCTTCTCCCTCTGCCTGTGTCTCTGCCTCTCTCTCTCTCTCTAAAAACAAAACAAAACAAAACAAAAAACCTTCAATCACTTCCCATTCTTTTTTTTTTTTTTTTTGAGAGAGAAAGAGAAAGAGAGCATGAGAGGTAAGGAAGGGCAGGAGGAGAGGGAGAATCTTATTATGCAGGCTCCATGCCCAGATGGACCTCTATGCAGGGCTCTGTTTCATCACCCTGAGATCATGAACTGAGCCAAAATCAAGAGTTGGTCAATTAACCGACTGAGCCACCCACGTGCTCCTCTAGTTTTGAACTTTAAATAAATGCATACTTGCAGCCTCCATCCTCTTTCTCCTTTGCCTTGATAACTCTCATTCATGCTCAGGACACACTTCACTTGTGGTCTCCCACCTGTCTGTCCCAAGCCTCACCTTCTAAGTCTTCATCTTCCAAGTTAGCTCCTCCTTCTCGAGTATAGCAATTCCTCCAGAACACTCATCACGTAACTTTATGATTTCCTGTTTATTTACCTATATCTCCTACTAAATTACAATTTCTTTGAATGCATGAACAAAGTATTAGTATTCTTCCCACCTCCAAATCCAGTCAATAAATACATGTACATATTAGGCAATCCATAAATATTGGTTAAATAAATAAATGAAGGGCAGTAATTATTAGTTCCAGTACTTAAGTAGAAATTAGAACTTAGAAGAGTTAAAAAAAAAAAAAAAACAAAGCAAAACCAATTTTTAAGGGAAACACGGCTACTAAGTGCAAAGGCTGAAATTAGAACCCAGTTATATTTTTTTGTAATAATAAATTTATTTTTTATTGGTGTTCAATTTGCCAACATGCAGAGTAACACCCAGTGCTCATCCTGTCAAGTGCCCCACTCAGTACCTGCCACCTAGGCACCCTCACCCCCCGCCCTCTTTCCCTTCCACCACACCTAGTTCGTTTTCCAGAGTTAGGAGTCTTCCATGTTCTGTCTCCCTTTTTGATATTTCCTACCCATTTCTTTTCCCTTCACCTCTATTCCCTTTCACTATTATTTATATTCCCCAAATGAATGAGAACATATAATCTTTGTCCTTCTCCGATTGACTTATTTCACTCAGCATAATACCCTTCAGTTCCATCCACGTCGAAGCAAATGGTGGGTATTTGTCATTTCTAATGGCTGAATAATATTCCATTGTATACATAAACCACATCTTCTTTATCCATTCATCTTTCGGTGGACACCGAGGCTCCTTCCACAGTTTGGCTGTTGTGGACATTGCTGCTAGAAACATCGGGGTGCAGGTGTCCCGGCGTTTCATTGCATCTGTATCTTTGGGGTAAATCCCCAGCAATGCAATTGCTGGGTCATAGGGCAGGCCTATTTTTAACTCTTTGAGGAACCTCCACACAGTTTTCCAGAGTGGCTGCAGCATTTCACATTCCCACCAACAGTGCAAGAGGGGCCTCCCACCAGTGAGAATGGAGAAAATTAACAAGGCAGGAAACCCAGTTATATTTTTTAAAAGCCATTATTTATGGGGCATCTGGGTGGCTCAGCCAGTTGAGTGTCAGATTCTTGGTTTCAGATTTCATGATCTCAGAAAGAGCGAAAATAGTGTATAGTTACAGAAGGTAATATTTGATCAGATCAGTCCCTGCCTTGGACATCTTTATTAAGATAATACAAATGAATCCTTATCACTAAAAGATGTATTTTCATACAGATTGAAAATTCGAACTGACAATACACATGAAAATCCTGATAACAATTGAATTATACAGAATGCATGGTCAATAGCAATCTTGAAGCACATTGAGACAGTTATGTTTCAGTCACTCCAATGCAAAGGAGACATTACTTGTACTTAAGTATGTATTCAGAATAGCATCAGTAGTGATGGACATTCAAATACTAAATAAGAAACAGCATTAGCTTGAGTATAGAATTCATGAAAACAACCCCTTGTCAAGTTGTTACTAGTAATAGCCAAAAAACCACATTTGGAGTACTCACTTGTTTGAGTAATGCCTCAGAAAACAACTTCTCAGAATAAAATCTTAGATTTCCAGTCTGTGGCAATGTTCGATCCTGAGTAAACTGAATTTTGTAGCACCTTGTAACTCTAGCCTGATGGAGACAATGTGGTTTCATCCATATACCTAGAAAAACAGCAGTAAAACTATCTTAATGTAATAAAAAGTTAATTTGAGGACAAGATCTTCCTTGAGTACACGAGTAGATGATTTTTAACAAATAGATGTCTTTGTGAACTTTTAGTTATTCATCTTTACATCAATAACCACTGCCCTATAAATAGAAAATAAGTAGAAATAAGTAATTAAAATATATGGAAAATATAATAAGTAGAAAAACACAGTTGGTAGATTTTGAGAGTTATGTTTTTGCTCTCTGTAGAATATCACTGAGAATACTGTATTTTATTTATATAAACAGCTACAGAAGCAGCAGACATTATATTTTATTTGTATAAACATATACAGGAGCAGTTTCTCCCTTAGACTCTAGAAATATCCTAAAATAAGTTTTTAAAGGATAAAGTGTGTAAGAACTTTAAAAACAACTTTTAATGTGAAATATGAACAATTAAAAATAACTAGAAACTTTGTTTCTTTTAAGGCTATAGTTCTAATTGATAACCCTTTGATATTGTACATTTCCAAAGGATAAATTTAACCTCCTAAAGTTCACCTTCTGCCCTGACGCTGAGTATATAGCTGCATGTTGGTATTAACTGGCTCTGGAATTCTTCCTGTCTCATTCTAGTACTGCCTTTTGTTGTTGAGTTTTATATGTGATTATTTGGATTCTATTTCTGCTTGTCTTGTGATTTCGTTTCTTGGTTTTGGTGATCCAGCTACCATGATGAATTGTTGGGTCTTAAATGCCTGGTGATATTGACTTGACTTGTAATTGGGCTACTCTCTCTACTCAAACAACCCTAAGGGAGAATTCATGAAACATAGATACTGTCTTACTTCCCAACTTTCCTTTTTATTTGAGTGACCTGGATTATAATACAACTAGAGCAAAGAAACACTTTGTGCCCCAACTTCATCATTATTGCTTGATCCTACTCATATCTTACTGAAATCAGATAGGTGTGGCTTGACATTATTGATCTTTTTATGATTTTACTGTTCAGAAAGACTAAAAGTAGACTAAATTATAGAAACCACAAGTAGAAATGCAATTATGGCATAACACAAATACATGAGCAATTTCTACTGATCACCCTCATAAAAATAGCTATGAAATCATAATGTGCTAAAGTGAGAATCTATTTTTCTCTTAAACATGGTTCCATTATTTCAAATGCAGAATATTTTATTTCAGTTAGGTTTTTTTTAATATAACATTTCAGATTTGTGACTAATCAACTTTTGTGTTAAAAGTCAAATATATTAGTCATATTTTAAATGTATTTGAGAATCCTTTGATAGAGCTTAAGCGTATCCATTTCTGACTGTGTTGGAAAAGCTGGTATCTGACAGATAGGCCCTTGGGACAAAATGTAGAGACCAGAAACAGATCTATGCATATACAATCTCCTGACTTCTGACAAAATGCCACTAGAATACTTTGGAGGGAATGGTAGTGCTTTTTAAAATGGTGGTAGGTCAATCAGATATCTACCTAGGAAAATATAAATCTTGACTCCTGAATCCCACCATACACAGAATCATTCACAGCAAAGGATTGTAGATAAAATGTCAAAGTAAAAAAAAATAAAACTCCTACGGGGCATCATAGTAGAATATTTTAATGATCTTGGCATAGGCATAAATTACTTAGAACACAACTCACAATCAGAAAATATAATAGGAATTCTTACAAATTAGTTTTTAAAAAAAGGAAGAAAACATATTTCATTAGACAAAAATCCTGAACTGACATTTCATGAAAGCAGATATCCAAGTATGCAACTACTATGTGCTTGATATCATTAGGAAAGTGAAAATAATTTCACTGTCACTAGAATGAGTAGAGAAAAATTAAAATAAATTAAGAGACAAAATTACCAGGGATTGTGGAAAGATATAGAACAACGTGAAATTTCATACACTGTGTGTAGGAATACAAATGAATACAGTCTCTCTTAGACTCTTTGCTGGAATCTATTCAAGTAACAGAAGTAACATATATAATTGCAACCCAGCAATTCTAATCGTAGAGTCAACAGGCCTATCTGTATCTACACAAAGATAAGTATAGTGTGTGTATGTGTGTGTGTATGTGTTTCTAAGAGTATTAGCTGTAATGGCCCATATCGGAAACAACCCAAATTTTCACCAACAATGAAATTAAGAAGTGAATTTCTGTATAGTCATACAATAAAATATTATACAGCAATTTAAAAAAGTGAACGTGATATTAAATTGATGAAAATCGGGATCCCTGGGTGGCGCAGCGGTTTGGCGCCTGCCTTTGGCCCAGGGCGCGATCCTGGAGACCCGGGATCGAATCCCACATCGGGCTCCCGGTGCATGGAGCCTGCTTCTCCTTCTGCCTGTGTCTCTGCCTCTCTCTCTTTCTCTGTGTGACTATCATAAATAAATAAAAATTTAAAAAAATAAATAAATAAATTGATGAAAATCATATGCAATGTTCAATGAAAGAATCCATACACAAGAGTATATACTATTGATCTATTTGTATAAAGTTCCTAATTAATTAAGCAAAATTAATCTATGGTAATCAGGACAACAGTGATCTTTGGGGAATTAATGACTGGACTAGATCATAAAAGAGGTTTCTGATGTTCTGGTCCTAGTTGTATCTCTATCCTTTTGTGATGACAAAGCTGATCAGCTTTGGAAAAATTCATCACACTGTCCACTTTAGACCAGTGCATTTTGCAGTGTATAAGCAATTCTTTTTTTTTTTTTAATTTTTATTTATTTATGATAGTCACAGAGAGAGAGAGAGAGAGAGAGAGAGAGGCAGAGAGAGAAGCAGGCTCCATGCACCGGGAGCGCGATGTGGGACTCGATTCCAGGTCTCCAGGATCGCGCCCTGGGCCAAAGGCAGGCGCCAAACCGCTATTCCACCCAGGGATCCCTGTATAAGCAATTCTTAAATTAAAACTTTCTTTTAGAAAAGGAGTTAAGATGGTGGAGGGACCCTAAGCTTGCACTATCCCTGGAGCATAGCTAGATAATTATCAAATCTTTCTGACCACCGATGAAATCAATATGGGAGAAAAAAAAAACAAAACTTGCAAGTCTATTAGTAAAAAGCAGCCACGTTCTGGAAGGCAGAAGGTGCAAAAAGTTGATTTGGGGGAGATAAGAACTGCAGGTGCTGTGGAGGGGAAGAAGTTTTGCTTACAGAGACTACCACAAGGTATTATAAGTGGGGAGCACAAAATCTGAAGTTTTGGAAGTCTATCACTATCCCAGTCGAGCCTGCTTTAAAGGTGATCTGGAGGGGAAGGAGGGCAGAGACAAGAGAGTGGACAAAATGGTCTGAGGATCCCCTGGGTTGTAAGAAGAATGAATGGTGCCAACATTCTGCACTGTTCTCAGGCATATGAGCAGGAATGCTGACTGAAGGCAGTGAGCCCGGGTGCTGGCTTTTTGGCTTCACCTTGCCCTCAACTCTGAACCACTGTGCAGTCAGGAACCCCCTTTTCCTGGGATGGGCCAATAAATGGCAAAGACATGGCAAGACCTTTCCCCAGAGGATTAGCACCTCGAAAATCCCTAAAAATTGGAGTTTTGAAACCCATCTGTGCACACAGGAGTGTGGTGCTACCTGGCAGACACAGGCAGGGTGAAGGCAGGGATCTGATGGAAGCTGGGGACATAAGAGGGATGATTGTTTGCTCTTCTGTGAGGGTTTTCTGAAGATTGGTTAGCACAAACTCTGAGTTCTGGGGATGGCAGAGTGGGGCCTCACTATTTTGCCTTCTCCCCATCAGCAAGGACCAACCTCAGTGAGCTAAACAGCACTACCATGTGGAAACTGGAGCTGCTTACACTAAGCCCTATCCCCCTGCCCCCTGTAGGTGCAAGTCTGCCTGGGGATCAGCACAACAGGACTCTCCCCTAGATGATCAGCACAGACTCCTTGCTCACAAGAAATCCACTTATCATAGAGAACTGCAAAGCCTCAGCTCTAGGAGAAATAGGATCTGGATTTCTTTTTACTTTTATATCTTACTTTATTTTTTAATTCCTTTTTAATTTTTGCTTGCTTATTTATTTTTATTTATACATATTTATATTATTATTTTATATAATTTATATATTTTTAATACACATATTTTTAATTGTGGTTCTAGCTTCTAACAAGCAGACCAAAACACACCTACGATCTAGGTGTGTTTCTTTTTTCTTCCCCTCTAGACAAAATGACAAGACAGAGGAATTCACCCCAAAAGAAAGAACATTTAGTAGAAGTAAGAGCCAAGGATTTAATCAATATGGATACAAGTAAGATGTCTGAACTAGAATTTATGAAAACAATTATAAGTATATTAGCTGGGTTTGAAAAAAAGCATTAGAAGACAATAGAGAATCCCTTGCTGCAGAGATAACAAAACTAAAATCTAATCAGGCCAAGATTAAAAATACTATAATGGAGATACAAACCCAAATGGATGCCAAAACAATGAGGATGGACAAAGCAGAGGAATGAATTCATGATGTAGAAGATAAAATTATGGAAATTAATGAAGCTGAACAGAAGAGAGAATGAAATGTAATAAATTATGATGGTAGACTTAGGGAACTCAACAACTTATTAAAATGTAATAACATTCATATCATAGCAATCCCAGAAGATGAAGGGAGAGAAAAAGAGGCAGATTTATTTGAACAAATTATACCTGAAAATTTCCCTACTCTGGAGAAGGACACAGACATAAAAATCCAAGGAGCATAGAGCACTCCCATTAAATTAAACAAAAGCCAACTACTGCGAAAGCAATGTTAAAATCACAAAATACATAGACAAACAAAGACTCCTGGAAGAGCAAAGGAAAAGGGTCCTTAACCTACAATGGAAAACAGATCAGGTTTGCAGCAGATCTGTCCACAGAAACTTAGCAGGCCAGAAGACAATGGCAGGATACATTCAGTGTGCTGAATGGGAAAAATATGAAGCCAAGAATATTCTATCCAGCAAGGCTGTCATTCAGAATAGAAGGAGAGATGAGTTTCCCAGATAAACAAAAACTGAAGGAGTACATTACCTCTATGCCAGTCCTGCAGGAAATATTAAGGAGGACTCTGAGTGGTGGAACAAAAGACCAAAAGCAACAAAGACTAAACAGGAACAGAAAACTCCACCAGAAACACCAATTTCTGGTAACACAATGGCACTAAATTCATGTCTTTTAATAATCACTCTGAATGTAAGTATACTAAATGCTCCAATCAAAAGACATAGGGTATCAGAATGGACTAAAAAATAAGACCCATCTATATGCTATGAGCCAAGGCTCATTTTAGACCAAAAGCACCCTGCAAATTCAAAGTAAGGGGATGGAGAACCATCTATCATGCTAATGAACATCAAAAGAAAGCTGGAAAAGCCACCCTTATATCAGACAAACTACATTTTTTTGTTTTATTTTTATGATTTTGTTATTTTTTCTATTTGTTTTGATTTCTTTAAAAAAATTTTTTATTTAAATTCAATTTGCCAACATATAGTATAACACCCAGTGCTTAATTTTTTAAAGACTATTTATTAGAGACAGCGTGCACATGCACGTGCACATGAGCGGGGGGAGGGAGAGAGGGAGAGGGAGAAGCAAAGTCCCTGATGAGCAGGAAGCCCAGTGCAGGGCTTGATCCCAGGGTCCTGGCAGAAGCTTAACCCTCTGAACCACCCAGACGTCCCCAAACCAGATTTTAAAACAAAGACTGTAACAAGAAATGAAGAGTATTTTATTATAATTAAGGGATCTATACATCAAGAAGACCTAATAATCATAAATATTTATGGAGTATCCAAAAATATAAATCAATTAATAACAAACATTAAAAAACTCATTGATAGTAATACAATAATAGTGGGAGACTTTACCCCCCACTTATGGCAATGGGCAGATCATCTAAGCAGAAAATCAACAAGGATACACAGGTTTGAATGACACACTGGACTAAAGGGACTTAACAGATACATTCAGAACATTTTATCCTAAAGCAGGAAAATGAATACACATGGAACGGTCTCCAGACTAGATGGAACACATGGAACAGTACACATGGAACAGTCTCCAGAATAGATCACATACAGGGTCACAAACCAGCCTTCCACAAGTATAAAAAGTTGAGATCATACCAAGCATATTTTCCAACCACAATGCTATGAGATTTGAAGTCCACCACAAGAAAAAATTGGAAAAACCACTAATACATGAAGATTAAAGAACATCCCACCAAAGAATAAGTAGATCAACCAGGAAATTAAAGAAGAAATTAAGAAGTACATAGAAGCAAATGAAAATGAAAACATGGCAGTCCAAAACCTCTGGGATGCAACAATATACTGGGGAAGTATATTGCAAAACAGACCTACCTCAAGAGGCAAGGAAAGTCTCAACTAGACAACCTAATCTTATATGTAAAGGAGCTAGAGAAGGAACAGTAAATAAAGCCTATAGCGGTAGAAGGGAAATAATAAAGATAAGAGCAAAAATAAATGATGTCCATACTACCCAAAGTAATCTACAGATTTCATGCAATCCCTTTCAAAATTCCACCAGCATTTTTCACAGAGTTAGAACAAACTATCCTAAAATTTGTATGGAATCACACACAAAGAAAATCCAAATAGACCAAGCAATCCTGGAAAAGAAAAGAAAAGCAGGAAGCATCATGGATCTGATATTGAGCTTTATAAAACTGTAGTCATCAAGATAGTATGGTCCTGGCACAAAACCAGACACATAGATCAATGGAACAGAATAGAAAACTCAAGAATGGATATGGTCAACTCAGAAAGTTAAAAACAGAACTACCCTATGATCCAGGCAAACTATGGAAAGAGCCCAAATGTCCATCAACTGATGAATGGGTAAAAAAGATGTAGTATATATACACAATAGAATATTATTCAGCCATCAAAAAGAATCTATTCTTGCCATTTGCAATGAGTGGATGGAGCTAGAGGGTATTAAGTGAAATAAGTCAGAGAAGGACAAATACCATATGATTTCACTCATGTGGAATTAAAGAAACAAAACATGAACATATGTGACAGGGATGAGATCGAGGGAAACAAACATAAGAGACTCTTAAAGATAGAGAACTAACTGTGGAGAGTTGATGGGGGGTGGTGGGGTAGGGCAAGGGCTAGATGAGTGATGGATATTAAAGAGGACACTTGTTTCAATGAGCACCGGGTGTTGTATGTAAGTGATGAATCACTGAATTCTAATCCTGAAACCAGTATTGCACTGTGTATTGACTAACTAGAATGTAAATAAAAATTTGAAGAAAAAAAATAAAAACATTTTTAAAAGATGCCAAATAACGTTAAATATAGCAACCCATAGTCAAAATACAACCTAATTATCTTCTTATGACTCTAAAAAGTACCTAAATTTCAAAAAGTAATTCATAAGCCTCACCAGAAGAATTCCCTTCCTAAGCTGAAGAATTATAATAAAAAATGTTTTGTGGTTGTATACAGGAGACTTTAAATTACAGGTCTCCCATTTTCTAGTTGGGTAACCATGGGCAAGTTAATTCTGAGCCTGTAACCTATCACTAAATGGACGTAATACCTAATTCATAGTGAACATATGAGGATCAAAATAGATAATACATATAAAGCACTTAAAACAAGCCCTATCAGGTAAGAAGACTTTTTAAAATGCTGTCTGTTATTATGCTCATTTTTTCAATAATCCTATTGTAATGTTAGCACTATATATCATGTGTATCAGATCTATAAAGTAACAATAAAAGTAATTGTATTAATTTCTTAGGCAGATTTAGATAAGTCATTCACTGTCCCTGTTTCTCAGTTTTGAAGCCTATAGAATGGTAGTACTACATATTACTCATATTACTAATACAGATAACAACAATGGCAGCTAATACCTGCTCAGTGATTTATAACCCAAAACGTGTGACTACAGATACTCACTGTTAGCTACTCTGCTCTATAGCCTTTTAGGAATACATACCTGTCAGGACGGGCAGTGGTAACAAGTCACTTCAAAATCTCAGTGGAATATAACACAAAGGTTTATGTCTCCCTCATGCTACGTGTCCATTGTGAGTCAGCTGTGAGCTCTGCCCACTGTAGTCACTCAGAAACCCAGGCTGACAGAGATTCCATCTTGCCACATGTTCCCATGATCATCAAGGCAGGGAGAAGAGTACAGTAGCTCTCAAAATTTTGCTCAGAGTGTTTCAGGCTCCTCCTGCTCTCATAGTTTTAGCCAAAGTGAGGCACACAACTTCTTCAAGTGGTAGGGAAATATAATCATACCAGGAAGTAGAGAGGCAGGAATATTTGGTAAACAGCAATAAAGACTGCCATAAATACTAAGGGTACTATTTTCCTCAAATATGAAAATGATCAGAAAGTCCTAATTAAAATGTGAAATAATATGTAATCATAAAAGACCTTATTATTTAATCTAAAATTTTTCTCTCTTATGAAGATATATGTGTTGGATTTCACTTTGGGGCAAACATTAATCATATCAATACATTTTTATTTATATTCATTTTCATCAATTCTAATTTTTATTACTTGTATAATCAATATTTATTCCATATGAAATTAGTAGATTCAAGTGTTTGGGGTTTTTAAAAAATTTCATGACTGGGTATTTATAGACATGACAGTCCTTATACTTTCTATTATATTTAAACTAGGAAATTTTACCCCTTGGTAAGTATAATTATAGACAGAATGTGTACGCCAAAAGGATTTCTATATTTAAGTGGCATATGCATGGGTCATGATCTTTCAATAGGTTTATGTTTAATCATTAAATTATTTTTATTAAAAATGATCTGGTAATTCCAAAGTTCAATATCTAATTTAGAGTTACATGTTACTGAAATGAAGTTGAATAATTTATAGGAAGCCAAAATTGGTAGTTTTTACACATACCAATATGCATGTTATGTGGAAAGCTTTTTACATGGTTAACTTATACAATAAAATTAAAGCAACATACAAGTCAATATAATAAAATAAATTTTATTTATAAATAAGAATTGGGGGTTTAATAGAGATACATCGGGAGTGTGTGCTGTCTCTTTTGATCTGCCACCATATTCAAAGATGGGATTTACTTTTGCACCAAAAGATACAATGACATCAGATAATAAAATCAGAGTCTGTTGCATGCTTCTTTTGCACATTTTGTACATCTTTAAATGCCAAGTGCCCTGCATTGGGCAAAGAGTACAACAGGTCACCAGTGGGGTTATTTTTATAGTACTTAAGGATGTGCCAAATTTGAAAGGGAGAGCTATACTTTTGTTCTTTCAATAAGGAAAAGGACCAGTCATTTGGGAGCAGTCTGTATGAAAAATGTGGGGAGATTTAAGTTGGCAAAAGTTTGCTTCAACTAATAGTAATATAAGAGGTTTTTTTAAGGATTTCCAAACAACTTACTAGGTTTGCATTACTAAAAATAGAACCAATTCTAGATGTATTATTAGGAACTTTATACTTCAGCCCAATTGGCAAAATTTTTAAGGTCTGATGACATCAAGTATTGGTGAGACAGTAGAGTAACAAGGATTCTGAAAACACTGGTAGGAACATATGAATTTGCCACTGTCCACCACACTTCTGGGTACACCTGGGAATTAACTTTTGTCCTTCCTGATAGAGAAGAGTGATACCTTTGAAAATTTATGCCCTGCTTATAGGCAAATAGGGGCAGGGCAGGGAGCTTTTCTCATTTTTGCTTCTCTGTTATCTTCAGCTCAAAATAATTGGTATGCCACAATGACGTATTTTGGGATATTCTACCCTTTCAGTACCTTCCTTCCAAAAAGACAGTAGTCAAGTACGTGAACGAATTTCTTTTCCTTATTGTGTTAAAGACTTGAAATTCCTTTTCAAAGTAAAAATTGATAGGGTGCCTCACTATGTAAAATGAATAAAAGCTCAGCTTAAAAAGAGGAAGGGTGAAAGGAGAAGGTGAAAGCTCAAATCCTGTCTTCATGAGATTTTGTTGTGAAAACCATCAAGCTAGAGGAAAACACCAGGACTGGAAACATCAGTAAGAGACCATTGAACAAAATGGAGATATTCAACCTGGGGCATGGAGAGAACTTGATGACTGATCTCTAATATTTATAGAAAAGGTTTTTGGGTGGAAGAGGTCAATGCATTTTGTGTTGCTACTTAGGACAAAACTAGAACCAAGGAAAGCAAGGAATAAGGAAGAAGGCAGCAGTTGGAAGAAAGTGATTTTTAGGTCCCTTTCCTTCTACATGGGTTCATGTAATGTTGAAGTTGAGGGTCAAAACCAATGTAGGAGTCCACCATGATAATGCAGGACACACTGGTACAAAACAGAAGTCAATATCAGTATCAAATGCCCCTTGATGCATCTGCTTGCATTCTTCTTCAGGCAATTGCTTTTAAGTGCTATTTCTCAGAGTCTGCTGACTTTTTCCCCCATAGATCTCTCATTTAAAGTAAGGAAGAGGAACATATGCTGACAAGATGAGCAAGGATCGAGTGGTATGAAAATTTCATCCACTAACATGGACAATCAGTTACATTCTTAGGTTTGCTAGTCCCTCAAACTTCTTCATTAATTAGCTCTCAGTTGTTCACCTTCCCACACTGAGCTCAATTTGCTGTGACACCATCCTGTTTCAGAATGCCTCACAAGCAATGAAGAAAGACGGTATCTTGCAAATGAGTTGGCAGCTGGTTTAGTTAAATATCCTTCCACCCACGCTGTACTACATTGATTAATTTTTAAAGAAATGGCTAAATGAAGATATTAATTATTTGTATGTGGTATATATGCTCACATGCACACCATTATATTTTAATTTACTTTTTAACAAGTAAGCCAATATGACTTTTAAATTATTTCCCATCTGGCTTAAGTACTAATAAAGAAGAAAATCTATTAATTTGTGCCATATCAAATTCACCCTTTTTTTTTTCTTCTACTTTCTAATTATATGGTTCTCAAAGAAATCAAACTAGAAAAAATGGATTTAACCTTCTTGCTTTTTAGTCCACATATATAGCTGTTTAGTGTGGGAGTGAAAGGAAACATTTATTTTTGGAAGCCTTAACATTATAAAAACAGAACATGTACACAGTTATCTCTCTATTATCTATATTTATTTTAATCATGCTTATGTAAAACTGAAATACAACAAGGCAAATTGATTATCCTGAAAATAATTAAGTGCCATCTGAATCATCAGAGAATTCAATTATATTTTACCTCATTTTGATAGTGTATATTATGACCATTTTTTTGGAAACTGTATAAGCCACATAGAATACATATAATGACTCTCTATTGCCCTGGTTATTTACTCATTACACATGATACCAGCACCATGTGTTACAAGGGATTATATACATACAAACACATGAGACATTAAAGTTTTGAGGTGGTAAATTCTTATGAATTAATTTGTTACAGTTTTAGAATACTTTTCCTGGTTCAAACTGTGTGTGTGTGTGTGTATTAAGGGACAATTGTACATGTTGATAATAAATGGAATTGAGAAAAATTACATATAGAAATTTGAATAATGAATATGCTGTCAACATATTGAGTATTTTTCAACATGTTGAGTATTTTTCAACATAAAGTCAAAAAACATTGTACTTTGCTTTCCAGATGTCTCAAAATAGAAACCATACTGTTGCCTTTCAGGTAGGTTGTGGATTGTCTGGAGGAGAGCACATTCTTACTGTAACATTTGAATGAGTCATTGATTTAATTGCCAAAGGTACAAAACCTTTGAGAGAAGTGAGATGAGCACGGGGAGGGGGAGCAGCTGCAGCCAATGTTTGCCAAGCTCCACTTTGCTGCCATGATTCTCTTATGAGGGACTCGAGATCTGGAGTCTTTTATTCTTTTTCTTCCTCAGAATCTTATTTTATTCTATGCTTCCCTTGTGCTTAGAGAACTTGTGTCACCATCTCTGTCCTTGCATTTAAGGAGATATTTACGAGCATCGAGTTCTCTTGCTTCTTGAACACAGAGAGAAAATAGAGTATTCTCTGTTGTCCCTAGACAGAATCAAAGACAGTTCATTTCCTTACATTCAATTCTATGACTCCTTTGTCACTTCTGTGACATTCTTGTTCCTAGGTGGTGCTGATGCTGAGTTTGATCTAAGGGATATGTTCAGAAATGCGCTTCCCTGCGCCAACCTATTGTTATTCCCTCTAAAATATATTGGGAAGTGCAGTAAATCTTGAGGAGAATGGAAAGAAAATGGGATCAAGTGTAAATAGATGTCCTATCCTTTGTTGCTTACTCTTTTCATGGCTTTAAACAAGGCCCTTAAGGGACACCTGAGTGGCTCAATTGGTTAAGAATCTGCCTTCAGCTCAGGTCATGTTCCCAGGGTCCTGGAATTGAGCCCTGTCTTGGGCTCCCTGCTCAGTGGGGAGTCTGCTTCTCCCTGTCCTGGTGCTGCTCCCCTTGCTTCTGCTCTCATATTCTCTCTGTCAAATAAATAAATAAAATCTTTAAAAACAATACAAAACAAAGTCCTTAAGTGTCTTGAGTCATTGATAAAATAGTACACCTGAGAGAGTTGGTATTGTCACACAAATTAATGAATGTGAGAATATTTTTGTATATCACAATACACCAGAATTATGTCTATTTTTATGCATATGACAAAAGTAAGTTTCTTAGAAATGAGCTTTCCAAAAATAATGCTAATCATCGAATAAACCTACAGTTTTGCACAACAATAGGACTATCATCCTGGAAATCTTAGAATATAATGTATGTTTAGTTTTTTTCCCTGAAAAGAAACCTAAAGTATTCATGAAGTATCTCAGAAGTAAATTTGTATCCATAGATTAAAAAAAGAATCTTTTATATTCTTTAACTATTATTACTATTTGTGTATAAAAGTCTTATAATTACTCTTTTTTAAAACCTAAAATTAGCATATCTCCTTTTTTCACCCAATTAACTCAAATGAGTAACAAATTATTTTTTAAAAGCTTTCTAAACTGATATTCTGTAATGACTCATCCATGAAAATGTCTTTTCTATTCAGAAGTCTGCACCTCTTTTATCTTTTAGTCAAACACATAATTTACTACACAGCTTTAAAAATGCCACATCAATCAACCAAAGGCCAATCATTTTATTCATTCCTCTATTCATGAGAATGCCCCAGAAATGTGGATGGTGGTAGTGGGTTTTCTGTGAAATTTGTGGTAGAACAGGTGATCAGTTAGTAAATATGCAAGGAATTTGTTCCTCTAATTTTTTTTTCCTATCTTCAAATCTTTATTTAAATTCTAATTAGTTAACATATAGTGTAATAATTGGTTTCAAGAGTAGAATTTAGTGATTCTGTACCTCCAATCTTACAATGAACAAGGAGACTTATCTCAGTCTGTGTTATGGAAACAACAGATCACCCACCAAAGGGCTTGGTAAACAACTCTGGATTTCTCACTCATAAAATGAAAACCTAAATCCCTAATCTGAGCTTTCTTTTGGAAACCAGGAATTTGAAATCCCTGCTTTATTTCAGCAATTAGTGGCCTTATCTG
Organism: Canis aureus; assembly: GCF_053574225.1. Classification (NCBI taxonomy): domain Eukaryota; kingdom Metazoa; phylum Chordata; class Mammalia; order Carnivora; family Canidae; genus Canis; species Canis aureus. The sequence continues at coordinate 28,934,548 of NC_135632.1, forward strand.
TTGTACTGACTTGCTAATAAAGAAATACATGAGCCCAGAAAGTAAAAGAAAGAATGAGATGTTCACCTGCTACCATAACTATCTGATGGCATTCCATGGTATGTCCATTCTTGGCAGCTAAGTTTCAATGATGCATTAGTACTTTGCTGTGATAGCACTTTTACTCTGCAGAGTCACCTTGGGATTGTTTTCATCTTTTTTTTTTAAGATTTTATTTATTTATTCATGAGAGAGAGAGAGGGAGGGAAAGAGAGAGAGAGAGAGAGGCAGAGACACGGGCAGAGGGAGAAGCAGGCTCCATGCAGGGAGCCCGACGTGGGACTCAATCCCGGGTCTCCAAGATCATGCCCTGGGCTGAAGGCAGCACTAAACTGCTGAACCACTGGGGCTGCCCCTGTTTTCGTCTTTTGTGAATCGTTTAGCCACTGCTTCTTCCTTTCACATTCTCAATATTAGCAACAGAACTATTTCAATATTTTTATTTTTTGACAAAAATGTGACTGTTAATAATGCCATTTTTAAAAAGCTTGATCATTCACAATAGACTAGAAAAGCCATTGTTTCCTTTTTAAGCCACCTAGAACTTGCTTCCAGACTTGGGGCATGACTGGCCTCTGTGAAGTTACCAAAGCCAAAGCACTGAATTGGAAATTAGGAGACTTGGATTTGAGTCTTGCTCTTCCACTGACTAGCTGAGGAGTTTAATCCTATGTTTCAGTTTCATCGTTTGTGTGACCCTGGACAAATCATTTGAGTTTCTTTGTGCTTCAGTTTCCTCATCTGTAAAAGAGGATAATAAAAGTGCCTACTGTGTAGCATTGCTATAAGTAGTACATGGGATTATGATTATAAAGGACCCAGAACAGTACTGGGCTTATGCCAAAAGCATGTGTGTCATCTGTAATAATGTAACAGTAATCTGTCTTGTCATAGTTCTTGTATTCTCTCTCCTTACAAGGTATAATGAGAACCAAATGATGGAATACATGTTGTAGTCATCTTTGTATTGAAAACTCATATGGCTGTTGGAAGAATTCATTTCCTTAGGATGGAAATTTCTTACTAGATGTCAGCCAGGGACCACTCTCAGCAATTGGAGACTCCCTATCCTTCCTGCCACATGGCCTTTTCCACATTATGGCAGTTGCCTCCTTCCAGGCCAGAAAGAGCATTTCTCACTGGTTTCTAATCCCTTACCACCTGTTGAAGAAAACTTGCTTATATAGGGCTTACCTGATCAAGTAGGCCACCCAGGCAAATATTCCTTTAGTCAGATCCTACATGAGAGTGGCATGATATCTTATCATGCTCACAGGTTCCACCCTCACTTAAGGGGAGGAGATCATATTAGAGTAAGGGTCATCTTTGAATTCTGCCTACCACAAACGTGAACAGGAAGTGAAAAGTAAATTGACCTGCCAAATGCACATTCTTGTATGTTGCATCGCTGTCATCCTCATTGTGTTCATGATATCAAACTTTTATCATCATACAACCCTATTTTTATTTTCAAAGGTTTAAGTAAACTTTAGGTTTTTTATCATCATACAACCTTATTTTTATTTTCAAAGGTTTAAGTAAACTTAAAGATTATTTCAGTTCATTCGATAACCATGTAATTCAGCTTTGCATTTGCTTCATAACTCTCTCAATTCCTATTCGATTTGGCGTATTTAACCTCCAACATTCTCTCCTTTGATCTTTGAGTCAATGACTCATGGCACTCCCCAACAACAAAGTTCATGAAGAAGTATGTTCTGTTGAATTCACTAACCCATAAAATACTCAACCATTATCCCCCTTACATATACATATTCAGCAATCCTGAACTTCCCTATGGCCTGATTGTGCTCAACTCTAAAACAAACTAGGGAAAAGGTAATCTTTTCCGATGCTTTAATGATATTGAACCCAGAGACTAATATAACAGACTCTGAGATGTTTATTCATAAACATAATATAAATATAAAAGTTCAATAAATAATAAAATATAATATAAATTTAAAGTAAGTATGAATATAAAATAAAAATATAATAAAAGAATGATGTAGAGAAAAATTGGAAATGATTACATCATCCATGAAAATGGAATGGGGAAACTGGGCCTAGAAATCCAAACAAGAATCCTCTGACACTTTCTTAATATAAGTGCTTTTAGGGCAGAGATAAGTTTTATGCCTACACAGAAATTAGTAAAACTTTGTTCATGAAACAAAGTAAAATTTTATTTAAAAAAGAATGCAGACTAGAAATTACATCTGTGTTCAAATTATCTTTGCCACTTTTGATCATGGATGTGTTACTTTGCCTCACTGACAGTTTTTGTCTGTTTAATGTGGAGGTAATACTGTCTACTTAAGAACGTGTTCTGAGGAGTAAGTGAAATAACCTATGCTAAGTTTTTAGGACAATGCCCAGTACATAATGAGCATTTAGTAAGTGATGACTATTGTTGTTTTGTTATTTTTATTCATTTTAGTTATGTTAACATGTGGCCCAATGTCTGGAATGTATTAAGTGCTCAGAAAACATCACTTTCTTCACTCTTCTTCAGTACCTGTTTGTTGAATTGAACTGGATCTGTAAAGAAGAGTATTTCAGATATTATCAGTCTGGTTACCATTTGTCTAATTTTATTTAATTTTATACAATTTTCTTCCTCCCTCTTCCTCCCTGCCTGAATGCCTGTCTTCCCTTCATCCTTCCTTCTTTCCTTGTCTTTCCTTCTTTACTTCTTCTCTCTGTACCTTCCTTCTCTTTCTCTTATCTTTTTTTCTCAAGCAGATATTATTTTAAATTTCCGAACAACCTATGTCAGCAAGTCTGGCCAAGTTATCTTTGAAGCGAGATCAATTTGCATCCACTATGTCACAACCTGGTTCATCATTGATTTAATTGCCGCTCTGCCTTTTGATCTCCTGTATGCTTTCAACGTCACAGTGGTGAGTACAGAGGGTCCTTCCACATGATCTTGATCTTAACCCTGTGTTTGTTTTCCATATATTCAGGTTTTAAGCATTTGTGACAATTTGTATGTCCAGGACCTTGTGCCCTCCTGAATATAGATGCCAAAGTGACCAATGGTACGCAGACCATGGAGTTCCACTTAAGAGAGTTACTTCCTTTTGAAATCTGCATTATCTGTATGAGTTATTTAAATACATAGACAAGGAAATAAGAAAAGCCTGAGTTTATCATCAATACTGACTCACAGAACAAATCCTTTGATAAGGAAACCATCTGCAGGAATACAGGCATTACTATGTATTACTTAGGCAGATATTTACATCAGGAATTTAGTGGAGAGTTTAAGATTTCTTCCAGTTTTATGACTTTTACTCTCTACCTCTTGAGTATTTCATTACTTACTGGCAAAACAAATAAAAGACTGATCAAGATAAAGAAGAATATTGAAATTAAAAAAAAAAAGAAAAAGAATTCAACCACTTCTTAGAAGTCCTTATAAAAATGTTGGGTGGGGCAAAAGCCTAAAAAACACTGACCGTGAACTTGAGAGCTCTCTTGGGTTTTTAACTTTTCTCTATGATTGTAACTTCCCTTCTTCCTTCATGGAAAGCCTTTATCCTCATGCCTCCTCGCAGGAAATAAAGTATGTCCACTTGTGGTAATAGCTATTTTTACTATTGAACAATTGTTGTTCTTAAAAGCATTAAGTGCTCACTTATACATAGAAAGAGTTTTAGGGAGGCATAATAGCATTTTGGGGCCAGTAATGCAGTTTGCTGCTACAGTAACCAATTTTAGCAGGCAAAAATTTACTAAACATTAGTTCATATTAAACATATTTCTTACTCAGTTGACAACCCCTTGAGATTCTCTATCAAGAATTTAAAAGCATAGTTTTCAATACTAAAGTGATCAGTGTTTCAAATATAGTCATTATTGACTTCAGAATGAAGATTGAACTGTAATCCTGCCTATTGAGTACAGATTTGTGCACTTGTTAATTACCTATATAATAGTATTTTTTTTCTTTTTCTTTCTTTTTTTTTTTTTTCTGAAGATGGAAAGTTGAGGGTGTCAACATCTTTAAGAGGTTTATAAGTTAACTAAAGGAAACCTCTGGGGAAAAATTTAGTATATAATATCAATCAGTGCCACATTGAGTTGTTATCCAGGCTTTTTAAAGTGCTTTTTAAAATTGAATTTGACTAGATAAGTGTGCTATAATGAAAGTGTAATGACTTAAAACAAGGCTTTGCAAGACTGCAACAAAAAAATTTCAAAAGAAGTACATAATTTACAAAATGCTAAGAAAACTTTTCCACATTCTCCTGGAGAATTCTTAAATAAATCGTGTTGAATAGACTGTGTTCTAAATTAACTTGCTGCTTTGCTACTACATACTAATAATATTTTTTTATGTTCCATTTCTCTTTGGGGACTGAGCAAATAGAATGATTTAAAATATATATTGCATCATTATATTATAAAATCTATAAAATTTTAAGATACATAATATGTTTATATATAATTAACATCCTCATTGTCTAAAATTAACACAAAGGATTTCTGACAAAATCTAATTCTCATATTTTGATGAATTTTAAATACTTGTACACCTTTACTGCATTCTTGCTCCCTTTCTTCATTCTGCCTTGTGAAATCTGGCACTAATACTTTATAAAGAATACAAATTATAGATCAACATCTCTGTTAGAAAGAAAGGGAAAGGAAGGAATAAAGGAATCTCTCTTATCAGTGATGATTTTTCTGTGTCTCACTGGAGTGAGAATATGATCATTAACAGATTGGCACATAAAGTTGCAATGCCCCCAAATAAATGAGTTAAGATAAAATCGTCTATTTTAACAGAAAAGCTTGTTCAATGTATTATATTTACTTCCCAGGAAAACATAAGCTACGAAGAAAAGTTTATGCGTTATGCAATTTTTTAAAAAGATTTTATTTATTTATTTACGAGGGGCACAGAGAGAGAGGCAGAGATATGAGCAGAGGGAGAAGCAGGCTCCCCACAGGGAACCTGATGCAGGACTCCATCCCCAGATCCCAGGATCATGCCCTGAGCTGAAGGCAGATGCTCAGCTGCTGAGCCTCCCAGGCTTCCCACATTATGCAATTCCTATACTGCACAGGCTTACCAAAAAAAAAAAAAAAAAAGGAAATAAATAAATAAATGAATAAACACAGGTGTTGGCTTTCCAGATCTAAAATACACTCAGTCAGTGCATCTCTGTAGATGACACTCAAAAATACATTACAACCATCAAAAATATATTGAATGCTCTAATTTTGATTCTGACTATAATTGCTGATAGTAAATGTTTTATATACACTCACACATTTCTTTAATAAAACTTACCATGTGTAAGTCATTATGGAAAGGCACTCTGAGTGACAAAGTTGTGAATGAAACAGAAAATATGATAGAGTGAAAAAGGCAAAAATATAAATCCTTATATTAGGTCTTAATACTTGCCATCTGAATGACTTCCTTGGGGAAGTTAAACATCAAAAATGGCAAAATGAGCATAAAAATCGCTACAGGGTTTCTCAGCAGCCTAAAAAGGCAACATTTTTATAAACTACCTTGCTAAGTGTCAAACACACAGAAAGACCTTGGTAAATGTTAATCAAATTCTCTCTCTCTTCTCTCTGTCTCTCTCTGTCTCTCTCTGTCTCTCTCTCTCTCTCTCTCTCTCTTTCTCTCCCCTAATGGATAGCCAGGGGGTGGTCATGTCCACTTAGTAATAGGGGAAACTCCCATTTGATAGGGGGTACTGATGAGTACATCACACTCTTGCGCCTGTCTTTAAGGTGCCTCTAATTTTTATCACTGACAAATTCAGGATAGCATCCCAAAAGTAGAAAGATACTTTGTTTTTTCCAGATTATATATTTCCAACTAAATCGAATATGCCTCTTTCTTCTGTCATTCATTAAGAGACCAAACTCACATTTTATAGCAAGAAGCTATTGACTCAGATGGGAATAAGTATAATTTTTTTCAAAAGTGTCAGCAAAATCACTAAGGCTGTCTCATCCTGGACACCAAGGCTCATGTCCTTTATCTTTTCAAAAGACTATTGTTCTCATGTAAGGACAGCCCCCTATTCTTCCCTTGAACATCTTCTTTCTGGTCAAAGGAAATGGGGAGTTCCTTACATTATTAGTATTCTATGGTCATTGGTGTCTTAGTCTGCTCAGGCTGCTATAACAAAATATCATTGATTGGGTGGCTTGAACAATAGAAATTTTTCTCCATTCTGAAGTCTGGGAAGTCCAAGATCAAGGTTCCAGCCAGTTTTGTTCTTGATGAGGGCTCTCTTCCTGGCATATAGACTGCTGTCTTCTTGCTATGTTCTCACATGGCAAGGGGAGAGAGAGACATTGGGTTAAGGAGAGAGGGAGTCAGGGAGAAAGGGAGAGAGGAGGAGGAGAGAGGATACTCTCTGGGCTTTTCTTGTAAGGGCATTAACCCATCTTGAGGATCCTACCCTTTTAAACCATTAAACCATTTAAACCATTTAAACCAAATTACTTCCCAAAGGCCCCATCATCAATTATCATCACATTGAGGGTTAGGACTTCAACACATGAGATTTAGAAAGACAAACTTCAGTCCACAGCAAATGGCTTTTTCCCTTTGAGACTTCTGTTTGAGGTTTTATTTCAAGTACAAAACTGTCATCTATCTATCATATTCTTCTACCATAAAACAAACTCCACTGTCAGTAATTCCTCTAAGTTACAAAGTAGATATTCCAAAGTACTGGCATTTAATCATCTGGTTTACAATGAGCTGGAAAAATGACAGATGAGAACTTGGCTGTGAAGGAGATGAAAATAAAACTTGACATAGAAGAATGAGAAAAAGAAAAGCACAGCTAACCGACCTTACTATTTTATTATATTTCAGTATAGAATAATTCACAAGATTACAAATGAAAACACTTTAACTGAATTTCTATTATTATATTAAATGTAGAGTGTTTTGTATCTCAATTTATTACCCATTCATTCATTCAACATATATTTATTGAGCACTTACTATATGTCAGGCACTGCTCTAGGTACGAGTTTCTTAGACATAAGGAGAGATGAATAGTGGAGGAAGGAATTGGAAGTCAACTAACTCCAGAGCTAATTATAAAGGCAAATTTCCAGAAGATGCTGGCCGTGTTTATGATTCTGTCTTTAGGAAATACCGTTTTTAGGGGTAGTCATACAAACCACTTTCTTCCCCTGTATTTATGGTTCTTTCCACACCCCTTCCCAAATTAGAAAAAATTGAGTAATTTGTCAAACTCTATTTGCATATAAGCCTATACTTTATTTGCCTTTTCTATTTTAGAATGCTTATTGAGGCTCATTGAGGTGTGAAAGAGTATACATTAGTGCACCACATGTGTTGTTAATAACGACATTGACCATTCTGGTGGACACCAACAGTGCACATTTTTCAGTTGGGCGCTCGAAGTCAGGAAAATAATCCCTTAGCAACAAGTATACTGTTTAGTGCATACGAAGTCAGGACGTAGGAGAGTTTTCAAAAATTGTGTTCATTTTATTTTGGTTCTCTAAGCGTATTTGAGAGAGGGCTCAGGATGTATAAGTTTCAGGCACATGTTTTCCCTGTCTATCAGCAATGTTAGAAGGAAGAGAGCACAGCACATGAGACAGAACATGCTACTGGCATTTTTGAGTAGATCTGATACAAGTTTGATAAATCTAATCACTGTGTTTTCCAAAACTAAGTTATCGTTATTGCCACTTCACAGGGTTTTACTTCATCATGTATCAGTTATTGTTATAAAACCGCTCTTACACTGAGGAAGGGATGTGGAATTGAAAGAAAATGTGTGTAATAGGTGGAGACACCTTATGTTCAGTCCTGAAACCATAATGTGTTTCAGTTGTTTATCGTAATATACAAAATTATATTCAACCAAATAGGTTGAGAAAAACAGATAAATCTTAAGGAAAATAAGAATTAATTTAAAGAAATTTTATCTTTTGTTCTATCACTTCTTGATATAATATGTTAAGAAATGAGATTGGTATGGTCATGAAAAATGACCATAGCATTGGGATCATGATTATACTTAATTTCAAGAACTTTTCAGGACAGCTGTAAGTTAAAGTAACGTCATAACATGAAATGAGCCCATGGGTCAAGTTGTGCCGCCCTGTCTCCTCCCACAGGTGTCTCTCGTGCATCTCCTGAAGACAGTCCGGCTGCTGCGTCTTTTGCGTCTCCTGCAGAAGTTGGACCGTTATTCTCAGCATAGCACAATCGTCCTGACTCTGCTCATGTCCATGTTTGCACTTCTTGCACACTGGATGGCGTGTATCTGGTATGTCATTGGAAAAATGGAGAGGGAAGACAACAGCCTTCTGAAGTGGGAAGTTGGTAAGGGCTTACATTTGTCACATTTTCCATTTTTAAGTGAAAAGGAAGATTGTCTAGAATTTGGAGGAGGTGAAAGATGAGTCCATAAATATGTCCTCTGACTGTCAATTTGTCTAATAATTTTTAGAGGTGGAGTGGGCTGGGTCCATGATCAAGTGATTTCTCTTGAGAAAGTTTTCTGGAAAATCCTTATATATATTTTAAAGAGTAATCGGTTAAGATTTCAATGAGTTAACTGTTTAAAATGACCAGCCAGGCTGTAGAAGTGTTCAGATAAGTAATGTGTTATATTATCTGACATCTCCAATGCAGGGCTAGTACCATTGGATCAGTGGGCAACTGGCCTATGGCCAATCACTGCAGTGAGACAGAGAGAGAATGTATTATAATGACCCACTTGCCACATTTAGTATACTTCGGGAATTTGGGATGATAGAGGGTACTGGATATCAACAAATATAATTTGTAGAATTTTGTGTCCCCATAATACATGGGAATTTAAGGGAGATTTTTCCAAGGGTTACATAATTCTGCATAAATGAATCTGAAATGTTCTGCACAGGAACACATTTTTAAACTTATGTTAACCACAAGAACTTTACAGAAAATGAAATTCTGAAGGCTATAACCCTCTATCCAAAAATATCTGCATTCTTCTCCCAGTCATTGCCTTTAGAGAATTGTCATAGTACACCGTGTAGAATTCTTTTTTTTTTTTTTTCCTTAATCTGACATTTCATCAAAAGAATCTGTTTCTTGGTTGGCTAGAAATTCTTCACTTCTTTTCTCCAAAAATCAATCTTGAACTTTTGGAAACTCAGACCTTTGCACAGGGATGAAGCCACAAGAGATTCCCAAGAGAGAAAGATGCTCTAACTTTTCATACCAGTACTTAATGGCAGAATGCATTTGGAACATCCCTGGGTTGCCTCTCATAATGCCAGCCTTTCACCATAGGGCGTATATACAAAGCCTTCAAAGTACGTCTTTGGAGAATGAGCTGGAGATCCTATGAAAACAGATTCCAGGGAGTGAATCACCTGTCTACGTTCTTAAAAATGCACCTACACATCTCGATATTGACCCTAAGTTGCACCAAAGCAATGAATGTGTTCTGATAATTTTCATCTCGGAATAGTCTTCTCTTCCTTATCAAAGTACTTCTTCTGTGCCTTGCTGTGGATCTCAATTCTCAGAAATGAAGTCAAGGGAGCAATACAACTGCAGAGTGAAAGCAGGAATATCCTACATATTTGGGATTTGGGAATGTGAGCAGGGATTTGGGAATGTGAGCAGGGAGAGGAAAAGACAGCAGGAGGAGGACAGAGAAGAGTTGATTAAAAGGAGGACCAAAGTCTGGATTGTACTTGGTTTAAAACATTTCCTGTCCTTTAGTATTGTTTCCCTTTCTATTTTCTTGTCCTGAAGGGTCCCTCATCACATACTCTGGTGTAGTCCTAATGGTGTTCAGTGAATCACAGCATTAGATCTCTGCCCTATGTTTTGAATCCATATTTAAATTCTGACTTGTGGTCAGCCACCTGATTCCTTTCTGGGCCTGACCTAATTTCCTTCAGGCCCCAGACCTATACACTCATATTAATTTGTAAGCCTTGTCTAGTCTGAGAGTCTCCAGATGGGGAAATTCAGCTTATTCACGCTCTCAAATTTAGTTAGATGAGGAAAGCTTTTGTTTCATTTCCAACACACCAGTTCTGCTGCAGATGTACAAGCTAGCTGTTGTTTTTCTTCCCACAAACACACAGAGGTATTGATTTTCTAAGAAAAAAGAAGCCAGCCATCTGAACTGCTTCAGTATTGCCCCCTACCACTCCTACTCTTAAACTTGATGTTATGGTTCAATGTAATGAATGGAAGCTTGTGAAGTGGAAGTCAACCCACAAAGAAAGCACTGGCATAGTACAATGATGGGAAGAAAACATTGGGTTGGGGCAACAGTACTCTCCTATCATCATGGCTCCACCACTAACCAATTGTGAGATTTGCAGTAATTTGGTTCACGTCTATAGGCCTCAGTTTCCTCAGCTAGAATATGAGAAAACTCACCAAATAACTCAAAAGTCTATTTTGGTTTCCATAATTTATGACTTTAATGGAAGAACAAACCCAGTATGGTGTGATTTTTTTTAATCATGGTTCAGTGTCCACATAAACCATCAGTAGCAAACACCAATATCAACAAGTTTGAGGAAAGAGGATGTGTCAGGGAGTATATCTTGTGATCACAGCACGTTAAAGAATTGCTATGTTTTACTCAGTTATGATAAGAACAACTAAACCTTTATCTTTAGAGAATTAGATTTCCTGTCCAAACACCTCTCATAAAATGATCAGGAAGGTAGTATGCTAATTATGTCTGTCAATACTGGATTTATAGACTTGGCTATAAGGACTTTCCCTTCTCTTAAAATTACTTGCCCTATTGTTCATTTAAAAGATTTTCCAGCTGAGATTTGGACATAAATTAAATAATTATGACCTTTCCTATTTTTTTAAAGCAGCTGAGAATCTAGGATAATTTAGTTTTTCCTATGGAATTTGTGTATTAATATTATATTTATCTTTTTTGGTCCAACTACCATGATTCAAAAAATTCTTCACACAAATAAAGTTTGATTAGAGAACATGTTCTTATGGTGTGACTAAAGGTAGATGTATAGAACAGATTCATATCCCCAAGGGATAAAATGGAATTTTCTTTCTAATCATCGTTAATTGTCTTAAAATGATTTTTCCCCTTTTTGTCCTTGGCAGGTCTACTACTTATAGCTAGAGAGAGCTCCCATACTTTTCATCAGATCAAATCAAAGTTAATCTTTTAAAAAAACTGTAATATCACTTCTCTATAAGATATCTATTTTTGGAAGGAAGAATTAATATTCATGGATTAATTATACCAAAGGCTGGTTATGAACTAATTTGCCTAGTGTTATTTTTACTTCATATTCTTATACACTTTCATACTGTATTTTAAGAAATTTAAGGTTTGACTTATTGTTTCATGGAATTTTAGGCTTGGGAGGAGCTTAGTCGAACTTTTTAAATTTTATGGTGAGAAATCCAGCTCTAGGCTATATAAGCTCTGTGGTGGTAGGGGTTATTGTCTGTTGTATCACTGCTGTATCTCCACTACAGTGTATATTTCTTTGCACATGGCAAATGTTTGAAAAAAAATGTTGAATGAGTCAGTCTTCAAGGCCATTCAATTACTAAGTGACAGTCATGGGACAAGAACCTAGATTCCCTAACTTCTTGTATAGAACTCCTTCTAATAATTTTGAATGTTATGAGATTAGAGGAAATGGTTATTCAGCAAATCTTTTCAGGCAGGAAGTTTGAGAGGGGAAGAATAAATAAAGAGATCACTTAAGTTGTTTACTCATTCAAAAAATATTTTTTTGAGTGTCCAGTGCAGGCTTCCTTCACCCTGTGTAAGGCACTGGAGATAGCAAAACAAATATTATACTTAATGTCATGGAACTTAAAGTGCAGTAGGAAGAAGAGACAAATAGCTCGATAGATATATCACAGTGTTATAGTTCTATGACTGGAACATGCATAGAGGGAAGGCAGCTAGATCTAACAAGAATATCATCAAATATCATCATCTGATCCTCGTTGGATAAAACATCATAAAAGCTGATTGATTTAAAGGGCTCTCTAGTTACCAACTGCTTAGCATTTACAAGCCTCTGAAAAATTAGTAAATTTCACATAGCCTCACAATTGCACACATACAGATTTCCTCTTCCAGGCTAATACAGGTGACAGGCCCAACATCTATCCTGTAAGCTTGTTGAGGTGTAGAAAACTTTTATGGAACTTAGTGCTTCAAGGGCAAGATTTAACATTGCGTTAAAGAAGCATAACACAGGGCAGCTTTAGTGGCCCCGCGGTTTAGCGCCGACTTCGGCCCAGGGTGTGATCCTGGAGACCCGGGATCAAGACCCACGTCAGGTTCCCTGCATGGAGCCTGCTTCTCCCCCTCTGCCTGTGTCTCTGCCTCTCTCTCTGTGTGTCTCTCATGAATGAATGATGAATGAATGAATGAATAAAATCTTAAAAAGAAAAAAAAAGCATAACACAACTGAGTCTAAGTATGCTTTTTATTTTAAAAAGGTTTTTAAGATTTATTTATTTGAGAGAAAGAGAGAGAGAGGAGGGGAGGGGTTCGGGGAGAGATAAAGAGAATCTCAGGCAGACTCCCTGCTGAGAATGGAGCCACCCACAGGGCTCAACCTCAGGACCCTGAGATCATGACCTGAGCTGAAATCAAGAGTTGGATGTTTGAGCCACCCAGGTACCCCTAAGTGTTCTTTTTAAATTAAAATTTTTATTTTGGCTGCAAAGACATGTTTCAGAATGATCTCTTAGGGAGGGGGTATCTTTATTTGTTTTCTATAAGAAGTCTTCAATAAATACCCAGCTAGATCTGAATAAGAAGACATGCATGTTTCTGTACATCCCAATTAATATAGGGATATATTATTTTAATTATCACTTATGAAGTTCAATAATGACATTGAATTAGTCCTTAAAGAGTTCCTTAGGATCCCAAATAGAACATAATGGTTCTGATTTAAGTTAGAAATATTTGGATTGGAATCTTGCTTCAGGGATTCACTAGGCATGCGATTTTAGCCAAAATGACTTCAGTGTGTGACTTTTTATACAAGGCTCTTTAGTTTCCTTGTCTGTAAAGTGGATATGGAAGTACCGACCCTCAGTGGTTTTGAGTATTATAAGTGCTCAAGTTGACATACCTAACACAGTCTGGTAAGTAGTATGTTCTTGCAGCTGATAGCTACCACCATTACAAACACCTCCTCCATTCTTACTACTGATTGGTGCTATTCTCCAACTGCAGTTATCTGCTCAAACTTCCATCAATGAACTCTGTATGCTATTCAAGTCTAGTGAAGAGGTGATATTTCTCTTACAGTCATGATTCTTGTTTGGAAGCAAAAACAAAAAAGGAATCCATCAGCAGGACATGCAGACTCAGAATGAGAGAACAAGACTTAGGGAAAGAACATGATCCAAGGCAGCTCCAAGCATCCCAGTGCAGGAAGCACAGTTGCTGACAGTTTGCGAACGTGGCCTAGATGTGTTTCTGCTTCGTAAATGCTATGAGAGACCCCTAACCTTCTGTCTCTAATTTGCAGTCCCTAAAGGGAGAATCCAATTGGCCAAGCTTAGGTCACATGCTCAAATACTGACTGCTGGGGTGAGGTGGACCTCCCACCTTCACTTCCCTGGGGCCCTGTGTCTCTCAGTTTACTATGCATGATGGAGAATACCCGCTTCACGTAAGGTTTTAGAGAGAGAGAGAAAAAAAGATGAATATCTTCTACTGTAACATCTTTACCCTTACATTTAAAAACAAACAGGACAACGTACAAAAAAACATTTATTAAAATGCTTCTATGAATCATACCCTTCTCGGACATTGTCATGCCAAATGGAATTAGCTGAGAAAAGGACATGTGGTAGTTATCGATGCTTCTTGCTTACTACAACACAGTCTGGGCTCCTTATGTAAACGTCACAATGGCATTCTACTGACCAAGCCGTGCTTCCTCGGCTAGACTGCATCGTGGTCAGTAGCTCCGATTTGCAGCCAAAAATACTTCCTTACATTCTTTCTCAAAGCTATCTCTATTTCTAAAACTGTGACATGCTGAACTTTAAAGTAGATGATCTGCTACAAAGGATAGAGATGAGAGTACACTGTAATAGAGAGAAGCTTTTTTATCTTTTAATCCTTTGGCTGGAGTAAGCTTATCCATTGTGGATGCCTAAAAGTATATTTGTACCAATGACCAAAAAAAGAGGGAAAAAGCCCAAAAATCTGGAATGGGAAGAAAAGGATTAAGTGAGATATCATTTTCAAATTTTCATTGACAATTTTAATCCTAAATCTGATCCTCGTTGGATAAAACATCATAAAAGCTGATTGATTTAAAGGGCTCTCTAGTTACCAACTGCTTAGCATTTACAAGCCTCATGCAATGGGCAAAAAAATGACCAGTCTTATGATATTATGAGCTGGTTATTTCAATAACTGCATCAATTTTCCCTTAAAAAGATATAACTGACTAGCATTCTACATTTTCAGGTTTTGTATAAAGAATTATGAAAAACTGTTTGAGATAGCCTTATCTATAGATTCTCATTCTTGGGAGTATATGAAATGAACAAAGAGGAGAAAAAGCTTAAAATGAAGGTTTAAAATGTACCCCAGTGAGGGGTACCTGGGCTTTTTTGAAAAACAAAAGATCTTAAACTTTAATGTGTACTGAAATCACCTGAGGATTGTATTAAAATACAGATTCTAGTTTAGTAAATCTGAAGTGCAGCCTGAGACCCAGTGTATTTCACAAGCTCCTGAGTGAAGTCCAGGCTGCTGGTTCCCCCACCACACTTTGAGTAGCAAGGTTTAAAAAAGTCTCAGGAATTTCTGTGACGTTAATACTCACAGTTTATAAACAGTCCTAAACCAACAACAACTCAGTCCTTCCTAACCTGTTCCACATCCCTGTCTCTTTTCAATCCTCATCACATCTGTGAATTTATTTGAATATAGTAATGGACCAGGGAGGTCCATTCTCTCAATGGAGATCCTTCTCCATTGAGAAGGAATTAACCTCCATGCTGAAGCAATATATAACACAATATAATATAATATAAATTATATAATTTAATATATAAATTAAATATCATCACCAGAAACAATTTATATTACTGGTAGTTCTGAGAAACTAAAATTAAATGCCATCAGTTTTAAAAGAGTTGCCAGTGCTCTATTCTATTTTGATAAAGGTTTCTAGAAAACAGAAATGTTTCCATGTTTTCTAGAAAGATTTTACTCTTTGCCATAAAGAGCAAATGGTCTATTCTTAAAATTGAGTTTTCCATTGTACATTCTGAATATAATGATACACTTTACTTATAAAAAATTGAGGAAATAACATATATGAATTTCCAATGCTGAAGTTGAATTATCTCTGTCGTCTGACCTTGTACGTTTAAAACTTATTTGGGCATTTAGAAAGCAAGCAACACAAAATTAGCTTTTAATTGCATACTGTTCTCAATCCTTTGATAGGAAAGTTTTGTGTTTCGGGTAGCAGACTGGGAGTTAATATGATTTCACATTGCAAGAGTTGCCCAATAAGAGGATGTACTTCACACTTAACAATTAGAAAATACTGAAGCTGATATTTCAGAATATTCTTGTACCAGGGTTTCCAAATATGTTTGAGCTTCAGACCATACACTCCAAGCAAAAATGGTCCTATTGTCATATAAGTTTGAGAAATGAAGGCACTCCATCCCATTCTGAAGGACTGACAAGGTAAATTAGCACAGTGTGAGCTCAGAGAAATCCCAAAGAAATTGTTTAAACTTTATTTAACCCAAATGTCGCATACATTTATCTTACCTCATAACCTTTCCTTTTTCTACTACACATTATTAATATTCTGTTAATCTCTCATGAATTTGGAGTTTAAAAAACACACCTTAACAAATTACTAGACTTAGTATCATAGTAGGAGGAATAATTATGATTTCCATCTTTTTAACAATATGGGATACCACTGAATCTTTCCACAGTAAATCTATAAGAATAGAGAGAGAGATTATCCTCATTTATAATATGGAGATAACAAAAAATACCTACATTAGAGAGTAGTTGTGTTGCAAGATCACTGAGCATGACAATCAAGAAAGAATTCTTGAGACCTTTTATGGTGCAACTTAAGTTTATTTAAGTAGCATGGGGATAAGACCCATGGGCAGAAAGAGCTGCACTTTTGCTGTATGAAGCTGGCGTTCATATGCTTCATGCTCAAGGGGGAGGGGACATGCAGGGAGTATTAGATCATGAGTGTTTCTTTGAATTTCTACTCCTAAAACTACTTTCACTGAGATCTCTTGGTGCATATCATTCAGCTCACTATTAACTATCAGTGAGAAGTACAGGCAGTCATGAGGCCATTTTCAAATGTAGCAACCAGTACTTATTTGATCCTTATAGAGACTAGGCAGGCTATATGTCAGCGAGGGCTAAAGGTGAACATTTTTCTGCTTCTATATCTCATCAGTTGGGTGAGCTTAAGTAAGCTAATGTATATAAAAACAATTTGCAAACTAAGAAGTGATGTAGAATTATGACACATCATTATTGTGTTAATAACATACACACAAACACACATACATATATATATGCATATGTGTATCTGTATAAGTGTATCTTTCTCTCTTTCCAGAGAGACATTATGTACATACTCTATACCACAAACTCCTGTCTTTATGTTCTTTCCATGATACTGATCTCAGTATGCCTATGTAGAGAACCCAAGGATCATTTATTTGGGTGAATGCAGGAATGAATCAGTGGACCACAAATAAAGCCTTCTGTCCCATATCAATGTGTCATCCCACTCAGATTAAAGAGGAAGAGGTTCTGAAGTCAGTCTTCCTTCAGTGTTCAGAAGTAAGTTATGCCGGGTATCTCTTTCTTTATATTATCTTATCATTTATAAAATTAAAGAACAAAATTCTCATTCCTCATTTGGTGAAACTGTATTTCCATGAAGTATAGATCATACAGTAATAGGAAGCCAGAGGGAGAGAAATGAACAAAGAAACACACTCTTAACTATAGAGAACAAATTGATGGTTACCAGAGGGGAGGTATGTCAAGGGATGGGTGAAATAGGTAATGGGGATTAAAGAATACATTTGTCATGATGAGCCCTGCATAATGTATAGAATGGTCAAATCACTATTGTACACTGGAAACTAATATAACACTATATGTTAACTCTATGGAATTAACATTAAAAACTTAATAAAAAATTAAATAAAGTAATAGAAAGCCAAATGTCAAGATTATATTTCGATTACATAGTACATTATTTTAAGATGTAATAGAAAGCCAAATGTCAACATTATATTTCAATCAAATTATGTATTATTTTAGGATACTTTGACTATCCAAAAATTTAATTTCTTCAGTATTCAAATCACATTTGAATGGGAACTGTTTTGTTTCTATGGGAGGGGAAAAATAATTTTCCCTCTACTCTTCTAGGTTCTTGGAGGAGACACCTTGTAATAAAATGACAGACTAACAGAAGAAAACAGAAGCATGATAGCATGTATATCCCCTATATATGTGAGAGAAACCCAGGAAAACTGAGTAACTTGCCAAAATAGTCCATGTTTTCATCTTAAATACTACCCTCAGCTAAAGACAAAGGATTTAGGGAGTGGGGAACCAGATATGGGAGTTATCAGGAAAGCATAGTAAACAAGGGTATGGTTGTGTTAAAAACAAAAATTCAAATGAGTAAATTTGAAGATCAAATTAACTTTCTTAACAATTCAGGACAGCATCCCAACCAGCAAGTAGAAAGCATCCTTTAGAAGCTATACAAAATGGAAGATTTCTAAAGGCAGAAATGGTGCTGGACAAGGAAGTTATCAGCACAAGAACAGAAAGAATTGTTTCAGGCAAGGCCATCTTCCCTTAGCAGAAAAGACAGAAAGTCTTACTTAACATGCAAATGACCTCACTAGTGCTGATCAGAAATTCCAGACTGATTGGTTTAAAATTCCATTCCTGAGAGAGGCTGAAACTGCAATTAGGTTAGGTATTAAGTTTTGGTGGAGCTTAGCAAAAGTGACTCCATTTTGGGCCTCTAGTTTCTTTTTAACAATTGATATGAGTATCAGTATCATATCAATATCAATATCCAACTTCAAAACCATATCATTAAAACAAGTTATTCAAAACAAGTTCTAATCACAAATGACTTCATTCAAAACAAGGTTTCAAAATATGGATTTGAAATCATAAAAAGTAAGTACACAAGTGGTCATTGGTGACTGATTCAACCTCCATCCCCTCTCCCCTCCCTGAAGGTTGGAGTGGGATGGAAATTTCCAACATTCTAATCACAGGGTTGGCTATCTAGCAATCAGCTTCCATCTTTAGGTGCAATAGTTATATCATAGAAAAGATGTTTTAGGAGATCTGTGCCAGAAACAAGATGGAAACCAAATACATATTATTATGAATCACAATATCACATATACTATTCAAATATGTAGATTTTAAGGGCCATATTCCTCACTTAGCGTCTTGGGATTTGTGTGGTGTGGCAGTGAATAAGTCAGTTCTTAATTTCCTATTGTGTAGAGTATGATAAGCAATGGTTTCATCCTTATAGGATACCAGAGACAGCTAATCATTTCAACTCTTTCATTCCCTATCCTGATCCTTTTTTTGTGTTTTCTGAATTAGTGAATAATTCAAACACACTTCCATTTTCTAACTGGAGATAAATTTGGGTTGGTACTGCTATCTTTTATTAGATCCAAAACCCTCCAATGAGCTGCTTCCTAGTCTCATTTTGTCCTCTCAGCCCTTGAAGGAATATGCTTGGTTCTCAAACACCTTCAGCCCTGCCCTGACCTAGACTTTGGAAGAGAGAATCTCCTTTGAGTATTTTCTGCAAGAAGGTGATGCTCTGCTGACCATTCATTGACTTATTGTGCTCCTCCCAAAGGATCCTATGATTTAATCACTAGAAACTTTGCCTACCTTTGACCTCTTCTTTCTACCCTAAAGGATTTTCCTGAGTTTTGTGGTTGTTAAGATCAGGGACAATAATATGTTTCCGGCTTCCAGAGTGCCAAATGCTTCTATACTTAAATAAGTTCAAAGTTGAAGATACTAGTTTTAGGGTGGTCCAAAAGGCAATGTGAGCATCTAAAGAAAAGAAAAGGTGGTCAGGGGGAGTTTAATATAGCTGGTTGAGGCTTGGATCTAACTTTTTTTCTTTCTTTCTTCCTTCCTTCGTTTCTTTGTTTCTTTCTTTTTTCTTTCTTTCTTTCTTTCGTATATGTGTATAGTTTAAATGCCTAAATAGCCTCTCAGTATTATTTATTGAATAATCCATTTACTCACACTAATTAAATATGGCATTTTAATCATACTCAATTATTATGCATACTTATGGCTATTACTAGATTTCATTTTTCTTTCACTGACAGTCTAATTTTATACCAGTATTGCTGAGTTTAATTATTGTACTGTTTAAATTTTTGGTACAGCAAGTAGAATGAGGCCATTCTGACTCATTTACTCATTTAGATCAATATTAGGAAAAATCACCCCTCCAAAAAAATACGAATGGCATTTTAATTGGAATTAATTTCAAAAATTAGTTTAAGGAAATTAATGCTTTTATAACAGTGAGATACTTTTGTCATCCAAGGCATGGTACTTAATCTCCAATTATTTAAAAATTTTTATATAATTAAGAGAAAGTATGTAGTTTTCTTCATACAAGTCACACATATTTCTTATTGAGTTTATTTCTAAATATTTTACATTTTTCTGCTTATGTGGGTGGGATCCATTTTTCATTAATTTGGTTCCAGTTATTATTGATATAAGAAAATCTAGTGACTTGAAAATAATATTGTGTAGATATTTCACATAATATGTATCCAAATTTTAACTAATTTCTTTGAGTTTTTAGGAAAACAGTCTTATAATCTAAAGTACTAATAAATTTCTCCCTGACTTATCCAATGTCTATACTCTTTTTCATACTGGTTTCAGAAAATTATCTTTTTTATTAAATATTTACTCTAACTTCACTAGATGTTACTGAGAAAATATTTTATAGATCACTAACAGACATTCTTATGGATACTTGATACCAAACTTTCAACTCTGGCCCTCAAAAATATTTTTTGTAAAAGAACAGGGTAAAATAGAACAATTCTTAACTTGGAAGTTGGGATCTTCTATCCTAACTGCAGCCCTGCTGCTAGTTACCTATATGACCTATGAAATTTTATTATACCATATCTGTGCCAATTATCTCTGTGGAAATGAGATACGAAACTGACTCTTTTTTTTTTCTCTCTCTCTCTCTTTTTAAATTTTTTTAAAGATTTTATTTATTTATTTATTTATTTATTTATTTATTTATTTATTTATTCATGAGAGGCACAGACAGAGAGAGGCAGAGACACAGGCAGAGGGAGAAACAGGCTTCATGCAGGGAGCCTGATTCAGGACTTGATCCCAGGACTCCAGGATCACTCCCTAAGCCCAAGGCAGGCACTAAACCGCTGAGCCACCCAGGGATCCCCATGCAACTGGTTCTTACTGAGTCTCAATTCTTCTTGAGTCATAAGCCTTTTTGGAAAATGAGTGGAAGTTGTAACTCTCTGTGATAAATTCCTACATCTGTTTAAATAGTATGCATAAAACTATAGTTTGTATATTCTATGATACTTTTTCATGGGTTCCTTGTAAATGGGACAAACAAAAACATCCTAGAGCTAGATGATCTCTAAGATTGTTTTCAACTTGGAGAAGATTCGGTTCCAATTCCTTTAAGAAAATTGCCTTGCACTTGAAACTTGGGTTTTTTGAAGAAATAATACCTAGTCTGTTGACGTATCTTTTACCGAGAGTGAGACTCAGTCAGAAGTGCTCCAACTCAATAGTAGAACATTTTTTCAACTTTCTGTTCTTTCCAGGGTTTTTACTATTAGAATGTAATTGTATTCTGTACAATAATATACATGCCATGGAAATCCTCTCCTGTAATCCATTTTTTTTCTAAATTTCTTAACCATTGGAAGAATTTAGCCACAGCCATGCACTGTCAATTTTATGATGCAAACAAACTCAATAAACAATTTCACTTTACATGCAACTTTAAAGAATTGTAATGATTTCTTAAACTGAGAGAAAGCAACGCTACTCTCCAAATGGATATAGAAATAACTTGTGATTGAAATGTTCAAATTTTCATTTCTGGTTTAGTCTCTAAATGATAGTCCGAAGCAAAGCTGATTTCCTAATATCTTAGAACTTCAGTTATTTGGACAGCATTTGATTAGCTCAGCTGGGGAGTCCTTTTGCAAAGCAGCCTTTAACGCCAGCATTTTTTTTTCAACCCCTATACTCAGCAACCTTAGGCAATTGAATTGGCTCCAGTTGAGTTACTATTTTATTCCAGCTAACCTTGGTTCATAGATCACAGAATGTTAGTGTAAGGAAGAGCCCTAGAGAGAAATATTCTAAACTTCTAATTTTACTTACTTGCTTGCTTCTCATGATGTACTGAGAAGAACAGTGGACTGGGAGTCATGAAATTAAGACTCCAATCTAGGCTTCAGGTTTCATATTTCTTCTGGGTAAAATGAAGTGGTCAGAACAGATGATCTCCAAAATTGTTAGAACATCAACTTATTTTTTATGTGAAGAAGAGGAGTACAAAAGATTTTCAATGGAGATTTTCTACTCTAAGGTATTTCTGAAGATAGAAATACATATTTCTACTTCCAAAAATATGTGAACTGATTTTTGTTATTTTTGGCCCTTATTTCAAAGAGGGCGTAGTGTTGACCTGATGTATGTCTTTTTAAAATTACATTTTAGTCTATATATCCCTTTCCTCAAATCCAAATACACTATTTTTAAATTTCCAGGGCTGAAGTGTAAAGATAATATTTTTAAGAAGTAATAGAAAAGGGACACCTGGGTGGCTCAGCGGTTGAGTGTCTGCCTTTGGCTCAGGGCGTGATCCTGGGTCCTGAGATCAGGTTCCTCATTGGGCTTGCCATGGGGAGCATGCTTCTCCCTCTGCCTGTGCCTCTGCCTTTCTGTGTGTCTCTCATGAATAAGTAAATAAAATCTTAAAAAAAAAAAAAGAAGTAATAGAAAATAACTTGTGATTTCAATGGAAAAGAATCAGGGTGTCAGGATTTTTCTTAAGTTAGTATCTTCTTTATCTTTTTTTAATATGTTCCCCTCATCACTAAATTCAAGAAAATTGGATCCAGGTAACAGTTTTTCTGAATAGCAACCCTTGATGCAGCCTCTCCCGTCTTCCCACTAACATTTATATAATGACCAGGATAAAAGCATCCTAACCATCTTAACCATCATCAAAAATTAGGATCAACCATTGATCTCTTATTACTAGAGACAAGAATTTCCACAAAATGACACATAAATAGGTTTGGATTTTAAAATATAACCAACAGACAACTTGAGCTTCAAATTTTGAGAGATCTACACTAACGGAAGTCCTTCATTCTATACTCATACTCTGCCCTTTGATTCAGAGAGCACAGGTCTGCAAGGAGATGGGACAATTATCTTTGTTGCACAGACATTCTTTTAACGTCAAATAATAGCTCTGCCAGGCTCAGTAGGTTTTCTATTTCATCCAAGATTAGAAGAAAATTTCAAATATACAAAATTTCTCATCTTAGAGATGTGGGCAGGGAAAGGAGGTACTACAATGTAAATTGTCAATATTAACTGGTAAGTAGAGAATATAGATTAGATAGACTTTGAAAAACTAAATGTCACCACCAAATAGAATTTAAAATAGTGCACATAGCTTATAAATCACACAAACCATAGGACGTATAGAAAAAGACAGGAAAAAAGGAAGTATCAAGAAAACACAAGGGTAAGAAATAATACATCATGATTTTAATGAAAAGTTAATGACATGGGGAAAAGCTCTGGTTATTTCAAATGAAGAACTCAAGATACAGATTTCAGTGCATTATATGATTCCTATTTGGGATAAAGAGGAAGTACACACACACACACACACACACATACAGAGAGAGAGACTAGAAATAAATTCAGTAAGTAGTGGAGTTATTTGTAAATTTTTCTACATTTTTAAAAACAATAGACTTACATCAAATTAATATTTAGTTACGTATATTTAGTACAAACTACATACATGGTTCAGTGCTTAATATATTTGTGTACATTGTCTCATCTGATTTTTATTGCATTTCCATGAGACAGATATTTTCAACCCCATTTACAAAAAAGAAACTAAAGCTTGAAAAGTTTGAGGTTTCCTAGAAATCTCTTTTTTTAAATAAAGTATTTTTAACATACAAAAGATTAGAACAAATGGTGTAGACACTGTTTGAGATTATTTTGCCGTATTTGTTTCATTTGTATTTTTAAAATAATACAACATTACAGATAAAGCCAAAACCCCATTACCCACTAATTCCCACTTGCTCCCTTCCTCAAGTTGGTGCATAGGCTCTTCTTGGATTCTATTTTTCGCCTATGCAAATGTATTAATAAAGAGTGTTTTATTTTGTCTCATTAGCTTCCATATAAATTACCACAAATAGAAGTCATAGTAATAGTAACAGTAGATAATTAAATAGCAGATAGTAGTTGATGATAATAATAATACATTGTTGCAGTGTCTTACTTGGTAGTGTAATATGTGTTCTTTCCCCAGATCATCACCAACAATTACTATGAATGATTTTAAACTTGCAAAAATCTAGGGTCAGGGAGAAGTGGAGGGTAAATGAAATAGCGTCATGTTTTAATTTCCAATTCCCTAAGTAAAGTAGAAGATATTTTCTTTTTCTTTTTTCTTTCTTTCTTTCTTTCTTTCTTTCTTTCTTTTTCTTTCTTTCTTTCTTTCTTTCTTTCTTTCTTTCTTTCTTTCTTTTTCTTTCTTTCTTTCTTTCTTCCTTCCTTCCTTCCTTCCTTCCTTCCTTCCTTCCTTCCTTCCTTCCTTCCTTTCTGTTGTTTCTTCCTTTTTTCTCTTCTGACTACTACAGCTTCCTCTTTGGTGAATGAGACACTTAGCTCATTAATTTACAAATTCTCTTCTTTCCTAAATAATCTTTCTGATGCTCTATATTTTTAAGTGTTAAATCTTTAAAAATTACTACTCAATGTGTATGTGACTTATGAAGTTAAGTGTTTGTTATTGATTTTTAATTACATGCATTAGTTGTCACAGAATTTGGTCCCTATGACACTGGTTCTTCAGGTTTGTTGACACTCATTTTGAATATACTCTTTGGTGTTTGGATTAGGACATGCATATATATTTTTTGCATATAATTTTGCAAGGTTTTATATATGTTTATTGGGTCAAGTTTTGAATTTAGTTATACATATGTTATAGATCCTTATTAACTATTTTCTATCAAATATAGATTGAAATTTTATTTGGTGCTCTCTCAGATCTCTGTTTTCCATGGTGTTTGGCTTCCTTTTAATAGTTCTAATTCCTTCCTTTATGTCCATTAATTGAATTTAAATATTTTAAATATATTGTCTTAATTGTATTTCCCTTTTTTATTTTATTAATTCGAGTTCATTGTATTTTAATATTTATTTCCTCATGTATTTTGATGCTTTTCATTTTCATTGTCAGCTCATCTTCAATAGGACTTCTTTTAGAAATCCTGTGCAGAGGGAGGAATGAGAATATACAGAATTTTGATTGTTTTTGTTTGCTTTTGCCAAGGACAGAAACATTATTTCTTGGCCTAGGATCAAATTCTTAAAAATTGCTTAGCTTCAAGGTGCCTCATGGATAGTATATATTCAGACACCAATGTATGCAAGGCACAAGTCTGAATTTAAAAAATTTCTCTCAAGAGATTACTTTTTTCAAACTCTAGTTTCCTTGTCTTTCCCATAAGCTGTTGGGTAGATCATTTCTACCCTTCTCCATGCATGTGTCGCGGTTTTATACCAGGTGTCAGTTCAGTGTTTGTAAGATTTAGGTATTCTCTCCTGTGCCTGAATGGGTGTGAAATCCAAGGCCATAGACATCATTACTTCTGGTCAGCTTCCTATCCTTCTCTCCCTATCAGCACCATCACCATGCCAGCCTTCAAATTTGCTACTCCTTTTTTTGCATGTGAAGATTTCACTTCCTCATTTGGAAGAATGCATATATTACCAGTATTTTCAGGTATTTATATCAGAAAGCCTTACACACTAGCCAAGGTCATTATCTTGCCAGAACTACTGTATCAATTTCTGCCCCAAATACTGTAACCTAAATTCCAGTGTGATCTCATTGTATGTTTTGTTTGAACTATAAGAATGGTTGTAATCTAATCCTAAAAGGCCAATTCAATAAGGGTTAATTACTGAAGACCTGATTCCCACTTATGATATATTTATAGGGGAAAATCATTTAAATGTAAGACATCAAATCTCCAGTCCTTCAAACAGAATTGTTCAGTTACTAGGAAAATGAATTATGCTGCTGTCTAGAGAAGGCATCATCAAATTGCTTGATATAGAATTATTTCTAGCTACTATATTAATCATATTCTTTGGAATAGGTGACAGTTCAATGTACTGCAGATTATTTTCATAATAGACTATAGATATATTGAAAAATAGAATAGAAAAAGAACTGAGTCTTTGAGATTGTTGCATTTAAACTCTACAAGGTTTTCAGTATTTACTATGAAATAAATATTTGTTGAGGACTGAAAAAAGACAGTGCTATGAGCTGCAAGCAATGCAAAGAGTTGTAAATTAGAGCCCCTGCCTTATACTCTCTTCTTGGAGTGTCAAGAGATAGACACAAAACTACACAAAAATTATTTTTTAAAGGCTGATTTGCTGTAAATTTGCACACATAAAAATTTCCTGGAGAGTTTTTTAGAAACAGGGCACCTGGGTGGCTTAGTGGTTGAACATCTGCCTTTGGCTCAGGTCATGATCCCAGGGTCCTGGGATAGAGTCCCTCATCAGACTCCCCACAGGAAATCTGCTTCTCCCTCTGCCTATGTCTCTGCCTCTCTCTGTGTGTCTCTCATGAGTAAATAAATAAAATCTTTAAAAAAGAGAGCTTAGAAAGAAATAAAAATAATTTTAACTGAATTTCTTTGAGAATGGCATTGGAGATGAACTTTAAAAGGTGAATACTATTTTAGAGGAGAACATTTAGAGAATATTTAGGTGTGGTATACATGGTGTGAATAAATTCATGGAAGTAGGAAATTTCACAATGCATTTGAGGAACAGTTAGTAGATGAGTTTGTGTGGAGCAGAACATTCTTGAATAAAATAAAAAGTTAACAAGAGGAAGTCATAGCATTTATGGATGAAGGAGGCCAGGTGTGAAACTAAAGGTTACTGAAATTAAGTTCTGAAAGAAGTGGAGAATGCAAGCCCTACTTGAGAGAACCAACTATGACCTAGGTCCAGCTACATTAACTGATGTTTTCAGAGAATTTGAGAGTCAGGATTTTTTGTTAAATGTCTGATATTTAAATATTGGCAAGTAATGCAGAACTTGAAAAGCACAATGTAAGCACAGTGTAAATAACTGGACCTGATCCAGTCCATAGGTAACCAATTTGCCTTTTCAGATACACAGTGAGTAAAAAGAGAGGTAAGGCCAAAATAATGGTTGAGAGTTTTGGCTGAGATGTGCAGATGTGATCTCTAAGACAAGAGAGACCAGAGAAGGTGTGACCTGATTAATAGAGTATTTTAGAAATCTTATTCCAAACTCAAAACAGAGAAATGTAGGCAATACTTCTCCTTGTGATGTTTGTCAAACTGTTTAGTCCAGCTGTACATTCACATGAAAAGGAATACACATGCTATTTTTAGGAAATTTGTCTCACACTTTATATCCTCATGTATATATACTTGTATATGAAGTATAAGCTTTATATACATAACTAATGAAAAGTTTTCTTCTGTTTGTTATCCTCATTGTGTGATTACTTTTATAAAGTGGTATTAAATTTATAAAGAATTTCCACTGGAGTTATTTCTCCATTTGAGATTTTAACAAACATGACCATGAGTTATAGATAAAAGATAAAAGATAAAAAGATAATTGGACATTTTATGTAAACCAATTAGACATCTGGTTTAAAAATGTCCATACCTCTTTCCTTGGTTCTTGTCATGTGTGTATGTTTGGGTGTTTGCTTGTATGTCTTTCTCCAACTAGCCACAAATAGAAGAAGTGATTAAAATGTGGTTCATAGTTTAAGACACTATGGAGACTACTGCTAAAATCTCTTTACTGACAGGTCATTTACTTGGACAGAGTCTTTTGGTTTTGTTTTTTTTCCACTGAGATTAGTTAGGAAAGACAGAGACAAATCCCAAACTTAATTCCTCAGAAACTTAGAGACCAGAACCCTGTTAAGATAGAAATGATTTATGAAGTCTCTCTGCAAAAATGGTAGATTTGTTTCCTTGTATATTTGTCCATGCCCTTGTCCTCTACACCAAAATTAAATAGACTGGCAGAAACTGGATGCCAGAAGATTCCCTCCGTTGAAATATTAAAGATGGAAATAAAAGTTAATGTACATCAAGCTTTATACAGCTTTCAAACTCTTTATCCATTTTCTCTCATGAAAACATTGAAAATTAATTTTGGGCTGGATAGCTTCCTGTAAACCTATATTTGATCTCAAAAGATCAGATGTCACATGACTGCTTTTAAGAATGCGAGTTCTAGATTCAGACTTCAAAACCTGAATCCTCTGCTTACCAACTGTGTGGGTTTGTGTGTGGCATTTACCTGTCTAGGCACTGGCTCCTCATCTGTGAAATAGAAGCAGGATTAGCTTCTTTACCAGGTTATGATGGAGATTAAGTGATAGGAAGTGATTATCAGATGCTCATTTCATGTTAACAGCTGTTGCTGCCACTGCCACTGCTGCTGTTTTAGCTATCATTATTCCTATTACTGCCCTATGATATTTTATTAAAATCATGACTCTCACAGCTGATTTTGTTCTCCAGAAACTTTATGTACTTGATTTATAGTGTTGAAGCCAGCACGCAAACTGCTCGCAGTCTTTACTGAAAATCTGCTGCTGATGGTCAGAGATTACAGTTTTATTTTTAGTAGTCTTTCTAGCCTGAAATGGAATTCTGTCAAGGTTGGCTTTTTTTTAAGTGTCATATATAGAAGGGTGGTATTTCTAATTTTATCATTTGCTCATAAAATCGTATTTTTAGTGCTAGTTAATCCCATTAATTTTTTTAAATATATTGGTTTAGGCTTACAGATTGCAAAGCTATTCTGTGGCTGAAATGGTATATCGTGGAATATGTGGTGACTGACCCTCTAGGAAATAACCAATGAAATTATTTCAAAGAGCCAATTAGTACTTGATTTAAGAGTATGTCATAAACTGAGGAGACATGATTCCTATCTCCAATACAGTGTTTTGTATGTTTCATACAAAAAAATGCTTGTTCATAGCAATGCAAATATATTTGCAAATCCAAAAATAATACCATGGTATAATAGGTTTCTGAAGAATTAGATCTTCTTAAATGAATAACCCAGTATTATTTTGTTTTTCTGTTGACAACATGCTTGATGAGTGGTGTAAGCAAGTCATATCAGATAGTCATTCTTAACAATTATCATGGCCTTACTGAGTGTGTGTGTCTGCGTCGGGGAAACAAACACCAATTCATTGCCACTGCCAACTTAGAGGATTTTACATTCTTTAAAATTGGTGAATCACATATTTTTCATTCCCTGGAAGGGAAAGATTCCATCTTTGGATGGCAAGCTCAATGGAATTATTTTAGTAAAAGTCTCTATTTTCTGAGTCAATAATTGCATTGAAATATTGATCAAACAATTAAAACATCTTTATTCGACCAAATATTGAACTGATTTTGATGAAGGCAGATGTTTTGATCCTACCATTTTGAACCCTGCATTTTAACTAACTCTGTGGATGTTTGTCCTTACTCTCTTGACCCCTAAGGACATTTCCATTGTATATTTAGTATACAGACATTTTCACTAGAACAACATTTCTGACTTCTCATCTAGAAGTCACTTAACTTCATTATACTTAATTTTTGTATCAAATACCTATACAGCAGTGTTAAATAATTCCTTTCCATTTCCTTTTTAAAATTTCTATTGAAGTTATTTTTTATCAAGGTAAGTTCTTTCCTGTGTGAACTTTGTACCAAAGACTTAATTCATCAATCAATTTTTTTCAAATCAGATAGAATGAGTTTTCTTTTGTGACATTTCCAGCAAGTTCAATTTTCTCAATGTACGTTTTAAAGAACTAATTTTTGTTAAGAAGATTTTATTCTTCCATCATTTTTGGTCAATAACAATTTTACCTTGTGCAGTTGTAGCTATTATGGTTTTTTTAATTGATTATTTCTACTGTGTCTAATTTGTCCCTGATCAATGTTCACTGTCTCATTGTTCCTAAAGAATGTTTATTTTCAATCAGGTTATTTTGTGTTGGTAACTAGCGAATGTGAACATGGTCTCTTTTCAACTTCATCAACTCTATTTGTTTCATTTCTACTAACCATGCTTATTAATTGGATAGCATAATTAAAATATGTTTATGTCTCTGAACAAGGAACAAAGAGCATGAGATAGAACAATGATGGCATCTACATGGAGAGAGGCATCAAATATCATTGCAGTCCAAACAGTGGGTCAACATGTCCTTCGAATTTTTAGACACCTCACTGAAATTAATCAGGAGACATATGGTTTTGCTAAGTGATGTAATGCCTCAATATGTTTTATTATCTGTCTATATTAATGGATAACTTTATTCTAACACCCAAATTTCCCTACTGGCACATGTCCATTTTTAGTTATATACATGATATATGATGAAAATTAATTGTCAACTCATCTTCTAATTTA
The DNA here is from genome assembly GCF_053574225.1 of Canis aureus. NCBI lineage: Eukaryota > Metazoa > Chordata > Mammalia > Carnivora > Canidae > Canis > Canis aureus. The sequence goes on from NC_135632.1 coordinate 28,964,503, forward strand.
GAAAGCTAATTTGTTTTGGAATCATCTAGTTATTTGTGACAAAGTGATGGAAGACTGCAGGAAAGGTGAAAAAGATCCAACATTTTACACAGTAATCACTCCAGGCACCATGACAGATGTTTAACAAAATTATCTTCTTCAAGCCTCTCAAAAACAAGAAGGCATTTTTAGTTCCTTTTTTAGTTGAAGGAGTTGGAACTTAGAGGGCTAGCTTCCCTGAAGTCAGATTGTGAAGTAGTCATGGGGCTGAAGTCTAACCCATTCTGCAAAACCAAAGCTTGTTTTATATTCATGGCAAGTGTATCTATTTTGCAATGATTATGATTGAGAAGGATATATTTTATCACTTAATAAATATGTATTGGCTGCATATTAGGTGCCACGCCCTGAGTTAGGCTTGGGAATCAAGCGTATAAGATGACAATAATTCCTACTCTCAAGAAACTGCGGTCTAATGGGAGCTGCAGGCAGATAATCAGATGAGATGAAAGGGCAGTAAAGCATCCAGTGGTGGGAGGGGAAGGAGAGGGACAGAGGGCTAAGCAATGGAAATGAAAAATTGATTACATAGATTACTGCAAAGTGAAAGGGGATAAAAATAAGTCCTAAATGAAATCACTGAAGGTTTGAGAGTTTTGCAAGATCCTTAAAAATGTTTGTGAGTATTGCATCATAGTGATGATGATTCATAATGATTAAAAATTGTAATCTAGATACCAGCATGAGACTTGAATGCCAATAACTCAAACTCTTCAGTATGAGCCTCTCCCAAGACTGAAAACGTGTTTCTCTTTCTTCTACATTTATTGAACTTTGTCAGACCGAATGACCCTGAGATAAACCCCCAGAGGTTTCTCCAGCGGTTTCTCAAGGCCTTGGTACCTTTTGCCTTATTGTTTCTTCAAAAGTTATTTCTAGATTTTAAGAATGTGCAGTATCTTTTTCATTATGAGTATTCTCAAAATAAAGTTGAAGGAACCATCCCGATTCTAGCAAGAATTATACTAAATTCATCCCCACATTATTTGTGATTTGTTTCTCTGACACTCACTCCCTTTCTGTCTTTCTCACTCTCTCTCACCCACACATGCACACGCGCACACACATGCACACATGCATATACCTAGGAGGAGAATGATTTGGCAGTTTTCCTGTTAATTTATTCAAAGGCTTAACATTCTTGCCACAAAGTAATCCATTATATCAAATGTTAGTCCTTGATGGAGCAGTTTAAACCCAACTTTCCTTTTGGTTGACTGCTTTTGTTGATTTTTGATATCTTGGAAGAAAAGGAGGATAGTTTTAAGTTTGCAAACTTGCAGGCTAAACATACTTTACATGACTTCCTGTCCCATACCCTTCACTTCAGCCCAATTGCATAAACTCCTTTTCTCCATATGTGCATTAAATGTTCCTGGCCTAGTGCCTTTAGTTAACTTCCCAAAATGCACTTTTCCTCCATCTCTGTTATTCTTTGCAGTACACTCTGAATACTCTCCTTCTCTAAACCATTTCTGATTGCTCCAGCAAGGGGCCCTTGGTTCAGACAAATGTACACTATTATTAGAGTTTCCCAAGCAGACTGCAAGACAATGATGCCCCAGTTCCCTTGTCTTTACATCTCACAGCATCTCAAGCATTATGCATGGTTACTAAATAGTTGCTAAGTGAGTGAATTAATTAATGAATTTTGAGCTATTTAGAAACTCCTGAACAGGTGGAAACAATGAAAGTAATATGTTAGTCTCCCGGCTCAAGAAAAGACTCTCTTGAGGAGTGGTGGGAGGTTAAGAAAGAGAATTGATCTGAATGTACACTCGGCTGGGGACTGGATGTAAGAACAGAGCTTTCAGGAACCAAGTCCTGTCATCAACCAAGTCTTTGGTCACAATTGCTGACCAAAACAAACAAACAAACAAACAAACCAAAATACAAAAATTAACTGCATTCTATTCTGAGACAAAACATCAAAGATAGACCTGAACAATCTGCAGGATGTTCAGAAAAGGGAAACCGGGCACAGGAAGTGGAGTCATATGACCTTGAAAAGTGGTTGCAGTTGAGCATTGACAATTGTATTTTTAAACATAGGAAATACTGCTATATTTTGGAAGAAAAGAGTAGAAATAGGGCCAAAGGGTGGGTAGCCAGGGGAGGCAGATTGGATTCAACCCTAGTCTTAGAGAGAGCCTGGGCTGTGACTACAGGGTAACTCACATGTTCCTGGGTCCTCAGCAGTTGGAACTGGGAGCCAAATCCTGCCTCTGCCACAGCCTGGGCTCACTAGGGTTGTGTACTGCTCCCTCAGCCGTGCCTACCCATGCTACTGCCACTCTACCCATGCTTCCTGCCACTTTTTCTCAAGATGTTCTGGTGTCTTTGGACTTCTTTGTTTTCATTACTATGTTCCTCTTGCGGCTTCTGCTCTATGCCTAGAGTGGGACAGCTTTCTCCCGGAATGACACCTACAAAACCTGCCCTGTGGCATTTGAAACACGTTTCCCAGAAACAGAACTGAAGGTATTTCAGAAGATATCATCCAATGAAAGTAAAAACACCTTCTTCCCCCAAATTGCTAGGGTAAGACTTAGCCAAATATGTAGATAAACTATATACTGTACTTTGATTACAGTGTGAGTTAAACCAACTTTTGCATGCCAGGCTGGAGACTAAACCATCTTTTGCCCTTGCTTCCATTGTTTCCAATCCATTAAAAAGGCATTACGGTTGCCAAATAATGAATTTGTAAACAGAGTTGGTATCTGCGGGTGAAATCAAAAGTCAGATGCCAATGAATGGGATGGTTAAAACATGGTTCAAAGTACTTAGTTTACCTAATATTTTTAATAAGGTCCAAGAAACTACATAAGAAAGTGGGTTTTCATAAGAAAAACAAAAGCTGTGTGGTCTCTAATTCCTTCACAACATGGACCTGACCTATATAAAGTCTCTTGCAAAGTCCATGAGAGGATAACCAAAGAATTCTATTCCTGAAAAATGAAACCTTGGGGACTTGCTGAGAGTTCAGGCTACAGTTCCAAAAAGCTTTCACATTCCCCAAGCTTTTGCATACACTGACCATTAACATATCAATTCCCGCCAACTGCCTTTAGAATAATAGCTAAGGTTTCTGGTGGGGGTGGTGGGGCAGCAAAGAGCATCACAAAAGTTTCCAGTCTCAAAATAAAAATAACACCATGTCTCCTGACCACACGTCTTAGATGATGGTGACTATAAGCAGCAGAAGGAGTATGGAAAATTTCTATTTGCAGGTGGAAGGGAAAAGCAATGACATAGAAAAATCAATTGCAGCAGCCATTTCTATAAAAGAGACGAAGTCAATCAGGAGCGTGCTAATACCAAAATCTTGATTGACAAGAAGGATCAAAAGGTAGCATGATATTAACTAGTGTAAAGACTCTCAACTCAGACAACTCCAGATTCAAAAGCTGGTCCTTCTCCCTAACAGATGTCTCTCATGTTTGACTTAGCCTTTCCAAGTACTAATATTTTAATATCAACATTTTAGATTGTAATGCTTGGCTCTTAGAGTTGTAAGAAATTGTTAACACAATCGATGATTAAATTATTATTTTTTTTTTTTTTTTTTTTTTTTTTTTTTTTTAGTTTATGATAGTCACACAGAGAGAGAGAGAGAGAGAGAGAGAGGCAGAGACACAGGCAGAGGGAGAAGCAGGCTCCATGCACCGGGAGCCCGATGTGGGATTCGATCCCGGGTCTCCAGGATCGCGCCCTGGGCCAAAGGCAGGCGCCAAACCGCTGCGCCACCCAGGGATCCCTCGATGATTAAATTAAATGATATATAAAATATTCATCACATTTGATGATCAGCGTGTGGTCTCCAGCCACGAAGGCACAAGCAAGAATATTATGACATACTGTTTTTACCATAACAAATCAAGTAATGGCAAAGAAATTGATGACAAAATATTATGAACTTACATCCTATCGATTTTGTGTCTTCAGTACCTCAATACAGAAAGTGACATTTGTAATACGAATGATACAAAATCCCTGATTTGCAAGAATGATGTGATTGTTCACGTTATTTCTGCTACCATGTTCATTATTTTATACGGATGGAAATGAGATGGTGGGTTAAGATTTTATACCAATCTTGAGGAATGAAGGATTTTAGAAGTCTGCATTACTTTCAGTAAGACAGAAAACCTTCATTCCTTTCAAACAATGGCAGCAACAATAAGAATAGCTTTTTTATCTAGTGCTTGCTGTGGTTAATTCTGCATTCTGCTAAGCCCTTTATGTGAACTGTGTCACTTGACATTACAGCAGCCTATGAGGTGAGTTACTGTCATGTTCTCCATTTTAGCAAGAAGGAGACTAGGGCCCAAGAAGATGAGTAAGTTAGCTAACATCACACAACTAAGTAGCACTTTCCTATGCTGCATTGCTTGCCTTCTGAGTTATTCAGGTTTACAGAACTCCTTGGTCAGATACATTTCTCTGTTGTCACGTTTCTCTTCTGCATTTTTCCTGCATCTCTTGTTCCTTGATTGTTGTCTCTGGGCACTCTGTCTACTTCTCATTTGTAAAAATTTCCATGCCACCTGTAGGTGTCTTGGGCACACCTGTGTTAACTTCACATCTGACCCCTCAGCCATGTGCTGGCAAAAAACTTATTTTGGAATGTTCATGCAAAACTCCCACCACTTATTGTATTTCATTCCCCCATCAAGCCATCAAACAAAGTTAGTTATATGTTTTAAATGCATTACTGGACATTCTTCTAAAGGAGAACCAAGGCTGACACTTCAAACTTGGTGTTTTATTTTGACACATGGGTATTTCCTAGAAACTTGAAGAAAATGCCTTTAGAACATAGAAAATGCCTTTAGTTTCAGACCTAACTAAAGGTAAAGAAAATCCAGAGGACTCTTTAATGGGGCATTTGAACACAACATTCTAGCATATTCTATGGCTTAATTTATTTGAATTACTTTTATAATTGAGATGTTAGAAAATGTATTTCCTTTAATGCATTTGGAAGAAATGTAATTAGAACTTTATTTTGAAGTTCTACAAACCAGAGAAACTTAAGATTCCTTTTTAATGGATATCAAAGCCTATCCTTCTAATTTAAATGACTGCCAGGCAACTACAACAGCTGAGAAATGGTTTGCAAACGTGGGACATGTCAATTCATTTTTCTTCCCTAGGTTTGTAGCAACTCTGAATCTTTGAGAGAAAAGAGAAAACATAAAGGAGATTGGGAGCAGATAATGAAAATAAATTTAGCATGCCACAAAAGTAAAATTACTTGGTTGGATTCAATTACTTTTACCCTAAATTATTTTCCTGAAACTTGTTTTTGTCTCTTTGTGCAAAGAATGAGTGCTTCGGATTAGAATTTTCTTATCGAGTGACAAGTTGTCTCTGGAAATGCTACTCTGTGCTCAGACATGAATGTATGTCACAAACTCATTAAGCCATGAAAAACATATAAGCAATGACTCAGGAAAAAATGCTCATGGTGAGGCAGATCTGAAAGCATTGTGAACTGTATGAGCATTTCATATAGGACGGTTAAAGGCAAATAGTTCATAGTTTAGGTTCTGTTAACTTAGCCATGAGCCTAATCTTTGTTAGAATTTCCTTTATTTTTAACCAAGATTTGAAAGGCATTTGGAAGTGCCTCAGTTGGTTGGAAACAGATGGCCTGTACTGCCTCTTCTTAGGACCAGTCAGAAAACTCTACAGTAGTTGCTCAACTGTGGCTTCAGGTTGTTTCACATTTCGTGTTCTTTCTGGAGGATTTCTGTTTGGTTTGATTTTTGTTTTTTTGCTGCATGTATTAATGATCAATTTTGGTAGTTTACCATAGTGTGTAACCTTTCAATTCATCGTTGCTGAAGTGAAATGCTAGACCTTAGCAATCAATAGTCAGGAAATTTCTTTCATACAAACTTCATATTCAAGTAGACTTTAGAGAACTGGCAAACTCTGGACTGGTTTTAGCGCAAGCAGTACATCTTTTTGTTGACAGTATCAACATCACATAATATTGCTTCTGAAAAATTGTTCAGCAGTGGGAATAGAGCAGAAATGATACACACATCAAAATGTGAAAATCTCCCATCCTTATCCCATCAATATTTGTCGATGGGTTATCACTCAAATAATTAAAAACAAATAAAAGATGGATTCATAAGATCATGGGTTATTACACAAGCATTTTGCTTTAAGAAAGTCAACCACTTGTGATGAAACATTACAGGATCTTGTTTCATAAAATCTTAGATCTGAGAAACATTACTAAAAGATTATGGAAAAAGAGATTACTCAATCCAATCACCTCATATTCAAGATGGAAAAATGGAAGACCAGAAAGGCTAACTGGCGCTAACTGGTGACCCATATAGGGTCATATATCAACTTAATTAATGGCAGGACCAAGATTAGGATCCCAATTTCCTGACTCAGAGTCCAGCCTTTCACTGTATGGTTAATCCTTTTTGTTTCAGACTTTTACCTCGAAAGTAAGTTATACCATTTCAGAAATGTAAGATACCTCCCGGTGTATGAAAACCAAAATGTGCTATTAGTGGGAACTTAAATGATGGAGTTCCTATTCAAATTAGGACCCCAGATTTATTGATGCCTTTTCTTTAGTGGAATCAACAAATCAGTATCAAATACCACTGTAGCGTGGTGCCCTTCTCGTCTAATCCGCAGTCACATCCTGTAACATGGGATGAAGTAGAGGTGGAGATTGAGTTTTGAAATCTAAGTCTCTGAACTCCTTAACTCTTTATTACATTAAAATATTGAAAGTCCGTAGTTTAGTTAATGGTAATGTGTCAATGTTAATTTCATAGTTGGACAAACATTAAGATATTAATAGTAGAGGAAACTGGGTGAAGGATATATAGGAATTCTTTGTACTCTTTGCAACTTTTTATTAGTCAAAATTATCCCAAAATAAAAAGTTTGTTTAAATCAAAAAACAAACAAAACAAAAACCTATAGCAACAGGTACTAGTTGAACCTTAAGAAATGGAGATGAATATATAGATATTTTAAGAGACAATGGAGATGAAATCTTAAGCTTTTTTGTAATATTTTTTGGGGGTTAACAACTCCTTTTTGAATATGTATAACAGTAAATACAATACCTGACAAATGCTTTGGCTTTCCAGTACCACACCATCACCACCCCCACAAGCCTACATAAACACATGCATACACTCAGACTTCTGACACCTAGTTTCATATCTCTCACTCACTCCTGCAGCTGGGCAGGCCTACACCTCAGCCCCTTGTGGGAGGCTGAAGAGATCAGAGAAGTTCTCATGCTATGCACTACAATCATTGTCTCCCATGGCTTTGCCTCTCCCAGTAAGACACCTCCTGCCTTAGGACTCATAAAACAGTGTTTTTCTACCTCTCATCTGAATGAAGTCCAAAAGGATTAAGTATGGAGGGAGGGGAAGCAAATGTTAACTATAGTATTTTCTATGCTTGGAATTTACATTAGAAGCCTCTTGATCCCTGTTGAAGTAATTTTCAGGTTCTAAATGCCATGTTATCCCATGTCTACATTGTGGATTATGTTTGGATAATTCTTCTATTTTCTCTGATATGATATGTGCCTTTGAGACACAATCTCCCACTCTAAGCAAAAGTGGCCACTGAAAATGCAAACTTACTAAATAATGGTTTCCACAAGCACAATTAAAAAGATTGTTTAAAATTATTACTTCTTTATAAAGTATAGTATGAAAAAAAAAAAGTATAGTATGGTAGAAAGATCATGGATGTTTATTTAGAAAAGTATGGACTTGCCTCTCAGTTCTAAAACTCCCGAAAAGAAGGGAGAAAATTGCTGAACTTCTCTGTTGGGACTCATCATCAGTTTTTTATTTTTCTTTTGTTTTTAAGGCAGAGTAATTGTGATAGTTGTATGAAAATAATGTTATGTGGAAGCCTAGTAAAACATTTGGCATTTAGTAAGTGTTGGCTGCTATCGAAAATGTTCTTGATTCTCCACCATGTCCCCTCAATCTATATGATTCCCATCCTTAGGATCTGTAGCTATGTATCCATGCCTGAGGCACTGTCTTCAGGTATGGAAGGCTCCTTTGCTAGCAGTCATGGCAATGGTAGGGAATTCAAACTCCCTTGGAGCCGCCGTCAATTATTGATAGCTGATAGCTGTTATATATATATATATATATATATATATATCCCCTGCTCCAACCGAAGGTGTGTTCCACACTGATCCCAGAGGTTCCCCAGTAGGATTAGGCTGCAGTTGTCTATAGCGGTAACTACAGACACACTTCATTGGCTGCTTCCACTCTATGTGCCCCTTCCCTATTGTCTCCCAAAAATATTGACTGGACCCAGAACTTACATAAATTACTTATAGATAAAGCCATGTCTCAGAGTCTGCTTCTGGGAAGGTTTAACTATACTATTTCTTTTTTACCATGTTTGTATTCCATCATAAAGGATGGTACCTCGCTTGTAAAGGCATTCAGTTACACTGCAATGCTGGTACTCTTAGGTCTGTAGCACACTGAGGTACTATGCATAGTGGCCAAGAATTTGAGTTCCAACAGTGAACATATCTGGATTAAAATCCTGAGGATTTAAAATTGCCATATTGAGCAATTTATTTAATCCCTCTGAGTCTTAGTTTTCCTACCTTTAAAACAGGGATGATAATTTCTAAATTGTTACAATGATTAGTGAAATAATGAATCAAAATATGGATGATAACCTATCCCATAGAGTTAAGGCCTATCCATGAGTTGGAAGATGTACTGCCCTAGTAGAGTGTCTGGAGCACAGGAAGTCCTCAGCGAAAAGTAAACTACGCGCCAACCTAGTAACAAGGAAACTCTAGCATGGGCTCCATTGTTGCGTCTAGCTAAACCCTAATACAGCATGGTTCATTCATACCCAATTAAGTAAAGTACCATTTTGAATTTTGGTGTAATTATGCATGTGCTAGTCCCTTCTCTCTTTTCTCTATCCATACAAACATATCTTAACACACATATAAATCTGATTTACTAAGCTTATATTTTACTGGGTAGTTTTTATATTCCTAAGGTATTTTATGTGACCAAAGAAATTCACCATAGGTCTTCCTTAAATAACATGTTCCTATTTCTTTCATTAAACCTAAAATAATTTACTAAGTGCTAACCTAAACTAAGCTTTTCAAGAATGCATATGTTGTATAAAGCAGGTCACACCTGTACAAACTGTACACACATGCATTGTAAAAGTAAATAAGTTGGGCAGCCTAGGTGGCTCAGCAGTTTAGTACTCCCTTCAGCCCAGGGCGTGATCCTGGAGACCCAGGATCGAGTCCCCACATCGGGCTTCCCTGCCTGGAGCCTGCTTCTCCCTCTACCTGTGTCTCTCCCTCTCTGTCTCTCTCTGTGTCTCTCATGAGTAAATAAATAAAATCTTAAAAAAAAAAAAAATAAGTGAGTTATTGTAGGAAACCTAAAGAGTAAAATAATTAAGAACTTCCATTTAGAGTTAAAGTATGTAATTAAGTGAAATATTGAGCCCATGGTAAGAATACAATGAAAAATATATGTATTGAATTATACTAAGTTACAGGCTCTTCTGGGCTTTGAAATTGATCTTTATTCCAGAAATATACTCTTTTATTTATCTAATCAATTTTACTAATGATAGGATTATTTTGTTATCTTTTGTTTTTATGAGAGGGGAATGTATTCAGTATATTTAGATTCTACTTTATGTTGTGTATGTTTTTCCTTCAAAATGTTCTTTAGGAAAAAAAATTGAGCAGAAGCAGACAGACTGTTCTAGGACATCCCTTCCTTTAGAGATGAGTTTCTCCAGCATAAAAAAAGATTGGCTTCCAAATTGGTTAAACTGTTTTTTCTGTACAGTACAGTGACATGTTGTCTTGTTACAGTGAACATGTGCTCTCATTTTGGACGAGCTGTTCTGTGAAAAAGTTTTATTTAGCCCACAGATCCAATCCCCGGATTTGTGGGTGTTACCTCTTTTCCGTGTTACCAGGTTTTGTCATCATCATTATTGCTTTCGCTCAGTCAGCTGTAACACAGTTTAGTAGCAACCTTTCTTAAAAAACAAGATGTTTCTGAAAATAGACAGAACAGTTGGCTAGACAGAAAAGAGATATCAACAAAAGTAGGTCTGTCGTTCCTCTGCATTTTGCTCCCTGAATCACTTCTGAGATAGCTTTCCACATTGTAAATGAACAGGCATTGGATGAGGATATAATCTGTGTGTCCTAATACAAACTTTTATCCTATTTTAATACCGAAATCAATTTATATGAGAACTGATTTGTTTCAGAGAATTCTTATGTCTTTTACTTTTATTCAAATTAAGGAACTTAACCAAATCTATTGACTGGGTTTGTTTGTTTGCTTTTTTTTTTTTTTTTTTTTTTTTTTAAGTGAGAAAACTGGCTTCTGTAAGTAAATGAATACTTTACTTCAAGATCAGTAGATGGTCCAGTTGCTTCTTCATGGTCTGATTGTATAGCTGATTCAGCCAAGAGGAAGCAGTAGCTTTATTGTTTCTGATTTTTTTCTTCTTCTGTGCATCAACTAAAACAAAAAATAGGTCATGCAATATTTACTCTTTGGCCAAAATGGTATTCTTCAGTTGCCCAGTAATTAGCAGAAATGACCAATATGGAACAAAGGGATGAGAGCCCTTCTAATCACTTCCTTGTCCAGTAGAAATAATACAACAACAAACCTTTCAGAGCACAAGTTGGAAGACACATAAGAAACAGCCAACCCACTGGCCATTCAGCATCCTCTTGTTCTCAGATTTGATAGTATTTGGATCAAATGCCAACAGGGGCACCACTCTGAGAAATCAACATCCTGAATATGACAATAAATTCAGATGTTATTTCTGCTTCCTGATTTTTTTCTGTGTCTAGACTGTTTTCCTACAGTGTATATAAACATACCAGTAATATTTTTTAAATGCACATTTGATTTGCTTTTGTGCTATCTCTTCAATTAATCTTGGATAAGTTGTTTTTATTTCTGAATCTTTCTCTATACTAGATTAGACTAAGTTTTATTAAGTCTCCTTTTATCACTTTCTCTTCCCACTCACTTCTAGAACAGAGGTTTTTAATCTGATATGTATGAAGGGGCTTCAGGAAGCCATGAACCAACTAAAAATGAATACAGTGGTGCAAGAGTCTTCACATGAATTTTGTTCTGACAAAAGGATCATGTCTCTCTTCAGATTTACATAGAGGTGTATTACTCCTTCAATTTTAAAAACCACTGCCATCTGAATTTTCTCCCTTTTGTTGCTATTAGAAAATGCTAATCCTTACCTTAGGTTCTACTGAATACATGTGGTCACCACCTTTCTTTTCCATTACAGTTCACTGCTGATCTCTTATTTTTTCTTACCTTTCTGGATTGTGTACTTTCTTGTTCAATGTTATCAAGAGAAGCAAGAAAGAGAAAAGAGATATGATGCACCAACCCTCTACCAGTAACGGTGGTTGGCATTTTCATATGTGGCACTTCATTGGATCCACTGCAGCCCTACAAGTTAGACAATATCCTTGTTTTTACAAATAAGAAAAGTGAAACTTAAAGAAGTTAGTTGTTCCTACGGCCTGTAAATTAAAGAGTCCAGATTTAAATCTGTATTGAATCTAGTGTAGGGGAGGAAGTTTTTTTCCTTCTTTTAAGTTCTTTGGCTGGCTAATAATAACATTGACATAAGACAATCAAATAAACAAAAAACAACTTAATTTAGTACATATGGAAGTCTCACATAGACATGAGGAGGTCAAAGACAGGTAGTTGAGTCATATGCCATCCTGAGTTAAACTGAAGGGGGCTTCAAAGGGAAGGAATGCAATTCATTGGAAGATAAGAACAATAAATGTTTGGTAAACAAATGTTTGCCTTTCTGATGTAAAAAGTTATCCCTGGTAATAGCTCTCTTTTTGGTATAGGCCCCCTATTTAAATTATTTTAGGCAATTGAGAGGAAAGTAAAAGGCTCTTCTTGAGTCTGTTAGGCCTTGATTGCCTTCAGCTCAAATAATTCACATGCCAAAGTGGCACATTCTGGGGCAGCTTGCCCTGAACCCCATCACTAGTGTTTATTTCATCACAAAGCTTTCCAGACAGAGTAAATATTCATAGCTTACTAACAGCATCACCTTTTATAATGTGAAATTTAATGTTTTATTATTATTCTCTATCATCAAAACATATATTCATTATTCTAGTACAAATTTACAAATGCGTATATGCTGTTTCATTGCATCAATGTTGTCATATTGTCTCATACTGTGACAGAGTGCAAGAATCATTTATTCATTCCTTAATTCATTCTTTTTTTTTTTTTAAACATTTATTAAAACTTATTCTTGTTAGTGCTTTGCTAAGTACTGGAATAGTGGTTCTAAATTCTATCTTTGCATTAGATTTTACTGGGGACTTTTAAAAAATACCGGTACCTGGTCTTGGCAACAGAAATTTTAATGCAGTTAGTGGAGACAGCCGTTGGGCAGTGTATTTTTTTAAAAAGTCTTCTAGCTATAGCCAGTGTTGAGAATCATTGTACCAGAGCAGTGGCTTTTCAAAGTGTGTTCCCTTCCATCTGCAGCATCAGCATCATGTAGGAATCTATTACAAAGGCAGATTCCCAGCCCCTACCCAGCCTCCTGAATTGTACCAGTAACTTCCAGGGATGCACTTGGCTATCTCTTTAACAAGCCCTCTAGATGTTTCTGAGGCAAGCTAAGGGTTGACAAACATTTCTCTAGGGAAACAGGATGAATAAGGCACAATACTTGCCATTAAGCAATTCTCTTTGGTCTCAAGGAATTCCCAGTTGTTTAAAATATGCATTTTAATTACTTAGTACAGTTCCATAATCTATAACTTTAGCAGAAAAGGGCAGAATTATTACTACTTAAAAAGTATAATGACTTTCATCTCTTTTGGGGCAGCCATTAAATGAAGTGTTTATAAGAAAGTAGTGGCCAGTGAATAACATCTCTTAACAAAAGTCTTATGAGCCTTATGGGTTCAACTGAATTGTCATAGTGTTTTGTAACATACATACATACAGTGAGAGAGACAGAATTTTAGAATACAAAATCTTAGAGGATAAATATTTCCAATAAAGGATTTTAAAGTTGTCTTTCTGTTGTGTTTCCATTCTATTACTGTCAATAGCCTACTTGCTAGTTCCCATCTTTATTAATACAGTTTCTTTATAGCTTTATGACCACATAATTGACATACAACAAACTGCATATATGTAAAGCTCTTGATTTGATCAGTTTGGGCACATATATACACCAGTACTATAAAACAGTTGCAAGGGGCATCCAGTTCTATTACAGAAACCTCTTAGTAGAGCAGTTTTCCCCCTCCCAGCCCCAAATGGCAGAATGGGGTTGCAGAGGAAGATTCCTGAGTAAGGTAGCATGAACTGGTAAGCCAACTAGATGTCAGCCCAAATGAATAAAACAGGGTAAGTTGCGCAGGATGAAAATAAAGCCCATCTTGTCTGTGTGAAGTCGAGATTCTTGTGTTTGTTGCTATTTATCATCATGTAGGGTTTAAAAATACCTACTAGACTCCTTTATCTCTTAAAATTCCAATTGAGAAGGAGCTTAACCACTAGAGAAATAGACAACACTGTTACTGACAGTAACAATCCCAATTTCTCTCCCTGCAGGTGATCTCCTGCATTAGGGGAACCTGTTTAGCTTTGACCACCCATCTGCTCTTGAATGCCCACTTCTCTGCTGGGTCTTAAACAGAACAGCTTGCATAAAAGTGACATTTTTGCTTTTTAGGAATGGAAACTCATTCTTTGCCTTTAATCTCCTTTTAACTTTTCTCTCTTCTTTCTCCTGAGCAAATTAGTATGTCCCTAAATGTTCATTTATCATGACTGCCAGGTGCTAATACTGGGATTTTACAATTTGGGCTTACCTTCTCATTCTTCCATTGCAGGCTGGCTCCATGAGTTGGGAAAGAGACTAGAATCTCCATACTACGGCAACAATACCTTGGGGGGCCCATCGATCCGAAGTGCCTATATTGCCGCTCTGTACTTCACCCTCAGCAGCCTCACCAGTGTTGGGTTTGGGAATGTCTCTGCTAATACAGATGCAGAAAAGATCTTCTCCATCTGCACCATGCTGATTGGTGGTAAGACAAATTCTTCTTTCACACCAAGAGAAGGTGCCATACTATTGCTGTTCTGTTTATTCTGTCATAAAACACAATAGAGGTATGTTACTTAAGTTGGAAGAGTCTAAAAGCACTAATTAGAAAATCAGTGACATGGGACGCCTGAGTGGCTTAGCAGTTATGTGTCTGCCTTTGGCTCAGGGCATGATCCCAGAGTCCCCGGATGGAGTCCCACATCGGGTTTCCTGCATAGAGACTTCTCCCTCTGCCTGTGTCTCTGCTTCTCTCTTTCTGTGTCTCTCATGAGTAAATAAATAAAATATTAAAAAAAAAAGTGGCAAACACTTTAATTTACATACAGATTAGCAGTGAAAGTCTATGATGTCAAAAAATTCCATTTTCTGGACAGATAAAGAAGTAATCATTTACTCAATGCTGATTTTGTTTTTTTGTTTTAAAGATTTTATTTATGTATTAATGCGAGACACACAGAGAGGAGCAGAGACATAGGCAGAGGGAGAAGAAGTCTCCATGCAGGAAGCCCAATGTGGGACTCGATCCCGAGACTCAAGGATCATGCCCTGAGCCAAAGGCAGATGCTCAACCGCTGAGCCACCCAGGCATCCCATTAATGCTGATTTTGAAAGGGCAGGAACTTTGTTTTCTTAGCATACTGTTTACTCCTAGTATTTGTGAATTACATGAGTCTGAATTGCACGTATGTATAAGTGTGAAACTCCATTTTATAATCTCAAGTGAATGTTATCAAATCTTATTAATACCAATATAGTAGATTAAGGATGCTTGATAGATCACTTAATTAAAAATAAAAACAAAGAAACACACCCAATAAAATAATAAATATTCAACATTTTAAAATTGTTTTTATGTTCCATTCTCTGTGCTAGATGCTTCAGTACAATACCCTGAGCAATTCTTATGGGTTGGGCACTATCACTATTCTATTTAACAAATACACAAATTAAGATACTATTGTCTCTGAGTTCCAAACCCACCTTCTGTGCTGTGCTTTGTAGTGCTGGGGTTTGGACTCCGCAAAACTCATTTTTCTTTGCTAGCCGACTACAGTTACTTCCACCAATAGGCGAGCCAAACGAAAAAAAAAAATAGGGGAGGCCAAAGGGAGAGTGGAAAGCTGGAGGTGGAAAGAGTAGACTGCCTGCTTCTGATGTGTATGATGTACCTTGAGTGGCAGACCACGTCGAGCAGCAGCAAGTAGTCCCAGCATTCAGCATCTTCAGGCACTCCCAGAACCAGCCTCATTGGGTCTTCTTCAAGATCCCTGCATCAGTTGGGAGCACCTCTACATCCAAAGTCAGAGCCCTGGTTTCTTATGGCTCCTCTCAGCTCCTGTTTTGGACTTCTGTGTTCTGATAAGTGCACTTCTTCCCTTTGTTTATCCATCTCCAAGGACAGAAGCTCCTTCTTGTGGTTATTATATCGACATTACCTCTATACTCTCTTTTTGCTCGTTTAGCACTCTAGCCCCAGGAAAACCAATTCTCTATAGTGAGTTTCCTCTGTTGAAACCTTTACTTTAATTTCCCTTCCCTGAACCTCCTAACTTAAAACAGGATTGATACTATTTTTCTCCACATTTTCAGATGATAAATCTAAAGCTTGGAGAAATAAAGTAACTTTCCCAATGCCATACAATCAGTAAGTAAAAGAGGCAAGGTTTGAACCCAGATAAATGCTTACTACTACATACATATAAATACATGATTGGATATTTACTGAATTATAAGACTGTTCTCATGGGAGTAGTAGGAGATGTGGTTGTTTAGGCTGGATCAAGTCTTGTTTTCTTAGGTCATTCTTAAACATTCTTCTTAGGTCAGAATTCTTAAACTAGGGTTCTAGCAGTATTTTCTGCCCCATATGATTTGCCACAAAAGCCTGTTTTATCATTCTTTTTTTAAAAAATACTTTATTTATTTATTCATGAGAGACACACAGAGAGGCAGTGACATAGGCAGAGGGAGAAGTAGGATCCCTGCAGGGAGCCTGATACAGGACATGATTCTGGGACCCCGTGATCATGACCTAAGCCAAAGGCAGATGCTCAACCACTGAGCCACCCAGGCATCCCTTATCATATTCTTTTAATGGCCTTAATTCCGGCTATCACTTAGAGTTTCTCACCTTATAAGAGGGAATGGCTCCTACCAGCTTCCTTGCGTGGGAGATGTAAAATGAGTTATGTGGGGCTTTAAGCAATGACTCATCCTGCCTATGGTGAAATCAAACAAGGATAAAGCCAAACTTTCCCTCAAGGAACTTGTGATCCAGCTTAGAAGAGATAGGCTGAAAGATGTGGAAGGAGTTTTACTAACAGCAGACTGTAAATGCTAAGTGCCAAATCAGATAGAAGTTCAGAAGCAGTGAAAAAGCAAGGGCCAGGGATCAGGAGAATTTCTTGGAAAGGCAGTGCTTGTGGCAGAGTTGCTGAAGAGGAATGCTGGGACTATAGCAATTGTAACAGGCTCTTGGCTGACGTACAGCGACAACAGCCTAGGGAGCAAAGAACAGGAACTCTCATTTTGTGAAGAGCTGCAATGTGTCCGACACCATGGTGGCTGCTTTATACCCAATGTTATAACTTCTATAATCGCCAGTCTCCTCAATCACCCATCTTTCAGGTTAGCAAAATGACAAGTGTTTTGCCAATATACACAGTTTATACTTATTTAATATTTGCCCATGTTTCTTCTATTCCTGGTGGAAATTTGAGGAAACGCTCAAATTCTCAAGGCTTAACCTAACTGATCTGACATTTCAAGAATCTGCTAGATAATTGAGCTTTTATTCTCTATTGATCCACATACTATATTGTGAATGGTCCTGAATCAGAAATGGTTAAGGCATAAATTATTCCCTGCTATTCATTGTAAGTAGAAAGCAGTGCTGGTCACAGGGCCAAAAGATAAAGGACATAATCAGATAATGTTACTTTGTCACTTGTTAAGCGTTCATTGATCAAATTATCCTGGTGGAAAACCAGGGCACATTTGTTAGTGGCATTAAAGCATTTAGGTGACTTGAACAGCACGTAGGCAAATGGTATCTAAATAATTTGACTTTATTAATTAAACCTTCTGAAATTTGTGTTTGTGGGAAATAACTCTGTATTATTATGACAATTACCCTAGGCTAGAAGAAATGATGCCTGCATTTTAATATTTCCTAATTAACTAACTAGCTAACTTTGAGAGCTGATCATAAGGGCTCACAATATGGAACATTTTGTTCATTTAATTTTCCTAACACTATGAGATAAAAGTTAATAACACTTTAATTTAGATATAAGGCAGCAGAGGTTTAGTGAGTTTACAGCTATCCACTCACTCTCACCTTGAACCAGTACAAAGGCTACCTCCAGGACCTGGTTGAGGACATGATTTTGGAGTCACTGGGGAGGTCTGACCCTTCACTCCTCATCAGTCCTGCCTTCTCATGCCTTCAGCATGGTCAATAAACTGTTTCTTGCCACTGTTTAAAAAAAAACAACAACAGGATATCCATTGTATTATATACTATAAATTGATTTTATTCCCTTAATTTCTATAAATGTACACAAATAATTTTTTTAATTAGGTGTATGTTACTATGGAATCAAGTCTGAGGTATCTTATTAGGAATCTCCACCCAAGGCTAATGAAATTATTAATGACAGGGATGCAATATTTACTACAAAAGCAGGTAGTAGCAATATTTAATGTTGCAGGTGACTGCCAAGATCCAAGATAATTATCTAGGGCAGTGGCTTTCACTAGCTGAGGGAGGAGGAGGGAAAAATGAGAAGGTTGCATGTGAGCATCTGTAATGACAGTGTATACAAACCACTAATTTATGAGAAGAATATTTAAAACTATCAAAGAAATCTAGCAAAAATAATGGGAGAGAAATCCATATCTGGACAAATTTATGTAACCTTAAAAGTTTCAAACACCTATCACAGTTGATAAGTGAATGTTGTAAAGCTACTGGATACAAGTTCAATATGCAAAAATTAATAGTATTTCTATATGATAGTAACAAACAACTGAAAATGAAATAGAAGTAATTATAAAAATATCAAATATCAAATGTGCAATTCTACTATGCAGAAAACTACAAAACATTAGTGAGAAAATTTACAAATTGTTTAAAATAATGGAAGGATTTACAATGGTGATGATTTTAAGACTCAATATTCTAAATATACTGGTTTTACCCAAATTAAAGATTCAATACGCCAATGAAAATTCTAGTACATGTGTGTTGGTGGGTATGTGTGTGTGTGTTTGCAAAATGACAAGCTGTTTCTACGGATGAGTGCAAATGCAAAGCTAAAACTGGTCAAAGCAATGGCAAAGAATAAAATCGGAAGATTTGCAGTACAGATATCAAGATCCATTGTAACATTATAGCAATTAAGAAAGCACATGCTATGGGCTCCTGGGCAGCTCAGTCAGTTAAGTGTCAACCTCTTGATTTTGGATCAGGTCATGATCTGAGGGTCCTGGAATTGAGCCCAGCATTTGGCTTTGTGCTCAGAGTGGAGACTGCTTGAGATTCTTTCACTCCTTCTGCCCCTCCCCCTGCTCTCTTTCTCTCTCTCCCAAATAATAAATAAATCTTAACAAAAAAAAAAAAAAAAAGAAAAGAAAAGAAAGCACGTGTTAGCTCAGGAACAGACAAATAGGCCAGTGGAATAGGAGAGTACAGAAATAGGTCCACGCACATATGGTCACTTTATTTATAACATTGGTGACATGTAGTGTGACGGGGGAATGATGATTCTTTCAATAATGTTGCTGGTTCAAACGTATATCTGCTTATTGAAAAACTACCTCGTCTCCTCCTAAAACTGTACATTAAAATTAATTCTAGCCGGAGCCCTAACCATAAAGAAAACACTGGGTAAATTGAACTACAGAATTTGTATTTATCAAAAAACATGATTTAAAAATGTAAAGAGGCAAGCCATAGGATAGGAGAAAGTATTTACAAATATCTATCTGACAAAAGACTCTTATCTATTATAAATAAAGACTGTCTACAAATCCATAAGAGCAGACAATCCAAAAATTCATAAAAACTTTAGAAAATACTTCACAAGTAGGTTTCCATGCCAAATAAACAATGCAAATCAGGATCGTTCATGAAGGGCATGTAAATTAAGATCAAATTAGATAGCATTTATATTCACCAGAATGCTATTCTTTTTTTTTTTTTTTTTTAAGATTTTATTTATTTTTTTGACAGAGAGAGACCATAAGCAGGGGGAGTGGCAGGCAGAGGGAGAGGTTGAAGCAGGATTCAGGACTCAATCCCAGAACCCTGGGATCATGATCTGAGCCGAAGGCAGATGCCCAGTGCCCAGAATGCTATTCTTAAAAACAGTGTCAACCCAAGGGTTTGAGAGGATATGGAACACCTTGACTTCTCCTATACTGTTGATGGGAGTGCGATTGGTACAATAATTTTGTTGATATTTACCAAAACTGAACATACTTGTATTCTGCCACTCAACAATTCCACTTCTGAGAGTATATATCCAATAGAATACTTATATATATTTCAAAAGACCAATAAATGTCTATAGAAGCATCGTTGCTTCTATTACATAAATAAATGAATCGTGAAACCAGTATTCAATAGAATACAATACAGTAATGAGAATGAATGAACTATTACATCACGCAACCACATGGATGAATCTTACAATGAATGCTAAGCAGAGAAGTCAGACACCAAAAAGTACATATTGTGTGACTTTGTTTAAAGAAAATTTAAGGGCAGCCCGGTGGCTCAGCAGTTTAGCACCGCCTTCAGCCCAGGGCGTGATCCTGGAGACCCGGGATCGAGTCCCACATCAGGCTCCCTGCATGGAGCCTGCTTCTCCCTCTGCCTGTGTCTGTGCCTCTCTTTCTCTCTGTGTGTCTCTCATGAATAAATAAATAAAATTTTATAAAAATAAAGAAAATTTAAAAGTAGGCAAAGCTTATGGATTGCAATATAATTCACAACTACAGGTTACCTTTGGTAATGGGGCTGGTTAGTGTCTGTGAAGGGGACACAAGGAAGGCCTAGGGTGCTGGTAATATCCTGTTTATTCATCAGGAGGGTAAAACGCTTTAAGAAGCAAGCTGTACATTTAGTATTTGTATAATTTCTTGATGTGTCATTGATATGAATATCGCCTTGTAAAATTGTAATAGATGAGCTAAAAATAGTAACTACCAAGTGTGGGATGGGAAGGTAGGTAACAGTGAGCTGAGTTCTCACCTTTCATGTCAGGTTGTTTTTAGGTCTTGTCTTAACATGATGATTCAACCAATGGAAGTAAAACTAAGTTGTCTAAAATATTGGTGATGATCACAAGAAGACCTCAAATAAATAATTTTAAAAGATTGCCTTTGGGGGATCCCTGGGTGGCGCAGCGGTTTAGCGCCTGCCTTCAGCCCAGGGCGCGATCCTGGAGACCCGGGATCAAATCCCACGTCAGGCTCCCGGGGCATGGAGCTTGCTTCTCCCTCTGCTTGTGTCTCTGCCCCTCTCTCTCTCTCTCTCTCTGTGTGTGACTATCATAAATAAATAAAAATTTAAAAAAAAAAATTGCCTTTGGGAAGTGGGATGAGGGTGAAAGGATGTGTTTGGGGCTGAACTATTCACAATATATTTTCTAAGCTAATTGCTCATGATTACAAAACTTTTAAAACAAAATATCAAATGACCAGAGGTTCACTTCAGTTCCATAAATATTCATGGCATGCTTAAATTATGCCAGGCACTGTGCTAGATGCTGGGGAAACAAAAATGACTAAGACATAACTTTCCTTCGAGGAGTTCACAGTTTAGTAATGGAAATAGGAACTTGGGCAGATGATGTTCTTTCTTTTTCCATTTTAATTCTTCCTATTATAATGCACATTTAGAAAAGACTGAGAAGTCCACACAAAAATTAAAATTACATAAAATCCCATTACCAAAGATAGTCTTTTCAGTCTTTTTACACATATATTACCCTCTTTTTGACAATATTTACATTAACTCTGCATATCATTTTTGCTGCTAAACAAAATATATTAGAACATTTTCCCATATCTTTAAAAGCTCTTCTATCAGGGCACCTGGATGCCTCAGTGGTTGAGTATCTGCCTTTGGTCGGAGTCCCACCAGAGCCTACTTCTCCCTCTGCCAATGTCTCTGCCTTTCCCTCTCTGTGAATAAATAAATAAAATATTAAAAAATAAATAAAGGCTCTTCTATCAGATTTACTAACAGCGGCCTCATAGTCACCTAATAAGTAAGCCCCAATGGATGGGTCCATTGGCTCAATCTCGGAGGTCAGATAAAACTTCCTAGTGAAGGTGGCTCATCCCTGAGGACATGCCCCGTTTAAATGAGTCATTGTTGTCCTGAAAAAGGTAAAGTGAAATTCCTAACAGTTAAGGCTTTCCTTGGGTCCTCTCATCCTATATATATTCTCCTGACAGAATTTTATTGGCCCCATATGGGCTATGGTGTTCACAAATTCAGGCTTTTTAAAGATGGCTACACTGCCATTCGAATAGGTCGTTTAGGAAATTGTTCTCACTCTGCTTTCTCCGCCATCTGCTCTCCACAATCCAGTGTACTCCAGCAGGAGGGGAAAATTCTAGGTCAGTGAGTAGGTGGGAGAGAGGAGGAGGGCAGCTAAGATTACCCAAAGCCTGGGCTCTGGTATCCTTTTATATTAGGGGCAAACAGTCTGCAGGCACTGCAAAGTGGTTGGCTGACGAACTCAGCAAGGATGCTCTACCTCAGGAGAGCAGTGCTGCCCAAGAGGCAGGGAGAGAAAAGGGAAGGGAGAGGGAGGAGAAAAGGAAAGGAGAGGGAGGGAAGAGAAAAGAGAAGGAAGAGGAAGAAAAGGAGACACAGAAAAAGAAAGCCAGGCAGCCCCTCTAAGAGTGCACTTTCATTTAAGTTCTATTGACTTTCTTCTGAGATCCCAATTACGGAGGTTCCTCCCAAGACCTGATATTAAGACAGGATTTTACAGGATTCGTTTTATACAAAACTCAATTATACAAAGCAAAAGAGCCACCCACACACTCAGCAGCAGCCCTAGCATGCTACTTTAAGAATTATATACATCAGATTTGCTAGGAGGAAAAGAAAAAGTGAATGATAACTTCCAAACTGACCTGGATATTGCAGTTCTTGAGTTAAACTGCCATAGCAGATGGAATGATTTGGCCTGACAGTTATCTACACTCTTCACCAGTGTGAAAGTGATAACCAGTGACAGAGAGGCAAAATAACTTTAGAAACTGAAAAATTAAGGGATCTGTGGTTTTATTTATTTAACTACTTAAATGAGAAGTATTTGCTGCTGCTGAAATGAAACTGAAATTATGGTGACTCGAAAATAGACTAGAACTTTCCAACAACACTTAGAATGCTACAATTAATCCAGTAATTCATTTTATTGATAATGTACAATTAGGATGCTAAATGATCTGAACATATTACTTCTCTTACTTTAAGTGTTTTACACACATTATAATTAAGCAAAGCAAAGTTAAAATCATACACATAATTAAGGAAAGCAGTGTTAAAATAAATGAAATAAAATTGTTCTCAGTACTCAGTTTAATCTCCATGAAAGACTATTACATACTTTTACAGATGGTAGGGCTTCCAAACAGTGAGCCCATAAGTATATTAACTGAGCCTGAAATTGGTGTTTAATTTCTTTGAGTTGGAGCAGAATCGTTTCCTTCCTTTGCTGAGTGTTTACCATAAATAGAGGTCTCTTCTTCCAAACAAAGTATTTGACATAGGAACTACTGTGCTTTAAAAAACATGCAGAAGAATGGAACTCTATTTAGAATTTACCAAGAGCCATTCAATAGTGAGTTATTAGGCAGTATACATCTTTCTTGGAATAATTTTGACCCGTTGTAAGACATTCCATTTTTGAAAATGTAGGGAGAATATATACTTACATTTGTATGGAGCCAGCATTTTTGAAATATTTCTTGAATTTCTTTCATCAAGAAGTTATTTCCATTAACAAACACTCTTAAATATTTAAGAGATTGCTGTAAAACCTAAACTGAGTCCTTTTCCCCATATTTTTACACTACTGGGCATATTGAAAATTCGTCATTACACTTTCCAATCTCACAGGAAAAATTAGCATAAATTGAGCAGCCACTGTTTTTCATACAAAATATTAGGCACTTTAAAAATATATATATTAACTCTTTAAATATCAAAAAAGTCATATGAATAAGTTACCACTCTTACTTATCCATGGGATTTCTAACATCTTCCCAAGTTCACAGTTAGGAAGTGCCAAAGTCAGGTTTCAAATCTTGATGTGTCTGATTCTGAAGCCCATATTCTCTCTGCAACATTATACTCCTCCTGTGTATAGACCCTAAATTTAGCCTTTTCTAGTAACTTTTCCAGAATGTTGGGGGCTTCCTTATTATTACCATTTATCTTTATAGGCATGATGACCATATCTTCCATAGAGAAATGATGATGTATAACCTGAAAGAGTTTTAATTCCAATATTAGATTAGATTGAAATTAACATGCCAGTGGTCACTAATTACTGGGGAATGTAGAGGAAAGAGAAAATTTTATTTGAGGCTGTCTTGAAATAGAATGAAGATTCTGGAAGATAGATGCAGTAATATGTTGACACATTTGCACTAATGTATTCATTTTGATGCTGAGAAACTTGAGTTCCTTTGACATTGAGATTTTGGTACAAGGACACTTTGATAGGTCCTAATAGACAAACTACTAAATTTTTAGTCTTTTTTTTTTTTTATCAAAAGCTGTTGAAACAGATGATTTCACCCGACCTCTGAGTTGTCAGTCCTGTCCAGGATGGGGATCAGGGGTGAATTCTGAATATCACTGAGAGTTGACCTGCCCAGAAACCTAACTACACCTGGCTCTCAACTCTCCCAATGCCATAGCCCCGGGTGGGTTCAAGGCCTTCTTGGATTATCTGCTAGTGTCTGCAGAGACCATTCCAGTTCTGTTTGGCTAATCACTATTTAGTACAAATTCTTGTCTTGCCTTCTTGACTTTAAGATACTTGGGCATTCCATATGGTGAATAACTCCTAGAAATAACTTTTTTTTTTCAGTAGAAGACCCATCTCCAATCCCCATCAACTCTTGAATTCTTGTGAACTGTCTTCTATCTTATAATCTGTTGGTGGTTTGAGAAAGGGGAAAGGTCAGCAAGAAAGTGGGGATTAAATACCAACTGAGAAATCTCATTAAAACAGGAATCGCATATATATGTACCAACCTGGTTCCTCTCAGAATGGCAAGATGACTCTAAGCAGAATATGTTTTTCTCTATGAATGCATTTGTTTCTTTAATGGTCCCAGGTTTTCAGATATCTCCTTAAAATGTAAGTAACCTCAGAGCTAAAGTGAGGTTGGCGATTGGAGCCATATTAATCTCAGCTTCAGATTGCTCAGAAAATCCTCAGTTACATTTCTAGCAACTTTCTCTATACCTTTATTAATAAAAATGTGTTATATTTAATATGCTAAAACAAATTTTAAGTGATGGCTTAGGGGAAAAGACTAATAAAGGTTAACCAGTTATAATAGATTTTTAAAAAAGATTTTATTAATTTATTTTTGAGAGAGACAATGTGTGCATGCACACACAAGTGATGGGGATGTGTAGGAGGGGGAAGGGAAAGGGACAAACAGATTCCATGCTGAGGGCAGAGCCCATTAGGGCTCTCCTGACCCTGAGATTATGACCTGAGCCAAAGTCAAGAGTCTGATGCTTAACCAACTGAGCCCCTCAGGTACCTCTATAATAGACTTATTTTTAAAATGTATTTGTTATTATGATAACCATTGAACTGTAACTTTAGAGTTTTTTATGAAATTATATCAAAATTATTTTATCTTGGCTATTAAACTATACCTATTAAAATAATATAGATGCAAAAAGTACAAAATAAAAGTTGGTCATAGCCAGAATAGTAGTTAGTGGATTGTGAGTCAGAGGGGCCTATTTTACCTATTACTGAATATTTTTAAAAGATATTTTTACTTTTATCAAGCCATATGGATTCAAGTGAATGCATCAGGATCCACTCTGTGACAAAGTGGCTGTACCAAAATGCTCATACCAAAACAGTTGTATCAACATGGCCACATAAGCATACTCTGCTGAATTCAGGATATATAAACTGTAAATTTAGACTTAAGGGGTGAGCTACTCAATCATATTTCTCTCCCATTGTATGCTTTGTTGTCCTCTCTAGCCTTAATGCATGCCTTGGTGTTTGGAAACGTGACAGCGATCATACAGAGGATGTATTCCAGGTGGTCTCTCTATCACACTAGAACTAAGGATCTGAAGGACTTCATACGGGTCCATCACCTGCCCCAGCAGCTCAAGCAGAGGATGCTTGAATATTTCCAAACAACCTGGTCAGTCAACAACGGAATAGATTCAAATGAGGTAATGTTCATTTCTCATGTTGACGTTTTCAGGCAGAAAGCACATATTCTTAGGTAAAAGCAAGGTGCTCTAATGCAGGCCTCAGAAGTGAAGTACACACCAACTTCTTTACCTGTATTTTTTAATCCCTCATGAAACCTGGTTCATCTTCTTTCATCGGCTTTGGCTTACATTTTCATGATGACACTCTGGACTGACCATTGTTTTACATTAATTTGCTACTTCGGTCAATCAGGTGGACTTTCATTCTTATTGATCCTCTCTGGAGGAACCAATCAATTCTTATGACCATTAAATTGTGTAATGTTGGATTATTAGATTAACCAAGTTACTGTGTGCCTTTAAAACCAACAAAGTAAAAAAGAAAATGTCTTCTGGCACATGTGTTATCTGTGGACTTCCAGGAATACCCCAGATCACCACATAAGAAAGGTATCCTATAATAATCAACTGTGCTACAGTGCCCCAATCAAACTATAATCCCTCTTTTAACTGATGATTTGGTTTCTCCACTTGTGCAGATATGACCACGATGCCAGAGGAAAATACCAGTGAGTCCAAATTCCATATCTTCTCTCCTGAGTGAGAGTCTTTGTGAAAATTAAGTCACAAGAAGCCATACATCTTCATTCTAGAGTCTTTTATTAATGTATCATATTTCTCCAGACTTATTATCTGCTGATTTTACAGTAGCAACTAACTGGGGTCACAGTCACTGAAAAATCTCCCCAGGGTTCTATATATTTCCTCTTCTGTACACTAGTTGGTCAAACAGTGGGAAAAACATCCCTCTTCTCTTGCAGAGTAAATAAATTAGACTAGACTTAACCCAACTTGATTTCTTCTTTCATCTTGACAGCTTTTGAAAGACTTTCCAGACGAGCTGCGTTCTGACATCACTATGCATTTGAACAAGGAAATCCTACAGTTGTCCCTTTTTGAATGTGCCAGCCGGGGCTGCCTCAGGTCTCTGTCTCTACACATCAAAACCTCTTTCTGTGCTCCGGGGGAGTATCTGCTTCGTCAAGGAGATGCTTTGCAGGCCATCTACTTTGTATGCTCAGGCTCCATGGAAGTTCTTAAAGACAGCATGGTGCTGGCTATTCTTGGTGGGTCTAAGTTTAAAAACCTCATGAAATTTTACCCTAGAGCATAAGTTGAGAAGAGAAAATAGTGGGGGAACAGAATACTGCTATTGTGAGTAAGGAAATTCTGGGTGAACATATGGAATTAGGATTATTTCTTAAATGGATTTCATTTGCCAATTATTTATTATTGTTATGCCACATACTGAGTTTACCCTGTGCTAAGTATTACATCCAACATATCATTTCATTCTTGTTAAAAATCCAGCAGGGTGAATATTTTTTTAAAGATTTTATTTTATTCATGAGAGACACAGAAACAGAGAGGCAGAGACATAGGCAGAGAAAGAAGCAGGCTCCATGCAGGGAGCCCGATGCGGGATTCGATCCCGGGACCCCAGGATTACACCCTGAGCCAAAGGCAGACGCTTAACCACTGAGCCACCTGGGCATCCCCAGCAGTATGAATATTAACCCCATTTTACAAATGAATAAATAGTATCTTAGTTAATTTCTCCAAATAACATGATAAGCAAATGAACACAGTTCTTTTTGATTCTTAAAGCCAGATTATTAGTCGTGATACTTGCTGCCTTTTGGTGAAGTAGCCGATCAATTTTAAGAGAGCATTTCTTTATTTCTGTGGAGAACAAATTCAGAGAAGAACATAAAAATTATTTCATCTGGGCTAGAAATAGTGCAAAAATTATTATGCATTGAGAATAAGCTCTCACTGCAGTCATTAATCCAATATTTTCAAGGTTTTTTATTTTTACTTCCTGAAAGAAATTTCATAGGATGGTTTGTAAAGATTTTATACCACAAAGTTGACTCCCATTTATTAAGATACAATTGGTTTTCATTAAAATACAAGGTCACCTGGGTGGCGCAGCGGTTTGGCGCCTGCCTTTGGCCCAGGGCACGATCCTGGAGACCTGGGATCGAATCCCGCATCGGGCTCCCGGTGCATGGAGCCTGCTTCTCCCTCTGCCTGTGTCTCTGCCTCTCTCTCTCTCTGTGACTATCATAAATAAATAAATAAAAATTTTTAAAAAATTTAAAAAAAAAATAAAATAAAATACAAGGTCAGCTGACAAAAGATGATGTGTAGAGTTAATGTAGAAAAATTCCTACTCACAATTTTTGTGTAATTCTTTTAAAATCACTATCTCTTGTTTTTTTTTTGTTTTTTTTTTTGTTCATTCAACTAATATTTACAGAGGGCCTAAGAATGTGTCAGGTTGTGACCTAAACAATAAATATATTTTGAACACCAATGTAGTATATCGATGTTTAGAATTTGTGTTAATATAAAAAGGTTAATTTATTTTTAATATAATTTAAGAACTAAGATTTATAAAGCACTTAACCATTTATAAAATATTTTCACGTGCAGGTTCTTATTTAAGCCTT
Source organism: Canis aureus (assembly GCF_053574225.1). NCBI lineage: Eukaryota > Metazoa > Chordata > Mammalia > Carnivora > Canidae > Canis > Canis aureus. The sequence continues at coordinate 28,992,715 of NC_135632.1, forward strand.
CCTAACACAAAGAAACAGATGGGAGTGGTATTTTCTCTGTTTTTCCAAAGCCAAAGCTAACTTAGGTCTTTTGACTCTATATCCAGTTCTCTTTCCACCTCTAAGCAATGCCTGCTATTCTATGTAATTATTGTAAGCCTGCTTTCACTGGATTCTAGTCATAAGCTTCAAGACAGATTATATTTGGGAAAGGGAAGAGAACTAATATTTATTGAATCCCCAATATGAGCCAGGTGTTTTATGTCCATTATCCAACTTAAATCCTACTATCCTGTTAGGTTGCCATGGTTAGTCCTGATTAAAGGTGGAAAGGGGAGGCTAGTGAATAGTGAAATACCCACAGGCTTCTCATTGCTTCATATTCACTCAATTTGCCACTTACCAGAGGAAAGGTAGGGCTTGCTTTTTAAAGTTTTGGTACTACTCTTGATTCATCCTCATGTTTTTTCTCCTTAACAGAAAGGCTGGAGGGAAGGTACGAGGTTGAGGGATAGGGCAATTGGATGATGGGCATTGAGGAGGGCACTTGATGTAATGAGCATTGAGTATTATATGCAACTGATCGTCACTAAATTCTACTCCTGAAACTAATAATGCACTATATGTTAACTAAATTAACTAAAATTTAAAAAAAATTTTTTTTTAAGAAAGGCACAGGATAGCAACCGAAAGAGTTCATTTTCAGGTTGGCCAGTTCATTATCAGTGTCGGAGTGAGGCTGTGTTTTTAAAAGGAGAATTTAAAACTCCTGCTACCAACTTGGCAAAGTTAACAACCATTCTATTATTTTGTGATTCTAAATCAAAATTTACAGTTATTTCTAAATTTGCTTCAAAAATTACTTTTAATCATAAAATAATTTTCCATGGCCTTCCTTAAGACCATGTAAGTTTTATAGCCTGCCTATTAACATAGCCTTCCTTTAGAAGGGCATATAGTTATTTTTCCAAAACTACATGGTTTGATATGCTTGTAAGCAAAAATAATATAACTTGTTTAAATATATATAATCTCTTTTTTCCATAATCTTGGTGTGTTTTACATTCAGTAACTAGCAACAATTCTAGGAATGGAATATGAAGCCAACCTCCATAACATTAGAACATAATAGGTACAAATTCAGTGGCTTCTAGGTAATTAGCATTGTTTGTAATACATAATTCAACTGGATTTTCTTATTGAAAAAAATTCTACTCACATCTGAAAGGCTTAATCCTTTGCCTTATGCTCTTGGCCCCAATTTCCTCCATGAATTATGATTTTCATAATTAACATTTTCACATCTTCATTTCTACTGTGTCGAACACGAAAAATGGTTTAAATGCAAACTGTCACATGACCATTCTAAATGCTTGTATGTGGTATTGGGACTAAACCCAAACAAGGATAACAAACTACTAATATTCTATCTTTTTGGTTAACATTATTTCAATGGAGATTGGGTATTTTACTTCCCCTGTGGTAATATTGTCATATAGGGCCAATTAAAAGCAATACTGACTTTAATAAATGTAAGCACATGGCTTCACATTTGATCTTTAGATATTTAATACACATTCACTCTGCCAACAAAATGAATTAATATATAATGTTGTAGGGAAGAAGGATCACCAAACAGCTGTCAAGCCGTAACTTATTCAAGCAACTCAGTTGTCCAGTCGATACACGAAGGCATTTCTTAATCTGATGCCTGGGGAGGCGGTTGACATAGAATCAAGGATTTGTTATGGGGATAGAATTTGTTTGCCTTGTACACTTCCATTTCATGTCCTGGTAATTATGTTTTTCTACCAATTTCTTCACTGATGTTTAAAAGAAAATGACAAAGCACTGATAAATGTGCTCTTCACAGATGGTATTAGTCTGCTTAATTATAATTAAACATGTTATTGCTCTAACCTGGATAATTTGCAGATGCTTCCCATCAGCTTGCCTCACACACCCCCCATATCCCACTGCCTGTGGAAGACTCACTAGTTAGCAAATATCAATAATAGAATTCTGAAAAATGGAGAAAGAGATCATAGAAATCCTTCTCTTCTTTAGAAATAAGGACACTGAGACCTAGACTAATTAAGAAACTTATATCAAGGTCCTAAATCTAGATAGTGAGAAATTCACAAGACCATAAAATCAGTGAAGGTAGGACCACATTGTTATTTACCAGTGTACACATACCAAGGCTCAACACAAGGTCTGGTACATAGGTCAGTGCTTCATAAATACTCATTAAATGAAAAATACACTGGAATTCTTTCTATGGTGCCAAGCTTAGAAAGATGTTGATGTTGCTTTTATAGCTGGGGTCATTGTGGCTTAAATAGTCATGCTATGGTCATCCAAAGTATGAATGTGTGATGACCCTAAAGTCGTTCTAAACAGCAGTTGCTTAACAGAATATATAAACACTCTTTGTAGCAAGACACTACATCATGACAAACTCTCCTGAGATATACAAATTTCAAAATTTACTAGATTCAAAGCATCCTGGTATATTTACATCTGGGATCCCTGGGTGGCTCAGTGGTTGAGCATCTGCCTTTGGCTCAGGTCGTGATCCTCGGGTCCTGGGATCGAGTCCCGCATCGGGCTCCTGCAGGGAGTCTGCTTCTCTGCCTGTGTCTCTGTTTCTGTGTCTCTCATGAATAAATAAAATCTTAAAAAGGCAAAAAAGCAGAGCAGATGGTATATTTACATCTTGCATTGGTACCCAATTTTGAGTTTTTGAGCATCAATTTAGATTTCTTTTTTTTTTTTTAAAGATTTTATTTATTTATCATGACAGACATAGAGAGAAAGAGAGAGTCAGAGACACAGGCAGAGGGAGAATCAGGCTCCATGCAGGAGCCTGATGTGGGACTCAGTCCCGGGTCTCCAGCATCACGCCCTGGGCCAAAGGCAGGCACTAAACCGCTGAGCCACCCAGGGATCCCCCCAATTTAGATTTCTAATAAAACATGTAAGAAACAAAATTGCCAAGTTTAGCAGTATCGGTGACAACAAAAACAACTTGAATTCTCTAGCACCATGTAGTTGTATATTCCCTTAGAACTGTAAGTATAGATTTTAGTCCCTTTTTTCTTTGGTCAAATAGGCTCAGCCTCAAGGTTTGAATTTAATGTTATTTCAAAGATAATACTTAGATGTAATTCAATAATTTTTAAATGTTCAATTTTTATCTTTTATATACTTATGAATATTTCAAGTATTCATGGTTAATTTGGCATGTTTCCTTTTATTGTGAAATTCAATAAAACAGAATTTTATTGAAGCCTGCTATAGGTCAGATACTTTCCTTCCAGAAATGCTGAGCACGATAAAAAAAATAACAATTTATAAGTTAAAAAAATAACCGAATGGGGGACAGGGCAATTTGCTGTGTACCATTCCAAAGATATTATTTGTTTGGTGGTTTCTCTGCTGATCAGTTGTTGGTTGTTGATTCCCTGTGAGACAGAGTAAAGTGGCCATTAAAAAAATAATAAAATTTAAAGCACAGGCAGGAGGACAAAGCAAAGAAATTCCAAAGTTGTAGCCATGAATCTCATGCCAGTGTCCTCTGTGAACTTAGGTCATATTACTTCAGTGTTTAACCTAAGTTTGTCTGATGATTGAATGGATTTTCTTTCATGTTTCTCACATGGATGCCGAGTGAATTAATGGCTGTGTCTAAAATCAATCTGAAGGTGCAATCAACACTTATATTTATGCTCGCCTTCCTGCTAAGCTAAACTGATTCAAATCAATTGAAATATTTTAAAGATTCAAATACATCATCTAGTATTATCTAATCAGCAAACTCAAGGAAGCCAGCTAGTTCCCAGGCAGGCGAATCCAACCTAAGACTGATAGAGACTCCGCAGGCAAAATACCAGAAGGTGCTGGGAGTGGGTCGGGCACAGATGACAAAGTGGTGGTAAGTCTCTCTCCTTACAGTGGTGCAAGCCAAGAGCACATAGTTTTCATTTATTTGATTTCTTTTTCTTTCTTTTCTTTTCTTTTCTTTTTTTTTTTTTTTTAATGGGAAAATTGGCCTTTTACACTGTTAGAGAGTGTTAGAAGTATAGCTTGTGTCTTATATTTTCATTTAGTAGATTCAGTGTCCATCATGTCTAATACTTCTCTCTGCCCCCCAGTTCTGAGGAGATGGAAGGAGGCCACCTTCTCTCTCCTTGCCATCCTGTCTGATAGACATGTTCAGAGGTAAATAAAACAACCTGAGTATGTTAGCAAGCTGATGATGAGGACAATTATTGTGTTAGAATCAAAATTATTAATAGACATTTTCAGGATATGATACAGAGCCTTACAAAAAAAGCTGGAGCCATTATCATTTCTCTTGAACAGTTGAGGCAACTGTGACAAAAATGTCAACTGCTTTGTTTGAAGTTATTTGTTGAATGCCATGAGGGGTTGTCTGGAGTCATCTATGCATGGCAATTGCTGTCTCTGGCTCTCCTAGTCTTTATCCCCTCGACCCTCTCTGGCTCTCCTAGTCTTTATCCCCTCGACCACTGCTCTCAACCAGGAACAGTCTTGCCTCGCCAGGGAACATTTGGCAATGCCTGAAGATATTTTTGGTTGTCACCACTGGGGGATTGGGAATATGTACATTCTACTGTGTACAGAAAGCCCCCTCCCATGACAAAGAATTGCAAGACCCCAAATATCAACACTGCCAAGATAAAGGTTTCTTTTTCTTTGCAGAGTCATCTCAGAGAAGTGAAGCCTGTAAGTCAAATGAAGTCTCCAGTCCCAGCTTGCTTTTGTTTAAAAGTGACATGTCTCTTTTTTCACTGTTTCAAGGGAAAGGGGACTTAATTGGAGCAAATCTATCAATTAAGGACCAAGTGATCAAGACCAACGCAGATGTGAAGGCTTTAACCTACTGTGATCTTCAGTGCATCATCCTCAAAGGACTCTTTGAAGTGCTAGACCTTTACCCAGAGTATGCTCACAAGTTTGTGGAAGACATTCAGCATGACCTCACATACAACCTTCGAGAAGGTCATGAGAGTGATGTAAGTCTCACTTCTAATTAGTGCTGAGACCTAAAACATGGATCCTCAGGATCATTTATAACAGTAAAAGCACATGTCATGACTTCACTTGTAAAAGTCCCTGAATGAATAAGGTATGGTTATTCAGCCAGTAGTTGAACAATTAAATAATTAGGTAGAAATCAAGCCTGGCGTTGGTTATCAACATTTTAGGAAAGTATTGTTTATAGATGACCTCCTTTAATTCAGTTTCTTTCTTGTTTATTTTCATGCGCTTATAACAAGCATCAGTTTTAGTGATATACTATTTAGCTACAGATGCATGATTTCTCCAGAATTTAAAGATTTCCAGATAGAATATATGGCTCAGAGTTTGCTGTGTTTGTAACTGTTTACTATTCCACTTGCTTGCTAGGGAGTTTGCTTAAGAGAAATCTTTTTGTCAAACAGTACCCAAAATAGTCTATCTTAAAATTACTAAATATGCATAAAAGGATTCAAGCCAAAGATTGATACACTGAAAGCATAATGAGCATTTTATGAAATTAGATATTTGCTCGTGTCTCAGTTTATACAAAGAGCTTTCCTAACAAAATAGGTACTACCCTGCATCTTGGGATTAAGCTGGTCACGAATATGACTTCATTAGATGTGTCAGTGGCACAAATGATTTAATAGGAATGATTGTTGAAAGGCAAGCCAGAGCATGCATAATGTTCAGTAACAACAAAAGTCTCGATCGGCCGCCTTGAGTTTTGCCCCAGATATTTGCAATATTCTAGGGTTTTTTTTCCCTGAGAGGAACTATTCTTCTGACTAACCCATATTGTGGAAGCATTTTGTTAGTCATTAATATTCCTCGTTCTGAAAGGTAGAGAAAGAATTCCTACTTCTTTAATAAAGAAAGGGGTATTTCTCCAGTTTCTTGAGGGTCAGTGACCTATCTAGGTGAAGGACCTGGACTACCCATCTCCAATACAGCACAAGAGGCTACTGCAAAGTTCAGAGAAGGCTCCTGAGGCAGAGACAAGGGAGCCCCTGAGGACATGCTCTTCCAGCAGCTTCTTTCCACTTGGACGTATGTGGTCATACTTGAGTGGTTGAGGTGCTGACTTCTCATAGCTACTTAAAACCTCATTTCTTAACATCCTAGTTCCCTACAACCTTGATCTGAGGCACCTGGCTGGCTCAGTTGGTAGAGCATATGAGTCTTGGTATTGGGGTCATGATTTTAAGCCCCACTTTGGGCATATGGCTTACTTAAAAATAAAATTAAATGAAAAGTTAAGAGAATTCAGAATTACTTTCCTAAGAGGTAACAAAGCCAAAGAAAGTATCAATTTTTTTTGTAATACTAAAAAGAATAAATTGAAAGAATAGCTAAATTGGAAATACTACTTTTCACTTCCCTTAAATTTAAGATGAGAGGTTTTCAAAAGCCATAGGAGGAATTTAAGCTGAATTTAAAAAAAAAAAAAACCCTCTTGCAGTATAGATAACGTAATTCCTCCAAGTAATTTGGTATAGTAAGTTGTCTTAAGATGAAAAAGGATCTGCCTTCAAATCTAAACTCACACATGTATTTTCTGTAGAAATAGATGAACTCTTACAACACTAAAACCCCCAGAAAGTAGAGAATCAATACCTTTAACCATTATGTCATTCTGGACTGTTATTCACTTCACATTTATTGTCTAGGATATGAGACTACAAACTTCCTGGGTGAAATGAATTTACACATGGAAAATTCTAGGTCTAGCAAAGCAGCTTATCTATGTTTATAAAATACTTCATCAAAACATAACACACAGATCTGTTGCACTTACTTAATGGTTAACTGTGAGATATAGGGTCTCTAATGTGTATGGTGGAATCTGGTTGAGTATATCTCATATTCCTTAGTTAGCATTAGCTTCAGTGGTATCTGAATGTGAATTTATATTTCTGAGTCTAGACCCCCATGCCTTTAATATGCCGAGGTGAATCTTTATTTTGTTTGAGTTTTCAGTAGGCAGCCCCTATCTCAAACACAAATAACACTGATAAAAGCATCTAATTCCTAAGTTGTATTGAAATGTGTCCATTGGGTCACTTGACACTGGACAGTTTCTTAAATACTTAAGCTGTACTATATCCATGAGGTTTGACTCTGCTTCCTCACTTAGATAACAACAAGGCTGAATAGATCTTTCAAGTGAAATCTGTGATTTACCAACATCTCTTGCCACCGATGTGACTATATTACAATTTAATTCAAGATTGTACTGAAAAGAGAGCTATTTCCAAAGGAGGGACTTGGTTTAAATTTAGTACCCATTTCAGACTGAAATAAGATTGGGCTACTTGGAAGCAATTTTCCTGAAAATGATTTACCAAATGGTACTAATTTTAAAAATCATATCCGACAACCTAGATACTTAGCTCTTCAATAGTAGCCTGAGTGTAGGTGTGCATCTGCTAGCTCAGTCTTGTGTAAAAAGAGAACATAATTAATTCTGCACCTTTTTGAGATATTTGTTCTTTGAAAATTGCGTATTAAAGGACTCACATGTTATTTGATCATGTCAGCTTTCCTTGCTATCGGAGAAGCAACAGGTGTTTTGTTTGTCAGTGTATATTTTAAAATATTTTTCCTGCAAGAAATGTTTTCTGGTGAATTGTTTTATGTATCATACACTTTTATGGTGCTTACAATGGTATCAGATAAGGTGGAAAAAGCTCAGTAAATAATGGCCTAGAAATTTTACTTGCACCTACCCAGTATATTTCTGTTCTGAAACTTTTCTCATACTGATCTTTCAGTGGATTCAGAAGTTGCAGCAAACATTACCTTGAAGGAAAAGATCACATTTCAGGTAGTGTCCCCAGGGCCCAGCGTTATGTTTATTATGTTCATGGCTTTCAGTAAATGATGATGGCTGTTGGACTTCTGGCACTTAATGAACATCTTACTTGCTCTGACTGCAGTAAAAAGACCCTCCGTGTCTTCTTTTCTTCTAGCGATTACGCAGGCTTACTGCTTCATTCCCTCCATTACTATTAGTTTTGTCCCTGTTTTCCCCTGAAAGACCTCAGGGTGGAATGGACTCCACTGGATTCTAAGTTTATATTCCACTCTACCTTGAAGTTCTCTTGCTCCTGCCTAGTCCCCTGCCTCAGAGAGATGAAGGCTCCATACTCCTAAGAAGAAAAAGGGTTACTCTTCACCTCTTCTCAAAGTACAGACTGATTCTTTTTAAAATTCTAATTTTAGGATAGAGCTAGTGTGGGGCATTGGCACAAGGGCCAGCCTGAGGATCCTGGTAAGTTTGGAGGCAACTTAGAATAAGGACATTGACTATAGGCAGCAAAAATCCAACTCAAATAGAGCATCAGAAGCAGAGGAGATTTATTGTAAGGATTCCAAGTATCTTATAGGATTAAATAAAGTACACGCGCACACACATACATGCAAATGCACACATACACACACCTGAATCTCAGGAATTCTTATAATCAGGTTAGGATTTTCTCCACATTTCTCACTTTTCCTTGCTTCTCCATTTATCTTTCCTTTGGTCATCATGCCGTCTTTCTTTCCTTGTCCAAATGGCAAGAAATTGTTGCAGATAGCAGCTCCTCAACTCAAGGGGGGAGCGGATTAAGCTGAACTCTTTTAGTCAATTCTAGATTCCTGTAGGAAGACTGAGTGGTTCAGCTCAAGTCAAGTGCCTACTCAGGTTTCATCATTTATTGTGTGTGGGAGTGTTTGTGTGAGGGGGTCAATGATGAAGAGAGATCACACTCCAGTAATATGGTGGTTTCCATGGCAACTCATGGACTGAAGAATTACGGTAAGAAAGATCCAGAAAAGTGGTGGGTGGTCAGGGGTAGCTGTTGGACAAATGAACCAAAGCCAGTATTGTATGAACTGTGGAGAATCACATCATTGCAGGTTATGCAATCATATCTCAGCAACATTTTCTTAGAACAAAATATTTAAACATATACAAAAAATAAAAACAAATAAAGTAGAGAACACATAAAAAGCTTTAAACCACCCTGAGCGGGCTCTTGTATCATCTCTTCTGGATTCTGTCTGGTGTAACCATTTGTCAGTCAAACAGCATGAGGCATATCCTACAAAGAGATCAGCCACATTTGAGGACATCTGGGTATTTCAGCTTGTGTTTGCAAGTTGAACAGTGAACATTTAGATTTTTAAACTCCTTGGGGGAAAGCAGGGGTTAGCTGAGTTGGAAAAGTCAGAGGATAAAAGGCCACCTGCCATCTCATAAACAAGACAAAAAAAGTCTTTCTTTCCTTACTTTCTTGGCTACTTCCATCCTGCAGGGAGCAGCAGATGTTCAGCCTGAAATAAAAGGTGTCAGATTTGCATACACACACACACACACACACACACACACACACACACACATAGGCAGGAGTCAATTTATGCACATTCCTTGAGAATAAAAAACTACCTAGGGTGCATTCACCTAGAATCCTCAAACCTGCCCCACTGGTGTTACTCAGGTCCCTACATTCCCCACTGCACTTCTGATGGTTGTTTAAGCTACCATCAAAGTCTGGAGCCTGCCCTCAAGTTCTCCTGTAGACTAGGGTAACAGAACCCACCCTCTTGACAAGGTTCTGTGACATGAAGATGATGTTGCTGCTGCTAATAGTATAATAGCTCCTGTGAACAAAGCTATATGGTAAGCACTTTACAAACATTGCCTTCTGTTACTATTATAGTATTCTTGGAGATTAATTGCTAAGTTCAGGTACTAAGTAGGAAGACTAATTAAAGAAAAAAGTGGTAAAATCTGGCCCAATCCTTCAGCAAATGAGGTCAGGAACTACAACTTCAGTCCCATGCCACCTGAATCCTAAACCCAGTGGCAATGTAGTAGAAGTTTATCCATCAAAACAAAGTTATACATTTTTCCTGTGTCCTTTAATCCTATGAGCAGTGAATGCAAGCTGTATTTTAGGTTAATGGAGCATTCATGGGAAAACATGTTTCCATGGGAAAACAGGCTTCACACATTAAGAGAAAATGAACCACAGAACTTTTTGATAATTCTTCAAACTGTACACTTCTTATTTGTGCATGCTTTTGCATATGTTATACTTTGATGAGAAAGTTTTTTAAAAATAAGTCATTGAGGAACTCAACCAAATTATAAGCGGAGAACTCAATTGTATACATATAAATTCTTTGAGAGCCATAACTATATTTTATTAATCATTGTAATCATTTTCCTAGTAAAACTGCTGGTACAAGGTATGGGCTTGATGAATATTGATTGGAATTTAGTTTATATATATGTTAAAGTTATATATAGTTATATAAACTATATATACATATATATGTTTCCATATCCACAGAATAATAAAATATTGGAGCTGGAAGGGATTTTAAGTACTATGTATTAAAACTCAGATTTTCCTTTGATTATAAGTGACTTAAAGGGAAAGGCAAAGAAAATGTATTCATTCACAGAATTAAAAATCCAGTCATTGGTTAGGTATATAACTTAAGTGAATGGTATACCTAAAGGAGTTAGAATAATCCCTTTGCACAAAGCAGACTTTTACTTTGGGATGAAGTTTTCCATCAACCATTCCAAGTATGTGTTTCAAATAGGATTCAGTCAAAATATCAAAATATCTTTCACCATGTTTTAATTTCTCTTGTCGACTGCATATTTAGTAGCACATCTGCTGATGAGGAGAGGATGTTAATGTTTATTAAGTATGTATCAGGAGCAAGGGAGTTTATTTACATTACCTCCTTTCATTTAATTTTTAGTTCTTGCATCACCCCTGAATCCTTGCTTAACAGATGAAGGAACTGAGTGTCCCAGCAGTATCCTGCCTGAGATTACAGAATTAGTGAAAGAATCAGATAGTATAAGATTGAGTCAAATGCTGGTATTCTGAATCCCAGCCTTGTACATTTGTCCACTAAAGCACTCTGCTACAAATCAGAACATAATTCTCCTAAAAGAAGTTGGTTTCCTTCAGTCATCCTGACGTACAGCAGGAGCTATACTGAATTTCTAGAATAACATCACTTTAATCTTCTTAACCTTAATGCTATTACTCGTCCTGTCTCATCAAAAACCTACTGTGCCTAAATATTTCAGGAAAGACATCTCATTAACAAGAGGATGAGTAAGACGGCAGAACTATTGTAGCTTGGCCATCTGACTTGTCCTTTCCCTTAGTATTTGTGCTTTCATTTGCTCATAAATCCATCCACCTATTAATAACCCTTTGGTCACCAACTGGCACTCAAGAACACCTTCCCACTCAAGTACATGCTTTTCAATCTTCTATACATGTAATGGTTCTTCATCCTTCCTTCATTCCATGTTTACAAGTAAATCATGATCATTTCAGATGTACAAAATAGTATTTCAATTCTTTTCAGATTCAATTTCATCCTTGTAAGAAGTTGGAGGCCTTCTTATCAATTGAAATAAAATGTTCTCAGCACTTCCTTTGTGTGTGTGTGTGTGTGTGTGTGTATATATATATATATACATATATATATGTATATATATATATATACAAAGTTATGGAGGAGGATTAGAATATAGGTGAAGAGGGTGCCAGGGTGGCTCAGTCGGTTGAGCATCCAACTCTTGATTTTGGCTCAGGTCATGATCTCACCATCCAACTCTTGATTTCGGCTCAGGTCATGATCTCACCATCATGAGATTGAACCCCACATTGGGCTCTGTGCTGGGCATGGAGCCTGCTTGGACTTCTCTCTCTCCCTCTCCCTCTGCCTCTGCCCCTCCCCCCATCTCTCTCACTCACTCTCCCTCCCCCTAACAACAATAACAAAAAGAATACAGATAAAAGAAACAATATTTTTAACATTTCTCAATCAATCTGCAAATACTTTACCTCTGTATGTTAGGATTTTTTGAAAACATAATTTTATTTTGTTTTTTTAATTCAAGAATTGGATTTCTTGGGTCTTGTTAGAATAATCCTGAATGTTTTACTATAGTATATATTTCACTGTTTGCACTCAGCTAGTCTAATAATATTTCACAGGTCATCCTTGGGCATGTACAACATCTCTTCAGTTAGCCCTTTAATCCCAAACCCAAACTCAATTGATACAACACAGAGTCTGTGGGTGGTATAATTAAAACTGTTCTAAATGAGCTAAGTTGGTAGAAATTAAATTAAAATTAAAAACAAATTACAAAATCCCAGGATAAACATCTCTAATAGTGCTTTTCCCGTGAAGTTCCCCAAAAGGGTGTAGACAGCAGAGACGATGACATATGGTAGAGACAGTCTGCTTACGCTACAGCGCAGACTGTGCTCGGCAGGCAGATCTGGAGGCCTTTGGTTCATCAGATTGAAGGCATCTATTTGCTCACCATTTAAACCTAGCATCCTGGGATGCCAAAAGAGTGGTGGCTTTAACTGAAGGGAACAGTAGCCAAGTAGTCAGAAACCGGAAGCAAACAAGATGCCAAGTTAGGGGGGAAATTGAAGTACCTCAAGATTATGAATTGGCAGGCCAGCATGCAGTACTAATGACAACTCTATAAGGGCAGAGGGATTCATGGAGATACAGTTCTGTGAAATGAATTGGGATTTAAAGGATTTGGTTTCCACGCCATTGAGGAAAATGATTAAGGAAAAATTCTGAGATGAACATCTGCAAGACGCTAAGCTTTTAGTGATGTGGTAATCCCACTTATGTGTTCCACCCAGAAGATTAAGTTCTTTAAAAGCAGAGCATATGGTCACCGATCTGTGTCACTGCATTTTGCCAGGATTCATACAGTCCCATGTCTGACTAGGGCTAACGAAGTGTATTTGTATTCCAGGTTGTAGTTTACGTTTTTTTCTTTTATTAGTCACACTTTCATCTTGATAGGACAAAATGTTAGCATTGTATATGGGGAAAAGAATGAAAAGCCAAAAGAGGATTCTGTCAAAAAGAAAATGAATCTAGGCATTACACTCAATACATACAACTTGGAGAAAGTTGTTTTCTTTCTGCAGGCCTCCAGTTCCTCATCTCTGGCCTAAATGGTCACTAAGACACTGTTGGTTGAGTCAAGCTAAATGCTGCAACAAACAACCCCAAGTCCTGGTAACTTAATATAATAAGTAGAATACATGATTTATGCAGTAAAGTTCATTCATATTCCATGGACAGGTGGCAGTTTCTCACTTGATGACGTAGGAATCCAGGCTTCCTCTATTTGGTGGCCCCATCACCCCCTAGCCCTCAGGGTCATCTGGAACTCAGAGTCCCTCACAGGACACTTCGTATCCAGCCAACCAACCAGTTAAGAGAGAGAGATTGGAGGCTGCCCTTGTATTATTTAGGGGCCAGACCCAGAAATGGCACAGATCTCTTCTGCTCACATTCCATCAGCCAGAAGGAGTCATGTGATTCAGCCTAAGTACACACAGTCTAGGAAATCTCATCAAGCTGCATGTCCAACAGGATGCATCCATCCAGGTGAATAGTTAGCCAGTTAGTGAACAATTAACCAGTCTGAGTCATAGGTCCTTCTTGTATTACCTTTCTATTGTTTTTTTTTTTTTTTTACTCCAGCTTAAGAAAACGTTTAAACATTGAGAAATGTGTGCAGCCAAATTAAATTATTTGTTTTGCTCTCTGCATGTGTTTTATTTTACTATTGTGTTTTTATTTTGCCTTTAAATGAGAATGTGTTCTTTAGGAAACGCAGAGTGAGCACATATGATATCATTTAGTATTTTGAGGAAAATATGAGGAGTGGCAGATGAATGCAGCTTGCCGGACAGATGAGTGTGCCACCATTTTATAAGAGTCTAGCCTATAGGAATATATTTCTGCCAAATTCATTAATAAATAGGAGGATATTCATAACTTAAAATATTTCTTTAGAGTTTCTAAATAATTTGCCACAGAATCACTTTAATGGTGCTTCTCCAAGTAAGTGTTTATTTAAAAATTCTGAATGAATTAACAAAAAAGGAAGAGAGGAAGAGAGGCTTAAAGTCAATGATGTAGAGCCAGTGCCAAATAGAAATTACACCTCCTGAAGATCTAATGGAAATTAATAAGAAAAACATGACTCCCACTGTGGAACTCCAAATGACTAATTTTGGAAGCATCTATCTTACCTAAAAGTAGTATGCCTTCACAACCCAACCCAAGGCCAGAATTGTTCCTTCAAAGAATCCAATATGCCAGTTTCTCACAATCCCCAAAGACAGAACTTCACAAGCACAGCCTGATCCACGAGATTGGAAACTTGAAGGGCCAGAATTCCTTTGCACAAACTTGTGTATACTTGTGAAAACATTGGCCTTCCAGTAAAGTCACTGGTGCATGTTTTGCAATCATGGAAATAATCACCTTAAAACCTGGAGAGAAAAGTTTGTTCTGAAGAGAATTAAATGTATAGATTTCATGTGTGTAACTAGAAAAATGATGTCTTTGTGTGAACCTATAAGTAACTCACTTAGCTTGTAAGTAGAATGCCCCACTCTAAGAAGTTATGACCATTCTAAGTGGATATGCTTTATTCACTGTTCACATTTTCATGAAGAGGAATTCCACAGTAGATAACTGCTGTGATTTTTGTCCAAATTTGGAAATGGCCACTCTGTGACTAGGCTGTTCCATGATAATGCTAAAATCTTGTCCACATAGTATAATTTCAAGAAAGAGGTCATGGCCTCACCTCTCCCCATAAACCTCTCCCCTAAATCCCTCACTGTGTATTTTGAAAGGTTAAGGAAAATTCTATCCTGGGATAAAAGCTGAGGCTCAAAATACAAATTTACATAAGAAAAGAAATAGAAAAGACATACCACCATATAAATTACTGGGGAATGACCCCCTTCACAGACTTTGGGTGAGGATGTTATTAGGAGAGACCAGAAAAGGAAACAAGATATATCAGGCAGATTTGATCTATGACAATTGTTATGGGGGAACAAAAATGCCAACTCAGACACATTTCTTTCTGAATTTCAGTGCTTTGTACTCCTCTTGTGAATTCTCGCAAAGACTTGTTTTCAGTCAATATATAACTATATTGTTATATATAATATGTAACATATTATATATTATATAACATTCTAGAAACACCTTATAATGTTCCATCATGTACATGAGTACATGATGTACATGAGTACAACAAAACTGTAACCTAAGAAGCTTGGCCTCCATCTACTATCTGTGAGACTTTCTTCCTCACCTAGAAATTGTTGAGTATTTGGCAAAAGTGTAAATGCTATGAAACACAATATTCTTCATGCCGAAGTTTCAGACTGCTTTAATTAAAAAGGGTATGCATTTGGGGGTGCCTCGGTGGCACAGTCAGTTAAGGGTCTGATTCTTGATTTCAGCTCAGGTCATGATCTCTGGGTTATGGGATTGAGCCCTGAGTCAGGCTCTGTGCTCAGAGTAGAGTCTGCTTGAGATTCTCTCTTTCTCTCTCCCTCTGACTTTTCTGGCTCATCCTCTCTCTAAAATAAATCAGTAAATCTTAAAAAAAAAAAAAAAAAAATGCATTTGGTCATGTAGAAGCCTGACCTTCTATGACCCCTCTACCATGGTCCTATATAGGCCTCTTATTTTCTCTGGCTAACTGAGCTTAACCAAGGCACTGTGGTTTAAATAAGCAAAGTAGCTCTTTTCGGTTTGCTGATACAAACACTTTTCAACATATAGGGCAGTTCACCTTTTTTTTGTTACAGTGTATAATTGACAGTCAGCTTCCTTGGCAGCAAATTAGGCATTTCACATTAGCTTTAGAAGTACCGTTGGGAGTTATGATGTGAAAACTTCTCATACCAGATTGAGCATTTTCCTTCACCAACCTGGTTTGGAACCAAAGTACTCAGCTTGTATCCTGAAACTCTTATGAAACCAGCTATTGTGTTTCCTTACAATTACATAGTAGCTGATTTTACAAGCTAACCAAGGAGCCATTGTACCCTAATCAGAAGCAGGTCATTGGGGGGCATGGAATCTCAGCTCAATATAATGAGTTTAAACTGCAAATTCTTTTAGCGCTGATTAACTGCTGAACTCCCAAATCAGGGAGTTGGTACATAGCTCCTGAAGCCTGAAGTCTTTAAAACTCTATGTCACTGTGGAGAAATTTCTAGTTTTTTCACATAATGGTGCATATTTTCCTCCTTTGGCTTTCTAGAATGATATTAAGCACATATTTATAAGTAACTCTGACTCCCTCAAAATCATCCTGCATTTTCTAAGTTCTTAAGTAAGTATTAAGAGACTTGTTGGGTTTTCTTTTAATTCAAAAGCCTTGTAATTCATACATTTGAATTTAGAGATAGGAAGTTAAATTTGTGCTTGAGTTAATTTGCATACATTATCCATGTCTTGACTGTATGGACAATTTGAAAGTACCTTATTTTATTTAAGTGAAGCAGATAAAAGGGTTGAGAGAGAAAAGAATAGAATACCAAGTCATTACATTTTCTAAAAAAGATTTTATTATTTGACACAGAGCTTCAGAGAGAGCAGGAGCAGGGGGAGGGCCAGAGAAAGAGGGAGAAACAGACTCCGCGCTGGGCAAGGAGCCTGAGGTGGGACTCGATCGCAGGACCCTGGGATCAGGACCTGAGCCAAAGGCAGACGCTTAACCAACTGACCCAAGCACCCATCCGAGTCATTACTTTATGTAAAGTGTTGTACAAAGAAGAGTTTTATGACATGGGATGACAGCCCTCGCTAGGAGAGCAATGTGGGGAAAACTCATGTTTAACAAATTTGTGACCTCTTTATTAAGTAGTCCTACATATATATTAGTTTCGGTTGGACAAACCTATCTGTGTGAATGCTTGGATATCCATAGCTAAAAATGCCCTATATCCCATTAATCCAATTCAAAGGAAACTTTTCTTTATAACCCATATATCAATAATAATGTAACACTTATTAACAGAAATTAATCACTTTTTATGCCAGACACTGGACCAAGTGCTAAATAAATGCAACTATATGAGGACTTTTTTCACCATAAGTCTTATGTGAGAATTCCTTATGTATCTTAAAGTTGAAGTGGCAAAACACACTGCTTGGCAAGCTCCAGATGCTTTTTCTCCCTAGAGAAACGAGAGGGCTGGAAGGCATGGCACCACCTAGTGGTCAGCTCCGGCAGGAACATTGGGCATGACGGCCGGAGGGGAAGCAAGGAGGGAAATGTGAACAGAAAGATCCCAGTTTCAGGAAGAGAACTGAGAAAAAGCACCTTAGCTATTGCTAATGGAGTAGAAAGGGAGGGGGTAATTTTAGAAAGTCTCACTGCAGACTTATCAATAGGTTTATCAAAGGTTTATCAATATATAACCTTTAAGGTTCTTGAAAACACACAAAAAGAATTATTTTTAAAATTACAATTGACTCAGGGCACCTGGGTGGCTCAGCGGTTTAGCGTCTGCCTTTGGCTCAGGTTGGAATCCGGGGGTCTCCAAGAGGGATCCTGCTTCTCCCTCTGCCAGTGTCTCTGCCTCTGTCTGCGTCTCTCATGAATAAATAAATAAAATCTTTTAAAAAATTAAAGTTGACTCTTGAACAACACAGGTGTAAACTGCACAGATCCACTTTTATGTGGATTTTTTTGATAAATACAGCACTGTAAATGTATTTTCTCATGATTTTCTTTTTTTTTCTCATGATTTAATAACATTTTCTTTTCTCTGGCTTACTTTATTGTAAGAATACAGTATACTGTAACTGTATACAGTTACTCTGTAACATATAAAATATGTGTTATTCAACTGTTTATAGGGTTTCTGGTCAATAGTAGGCTATTAGTAGTTAATTTGTGGGGAGTCAAAAGTTCTAAACGACTTTTCACAGGGAAGAGGGTAGGCGGCACCCCTATAACTCCCAGTGCTGTGCAAGGGTCAACTGTACTTTTGGTTACTATACATTTTACTTAATGTCCAATGTGTGGCCAATTGGGTCTCCAAGATTTGTTCAGCTTACATTTATGTATCTCATTTAATCCTCAAAACAACTTTAAATACTATCACTGGGATGCCTGGGTGGCTCAGCGGTCTGCCTTCGCTTAGGGCATGATCCTGGAGTCTTAAGATCGAGTCCCGCATTAGGCTCCCTGCATGGAGTCTGCTTCTCCCTCTGCCTATGTCTCTGCCTCTCTCTCTCTCTCTCTCTCTCTCTCTGTGTCTCTCATGTGTAAATAAATAAAATCTTTACAAATAAATACTATCACCATTTTTTTTAAAGATTTACTTTTTATTTGAGGGGAGTAGAGAAAATCTTAAGCAGACTCCAAACTGAGTGCAGAGCCCAACATGGGGCTTGATCTCATGACCCTGAGATCAGGGCCTGAGCTGAAACCAAGCATCGGAGGTCCAACCAACTGTGCCACCTAGGCACCCCATCATCACTTTTTAGAGGAAGAATGAGAAATAAAATTCTTTTGGATTAAACCATTAAAATTTACCGAATTATTTGTTACCTCAGCATTACCTATTTTATCCCAATTAATATGTTTCCTATGGTCACATAGCTACTAAGTGAAAAAACTAGGAAAATCCTGCCGCTTAACCACTATGCCATACTATCTCCTAAATGGGTCCTATCCACCCTATTCCCGGACACACAGACCTTTTATCGTAATACACAGCAATGAAGAGTTTGTGTGGCATTTCCTACACTATAGGCTCAGTAGTTAAGCTCTTCAGAACTAGAAAATAAACTCTAAATTCAAGTGTCGGTTACTTGACATGTGCTTTCTTCATCAGAAGTCTTTCTTCATCTTCCTTTTCTTAGAGGAAAAGAATTCTCTTCTCAGTCTTAATAGTTTGTCTTGACCTCAGGCTCAGGGTGAAATTAGAAAAGTTCAAAATCATCAGTTTTTTAATTAAAATCTCGTTTCTAAGTTATACAACAAGCAAAGGAAACATGTTGGCTACTGTATTGCCCACTTAGGGTTTCAGACCAACTTTGAAAATGTCTTCTTGAGAGTAGATGGTAGTGAACTTCTATGAATGCCCCCTTATTCAAAGCCTATTCTTTCTCCAGAGCTTTCCAATTCCTCTGTCTTCCACCTGCCACTGGTGGCATTCACCAAGAGGTTTCTCCACTTAAGTCTACAAGAGAAAGAAGCAGATCAGAAATAAAAATGAGACCTCCTGATTTGCTGCTTGCCCGTATCATATGACAATCATTTAGGTTTTGTAAGAATGGGCATTTTAACTATGTGAGTTACTGAGTATCCTTCATTCATACTCTTATTTACCCAAATAGCCACCAATATCGGTAATGTTGCTGTTCAGAGAACAAGATAAAATATGTGATGATTCCTTTTTCTGAATGAGGACACATGTTCCTTCAATCTGCTTTTGTGACTTAATCAATGTGGCATTATTAACAAAGCGGAGGATATCATGAATCACTGGAAAAGAAGAGCCTTGTAATTTGCATCTCATTTCCCAATTGAGCAATCAGCTGTAGATAACATTCTTACCAGAGCACTTTAGTGTCTTAGGAGATTCCAGAGTTGCAGACTCACACAGGGACTTATAATTCTGACCTACAAACCAAGTAAGCCATGGAAATACCTTCCTTGGGTCAATGGTCCACTGGGTTATAGTTCAGGATTCCTAGGCCTCTGTGGTGGGTTCTATTCCCATTTGCTACATTCCTACCTCGTAGTACTCAACTTTGATGGTTCAACCTCCTGAAAAGATCTTGAGAGTAAGGAAAGCTTATTGACAATGCCTCACTACTACCGAAAAACCATTCAACTTTTAAGGGTAGGGCATTAGCTTCCATTAATATCTGTTTGCAGTTCAAGCCCACTAGTGGAATTTTGAGGCCTTCCCAACACAGTTCTTTGTTTTTTAAAGAAGATTGTGAATTTGTTTTGCTTTTTTGTAGCAGGGTGTCTGAGGAAGAAGAGACCATTTGCCTTCTTCTGGTTCTCTATGCCAGTGAGCAGTTTTTTTTTCATTGTAACCTCCCTCTTGGTTCCACAGGATTTAACAGAGTGATAGAGTAAGTTAAGTGGTTAGGGACCAGGGAAATAAAAGAAGAAGACAATCTTTTAAAACCAACTCTGCATAGCTGAGAATGTTTCTTTCCTAGCCCAAAGGGTTATAAAGCCTTACCTCATTCATGATGACCTTGTACTGAGACATGTCCCCAGTCCTTCTTGCCCTCACTTGGCTTCTTCTGTCCTGGCAAACTGAAAGTGCATTTCCAAGTGGGCTAACCCTCAGCCTCCTTTATTTCTCTCTAGACTTTATTGCAATGATCTTCATTCCTTATTTTATGTTGATTTAGAACATTCTATCATCCCAATCCATATTACTTCAGTCTTTTTTTTTTTAAATCATCCCCATTAGAGACTACCAGCAGCTCTATTATCTATAAGGTTTAAAAGTTCATGTGGGAAGGACTCAAATTGCATAACACTATCTTCCTCAAAATGTTCAAAACCTTTGAGTTTTCCAGTTACTGGAACAAAAAAAATGAGACCTGGGCAGCCCCGGTGGCGCAGCGGTTTAGCGCCGCCTGCAGCCCAGGGCGTGATCCTGGAGATCCGGATAGAGTCCCACAACAGGCTCCCTGCATGGTGCCTGCTTCTCCCTCTGCCTGTGTCTCTGCCTCTCTCTCTCTCTAGCTGTGTCTCTATGAATAAATAAATAAGTAATCTTTAAAAAAAATGAGACCTATAAACATTATCTATTCAAAGGTTGTTTTTCCCACTGGGGATAGAATGCCTAGAAAGTATTGTATTTCCAGAGAGGTCTGGAACTCAGAAAAGCCTAATAAGGTGCTTGGGTAACTTAATATCATGAGATTTGGGGGCCTACTTTATGGCAGTCATCAAACCTTCTGCTAAATTCAATTCAACAATATGTCAGGCACTTAGCCTTTCAGCTCAAGTAACAGCATTACCTGCTGAAGAGGGCACCTGAGACAACTTTTGATTGTGTGCAAGGTGCACTGGGAGTCAGGGCATATGGTGTCTGGTAGGGTTTTGCCAGGACTCTAACCTGATGCATAAATTGGGCAAGTCCCCTCATCTTCCTGGGTAGCAGTTTCCAATGTCTAGGTAGGCAGTTGGACTAACTCTGATTTCAACCTTGACCCAGAGACCCTGGCCATACCCACCACCAACTGGAAGAGACCCTCTGTGGAGTTGGTGCTCTGGAATCTGATTTACTTAGGAATGCTTCTCAAATATTCTACTGTCTGTCAGGTTACAAACCATTGCAACAGACACTCTGTAGGGTGACTTCTAGCTTTAAAATACTGGGATTCCATGAAACTAATATTCTCTGCAATTGGCAGAATCTGGGTCAGCATGAAGTGTTAGTCAATAGAATGAATGTATCATAGTACACTTTTTAAATACGTGTGATTAATGCCATATGCAAATGAAATGACTTACTTAGAGAGCCTACCACAATAGTGTTGGTTATATAATGTATACTTCTTACCTCATAGGCTTGCAATGAAAATTAGTGGACATAATGCCTGGGAGCATTTTTCAGGGTTTTTGTCACATAGTGAACACTTAGTAAATTAATAGGTGACAGAATGATAATAGCAGTGATGTTGGTTATGAGATCAAAGTATGCCCGTGGGTGGGCAGCATCAGTATTGCCCGGGAACTCGTTAGAAACACAGAATCTCAAGCTCCACCCCGGACCTCCTGAACCAGAACCTGCATTTTGTAATGAAATCCCCAGGTGACTTGTGTGCACATATAAGTTGAGAAGCACTGATAGAGAACAAACTTTGGATTCAGCAATTTGACAGAAGTCTTGTTACTACCATGTAAACCAGGGAGCTAGGATTCACATCTAAATCAGAAGACTCTAAGGCCATTTCCTTTTCCCTACACCTCAGAGGGTGCCTCTGACCTGGAGCTGTTCATGCCTCCTGAATCCCACAGGTGTATTCATTCTCCCATCCAGCCTGTATGTAACTGACAGGCTTTTTAAAACACATTTTTGTGTCTACCACAGTAGCAACAGCACTGTGATTTTGGTTTTCACATTTTCAATTATTCAGCTGTTTTATTTGTCACCATTTAGGGAATTATTACAAAACTTATGTCTACAATGCCTCTGATTAATGCATATTTAGGCAACTAAGCAGATGTAGAATGGGTTGACTTCTTTGATAAAATTAAACATTGATGAAACATATTTGCACAGCAATAATGATGCCAGCATTTGTATAAATAATAACACATTTATTTCCCTAATCATCTAGAAAAAAAAAAACAACAACAACAGTGAGAGTTAACAGAATTACCAACTATGTCTCACTTACGAGGCAGATCATTTTTGAGTGTAAAAGGTTTTTTTTATGTGAATAAAGCTACGCTAATTTATAGCATCTATTATCACTTTAAAATGAAAGAAGTGTATTTGAGCAAAAATCAAAGTGGATGAGACCTGAAGCATATTTCCAGAATAGATCATAAGTTTTAGAGCTTCTTTGTCCATCATGGAAAGCTGCATGTTTTGGAATGGACTCCTCCACAGTAGTGTAGTTTGATTTTCTATAAGATGTATTCTGAAACCCAGCTTAAGTGATTCAACAATACACATTTGTTTGTCACCTTTCAGCATCTCTGAAATTGGGGTCTATCTTATAATTGATGGCATGTCACCATTTGATTGGCAGCATTTTTTTCTTTTCATAACCAATGGGATCTTAAATACAGTCAACTAGGAGATCAGGATCCGCAGTGAACTTAATTGTAGTTCACCAGGAACATCATGGTGAGGAAAACAAGTGAGATGGAAAGGAGGTGTCACTCGCACCTGTATTCAAACAAGAGGAGGTGGATAAATGGAAAGAGTTTAGATTAAATAAGAAAATATTCCATGAGTTTCTGTTTCACAGAACCAGAGAGAAAAATCATAGAAGACTCAAGAATTTAGCAGAGGGCAGGAAAGATGAAAAGGGAGATGGAAAACAAAAAGGGAGCAAATAAGACATCAAGTTGGAAAAGATAGCCAGTACATCCACTATTTCAATCATTATTTTCTAGGTGTGACGTTGTTTGCTGCTCCCTTTTCTTAGTTCACACACTGGTCAGTAGAGCTGCCAGAGGCTGGGGTGAAGGAGGCTTTTTCTGCATCTTTTAGGGGGCATTTTTTTTCCTTCTTGCCTACCCAGGTGGATCAATCATCCCTCACACTCTCTTTCCCCGGCTTCCTACGGTTCACCCAGTCCCAAACCACCTGGGGAGGTTTAAATGATCGTTACAAATTCTATTTGTTTGTTTGTTCTTTCAGGTGATATCAAGATTATCGAATAAATCTACAGTCTCACAGGTATGCCTTTTTCCAAAAAGCAGAACATTTATCTAAAATCTGTAGGATTTCCAATAAATCTGCCTTCTATTTCAGGAATTTTATGTACTTATTTTCTACTTTCCCTGATATATTTTCCAGTGAAATGTATTGATGGACTTTCTGGAGTTTAAAACAGAGAAGTATTGAAACTCCTCTCTCTAAGGGTTATATTGTTGTTGAAAAGTAGTTGGCACCAGAACCTTCCAAAAGTAGTAAAGTCCTGAGATACTGATCTTGGAAGTACATTTATTACGTTTAAGATTAGTAGCCAAATGTTCTCTTGTAAGTTTCCAATTGATGGTACAACATGATTCTCCATGATATAAAAAAAAAAAATAGTTCAGAGATATTCTGGAAGTGGTTTCACCTGAACCCTTAAGGCAGTCCCAATTTTTAGGAATCCTCCAATTTCACAGAAAACTTTTCTAAGAAACAGTAACTTCTCAGATTTATTACCTAGACTTTTACTACCAATAATCCTGTGACAGGAACCCTATAAAAAGCTCCTTTTCTTACTCAGTACTCTACTGGCAGCAGAACCCAACACCTTTCATACACAGACACACGTACGTATCCAATTACGTAACAGATATCAAAGACATTGATGATTTACTGGAGATAGTTGGGACTGTGGAGGCACAAACAGGGCTTACTCTTAATACTATTGAGAAATTTCTTAAAAGCCCTTAAAACCTCTCAGTGCATTCAACCTAGTTTCTCTCTGGCACTAGTTATCTTTCCTTCCTCATGTCTACAAATTACCCTCCTCAGGAGCTAGCAAAACAGTTATTATGTTTCAACTCTTCTCAACCTGGAGACTCTCCTCATTCTATATCCCTTTCCCCCTAAACTGTTCCTATGTTCTCTTTCTTATAACAAGAAATTTAGCTTTTTTTTTTTTTTTTGGATTTTCCAATTTGAATTCCTCACCCCTTCATTGGACTCTGAAAATGAATATCCCTTCTAAGAACACAACATCTTTAGCTTCAAAAGAAAAATTATTCTGTATAATTTAGGCTTAAATTTGTTTACAATATCATAACCACCAGAATAACGTGGGCTTCAAAGCAAAAGATGTTTATTTCTCTCTCATGGACAAGACCAGAGGTGGGTGATAATAACAGTGTCAATAGGGTCCTGAGCTTTATTCTTTTGGCTTCATTATGCTCAATGCATGGCTTCCTTTTTAAAGATCTCATTGTCTAAGATGGCTGCTGGAGACCTCTCCATTTTATCAATATTCCAGATTAGAAATAAAAAAAAAAAAAAAGAAAGAAAGAACAGGATAGAGGCACTTCTTTCCAGACGTCTTCCTATAAGTTCCTTTTAACCTGTCCGTTTATATGGTATCACCCCTGAACTTAGCCTCATGGCCAAACGAACTGGCAAAGGAAGATCTTTGGGAAAAAGGAGATCTGTGGGCAGGGTGCATTGCTAAGAGTTATGTTAACTAGCAAAGAAGGGTAGATTATGTAAAAAGAAAGTAACCAACACTCTCTTTAGCACCTGCCCTGAGGCAAATGCTTCCACTTACTTCATGATCATCATCACAAGGGCAAGCATCTATTAAGTACTTCCAATGCACATTGCTATGTGTTTTAACTTCCATTATCTAATACCTATTTTCTCATACCATTCCCAATATATAGGCGAGAAAACCAAGGATTTAAGTAATTATATTACTTCACCAAAGTTATAGATAGTAAGTCTCAGGACTTCTAGGACTGTATGACCAAAAGTCCATGCATTCAGCCACTGGACTTTTTTCTACTTCCCCTATAGTCATGACAGGTTTGACTGAATCTAGTCAACTGTGAGTTCAAAGTGGCTATCCACATAGAATGTCATGAGCTAAATTAGAGATTGTTTTGATTATGGGAACAAACACCTCATTGCCCTCATAAAAGCACTGGTTAGGAGAAAATAAAGGATGGGTCAAAAGAGAAAGAAGAAATCTGTGGTCGAAGCTTATGGCTGTGTATATATGAGTGAGTCCAGCTACACAAGGGAAGCAAGCGTTTCTGTATAGATGGCCTGAAGAAAGTAACTGGTACTCCTGCATAGAGGCTGCGTGTGGGCTGGGTGTTAAATAATCTAATAAACGTGGCATCTGTCAGCAATAATGGTAGGGAGAATAATTAATTCTTGGTTAAAGTACTGCTGGCTGCCTTGATCACAAGAGTCAATATCTAAGCAACTTGCCCAAAGTGCCAAGTTTCCATAATAAAATGGAAGTTTTAAATTTAAACAAACTCATAGAAGTACAAACACTGTGGATTATTAGTCAGAGAATTCTTTTAGGGCCAGAGGAGCCTCCTTGAGCCAAAGGAATGATTAAATTGCCAATGCAAATATAAACAGAAGTCCAATTAAAGAATTCACTCATTGTTTTTCATTTCTTTGATAACTTTGCCCTGTTGTGTCTTTAACTGAGTGAGCTAATTTTTCTCTTCTACAGTGCTACCAAACAAATGTTCCCCTGAAATTCCATGTCGGTCCAACTTTTGTTAAAAGCACAGAATTTTTAAATGCTGTGAAAAGAAAAAACAAAAGCCAAACCATGACTATCCCAATAAAGAACTAATGGCTTCACATTAATTAAAAGAATCATATCTAGTTGGAAAGATGAGTCTAATAATGCCATTTCCTCAAGAAATTTTGAGTCATTAAGATTAAAATACAAGAAAGCTACATGAGTAAACTAATTGTTCTTAGCTTGGCCTACACTGAATGGGCTATTGCCTGTAAAGTCACCACAGGTTCAAGTTCATTTTTTGTTGTGGTATCTATCATTAGAACATTACAGGAAAATCCAAATATACCAATAAACCAACTGTTTATTAAGACGAAGGAGTAACTATGACAGTTCATGAGATTTAAATAGCACTCTTAAATCTTTTCTATTTGTTGTCTTATTTCTCTTAGAAAATAATAGTGAAAGGGAATATAAGGGAAGGGAGAAGAAATGTGTGGGAAATATCAGAAAGAGAGACAGAACATAAAGACTCCTAACTCTGGGAAACGAACTAGGGGTGGTGGAAGGGGAGGAGGGCGGGGGGTGGGGTGAATGGGTGACAGGCACTGAGGGGGGCACTTGACGGGATGAGCACTGGGTGTTATTCCGTATGTTGGTAAATTGAACACCAATAAAAAATAAATTTATTTAAAAAAAAAGAAGAAAGAAAGTGATGAGGCGGTAGAAGCAGTTGTATCCTGAAAAGAGAATGAGGCATACAAAATGAGGCATACAAAAAAATGTGTTGACCTTTTGGAGCAGGGAAGCCATGTCTGAGGCAGAGCAAGAAACAGCCACTCTTATAGTGACCCCATGAGGGCCACTAGCTTCCTCTTTGCTGTCCTCTCTGCCCTGCCACTCTATCATTACCTCCATTGCCTTTACACATTCTCTCCCTTGCTTCTTCTTGGTCTAAAAAATTGAATGACTCCAGTCAAGAGTCTAAGATGGGGTCTAGCAAGACTTCTCCTTCCCTTCCCAGGGTTCTCAAGGGGAGTAGACCAAATGGTTTGCCCCATTTCCTGCCAAATGACATTGGACAATAAATATAGCAGAAAGTAGAGTAGCTGTGGCTGTTACTGACCTTACTCCATCTCTGTGATCCAAAATAGGAAAGATTTTTTTTTCTCAAAGATAATATATTTTTCTGGTTGATCGACACATAAAGTTCCACTCCAGACCCTATGGCTTTAAAGGAACAAGGGGGCTGACACCTTCCTGTAAAATTTAAAATGTCCTAAGAACGTGCCCTCATATACTATTACCAATGACAGACTGATTAAAATCTGGATGCAAGCCTGGTAAAATGCACCAAGACAGTTTTAAAAAGACCAAGAGAGGTGTTAGCAGACTAACACCAGGATAGCAGAAAGGGTAAACCTGGGGAATATCAGAAATGGGGATACATTGAACCCCTGAATAAATAAAAGCAAAATCTGCAAAGTGTGAAGTTTTACTGAGAGGTTTCTAAAGGATTTGACTTTGCTTAGATGGGCCCACCAGCATGAATGATCTACCTCTCAAGTGGTCTTTGCGATCTGTACTAACCTATGTTATCCACTGG
The DNA here is from genome assembly GCF_053574225.1 of Canis aureus. Taxonomy (NCBI): domain Eukaryota; kingdom Metazoa; phylum Chordata; class Mammalia; order Carnivora; family Canidae; genus Canis; species Canis aureus. The sequence continues at coordinate 29,020,145 of NC_135632.1, forward strand.
TTTAGTCGGAGCCCAAGGGAAATGGCAGCATCAACAAAAGACTCCCATCCATTGTGGAAGATGAAGAGGAGGAGGAGGAAGGGGAGGACGAGGAGACAGTCTCCCTTTCTCCCATCTACACGAGGGGAGCCTCCTCTGCACGCAGCAAAAAGGGTGGAAGCAATAAAAGCTATCTAGGCTTAAGCTTGAAGCAGCTGGCTTCAGGCACTGTGCCATTTCACTCACCCAGCAGAGTCTCCAGTTCACATTCCCCAAAAAACAAACAGGAAATCGACCCACCTAACCATGGTAAAAGGAAGGAGAGAAACTTGAAATTGCAACTTTCAGCTTTGAATAGTGCTGGACCCCCAGACCTCAGTCCAAGGTAAGAATCACATCATGCAATTCTTTCCTGGGTGAAAGGGCTACTTTTTGTTCAAATTAGTGCCGTGTTAGTAAATTATTCAGCCTTCTGGGCCTCTCAACCACACAGGTTTCTAGCCTGGCTTCTTCAACTTTCCTGGATTTTGTGTGCAATTTTTGCCTCTACATGGAGGAGTGTGCAATGTAACAATTAGTTTTAGTCATATTCTCAAAAGGGTCCATTAAATATTCAGAAGTCCTTCATCCATTTAGCTCTACCTCTTATTATAAGTTTGTATTTCTACAAACTGTAATTCTATAATTTATAAATTTAAATGAAAATAAAAGAACAAGGCTCATTGATGTTATTCCCTCAGTACTTGAACTTACCAAAAATTTTATGGAACAATAAGTTAAAATCGTAAAGAAAATGAAGTGATGTTCATTTTTAATACTGATTTCTTCATCATTGTGGATAACTGAAACTTGGTTTTATTTTTGCCTCTTCCATAGGTAACATGGCATGGCTCTACTTTTACTTTTAAAAATTCACTTTAGGATTAACTAAAGATAATTGAGAGGGTGAAAAATCCTGACTCAGATAATGTGAAAGGAGTAGTTTATGGTGCATACAAGCAATACTGAAAAATCACATCATAGGGGAATAATAAATAAAAGCAAGAAAAAAATACTGATTGCTTCCTATGTGTCATGTCCTCTGCTAGGTAATTCCACATTCACTATTGCATTTAGTCTCCTCAGGAATTCAGGAGTCCTGTAAAATAATTCATGTTATCTGTACTATGAAGATATAGGAAGTGAACTATTTTGTCTAAAATCTCAGAGATTAAGTTTGGAAATCTGGATTCAAATTCTGTTTTTCTACTTGAAAGGCAAGTGATATTTGTCAATATATTCAACTAGTCATTTGAAGAAAACACAATTTATCCATTTAGAGAGAATATTTTTAAAAATTAGCAAAACAGTGAAAAAAGCAGGTGGACATTAAAGGTTCAGGAATTCAGCTGAGGATGGTAATTTGAAAATATTGCCTTATTCTTCTCCTTCCTACATTTTAAATAAGAAAGACAATAAATCTTAAAGGGAAATATATCAGAGCTGGAAAAGAAAGGTCTATGTACAATTGATCCTAACACTTATAAAAGGATTTTGAGGATCTGCATCAAAATGCTAACAGTAGTGATGGATTACAGGTGATTTTTGTTTTCTAATTTTTTTACTTTTAGGTTTAAATTTTCTACAATAGACTTATATTTTTAAAATAATGAGTAGCTTAGACATTTTTTAGCAAGAAAAGACTAGGCAAAGTCTTAATAGTTATTTATATGTAATTATTTAACTCTTACTTCAGAGTATTGTCCAGGTTGAGAGTAAAGGTGTCATCAAAGTTATTTAATGTGATGCTATAATCACTAGATTAAAACATTTAATTCTGGATAGATTGGTGATTTAACATGAATTCAGATAAGAAGAATTCTGTAGTTTAAGGCTTTGAATCTGAGAATAAATAAGATTCTAAATTCTATATTTCCATTGGAATACAATGTACACTAAAATTGTGAGCCACATATGTAATTTTAAATTTTCTAGTAGCCACATTTTTTAAAAGCAAACAAAACAGAACTCAAAAAAACAAAATAAAGTGAAATTTAATTTAATAATGTTTTATTTTTATTTGACTCAGTATGCCCCAAATAATATAATTTCAAATGTAAATAATATTTAAAAATTTTTAATAAAACCATTTGCATTTTTTCACTCAAGCCTTCAAAATCCAATGTGTATTTTATGCTTACAGCATATCTCCATTTGCATGAGCCACATTTAAGGTGCTCAATAGCCATATAAGGCTAATGGCTATCATATTGGATAGTACAGCTTTAGAGTATGTAGAATTTAGAAATTAACACAATATTTTAGTCTTCTAGAAATACTGGAACCCAGGGTGCCTGGGTGGCTCAGTCGGTTAAGTGTCCAACTCTTGGTTTCAGCTCAGGGCATAATCTCAGGTTGGTGAGATGGAGCCCCAGTTAGACTACATGCTCAGTGGGAAGTCGGCTTGGAGTTCTCGCTCCCTCTTCCCCTGCCCGGCAGCCCCACACTCTCTCTCAGGTGCTCTGCCTCTCTGTCTAAAATAAATAAACAAAATCTTTAAAAACAAAATACTGGAACCCATTAATATAAATGCACAACTAGCCAATGTCCTTTATTTTAAATAGGATTGTTGATGGAATTGAAGATGGAAATAGCAGTGAGGAAAGTCAGACTTTTGACTTTGGCTCTGAACGCATCAGACTGGAGCCCAGAGTCTCCCCACCTCTTGGAGGTAAGTTCTGAATTTAGCCTTTTGACAAAGGGTGATATTTCTTTTTATCTTGTAATGTTTGGCATAGGCACTTTTTTGCCTTCCCATTCTCTGAATATTTTCTACATGATAGAACTTTACCAATGTCATTGAACAATTAAACTTGAGTCTGTCCCATCTCCAAATTATTAAGATATAATTTGAAATTGTTTCTCTGTCCAGGCTAGATGCTCTGTCATTTACCAGCCCAGGTAAATGGTATGTCAGGAGACTCAAGTTTCTGCTGTTGATTAAAGGGTGACCATGTTTTCTTACTACAAATGCAGACTAATCCACAAAAGCATTATCCAGAGGAAAAGCTGTATTGGTTGTACACTATGGGAACATTGGTTATTTTTAACCAACCTATTGGTTAGAGATTGTGTATGTGCATTTTGTCAGAGCTTAAACAACTTCAAAAGGATGTAAGAAGGTTGGAAATGATGGAGACCTATGTGAAGCACTACCCTCTGGTGATGGTGAATTAATGTAAGGGTACCCCTAAACCTAACCAGCCTCCTCTCTCCTTTGCCTTCTTGAGTTCATTGCCCATAAAAAGAAATCTATCAACATAATGAAGACCAGAAATAACAAGTAAATTCTAAAGAAGACACACTTGTAGTTATAATAAAGTGAGAATAATGAGCAAGCATAGGATATCCAAAACAATTTACCAGAAAACTACCAGATGTAAGGCCAATAGTCCCCTGCCAACTCTGTCATCCCCTTCCCACTCAGCTCTGAGATCCTGTGTCAGTATCTACTAATAATTAGTGAATACTTCTGTGAACAAAACCAAGCCCAGTAAAAACTTTTGAATGTATAGTTCTGGGTGTGTGTCTCCTTTTTTAGAATACCAGTATTCCATGTCAATCAACAATCCTACTTCCTGGCACTCATCATCTTCTGGGGAAATGGAAAGGTCCTTATAAGCTTCCCTGATGGAAGTGAGGGGAATTGCAGATGGAAGGAAGACAGGAATAGAAGGAGTACAGATCTCAGTCAACAATCCTGATTCATTCATTTGATTGACTTACCTGTGCTGATATTACTCTGGGGAAAGAGGCACAGAAATCATAGTTACAGTCACACTGATGTATTTGCTATGAAAGTTGATGGTAGGTCCCAATTGGAAGTTTTCCTTATTGACTAACCTAGACCTAGACATGATGCACAGAACCTCACCACATCCATCCACCTATTTCTGGTCCCCCCACCTCCTTATAGCCTCCTCTTCTTATATTCCTAACATTCACTCCTACACTCATGCACTCAAGCAACAAATTTTCTTGGCTATACCTCCTAAGCCCTACATTCTAAGACTTTGTGTCCTTACTGCTACCATACTTTTCCTTACCACATCCATCTCTTGCCTGCATTGCTACCAAGGTCTCTTCTCTGGCCTCACTCTGCTCTCCATACAGAGTAAACTTTTTTAAAAATACAAGTTTATTCTTATAATTCTGATCCTATGCTTTAAACCCTTAAATAGCTTCCTATTGCCCTTAGTGTGAAATTCAAATCTATTGCCTAATTGCTTTTTAAATGTCTCTTTTCCCAGCTAGACTCTAAGCTCCATGAGGGTCAATTACATTTTCTTTATTCATTGCTCTCTCTTCTAAAGGAGGCATGGTCTATTATATATGTTCTCTAGTCATTCATTGAATTAATAGATTAACTTTGCAAAGTCTTTGCAAAATGAGCTTCTATTACTCTGCCACTTCAGATTGTTTTCAGTGACTTCTTTCTTCCACACGTTTTCTACCCATAATTTACCAGAATTAAGATATTAGGATGACCATATAATTTTCTATAAATATATTTAAATAATAAGTATAAATAAATTATATATGTATATGTCACATATACATATATAATTATATATGTAATATATAATATATATATATTCCTTTCCACTCCAGCTAGCAGCAATTCATCCAGATTTTTGGTGCTGACAGAAATAAATGTATTTGGAAGAGTAAGGTAAAGAAAAAGTGCAGATAAGAGAACCAGGAAATAGGAGATACTATCTTTTAGAGTAACACAGGAGGAGATAGGAAACCTATAGTAAAGTTAAGCACCTGAAATATAAGTGGGGGAGGATGCTCTCATGGGCATGGGAATTAATATTTGGGGGGAAAAAGAGGAAAAGAACATTCCTTTTCCATGGTTTAGGCACTGACTGTGATATATTTTTAGAGAATGATCAAAAAAGAAAATGTGCCATCTTGGAACATGGTGGTGATTGTGTTCAGGGGAAAGGAAGATATGATGTGAACACATCCAATCAGTGTGGTCACAGTCCCCACTATGATACGTTCCTAGTTTCAAGGAGTGTATCAGGCATGATCCAGAGGATTACTAGAAGCATGTCCATTTCCAGGGAGACAGAACCTACAGTGCACAGGCATCAGGAAGATTAAAGGTAGTAGCTTAAGCTTCCTTCCCCATTCCAACTGCCCCAATTCTCAAATATGAGGTTTATTACTAAAGGACTCATTTTGTGTGTGTTCCACTTTTCAGACCCAGAGATTGGAGCTGCTGTTCTCTTCATTAAAGCAGAGGAAACCAAACAGCAAATAAATAAACTCAACAGTGAGGTATGGAACTTCCTCTTTTTTTGGTCATGCTGGAGTGGTAAGAGCTATAAATCCTAGTTGCTAGCAAAAGCAATATAATTTAATTATAGGCATGTGCTCTGGTGTCAGACCAGCATGGATGAATTCCCACTAAGCCTCATATGAGTTACGTGACCTTTTATAATTTACTTACCCTCTCTCTATTTCCCTGTGTACAAGAAGAGGACAATAAAGGGCCTTATGGCCCACTGTGAAATTGAAATAGTAAAGGCAAATCATTTAGCATAAAGTAAGCACTAAATAAATGATAATTATACTAATTAGTGTCATAAATGTATTGATACTTGATATAACTGGTGCTTTTTCACTTTTTTCATGTACTTTAATTTTTAATGAGTTAAAGCAAGATGATTAATATAAAGATGAATGCTATTTCTCAGAATAATCACATGGCTTAAAATGCTCTTCCCTTCCCTGACATATATTTGCTGTGTAACTTTGAACACTTTTACTCTCCAGATCTTACCATCTATCCATGTAAAATCAGGTAACTTTTTAATAACTTTATTAAGATATATTTTAGTTTATTTTTTTTATTTTTATTTATTTATGATAGTCACAGAGAGAGAGAGAGAGGCAGAGACATAGGCAGAGGGAGAAGCAGGCTCCATGCATCGGGAGCCCGACGTGGGATTCGATCCCGGGTCTCCAGGATCGCGCCCTGGGCCAAAGGCAGGCGCCAAACCGCTGCGCCACCCAGGGATCCCCTAAGATATATTTTATATATCATAAAATTCATCCATTTCAAGTATACAATTCAATGATCTTTAGTAACTTCATTGAATGGCTCCACTGTCATATCAGTTTTAGAATAATTTTACCACCTCCCACCCCCCCAACCACTGACAACAAGACTTCTCATAGTGATTTATGATTAATCCCTGTTCCCTCATCCAGCCCTAGGTACCCACTTACCTACTTTTTGCTTCTTCCAGCCATTTCATATAAATAGAGAAGGTAATTTCTGAATCACTGTCCTAATTTGGTGTCCTCCCCAAAAAAATTCAATTAGGAAAAAAAAAAAAAAAAAAAAAAACCAGATTCAAGACAACAATTTGGATGCAAATAGTTTATTTGGGAGGTGATCCAGAAAGCAGTTGGGGCTCACTCCTGGTGGGGACCACTGAGAGAGCATGTAGGACAACTCAAAACTGTTCTACCATTAGGCAAGGAAAAGGGGAATTGAGGGTGGTTCCTAAGAGATTGACTCTCTAGCTCTTCATGCAGGCCTAGCTGCAGAGGAGACTCAAAAGCTTGCTTCTTCAGACAGGAATATGCAGGAAGACCTGGACCTGTCTTTGGTGACCTTTAGGGTTGACCTAAGGTGAGGACATGTGGGCAGGCACAGACACACCCTTTCTAGGACTAAAGTTTTAGATTATCTGATGAGATCTTAGCAAAAAATGTAACCACTTACTAACACTGATGAGATTTCTGAAAATGAAATCATATGATCATAATCAGTTTCCAATTATCTGTAATAGAGGAAAACTGGGTAGCTTGTCATGAAGGTCAGAGGTTTTTCTTAAACCTGTGTGTCTTCAGCTTCGTGAAGATTTACAATTTACTACCATTTCCCCTTCTGTGTCCACTCTCTCTGGAAGTGAAATTGTTGCTAACAAGACAAAAGAGCTCCAATGGACAGAGTAACAAGATAGGAATGGAAAACTAACCGGATTGAAACTTCTTAAATCACAAGGACTTGGCCATACACTGGATTACCTAAATAACCTCCTGTTAAAAATCCATTTAAAAAACAAAACAAAACGAAACAAACTAAATACCTTGTCAGAGAAACTTCTATTGAATAATTTCTTTTCACATACTGTTTTTGGCTAAAAGCACCCATTGATATAATTTGAATTCTTTTCCCTCACATTTGAGATCATGTAATGGTTTTAAGAATTGACTGACCTATATCTTAACTCAAATATTGGAGTTCATAATTGTTCTGGGAAAGAAATATGTTTATATCTTCACCTTTTGGAAATTACATAATTTTCCCAAGTCACGGCTGTAAATCCACACATGATATGATTTTTCTTTGACAATGTGAGCCAGTGGTAGATACGTTAAAACAGATAAGCACTTGAAAAACAAAACATTTCCCCAGTGTGATTTGGTATTCATGATTGCTTTTCTAGTGAGATGACATAAATCTTTTTATCTTGCTATATATTGAAATAAAAAGGGCAAGTTAAAATATCAATTGTCCAATTATCCTTCCCTAAAGAATTAGTTTTTTCTTATAGGAAATATCTGATTTCTTCATGGTTGAAGCTTAAGTAAGAAAATCTTATCCTTTACACATAACTTAATTTATACAGTCTTGACCCTTTGGTGCATTAAAACCCACTAAGATAGGCAGAATGAAAATACAAATTGGTTTCAAACTGTAAAATTATCTTTCTTCCAACCTCCTATTTGTTTTTTCCTCATACCTCCTATAAAGTAATGTTGCTTATCATAGCAAAAAAAAAAAAAAAAAAAACTACCTTTTAAAATCCAAGCCTAATTTTTCCATTTCACCTGTATCCTACCACTCACCCATGTGCTCATCTGATTGCTTTATTCTTCATTTATTCTATTCCTTGTTAGTGGTAAACAAGAGAATTGATAATGACCATGGAATTACTGCATAATAATAACTCTGTAATAAAAAGGGCAATCTCAATATATGTGGGGTATGTCAAGCATTGTATAAAGTTTGAGAACATGGCAACAACTCTATTCTGATATTTGCTTAAATATTTAAGATATAAAGAAACTGTTCATTGATGTGTAGATTTCATAATCAGCTGGCTAAATACAGAACAAAAATCAGGAAAGGAATCATGTTGGTAATAACCTACATTCACAGAACAGTGAAGAGAGTTTAAAAGATATAGGGCAGCTACTAATATTAGAACACTTTTGAAAACATTGCCATTGCTTTACAGCAAACAAAGAAATAGTGCAATTCTAAGGAAATCGTTTAAAAATAACAACAAAATGTCACTGTGGGGGCCATGGGCTGTGTAAGTCAAGTGCTCCATTTCTGAAAAGGTTTGTAGGTAAGGGTTAGAATGTTTCCTTATTTCTGAAATCTGGCTGACCCAGAAAGACATTGCAGCAAAGCCTACCGGGGGAGCCTGTGTGCTTCGCCACAGCAGGCATAAGACATAAAACAGACTAGTAAAGAAAGAGAATAAGCTTTGGAGAAAGAAAAATATTCAGATCCCTACTCATAAAATTAACCATCTGACTTCAGCAAAATGTTCACCTTCCCTAAGTTCAGGTTTTTCCTCTATTAAGTGGTAATAATAACATCTGCAATATAGGATCATTGCGAGAACTTTATACCATAAATAAAGCACCCAGCATGATGTTTTCTGTTAATAAGGGGTCAAATACTCATTTTCTCTTTCTACAAGGTTATACTTCCATTCAACAGAAGGCTACTCTCAAGTTAAAGCCCCCTGCTCCCTCCTCCTACCCGGTGTGGAGTAATAGGAGAGGATTTGTCTCAGTGCTTTCATGGGAGAGAAAATTTTGAATTTTCATGAGGGATAAAATGAAAATTAATAGATTTAAGGGACACAGTTGATCATAAAAATTACTAGTTTTTACCTGAGACTTTTTTTTTGCTATGAAAATACTTAATATAAAATTAGAATAGAAAATGATAGGGCAAAGTGTTTATATTTCAGTGCATCTTATTTTAGCTAAATAATTTGATGAGATAGTGTCACTGAATCAATGTAAAGAACACTTGTTCTGTAAGACTTAGAGATTAAAGGGCAAAGACACCCAGTATGCCACTTAAACAATGCTTAATCATTACCTGCTACTATACTAAACATGTAAGTAGCAAAAATGATTATGAAACTAGGCAGAAAAGAACCTGCCAAGCTTACTGGAAACATCATCATAGCCAAATCTTCATTTTCAAAATGAAAGAATGCAGGTGTCTTGTTAAATCATCCTTGTTCAGCAAGGGGTATTTGGGCTGGAATGCTCTGATTGCCACTTTTTAGCATTTTTTTTTGTATGTACACAAAGTTAATATTAGATCATTTTAACCCACCCAAGTCTTAAATATATTCATAAGAATTAAATGTACATTTCTAAACAAAAAATGGCCTTTGTAGAAAAAACTTGTATTTACTATTTAAAGGGAAAAGCCTGACTTTTCATACTATTTATTAACTCCTTTTTTAAAAAACAACTTTTCTGAGATATAATTAATATATCATATAATTCACCTATTTATGTTTTTAAGATTTTATTTATTTATTTGAGGGGGAGAGAGGAGAGAGAGAGAAAGAGAGAGTGCACAAGCAGGGAGAGGGGCAGAGGGAGAAGCAGGTTCCCTGATGAAGGCAGACACTTAACTGACTGAGCCACCCAGGCACCCTAATTCATCCATTTAAAGTGTATAATCTGAAGGCTTTTAGTATGTTCATAGAGTTGTGCATTCATCACTTTAATCAATTTTAAACCATTTTATAACCCCACAAAGAAACTCCGT